>NC_133528.1:58347124-58993124 GCF_048544455.1 Silene latifolia
TGGCATGAATTGTCTGCTTGTTTCCCAAAGACTGGGCTGTCTTTAGTTTGGCAATCTGGGCAGTTAATGCCTCTAACTGAGAAGCAACAGCTCCATCAGATGATCCTCCCCCACTCATACTACCTCTGGGGTTCCCATATTTGGCAGTGTGGGTAGCTATATGGTCAATTAGTTTCCAGGCATTGGCATTGTTAGTGTTGTCCTGGAATCTCCCGTTGGCTGAAGAATCGAGTAGAGCCCGGTGGTCATCATATAGCCCATTGTAGAAGTGGTTGCAGAGAAACCACTTCTGAAACCCATGGTGAGGGACTGAACGAACCAGTCTCTTAAAACGAACCCATGCCTCGTTTAAGTCCTCAGTGGGACCTTGTTTGAAGCTAGTGATTTGATTTCTCAGAGCATTTGTCTTTTGTGGCGGAATATACCTCTTGTAGAAGGCAAGACCGAAGTTGTTCCAGTCGGTAACCCTCTGATCTTCCATGTCTAAATTACGCAGCCAATCTGCAGCACCGTCTCGCAGAGAAAATGGGAAGAGCACCTGTTTTACTTGATCCTGGGTTACCCCAGCAGTCAAGGGTATGGAGCAGCAGTATGTAATGAATCTCTCCATATGTGTAGCAGGGTCTTCCGTAGCTCCCCCTCCAAACAGATTTCTTTCTACCAGGTTAATGTAAGATGGCGTTATCTCGAAAGTTCCATTATCTATTCTAGGGAGTTCGTATCCTTTAGGAATGGACTCAAGGGTGGGGTCTGAGTGACTTGGTAAAGTAGTCATGATTGTAGTAGTGGCAGAAACTGAAGTGTCTTCTTTAAAAGACTGATTTTCTGCAATAACCTGGCGTATGCGGCGTCAAGCGTACTCAAGTCTTCTGCTTAACGGACTTCCTTCCAAAAATTTCGTCTAGCTCGGAAAGTCTTTTCTGGTTCAGAGTCGAATGGTATGAGCTCGGACCTATGAGACCTGGGCATAAACAAAACACTAAAGAAAGTAATGAGAATGGTATCAAGGAACTAATGTTCCCTGAGACGAGACAAATTAAAATAAGCAAAAAGAAAATTGTTATTGTTGCCTCCCCAGCAACGACGCCAAAATTTGACTGGCTAAATCGTACACCTATCAAAGATAAACCAACTTGCCTAAACTAATGCAGTAAAGGAAGTCGGGATCGTATCTACAGGGAGACAAACGAGTTCTATATGCTAATTATGAGTCTGTGTAAGTAACAAATCTAGGGGTTTGATTGGTTTGATTACTAAACTAAGGTAGCGAAAAGTAGAGAAATATAGTGTAGAACGAGTCTAAAAATATAAGGGGAAATAGCTAGGATAGTCGGTTCACCATGGTCTAACAACGGTCAAAGGTAGGGTCAAAGATTGGTCAATTTACGGTCTGAAGGGTAGTGATAAGGTCCTCTCGGTCCACTAATCACCCTAGAAACCTTCTAATATGCTCTCGCTCAATTGTTCGTAGCAGGTCTCACTCTCTCCAATCTCTCGATCTAGGTCGGAGTTTACCAGGTTATGTAACTAGTCGCATGCATTCAACTAATTAAATAAGATTAATTACTACGATTAACAATTCAGACATATAATTATTCCAGATCTAATATCCCGATTCAAATAGTCTTAAAACCATGGATCCCCTAAATCCCAGCATTAAGGAATTAGCTACGCATAACTGTAAAAATAAACTCAGCAATAATATCGGAAATTAAACTAAACATAATGACGAAATATAAATAACGATCTAGCATAAACTCGCAACTAAAAAAGAAGAACGAAAAAATTAAAACAAATAAGAACTTGAAGAACGAAGATTAATTAATTACCGGAATAAGGAAGAGAAATTACAAGGTTTGCAATTCGAAAATACTAGAGCAAATAAAACGTGTACCGTGTCTTTTTACAAAAGCAAAGATGACCTAAAATTATTCTCACTTTTGCTTTATATAGAGATAGCTGAGATTTATTAATTAAACAACTAATGGGCCGAATTAACAAACTAAATCAACACGGCCTGTTAAGCAAAACAGTCGATCGACCAAGCAAATTTTTCGATCGACTAATCCTCTGAGCAAACCAGTCGATCGACCATCAGAGGCTGTCGATCGACTTTTTCTTCAAGCACATCCAGTCAATCGATCATCAGCAGTTGTCGATCGACTTTTCTTGAGAAACAGCACGTCCATTCCTTACTTTAGCACGCTTCCTCATGTCTTCACGCACTCAAATGAGATTCTCCCGAGCTCAGCTTCACTAGTATCCATAATGCTACTTCAGGGACGGGTTTTGACTCGTTTATGTTGGAGTTAATGTCCTCCACAATAGTGCGTTTACATAATAAATCTCATTAAAGGAATATCATCAGGATATTTATTATTTGATCATCGTCAGTTGATTAATGTAAATCAATAAAGGTTGGCTGACTAGAGTTTGACGTTATTGTCGTGAGACGGCGGTGATCAATTGACCCGTTTCGGTCACACCTAAAAGAACAAACCCCAATTGACAACTAATTAATTGTATGAGATAACATTTCTTTAGTCCCTTGATTTATTGACTAATTGGTTAGTCGATTATTTTTAGAGAGATATATAAAAACCGATTTCAACCCGTAAATGGGTCATGGAAATCGTGTAATTGGGATAGTGTGTTACTTTACACACAATGATTCCACTTACACAAATTTATCTTCCCATAAAAACTTTTGTTCTTATCAAAACCATTTTCCATTGGACATAAAAAAAAAAGGCAAAAAGCACACTCCACCTCCCTCTATAGGAGCCGGCCTCCCCTCCTCTTACACCATATTCAATTGTTCATTTTTCTCATACTTTGAA
This sequence comes from Silene latifolia, assembly GCF_048544455.1. NCBI lineage: Eukaryota > Viridiplantae > Streptophyta > Magnoliopsida > Caryophyllales > Caryophyllaceae > Silene > Silene latifolia. The sequence goes on from NC_133528.1 coordinate 58,349,965, forward strand.
CATTTGCATGTGAAAATATCCTCTCTCTCTCTCTAAAAATAATAAAAACCATTTTTACAAAGAAGTTAGTAATCAAAAATAATTACTAAGATTGTTAGTAATATTTAAATATAATCAAGGATACTTCTAGCATAATATCTAGTTAATATTTGTTAGGAATTTGGGTGTTGTTCTTGGGTGCTACTAGAAGGAGGTCTTCTCTTTGAAGATTTGGTTAAGGAGGGTCTTCCACATATCATTAGCACAAGAACAAACTAGATAGGTCATATAGTTTGTGCCCATATTACCATCTAAATCAATGTAAGGAAATTGTTTTTCCTTAATTTTTATTATTATGCTTTTATATTAGCATGCATGTTACATAGATCAATATAATAACATATTATGAGATAATTTTTTTTTTTTTTAATTAGAGAGTCTAGTTATGATCTATGATCTTTCAAGTGGTATCAGAGCTAGGTTTGTAATTTGCATGTTGATTTTGAGCATACTTAATAAATTATGAGATAATTTTAAAAAACTCAAAATTATGTTAGAGGCGGTTTTAGCACGAAAATATTTGGGCATGCATACCTACTGATCTCAAAAGGTTTATGGAAAAATTTGGTGATTTGTGAAGGTATTTTGCTATTTTTAATGATTTTTGTTAGAAAACCGAGTCAAATATGCCGTATTTTGATTAAGAGTTAACTAAAAATAGTTAAATGTTCATTCGGGTCATGAAATTTTTATGGTGTTTCATGCATATTTTCTACAGATTGTATGTAAAATTTTGAAGGTTGGTTTGAAGTTTTGCATGTTTATTGATTTTATGAGATAAAAGTCGATAAAAGTGAAATAATTTAATCATATACTCGAAACATTTGTTCCTGCCCTTGATAAATTTATTTACATTTAAAAATATGATTTAAAAGTTAAAAATAAAATTTAAAATGTATTTTCACCTTGTTTTAATGTTTATTGGTTTTAGTGGTTAAAAACCGATAAATATCGATCTTTTTCTTCATAGAAATTTATCCAAATTTTTTGGCAATTTTTATGACATTTTGGTGTTCTTGAGAGTGTTCCACAATACTCAAAATTTTTCATTTCATTTTTTGGTATATTTTCAATTATTTTGGATTTATTTCTTAAAAGTTATGATTTTACCGATTAAATTAGCAAATATCACCAAATCAAACTAATTATTCATCATCAAATTAGTGAGGTCTAAGTTTGAGGTCCAAAATAGTTTGGACAATTAGTTTGGACTTAAATGAGATTTACGAGTTGATTATTGATTTTTACAAGTTAAAAATCGATTAAATCCACAAAACCGAGATGGATACCAACGATTGTTAGATAGGGCGATTTTGGCAACATTTTACAGCATTTTAAGCATATTTATTTAAGTTGAATGAATGATTTTCATTTATGTAAATTATTTATTTTGTTGTACCGAGTATGCCCTAGTTTATTTTAATCGTTATTACCCGAAATGAATGGAAATAGCGATTTGTTTGTAATTTAAATACGATCTCGTATCGTCGGTTTGTAATTAATTAATAGTTTTATTTATTTTATTAATTAATGTATAATAGGAATAGCTATGTAATTTAATTGTAATAGTTATTCTTACCGGCGTTTCCAAAAGACGGATTTACATCAAGACGGAGTCTATTTTTGGAAGGTGTTCCAAATCCCACAAGAAGAAGCCACTTTTGGAATGAAGAGGCAAGGGACCAAGGAGTTGGTTTCCGATATGTAATAGTCTAGTTTTTGTTAACTAGGTGGCCATACTAGGATTATTCATATGCTTACTTGCTTTTATTTTTTCACGCATGCAAAATCGCCATTCACATGCATTTTATTTTCGCGTTTGTCAATTCACGTCATTTACATTCACCGACTTAGTTCAATTATAGAAAATTTATGACTAAATTGACAAGATCTCTCACATAACTAAAATTGAGATTAGCCTTACCAATTAGTAACACCTATGAATCCCTTGTTCATTAGAGCCATGCTCGCCCAAGCGGGGTGTTCTCTTTTTACCTTGGGTAAGTAGGGTGGTAAACGGTTATCACGTGCCAAAGTTGATTGGACTCAAAGGGGTATAAGACGGTCTTGTATTTCGGGGCTAGTAGATTGATTTAAGGAAATTCGTCAACCAAGAGTTCTAGAGGTTGAATTAGTCAACCGTTGACTTACCGAATTTACACGATTATGGGATATTTCGCCAAAAGCGATGCTCATTTTTTTTTAATATTTGGGTCTCTTTTATATAATTTAGTGGGAGATCATTATATAAATGTTAAAACTTGTTAAACATGTTTTCACAAGTAATTTTAAAACAATTAATGTTAATTTTTCCTTATTTTGTTATAGCATATTAATTCGCAATGGCAACTTCTTCAACTCCATCGACTACTACACTAGGCAAAGATTCATGGCTAAAGTCCGTAATGGACAAATGTATCTTAAAATATGGCGGTAGTAACTTTCTTGAATGGGAATCCAACATCAAAAGCGCCACGTTGTCCGACAACGTGCTCACTTACTTGACCGATGCTCCTCCCATCGAGCCCGGTCCAAGGGCTTCATCGGCGGTGCGGACCGCCTATGATGACCATGTGAGGATGTCGAATGATATGAAAAATGTGTTGATATGGTCGATGTCCCCAAATCTCAAGCTTTCATGCATTTCCTTGAATGCGTACGAGATATTCACTCATATGAATAATATGTTTTCAGAAACACCAAAAGTCCGCCAATACAAAGCGGCGACACGCTTCTTTGAAGCAAAGCTTGAGAGGGGCCAAAAGGTTGGTCCCCATGTGCTAAAAATGGTCGAATATGTCGACATCCTAGAGCGTCTAGGATGTAAGATTCCTAAGACTCGTATGGTGGATCGTATCCTCTACTCACTTCCCACCAAGTTTGCCCACTTTAGGGTAAACAACAACATGAATGGCATGGATAAGAGTTATCATGAAATTCATGCACTCCTCAGCCAAACGGAGAGGGATATGGAAGCTAGTGGGAGTGAAAAAGGGGATGTTCAAACCATGAAGTTAAAGAACATATCCCTTGGATTTATGAAGGGAAAGGGGAAGAAAAAGTCCCAATTCAAGAAATCATCAAAGAAATAAGACAAGGGAAAGGGGAAAGTCGTAGAGAATGGCAAACCCAAGGCAAAAAGTGTCAAACTCTCCGAGGCCGAATGTTTGCATTGTAATGGGAAGGAGCATTATAGGAGGAGTTGTCCCAAATACTTGGAGGATCTCAAGGAAGGGCGTGTGACGCCTATTAGTATGATTTCTTCTCTCTATGTGATAGACGTTAATTATGCTTGCACTTCCACTTGGGTACTTGATACCAGATGTGCCTCTAACCTTTATAATAATTTGCAGGGTTTAAGGGACGTGCGAGCACTAGGAAAAGGTGATGTGGATCTCCGCATGGGCAATGGAGCTAGAGTAGCGACCGTTTCCGTGGGGACCTATGTGCTCACTTTAGCTAGTTGTCTAGAATTGTATTTAAATAAGTGTTATTTTGTACCAACTATAACCAAGAACATCATCTCCATTTCTGCGTTAGACGCGGAAGGCTTTTGTTTTATGATTAAGAACAATAGTTGTACTTTTTCATTGAATGATGTGGTTTATGGCAAGGCCATTTCAATTGGAGGCATTTATGTTTTAAATGATGTTAATGATGTTTATCATGTGGAAACTAAAAAGCTCAAAATGGGTGATCCAAATGAATCCTACCTTTGGCATTGTCGTTTAGGTCACATAAACGAAAGACGCATTAAGAGACTTGCTTCATCACAAGTACTCAAACCATTTGATTTTGAATCTTATGATATATGTGAGTCTTGCCTTTTAGGCAAGATGACTCGTGCACCTTTTGCGGGAAAATGGACACGAGCTAGTGAGGTTTTGGCTCTCATACATACGGATGTGTGTGGACCATTTGTAACACCCCCATACTCCAAGTGCCTTACCAGGACCACTCAGGTATAAGGATGTCACCATCTCGGTTACCCGAGGCAATGATATTCATAAGACAATAAAGAAACATATTTAAAAGTAAATAGTTTAAGTGATTACATGATCAAAACCAAAACCAATAAACTGAAATACAACATTCTCAGACGGTCTACTGCTAAAACTATCAAAGCTATAAGACACCGTCGACACAAATGAAGACTTCTAACCGCCACGTGATGACTCATCCCCTATCCCATACGCGTCATATCATACCGCTCAATAATCGCTCACCACCCCGAATGGATCACCACAGTTTTTAAAACATTTAAACGGGTCGAGACTAATCACACAATTCAATATATCAACAACGATAAGATAAAAACAGACTTCTTTCGTCACACACACACACACAACCCATCGATTCCAATCATCTCAATACCGACCGTCCCTTTGGACCACCCCGATGGGGGACCGCACTGCACCCACCAAATCCCCGCTCCACATAGTGAGCGATAAACCCTGTCCATTAATGTGCACATCCCTTCGGTGGCGGGTTCCACAGAAGGCGAAACTAGGGCGTGAAGCCACTCCCGCAAGTGACCCCACTCGGCCGAGGACACGCCTCGAGAACCATCAACAACGATCACAACCACAATCACAATACAATTATTATATCAAACAACCAAATACAATACATCAACCAATATCCCATTATGGGACTAATACCGAGTAGGAAATCCTACCTGGTATGCACACAATCGACGGTCTCTCGCCGAGTCAAAAAGCCTCTTCTATGAACCCTCCTCCTATCATACAACACATAGAGGCTACCACATCACATACTACACATAAAACCCCCAATCTCTAAATTAGGGTTTAACCAAATCAAAGGAAATACAATAAAAAGGGTATATAGATCTTACCCTCGACGCAAGGAACTCAACGGTACGAACAACGACAAGAACTGACCGTCTGAACTCCGGGAATTGCTAAGAATGCGATTAAGAAGATGAACTTGTTTGCTTTCTCTCTTAAACAGGAATTTAGGTTTTGTAAAAGTGATTTAGAATAATGACGACGAAGCTTAAATACCTTAATCGCATAATTAACAAAACCCGAGAAAACTCCCCGTAAAACCGGATACTCGATCGAGTACCCAAGGCTACTCGATCGAGTACCCCCTTACTCTATCGAGTACCTAAGGCTACTCGATAGAGTACCCCCTTACTCTATCGAGTACCTAAGGCTACTTGATAGAGTACCCCCTTACTCTATCGAGTACCTAAGGCTACTTCATAGAGTACCCCCTTACTCTATCGAGTACCTAAGGCTACTTGATAGAGTACCCCTCATGTCGAAACTTTTCTAAAACGCAACTTACCCTTACTCGACAGAGTAAGCCCTACTCGATAGAGTACCCCAAGACTTATAAATACGGAGTATTACAGTCTTCCCTCCTTAAAAAGAACTTCGTCCCCGAAGTTCAACCCATACTCTAAAAACAAACATACTAACTCGACCAAGACACAACAACATAACTAAGAACTCAAAAACTCGGCCAAACATAAAACATGAACTCTTAACACCTACTCCACCAACTATGTTTACTTCCTTAACATGACTCACAATATCGTATCCACCACATATATATCTCTCACGACACCAACTTCATACATAACCAACCACCATCCACTAACACTGCTAGCTCCATAATATCATCCACTATCAAATCCAAAATCAAGACACTCCTAGACATCAAACGGAATGTTACATTCTACCTCCCTTAAAAGGAACTTCGTCCTCGAAGTTTACTCAGACTCATAACATCATCCTCCAACTGTCAACATTATATAAAATATTCTCATACTCCGAAGCATCACACTACTACAAGCACGGCCATGGCCTTTTATAAGTATTATCCACAAAACAAATCCCTCCTTTACACTACGCTAACACTCTACTTCCAATTATATTACAACATGCACCACCATGAAACTCTCTTTTATCGCCTCCTACTCCTCTTAAGATAAATGTTACGTCCTCGTAACTCACTAATACTAAATCCTAGATATATCTTTTCATTTTCTCATCACCACCGCATGTCAAAGATAACCACCTATACTCTAAACATCGCCATGCATATATCCAAGGCTCTCTTACTTAAACATTTCTCATACCTCAACTCATACGGCACACCACCTAACCTATACCATAAAACTCATAGCAAAAATCACCATACTAACTCTCCATTCTTACTGCAAGACAACATACCTCTCTATGTAAAACACCTATCTCCCCAAAAGCATAACTCGCGATCTACACTCGTTATGTACACTCACACTAGATCCTCAAGTTCTTTTCTTTTATTACCGCAAGCCTCATACATAACTTAACACGACACTAATTAATCAACGCCCTACACTCACTGTCTCAACAAAGGATTATGAACCACCTGCATATATCAGATCATTACTACACATGTTCTACGAATCACTTGTCATTACCATGTCCACTAAAGCCTTATCTAGAACAAGATCAAAATTACTGTAACAACCTCTCACAACCGTGTCCCATCAACAGAATATCACTATACCATGACAACAGCGAAAACATATACCACTCTATTTCATATCATATTCTACCCTCATTCCCAACTTAACCTGGTAAGAAACATCAATAACAAAACAACTGTCTATCTGTACAAACTGAAACTCACAGGAAGCAACATCAAACAAAACAATAATCTATGTATGACTGGTATGTACTTTCGAAACTCGAATCATAATCATCCCACCTACTCCACCACAACCGGTGACGGCATCACAACACCGCCACCAACAGCCACACCGCAGTGCGAAAATACCCGCATCACAATACTAAATAACGTGCCCGGATCACCACCCGAGGCACCACAACCACATCGATAGACATCACAGCTACATACAATTCTCACCAACACTGACTCAAAATAACTTCTCAGACAAGAAAACTTATTCAAATCCACTTTACCAATTCACAAAGCAACATATTATATGAATTAAACAGATAACCTCATGAATATCATCCCCTTACCATATCACAGATTAACATGTATCGTGAATATATACAAACATAACTAGTCATGCCAAAACAGTCAAACTATTTCCTTTTAAAACAACATTCCATTACGCTATCGTATCCCACATGTATTACAGAACATTCAGATAACAACTTTATAATTATCATATCATACCACTTCTTGTGAGGTCAGAACCTCACACAAACATTTATATATAACATAGACCCATAATCACATCCAACCAGTTAATCCTGATCACATAAGTTACCACTCAACATAGGCTACTTGTCGCCCGAGCTTAACTCGTATACACCTCATAGCATATTCTCCCTTTCGCATATCCATCACCCTCTGCCAAATGTAGCCACACCATTAATACTCAACTACTAACAACCGCCTCATATAACCACATCTTATACTCTTTCATAACCATACTTATCAATCTTGTCCCTACAAAATCAATCTCTTTAGAATTGTTACCTTTCTAATATACCCTTACCCTTAACCACTAGTCACAAACCATAACACTACCGTTGTCCGGGCATCAGACCTCTTACACTCATCTCTAAACATCACGATTTGTTTCCTATCCTTGGTTAACATCCCAAATAACGAACATCCAATCCATCAACAACACTACCTCAACATTCTTCCCAATACTATCCTTAATTGTGTCATTATCTAACTCTCTACTCAAAATCTCATATCATGCAGATATTCTACCAACTTCTTACTCCCTTAATTCCCCGAAACTCATGATTAATCATGTTGTCCTGAAACTTCTGTATAACTATTAACTTACTTACCCTTGATAGTATCATACATCTCGACGATTCCTTACTTTACGTCACATAACTCCGGTGAACTTTTTCTCAACTTACTTTTATCCTTCTTTTCTCGTTATACTCAAAAATACCATTAATAGCTCAACTCCTTATTACTTCTATCTAACTCTTTAGTGCTCCGATTATCTTTTCATTGCTCCAAAACTCAAATCCCATTATTTCATATCGATATCATCTCACTCTTTCTTACCATAAATATTCTCTTATTATGTCATCAATCACCCTTGCCACTAATCCATCCATAGAATCAACGTTTACTGTTCAACAATTACATCTCTAGAAATCAAAATTCCTTTCATACCGCTAATTGCCTAAAGAAATCACACAGTAGTTTCATCTCTTAATAAACCAAATCTCCCAAACTTATTCACTGTCTACAAGTCCACCTCGCGACATGTCTCCACAAAGTTCACTATATACTACTCTTCTTACCCTTTTAAAACGAACTTTCACTATGTATATTCTTAACCCACACGACTCCTAACCATCCCCCTCCATGATTCTTTACACATCTTCAGATGCCACCATTTGCATCCCTCATTTCAATCTTTTCATTCTCACGTTCCATAAACTCACATCATCCCTTGCCCACATTCACTTACTTTTACGTTACTCAACACACAACCATATCACTCATCTCATTTAATCTTAGAAAACATGCTCTATGTCTCAATTAAGCCATAACGATCTTCCTTTTCTTTTTCCACTATCTATCACAACCACGTATAACTCATGTCCTCCCACCGAACTCATACTCACCACAGGTGCCACTCACTTCACCACAAGATGGGTAACTTACGCGTCAAGACCAACATACATGCAAAACAATGCATAAAGAAGCAAAATAACAACTTTGAATTAAACAAAATATGCAACGAATTCAAAAGATAAGCGTATGACCCAAAACAAGGGTCACTAGATCGAGTACAGGCCACTCGATCGAGTAAGGGACTTACTCGATCGAGTAGGTGAAGATTAGAAGCACGTAAAACAAATCACCAGGGCTACTCGATCGAGTAACTAACGTACTCGATCGAGTTCCCCCTTACTCGATCGAGTACCAAGGCTACTCGATCGAGTACCCCAATTCTCAGCACTGTCCAGTTTTCGTAAAACAGTCATAATTCACTCATTACTTGGTCGTTTTGGACGTGTGACCTATCGTTAGAATCGTAAAAGGACAAGCTATCAGCTCCAATTGGAATCACATCAAAATCATTTATGCATCTCAAGTTATAACAGTTTAAAGACAACCTCTTTATCATCGAAAAACACAACTATTGATTTTTACTTCCCAAACGACTTAGACAACAACAAGGTAGACAAAACGACTCAGTACTCATAAAACCAGTATTGCCAATCTCATGTTACCATCTTCAAAAATCAAGCAACAACATCCATCATGCACATATATTATTTAACTCATTAGTCATGTACTAACCGCATGCTTTAAATTTTATAACTTTTCGTAACACAAAACATTCTCATACATTACAAATCCTATTTCCATGTTACTAATACAACAACATTACAATTACACTTCGTCACCTAAACATAGTCATAATCACAAAATTCATATTCTTATGCAATTGCTACTCCATCTTTTTCCAATCAATTCATCTATTTCCAACACATTACTCGTCATTCTCATGCACTTTTCTAACAATTCCAACCAACATTGTAAACCAACTATCATGCAACATGCTTTCAATCAACAACATACGAAATCACATTATCACCATCTTTTCTACACATTCCCCATTCTCCACATACATACATCCACTGATTCATGCCACACATCACTCCATAGGTACACAAAGCACAAGGTAAACGCATAGCGATCCCGACTCATATCCCATGTGACCGGTTCAAAATTGTAGGGCAAGTTCGCGACTTTAGGACGTCTCCCAAGTCTTTGCATTAGCTCCTACAACCTTTACCCCGGGTTCATTTTAATTGACTCCCTATGTTCATTAGGTTCATTGGTTACAGGTTTCAGGATCGTCGCTCTGATACCATTTGTAACACCCCCATACTCCAAGTGCCTTACCAGGACCACTCAGGTATAAGGATGTCACCATCTCAGTTACCCGAGGCAATGATATTCATAACACAATAAAGAAACATATTTAAAAGTAAATAGTTTAAGTGATTACATGATCAAAACCAAAACCAATAAACTGAAATACAACATTCTCAGACGGTCTACTGCTAAAACTATCAAAGCTATAAGACACCGTCGACACAAAATGAAGACTTCTAAGCGCCACGTGATGACTCATCCCGGTTATCCCATACGCGTCATATCATACCGCTCAATAATCGCTCACCACCCCGAATGGATCACCACAGTTTTTAAAACATTTAAACGGGTCAGTACTAATCACACAATTCAATACATATATCAACAACAAGATAAACAGACGACTTCTTCATCACACACACACACACACAACCCATCGATTCCAATCATCTCAATCGATTTTGTCCCCTTTGGACCCCCACATCGATGGGGACCGCAGCCTGCACCCACCAAATCCCCGCTCCACATAGTGAGCGATAAACCCTGTCCATTAATGTGCACATCCCATCTGTGGCGGATTCCACAGAAGGCGAAACTAGGGCGTGAAGCCACTCCCGCAAGTGACCCCACTCAGCCGAGGGCACGCCTCGCGAACCATCAACAACGATCACAACCACAATCACAATACAATTATTATATCAAACAACCAAATACAATACATCAACCAATATCCCATTATGGGACTAATACTGAGTAGGAAATCCTACCTGGTATGCACACAATCGACGGTCTCTCTCTTTGCGAGTCAAAAAGCCTCTTCTATGAACCCTCCTCCTATCATACAACACATAGAGGCTACCACATCACATACTACACATAAAACCCCCAATATCTAAATTAGGGTTTAACCAAATCAAAGGAAATACAATAAAAAGGGTATATAGATCTTACCCTCGACGCAAGGAACTCAACAGTACGAACAACGACAAGAACTGACCGTCTGAACTCCGGGAATTGCTAAGAATGCGATTAAGAAGATGAACTTGTTTGCTTTCTCTCTTAAACAGGAATTTAGGTTTTGTAAAAGTGATTTAGAATAATGACGACGAAGCTTAAATACCTTAATTGCATAATTAACAAAACCCGAGAAAACTCCCAGAAAAAATAGGATACTCTATCGAGTACCCAAGGCTACTCGATCGAGTACCCCTTACTCTATCAGTACCTAAGGCTACTCGATAGAGTACCCCCTTACTCTATCGAGTACCTAAGGCTACTTGATAGAGTACCCCCTTACTCTATCGAGTACCTAAGGCTACTTGATAGAGTACCCTACAGGTCAGAAACTTTTCTAAAACGCAACTTACCCTTACTCGACAGAGTAAGGCCTACTCGATAGAGTACCCCAAGACTTATAAATACGGAGTATTACACCATTAACCATCACCGCTAGAGGAGGTTTTCACTAATTCATTAATTGTAATGATGACTTAAGTAGATATGGGTATGTCTACTTAATGAAGAACAAGAGTGAAGCTTTTGACAAGTTCAAAGAGTTTCAGAATGAAGTACATAACCAATTGGATAAAAAGATTAAGACCCTACGATCCGATCGTGGTGGTGAATACCTAAATTCTAAATTTGATTCACACCTGAAAGATTGTGGTATAGTATCACAATGGACTCCTCCTGGCACACCACAACTAAATAGTGTGGCCGAAAGGAGAAACCGAACTTTATTAGACATGGTTCGGTCTATGATGAGTCTAACCAAGCTTCCTGATTCGTTTTGGGGTTTTGCCATCTTGTCTGCAATATTTTCACTAAATCGAATCCCGACTAAAGCGGCCGATAAGACTCCATATGAGATATGGACAGGAAAAGTCCCTCATTTGTCATTCATGCGTATTTGGGGTTACGAAGCGTACGTCAAGATCAAGTTTGACAATAAGATTGCAACCAGGTCTGACAAATGTCTTTTTGTAGGATATCCAAGGGAAACACGTGGCTATTACTTCTACAATAAACACGAGAACAAAGTGTTTGTGGCTCGTGATGTTGTCTTCTTAGAAAAGGAGTTTATTTCTAGGAGACAGAGTGGGAGAAAATTTGAACTTGACGAAGTTCGAAAGCCACAAACCGAGAATGAGGTAGAGGACAACGTGGAGGATAGCGTTCCCTCTTCCTCTGAAACGGTAATTGTTCCTAGAAAGTGAACTAGGATTCGAATCCACCTGACCGCTACCTTGGTAACATCGAAGAGGATGGTGTCTTGTTACTTTTGGAAAGTGATGACCCACTACCTATAAATCGGCCATGTCTAGTCCCGACTCCTCGTATTGGCTAGAAGCCATGCGGTCCGAAATGGATTCCATGTACGAGAACCAAGTATGGGACTTGGTGGATTTACCTGAGGGAGTGCGACCCCTTCAGTGTAAATGGATATATAAAATTAAGCTCGGCGTGGATAAATATATTGATGTTTACAAAGCTAGATTGGTTGCAAAAGGTTTCATCCAAGTTCATGGTTTACACTATGACGAAACCTTCGCTCCAGTCGCTATGCTTTGGTCCATTAGGATAATTTTAGCGGTTGCCGCGTTTCATGATTATGAGATTTGGCAAATGGATGTCAAAACCGCCTTCTTGAATGAGATTCTAGAAGATGAAGTGTATATGATACAACCTGAAGGTTTTGTGGATACATCTAACCCTAAGAAGATGTGTAAGCTCAAGAAATCCATCTATGGTCTTAAGCAAGCATCTCAGAGTTGGAATCATCGCTTTGATCATGTTATTAAACAATACGGTTTCACTAGAAGTGTTGAAGAACCGTGTTTATACATGAAGTTTAGTGGGAGTAAGGTTGCATTCCTTGACCTATATGTGGATGACATATTGCTCATCGGGAATGATATTCCATCGCTCACTTCCGTTAAGGAGTGGCTAAGGAATCACTTCCAAATGAAGGACTTGGGAGAGGCACAACGAATATTAGGTATCCGGATCTATAGAGATAGGTCCAAGAGGATACTAGCATTGAGTCAAGAACCTTATATTGATAAAGTTCTTGACCGGTTCAATATGAAAGACTCCAAGAGAGGATTTCTGCCTATGGGCCAAGGGATTACTTTAAGCAAGTCACAGTCTCCCTCTACCCCTAAGGATATTGAACACATGAAGACCGTCCCGTATGCTTCCGCTGTTGGGTCTATCATGTACGCTATGATTTGCACTCGTCCCGACGTTATGTATGCATTGAGCATGACAAGTCGTTATCAAGCCAAACCTGGTGAGAGTCACTGGATAACCGTAAAGAACATCCTTAAGTACTTGAGAAGGACTAAGGATTCGTTCTTAGTGTTTGGAGGAGAAACAGAGTTGCGTGTAAGAGGTTACACGGACGCAAGTTTCCAAACTGATCGGGATGATATGAAATCCCAATCCGGCTATGTGTTTATGCTAAATGGAGGAGCTGTTTGCTGGAAGAGCTTCAAGCAAAGCGTTACCGTGGATTCTACAACAGAGGCTGAGTACCTTGCAGCGTCTGAGGCTACAAAGGAAGCTGTTTGGATTAGGCAATTCATGGAGGTATTAGGAGTAGTCCATTCTGCCAAACATCCGATCACTCTATATTGTGATAACAGTGGAGCTATTTTTGAAGCCAAAGAGCCGAAGTCTAGTAATAAATCTAGACACATTGAAAGGAAATACCATGTACTTAGAGATTATGTGGAAAGGAAGGAATTTGACATTTGTAAGGTTGGGACAGATGATAATATTGCTGATCCTTTAACCAAGCCTTTATCAAAGGCTAAGCATGATGGTCATGTCGTCGCAATGGGATTGAGACGAATACCAGATTTTCTTTAGATTATGGATATGTAATAATTGGATAGTGTATCTCTTATTATATATATGATAATCGCATTCATTTTTTTTGCATTCATTTATGAATCTTTTATTTAGTGTGACTAAATTTTTAATACCTTGTTTATCTGAATAAGTTGTGGAGACAATTTTGAACACTATTAAAGTGAATAAGATGAACATTGTATTTTGTCCGTAGTCACTTAATGAGGTGACGTCTCGGAGTGACTAGATTGTAAGTCGATTGATGGTTGTTCAACATCATGAGATCATACGTGATGACTAGTCGATTACATAGGCAGAGTGTGTGACACATTGCCGGACAGTGACCATTTAGAGAGTTCCTAAGTTCTATTCTAGACGCCTGGTCGTGGCAGGGATCTCTAAGATGTTCCTATGAGTCGATTCTTTTGACTGGAGCCTATTATCCAAGTGAATGCAGTTGCTGAGTGACTTTTGTTTTTGTCCTAGGTCGTGCCGTGAAAGGAGGCCAAAGGACATCTTATGAGTCATGATGATCTGTATTGGGCAAAGATAGATAGGGCATACAAGAATTGTCCACCCACGTTGGGTAACTATATCTGAAGGCCACTCGAGGAGTTGTGACTATAAATGTGTGGCCACGCTCGGAAGTAATCTATGGGAGATTTTTTCGGTCAAGTAGTCACACTCCCGATCGAGAAAACCATTCGTGATATGTTGATGTACAAGTGCGACCTGAAAGACACCTTGCAATGAGTGGGAGATTAAAAACGGACAAAAGAATTGGTAGCGCACACCTTGTGTCGGACAAATGGGAGATTGTTGGAGTTAGTGTCCTCCACAATAGTGCGTTTACATAATAAATCTCATTAAAGGAACATTATCAGGATATTTATTATTTGATCCTCGTCAGTTGATTAACGTAAATCAATAACGGTTGGCTGACTAGAGTTTGACGTTATTGTCGTGAGACGGCGGTGATCAACTTATCCCTTTTGGTCACACCTAAAAGAACAAACCCCAATTGACAACTAATAAATTGTATAAGATACAATTTATTTAGTCCCTTGATTTATTGACTAATTGGTTGGTCGATTATTTTTAGAGAGATTTCGAGTTGCGAACTCGAAGTGCGGCTGTTATTATTTAATTATGAGATAATTAAATAATAAATTTTATGAGACGGGTTTTAGTTAATTAATTGTTAATTCACTAAAATTGTACTAATTGATTAATGTGATTGATATTAGTACGTAAATAATATGTGTAGCGGTACACGTATATTTACGGAGTGTTTTGAACAAAATTTATTAGGAAGCATTTAAACATAAAACGATGTTTAAAGTAAAATTACACGTATTTGTGCGACAAATATAAGAACCGATTTCACCCCGTAAATGGGTCATGGAAATCGTGTAATTGGGATAGTGTGTTACTTTAGACACAATGATTCCACTTACACAAATTTATCTTCCCATAAAAACTTTTGGTCTTATCAAAACCATTTTCTATTGGACATAAAAAAGAAAGCCAAAAAGCACACTCCACCTCCCTCTATAGGAGTCGGCCTCCCCTCCTTTTACACCCTATTCAATTGTTCATTTTTCTCATACTTTGAACATTTGCATGTGAAAATCTCCTCTCTCTCTCTCTCTCTAAAAATAATAAAAACCATTTTTACTAAGAAGCTAGTAATCAAAAATAATTACTAAGAGTGTTAGTAATATTTACATATAATCAAGGGTACTTCTAGCATAATATCTAGTTAATATTTATTAGGAATTTGGGTGTTGTTCTTGGGTGCTACTAGAAGGAGGTCTTCTCTTTGAAGATTTGGTTAAGGAGGATCTTCCACATTTCATTAGCACATGAACAAGCTAGATAGGTGATCTAGTTTGTGCCCATATTACCATCTAAATCAATGTAAGGAAATTATTTTTCCTTAATCTTTATTATTATGCTTTTATATTAGCATGCATATTACATAGATCACTATAATAACATATTATCAGATAATTTGTTTTTAATTAAAGAGTCTAATTAGGATCTATGATCTTTCAGTTTATACTCCTTCGAGTTTAGATCTGCAGTAAATGCAAAACAACACAAAGTAGCAAATTCCCTGGAGGATAGTAGCTTACGCTACTCAAAATAGCCCAGAAGTGCTTGCAAATGAACATAATATTTGTATTAAATGGGTACGCATCAATGTCTTAAATGAAAGTATGAAAACAAAAGAGAAGAAAAGTAAAATAAAATGTTTGATATGAACTAGTTATGTTAAGTTCATTTCTTTGTAAATAGTCGATATTTATCATCGTACTCGAGTTAAACCGACATGATATAAAGAACCAAGGGTGATTATGAATATCACTAAAATGGTTTGTAAAAGGTAAATAAAAGGAAAAGTGAAAGGTGAAAAAAAAAGTGCTTGAAAATTCATAAATTTATAATTAACCAAATCGTCAAAACTCAGATTTAACCGACATGGTATAATTAACCAAGGACAATTTTGGAGATGGTTAAAATTGAATCAAAGGAAAGAAGATAAAATAAAATGAGAATAGTCGTAATAAAATGAAAAAGAAAGAAAAAAGAAAAGGAAGAACGAATGCAAGCACGAACCGACTCCAACCAGGGAGCTCCTTGGGGCGCGGGTCATTTTACGGGACAATGACGCCCCTCACTCAGGTAAGAATCAAGTTTTGAGTCGTTTCCTTCATGTTTGAATCATGTTATACATTGTTCATATTTATAATATCATAAAAACAATAAATAAATAAAATAAGTGAGTTGATTACACCCTCAAACTTACACCATTTTGGTAGAACGCTGCTTCGAGAACTTGAATCATGTTGTGAGGATCTTCGAAAGACCTGTGTGGCTTTTATTTAAAAATCGGCACTCTTTGGAGAGTTACAAACTTGCCAAGACTCACTGGGGATATCAGTTGCCGCTCACCAAGAGGTAAAGTATGGCAAGTAATTGACGCGTTTAAAGCCCTTGGACTTGACGGGTTGGCGTTTGCTGGGAAGAACTCAGTAATCGGTTGGAATGTGTTTTGCTTCTCAAGAGCATCTGCATGGTTAGTGACTTCGTAGTCTCATAAACAAGCACGTAGGCAGGCAATGCAAGCATATAAGCGTATTGACATGTAAGCAATTAGCAGGGAATATCTCGCGCGAGGGGAGATAGAAGTTTTGAGAGTTGTGAAGCTTAATATTGAGTCTTGTTGCTCATAGATCCGTGATTTGACAGATTTGAGACGCGTGACTTGCCATGACGTTGACTCACCTGGAAGCAGACTGACGTGAACGTGACACAAGCTTAGATTTGACTCGAGACGTGGATGACTCTGACAGACTTTGCATATGTAAGTGCAACTCCTAGCCAATAAAGGGTGAACACGAATCAAATCCCTAAGGTAGTAAGTCTGATTGGGTGAGGAATTGCAAAAGCACGAAACATATATTCTTCGGACATCCTCCCCATCGTTTGTTTTTTTGAGATCCTTTCTTGAGGTGGGATGATTCGGAGAGCGGAACCAACATCTTGTCTTCATCCGAACCGAGTACTAGACCAAGATTGGTTTCTTTTGGACTTTAGTTGGACTCAAAGATTGATGAAGCGGGATAGGATGGGTAGTATCTCAGGAGAGAAGCCCTCAGAGTGAGAAGATGGGAATTTGGAAAAATAAAGCATAGGGTGACGCCTCCAAGAAGGAGCTCTTAGAGTAAATAGGTTTATCATTAAGTTTGCGGCTGGGTGGGTTAGTTTTTGGGACGGATTGTGATGGTTTAGATTGAAACGGGTTGTTGTAAAATAAGTGTGTGAAAGGGTTGTGCGGTTGTGAAAGGAGTGTGGCTGTGAAAGGAGTGTTTGAAAGGGTTGCGAGGTTGTGAAAGGGGTGTGCGGTTGTGTCCTTGTAGTAGGACTGCCTACATATTCGCGTGTTGCGAAATTAAACCAGGTCGTAGTTCTTGATGTGTGTTGATTACAAATTGAGAGTGTGAAAATTGAGTGTTTGTGTGGGGGTATGGTTGTGTCCTTGTAATAGGACTGCCTATGTATTCACATGAAGTGAAATCAAACCAGATCGTAAATCTTGCGTGTGTTGGTAATTAAAATTGAGGTGTATGGTTGCGTCCTTGAAGGACTGCCTACGTATTCACATGAAGTGAAATCAAACCAGATCGTAGTTCTGCGTGTATACCTAAGCTATCTGTTAGGACCTTAAAGTGTGATGGTCACAACGGTAAATTCTGTTTGGTGACTCGAGAAATTGAATTGAGAAAATTCTCCATCGAAGAGCTATAATTTATGAAAATGTTCCTTGTCATGTGAGCACACTAAAAAGTGAACCCTAGGGGTTGATTGGGTATGTCTCGTTCTGGGTAGCAAAGTACTCAAAATGACTCCGTGCCTGGGTCAAGGTGAAAATGGCTTCTACATTTGGGATGTGGATTTTGGTAATAAGAGGTTTGTTTGACAGATAAAAATCTGGAGCTTGTATTTGTTGTGCTAAGGATGATGGGTTACGACTTGTTATGTGGTACAGAATGGGGTCTCAGGCTTGATGTGGCCCGACCATGAATGGGTTGACAAATAATGCGGGATCATATTTCCATGTTTGGACCTTAAAAGTTAAGGTGTAATACCACGAGTTTGAAGGGAATCCTCATAATCCTAAATAGGTCTCGCTGTAACAGTCTCAAGAAGGACTTAGGGGTAAAGAAAGGTTCGGTGTGTTGTTAGTTGGCTAGTATTGAGCTATGATTTTAGCTCTTTGATTAAGTTTTGGTGTTTTGGTATCATGGAAGAATTGGTCCCGGATTTTGGTGTGAAGAAAAGATTTGGTATGTTGTTAGTTGGCTACTCTTGAGCTATTATATAGCTCAAGTTTTTGGTATTGTGGTGTAGTAAGAGTAAAGTGGTAAGTAGGGTATCGTATCCACAGGGAGGCGATAATTATCTAGTTTGTTTTATCTAAGTTTGTCTTAAGGTAATAGTTGTCTTGAAGACTGATTGCTTTCTATGGACTAATTGCAATGTGATAAAAGGCGAATTCAATAATATTAAAGAGTTTAAGGATCGGGTTCACTAGGTTAATTATCCGGGGGTGAGATTTAATTCATTGAAAGAGCAATTAAATCATTCTTGGTTCTACATACCATGTCGGATTTTAACCCGAGTACGATGATAAACATTGACTAATCACAAACAAATGAACTTAAAACAATTAGTTCATAATCATTTTCAAAACTATTCATGTAAAGCTTGCAAAATCGAACCCGACATCGAATATCGTCAATACAATGATGATTATTTAAGTCCCTTTCTTCACATCAACACAAAAGCGGTCTAAATGACCTTTTCAAACCAAGACGGGTTCAAACACCCTCTTTTCAAACCACTTTACAAACTTTTTAATAGTCAGAAGACGTCCCTTCAATCGTCCGTTGACCCGCGCCTAAACAGGCCACTCATTTTCCAATTTTCAAACTAGGACAGGCTCGTTTGCATCGCCTGATGGCTCGCGCCTATATAGGCTACCTGATGCCGACCCTGATTCCTTCCAGCACTCGTGTAGGACGATCTCGACTTCGGTTAACCCGAATACAGGACAGATCAGATGACAAATCTGCTCTTTTACATTGTATTTGAAAAACGCCTTACTAAGACAAATGGATCACGTTATGCACCATAAACCTAACTCGGTAAACGGATGTTTAATTTTCGTCTTGCATGCAAACCAACATTAAATCCAACTAGACATCAAATACTTGATACTTGGATTAAACAACCGACATAGAAAGCTCCCATGTTAGGTTCAAACTTGTGGATGCGCATTCATGCATTTACCCGTTTTATCAACTTTTGCATTTAACCAACAAAGATCGATTAGTAGAGACTGCTCCCGCCGGCGGGATTGGGTGTCCGATTAAAGGGCTTCCCAATACGTACCTTCACCTCTTACTCAAAAACTTTGGATAGTGGACGACCTTATCCAGGGAGTACGAGTGTCATTCTAGAGATAGGATGCTAAAGAGGGACAATTCCTTAACTTTAGTACCTATGACAAACACCGCTTCTTGCCTTGGTTGACCTAGGTATAAAGTGGATTTGAACGGGTTCCAAGCATCCCACAAATGCTTGGTGGCGACTCCGAACATCTCTTACATCGTTTCGAGACCCTTGTTTAGACGAAACTAACTGATCTAAAACGATACGGTGGAAAGCATTTTTACGCCACCGGGCGTGGCTTTCAGACTCGTGCTACGTCCACAGATCGGCTGGGCGTCGCGGGTGGCCTATGTCCACAGATTGGCGACTCCGTTGGGGATAAGTAGGACACTTATGTCTTTGTGATCCCTAGATGGTGAGACTCGAACGAGATCTTGGTTGAAATGCATTAATTGATATTACGATCATAGTCGGGTTCCTTGTCCGGGCCCACAACCTAACCCTTGTCGACCAATTGGCTCGTCTCGTCGGCGTGAGGTTTCTCATCCCCGCGTTTCGAATCCCGATTGAGCTAAGCATACCGTTGACATTACACATTTATGTTTCATCAAAGAGCTTTCATCACCTTTGAGCACGAGGCTAGGGCACCCTCCTTACACATTTTATTTGGATTTGTATCCCTCTCGAAAATCGGGGTTTGATTGGTTGGTGTGTAACCCACCCTTTTAAACCAAAACCCGTGTCAGTATTATGCATAATATAATAAAACTGCGAGTGCTTATGTGTTATTTGATCATAAGTCCTTCCGTGTCATTTCAAAATTTCAAACACCTTTTTGCGCCGTTATAATGTCCATTTCAAACCTCGGTCTTCCGCCGACCGTCGCATTTCAAAAAGCACGCCTTTTTAGGCCGTCGTAATGACGATTTTCAAAACCGGTTTTCTACAACCATTTCAAAAAGCATGCCTTTTTAGGCCGTCGTAATGACGATCTTCAAACCCGGTTTTCTACAACCATTTCAAAAACCACGTCTTTTTAGGCCGTCGTAATGACAATTTTCAAACCTGGTTTTCTAAAACCATTTCAAAAAGCACGCCTTTTTAGGCCGTCGTAATGACGATTTTCAAACCCGGTTTTCTACAACCATTTCAAAAAGCACGCCTTTATAGGCCGTCGTAATGACGATTTCAAAACCGGTTTTCACAAACCATTTCAAAAACACCTTTTTACGCCATTATGATCGCCGCGTCAAGACACGGATTTTAACCCGTCTCGCGCCGACACAATGGTTCTTTCAAAACCCGAGAAAGGCAAACACCCCTTTTCTCAAAGCATTTTCAAATACCGAGGACCATACACCGTCCCCGAGACCTTGCCAAATATCTCAGAACTCGATTTTCAAAACATACAATTCTAAATTTCAAAAACCGTCTTTGAAAACAGTACATTGTTTTCAGAGCCAACTCAAACTCGAACCGTCTTTTGAAAACAAACTTAAGACAACCTTTTCAACTGACCGACTTCTAAATATCCCTACTCTTTGGAAGCCGTCCATAAAGCGACAAACGAATCTTTTTGAAAATCTCTATTTTCGAAAACTTCAGTCCACCATTCCAATTCTGCCTCGTGTTTATCGAGTCGAAGCAAGCGTACTTATGGGTCTTTACTTATGAGTCGTCTCACCTCAAGACTCGTTCAACGGCGTCACGCCATTATGTTGGACGCAAGTCAAAGGTCGGTCAACACCGTCACATTATAAATCGAGTCAGCACCGAGGCACCACAAACGATCGCCCTCGTCTTGTCGAGTATGATCTATCTTTCCGTCCTTGTGTTGTCCGTGTTTAGTCGTTTAAAACGTGTCAGATTGAGATGTAACGTGAGCCATTTTTCTGCCTTGGAGCCATGGCCCCGTCGTCAGCTTCATCCAACAACAACAATGGCGAGAGAGATGTCACAACTGCTCAACTAGCCAGCCTACTCACCGCTCTTAAAGTCACCCTGGACCGTGTCGAGACCCGTATCGACACCATGGAAAACAAGGAAACCGGAGAACACAACACTCCGCCTTTGACTGAAACTGAGAAAAGGCTCAAAATTTTGGAAGAACAACTCCTAGCCCGCGATAACAATATCCACCTTGAGAATAATCGAAGATTCGAACCCGTTGGGGATCAACTACCCGACAACTTTACCTTGACTGATGTACCCAAGTTCAAGGGAATGGAAGACCAACTCAACCACATTCGGGCCTTCAAGGATTACATGTCCATCAAGGGGGTCAAACAGGAACTCTTCACCCGGATCTTTCCGTCATCCCTAGAACCGATTCCCCGCCAGTGGTACTATTCCCTCGACCCCAAGAACCTTACTACCTGGGACGAAGTCGCCGTTAAATTTGCTAAACAATACGCCAACAATGTCGAAATCCAAGCCAATACCCGCGCTCCTGAGGTCCTGACTCAGAATGATATGGAAGGGTTCACGGAATTCCTAACCCGTTGGAGGAGGGTAAGCACTCAATTGGTCAGTAAGCCGAGTGAATCAACTCTGGTGGAAAATTTGTCAACAACCTCCGCCCGGTTTATGCCAACCTGCTGAGATATCAAAACATCAAAATGTTCTAGGACTTACAAATCCTCAGAACCCGCATTGAAGACGACCTCCGCAAGGGTGTCCTAGCCAAAACCACTGATTGAGGCTATCAAGGATCTACATCAACCGGATCTCGCCCCTATGGTCAAACGAACAAAATTGATGAGGTCAATCTCCTCGAACCAACCACAAAGAAAACTAAGCGTCCTCAAAGGGTATTCACAAACTTGGGGTCAACCTATGACAATGCCTTAAAAAGACTCATGGACCAAGGGAAACTATAACCAATTGGGCCCACTCCGGACCCATCCGAGGCTAAGAAAACTGTGGAAATGGGCCACAAGCTGGTCTATGGGCAAGAGCCACCTACCGATCCGTAGTCACGGGCCACCTGCACGCCAAGCCAAATTGTGGACATGCAGCTGTCTGAAAGCCATGCTCGGTGACGTAAAAATGCTTTCGACCGGATCGCTTTAGATCGGTCGGTTTTGTCTCGGTAAAGGTCTCGAAACGATGTTTGAGATGTTCAGAGTCGCCACCAATCATTTGTGGGATGCTTGGAACCCGTTCGAATCCACATTAAACCTAGGTCAACCAAAGCAAAAAGCGGTGTTTGACATAGGTACTAAAGATAAGGACTCGTCCCCCTTTTAGCATTCTATGCCTAAAATGACTCTTGTACGCCCTGGATAAGGTCATCCACTATCCAAAGTTTTAGAGTAAGGGGTGAGGGTACGTATTGGGAAGTGTTAGTTATTTAGACCATATAAAACTCATCTTATGATAATAACATTACTAACTAATTTTATAAGATGGTTGATGTGACCATTATTTGCGCACATTTAGTCCCCTAATTGAGCCTATTTTGCATACTATTATAACATTCTATGGCCATTTTATCCGTCAAAACCTTCCTATTTGCTTTTCTATCGCATTTCATATGTTTTGTAGAAAAGGAGAGAATAAGGCGGAAATTCCCGTCTTTCGTGCACATTTGGAAGCTACTTGACGATAATAGATGGACTAGTATGAAGAGGAAGCAAGGGCTAAAGACCAATCTCGAAAGAATAAAATGGAAATGAGCAAAAAGGGAAGAAAAAGAAGAAGGAAAGCTGCTGAGCTACAATCCGAACGGATTGTAGAGAATCCGTCCGTCCTCGCCAGTCCGAGCGTCCTCACCAGGAATCCGCTCGGATTGCCCATGCCCAGTCCGTGCGTCTTGTTCCTTGATCCGCTCGGATCGTCCATCCCAAATCCGGCCGTCCCGACTCCCAGCCGCACGGATCACAGCACAGCACAGTTTCGTTCTTCAAGCTACGAAATGAAGAAGCCCTTCTCTCGGACAATCCCGGAGGCTCCTTGCTCAACTTAAAAAGTGTAATTACTAGTTTAGCCCTTAGTTAACCCTAATGCATCCTCCCTAATTTCCACTATAAATACCCCATTTGTAAATAATCAAAGGGGGATCTCTTTATGTTGTTTTTAGAGTAGAAAATCCTTCTTTAGATTAGATTAGGAGTAGATTAGAATAGATTACTCTTTAATCTTTCCACAAATTACACATTAATCTCTCTTTAATTATTATTCAAGCTTATTATTCAAGTTTATTATTGGGTAATTGAAGATTATCGGGTTATTATTGGGAGATTGACAACCTTCCATCAATCAATCAAGTTTCTTCTATTATTCTTGCTTTATTATTTGGATCATCTTAAGTTGGTATAATTCCTTTACTCTTTAATCTTTATTGTTCATTTCTTCATTCTATTATCACGTTTATACTTGTTGTGATGATTGACACCATTAATGACATGTTTCCCATGATAATGAGTGAGTAGTTACTTAGCTAGGATTAGTGGGTAATTAGGGGAAACCAACATGGGATTGATTCATGCTTAATCTAATATGTTCACATGATTAAATTGCTTGCTTGTTGTGATGTCAACTTTATGCACATGTTATGTTTGATGAAATGCTAAGCCTATGAATCCTTGCATTTTTACCATCTCTTATCTACTCAACTTGACTTGTAAGATATAAACCAACTCGAGTCTTGTTAGACCATGCATAGAAGTTGAATAGGAGGAAAGTAAGTCGACTTGTAGGTGTTGTATAATCTAATCGATTCGGCTCTGGGACCCAACTCTTCCTATGAACCGTAAGACATAACCCAACTCGGTTCCTCCACAACATTAATTGCTTGCAACCTTGTAAACATGTTTGTATGATCAACACCGTGAATCCCCCATGACCCCATGATATCCTAGCACTTTTAATCATTTGTTTACATCCTTTCTTTATTGTTTGCTTTACTTTATTGCTTTTATTAGTCTAGAACACAACTACAAATCCAAACAAATCGTGACACAAGCATAAATTGAGATAGATAGACTTAGAACCCAAAGCACACCGTCCCATGGATCGACCTCGACTTACCTCTAGCTAGTTGTATGTTGAGTATTATAAATGTGTTTGATTGGATGAGTGACGACATCTTCCACGTCAAAATGGCGCCGTTGCCGGGGATGGTGCTATGTGATTAAGTTCTTACTTGTTTGTCTATTTTGATTTTGCTTTAACCTTGAGGAACTTGTTCCTCAAGGATTGTTCTTACCGTTTTTGTGTAGTTTCCATGCTTGTAGTTGTTTTCTTGTCTTAGTGATGATGACTCAAGACTTGACATATGGAGTATGTGGTGGATCTTTTGAGTATGACTATGGGTATGGGGAGTTTGAGAAGCAAGTCAACACAAACCTACCTTACTATTTGTACAACGAAAATCCTAACCACTACCCCAATTTTTCCCACAAAAATTTCCACACCCAATATCAACAACAA
Organism: Silene latifolia; assembly: GCF_048544455.1. Classification (NCBI taxonomy): domain Eukaryota; kingdom Viridiplantae; phylum Streptophyta; class Magnoliopsida; order Caryophyllales; family Caryophyllaceae; genus Silene; species Silene latifolia. The sequence goes on from NC_133528.1 coordinate 58,375,114, forward strand.
CCACCCACCCAATACCCATTCCACAATGAACTTCAAATGCCACAATACAACCACTTTCACACCTACCCGCAACAAAAAGGTGAACCTATTCAAAACATGATTCTCCAAATGATGGGAGATCAACAAAACCTCTTCAAACAAATGCTAGAGGAGAGCCAAAAAAGGGACAATGTCCTTCAAAGCATTGTTTCCCAAAGTGAGGAGTTGGAAATTCAAATTGCCCAATTAAAGGAATTCCAAGCAATTACTCACAACCGATCTTTGGATATTGAACATGAATGCGAGTTTGAAGTAGTAACCTTTGACATGGAAGATGAGAAGTGGGAGGAGCCAAATTCTTTGAGCTCTTGTGACTATGAGAGTGTTGTGTTTGATGAGGAAGACATGAGGTTGAGCAAACCAAATGTTCTTAGCCTTTGTGAGTATGAGGATGTGTCCTTTGATGTGAACATTGAGGTGTTGGAAAACGAGCTAGACAAAGCCCCCATTCATGATTTACGAGAAGATGATAACAATGATGATGGACCTAGAGGGATTCACAATACCACCTTGCTTGAGGAGCCTATCCTTGAGACATTTGAGATACCCTATCATGAAGAAGAACGTCCTTCCTTTATCCTTCACGAAGACCACTTGACACCTATCATGGAGCCAATGATCATTGAAGAGGATATGTTAGATCTTCTCCAAAAAAGCCAAAGTGTCTTACAAGAGTTACTTGGTGAAAAAGCTCAAGGAGAAAATTGCTCGTGAGGCTACTTGTGAAGATTTGGCACCCATAATCTCGACTCCCATGGTATCCAATCATCAAAGTCATGAAAATTCTCCTTCTACCTTGGGAGGATTGAAAAATCAAAATGCTATCATCACCAAAATTGAAGAAGAAGTTGGTAAGTGGAAGTCCCCGGATGAAAATGAACCACACTTCATGCTTAATCCTAACAAGAATCATGGATATATTTACTTGAAGCAACGGGAAAGCTCTAGTGCCAAGGACAAGGTGAAAGAAAGGACATATGGCAAACTTCCTTTGCCAAATTTCATCTTCAAGTGGAGCAACCCATACTTATGTTTATTTGGAGCTTGTTCACAAGCTTTTGATCTTCTATTGAGAGCCTTGAGCTCTATGGATAAGAATTCCTTCAAATTGAACTAGTTTGGTGGAGTCCTACCTCAAACCACCATTTGTAAGATATTCCTTGAACCTCTTTATTTTGTATAATATTGTACATTTTATCTTTGCATTTAATTTCTTGCATGAGAGGGAAGAGAGAGAGAGTCATCTTACATAATTTATGAGCAAATTTCAGAAAGATAAGAAAAAAAAAAGAGAGAATCAGTGCAAAGGGGTTTATCATTTCACGAAAGAAGAAAGGAGGAGAAAGAAGCAGAGACGCTCGGATCCAAGCAATTCCGCCCGTCCAGGGCCCGCGGAAAAGAAAAAGCTGAAACTGAGGAAGAATCCGAGCGGATTCAAAGAAATCCGCCCGTCCAACCAAATCCGTCTGTCTTCTCCACGGGACGCCCGTCCCGAATGGCGTCCAACAGCAAGATTTTAATCTACGCCAAAATCCGTGCAGATTAGAAGGAATTCGTCCGTCCTGATCAAGACGTCCGTCTTCTGCAAAATCCGCCCGTCTTGTCCCTGCTTCTCAACCAACAGATTTCTCTGTTCTAAAATCCGCACGGATTCTAAAGAAGACGCCCGTCTTGCCCATCCGTAATCCGTCCGTCCCGCCTCGCGATCCGCTCGGATTGCACTGTTCATGCGAGAAAAATCGGGTCAAGTCCAACCCTATCCGTTCGGATTCCCTTCTTTTTCTATATAAACACCCCCTTTCTCCCTCATTTCCTCATCCTATCAAAACCCTAACACTCTCTTCAATCCTCAAAATCCCCTTCATATCTTCAAAAACACCCACATCACCCCCATCACCAACATGAGTTCCAAGGGAAAGGCCAAGAAATTGTTTGATTCGATCGGAAAGAAGCGCAAGGGGTCATCCTCTTCAACACCACGAAATGTGATAATGAGGGGAGGTATTGAACAACTCAACAACTTCCAAGAAGTGATCTTCACATCCGACGACCAACGCGAAAATTTCATCGAGCTTCTAGGTAAGAAATACGAACCTACTCAATTTGTTGACACTAGGGTGTTGGAAATCCTTAAGATAAGGTACCCTACCGAGGCGTTCTTCAATGGCCTTGGCATTGGGGACCTTTTCCATGCTCATGAAGAGACTTACCTTAGTCTCACCCTTGAATTCTTGAGTAGCCTTCACATTGTGGCGGATGCCCGCAACAATTTAGGCATGGAGTTTAGGTTATGTAACCGAGACCATGTTCTTTCTCTTGAAGAATTTGCCTATGTTTTCGGTCTTCAAATACCCACCGCCTATACCGACAAGCCCGATAATTTTAGTGTGGATTTTCTTTGGAAAGCTATCTCCGGGAAGAACTTTACCCATATAAAGCGTTGCTATACTTTTGCTATTCAACATCCGGTGATCCGATTCACCGAACGCTTTGTAGCCGGGTGTATCAATGGGAGGTACGAGCAAGATCGGTGTACTCTCATCGACTTAACTTTTCTTGAGTCTCATTTGAATGTTCGAGCGGTTGAGGCGTTATAACTTCAATACGCCGCTTGAGATACTCAATAGGTTCAATGACTTTGCTCAAGGGACTTCTCAACTTAAAACCTTCGTGATGGGAGGTCTAATTACAATGTTAGCCAAACACCTTTGCCCCGGATTCAATGCCCGAGGAACCTATATTCCTCTCGAAGGGAGGACTTTGATTGATGAGCACACCATCTTCTATAGTCACCGATGGTGCAGCTACACTCAAGATGAGAGTGTGGAATGGTACACCAAGGGTTGCACTTCGATGATCCTTGAAGGATGGAAGATACCGGGCATCGAACCACGGTTGAGTCCATACTCTCCTCCACCAAGCTACCTCCTTGATATCCAAATTCTTGACAATCCCCCTCAAAGGGAAGAGCCGCACCGTCAACCACCCCGTGGAGGGCCGGGCATACAAATGCGCCCACCTTCCTACGTCCCTATCCCACCTTTCCCTATTCCGCATACCCCTTTCCAACCGGCAATCCCCAACACCCCGGGTATTAATGATTTGATGGCACTCATGAATAGAGTGGACCTTGGGGTGCATAAAGGGAGGGAAGACGACTACCTAGCCCTCTACCCCCAATACTATACCATGGCTCAGCAAGGGTATGTTGACCCTAACGGTCCTTTGCCCTCTTGGGCACAACCGGAGCTCTTGTTCCCAAATTATGGGGACCAAACTAGGAGTCGCGGCGATGGAGGGCATTCTAGCCAAGGTGGAGGGTACTCGGGTCAAGAAGGAGCTTTTGACCAAGGAGGATATTGGGGCCAAGCACCCGGACATGATCAAGCCGGAAGCTCTCATGGTTATGGCTATGACTATGATGAGGATGACGAGTGAAAGAGGCCTACTTCACCACTTCCACTTGTATGATATCCATCTCCCCCTCTCTCTTTTACATTTACTTTTGCATTTAGTATAGCATTTAGCTTGCATTTGTATTATATTTCATATTGAATTTACATTAGTTAGTTCATATAGTATAGTTGCATTGTAATATATCTCACATGTTTCATGTAGATAGTTGCATATAGATTAGAATTCATGCATAGTTACTAATGGCCAAACCTATTCATTTCTACACTAGAAATAGTGTTTAAATCGGTTTGGGGAGGTTTGATCATAAGTGACCATAGTTTACTAGAAATCATGCATCACATAGTATAGTTTAGATTGCATTCATTTGTTATATATGTCATATAGAATTGCATTTAGTTAGAGCATGCATTCATATCATATCATATTGCATTTGTACTTCAATTTCCAAAAAATCAAAAATCCAAAAACATGTATTTCTTTTTCATTCCTACTCCTACATGTACATTGAGGACAATGTCCAAAATAAAGTGGGGGATGGGAATTTATACTCCAAAAATACATAAAAATTGAAAAATTTCGAAAAAAATCACAAAAATATGTCTTTTAAGTTCATAAAAACAAAAACCATAAAAATTTGAAAAATTGAAAAACCCAAAAACATGTTCATTTCCTTTGTAGTGTAGACTTGTATATATTGTTTTGTATATATTGTGTTTGTTCATCCTTTTTCACATTGATTGACTACGCCACATCCGAGACATGAGGATATTGAAGACCGCATGGTATGATCTTTCCAATCTCCTTTTTCCTCTTTATGTTAATGACTATGTGGCTTTATTTTGATTGATGCGGTACAACAATGTGAATTTAGGAGTTGCATTTAGTCTATATGGCATACTAGTTGGTAGAATCACTTGCATTAGGATGTTTATATGTTAGTTGCATCATGGCATGTAGTTGCATGTTAGAAAAATTTTGTGAAACCGTCTACTTGGGAAGCTTGACAAGTGTATATAGGCCCTAGTAGATGCTTTTTCTTCTTAAGACTTTGCTTGTTAGAATACTTGTAAAACACCCTAGGATGTGTCATGCTAGTATCCTTTGACCCATGGATTAAGGCCTAGTCAAGAGTACCTTGTGGTGTGATAACTCCTTGGCTACCGTTTATTCCAAGGTGACCCTTGAAACCATGCACCCATACATCCATCATCCATGTTCTACCACATTTTTGTCAACAAAAGGGAATGGGCACAAAAAGAAATCAATTTGAGTTCAATGAAATGAAAAGTGAAAGAAAGTTTGCAAAAATGCATCAAATGAAAAGAGGAGCAAAAATAGAACTCCTAAACTTCAAATACAAGGCACCCTCGTTACTAATTGGGGTGACTTTGAAAATGTTCAAAAAGAAAATGCAAAGAAAAGTTGAAAGTTGTCAAGTATTGAAAAGCCAAAAATCAAAAAGAAATGGCAAAAAGAAAGTGTTCTCAAATGTCAAATGCCAATGAAATTGGGGGGAAAACAAAAACAAAAGCAAACTCCCAAAATGAAACTCAAATACTATCGATCCCTTTATCCATCATATCCATTTTTGTGCATGGTAGAGAGGGGACGACCCTTCTTCTTGTCTAGGCAAGAAGGGGAATTCCGCGATCCTCCAGTGTTTCTAACACCATAGGAAGTCTACTCTTGACAAAAGCATTTAACGATTGAGGACAAAGGTACCCTAGCTTGACACATTTTGGAGGTGATTTATTGGTATCCTTCTAGGCTTAGTAGTTTGAAGAAATTGCATCTATGAAGAAGTGTGTACCCTTGAATTGCTTCCCTTGTAGATAATTCCCGCCACTTAGATGAGGAAAGTGGCTATTCTTTTGTAGATGCATCCATTACTTGATTTTGTGTACTTAATGATTGGATGTGTCGCCATTTTGGCAAGCCCCACCTTGCCTTGCAAGGAGGCATCCTACCTCATGGTTGTCTTGTTGTGAGTTGAAGGGGCGGAGTGAGACCCGCTAATTGTCTCATATCGGCTATATTATTAGGTTAAGTTTAAATAAAGGTCTAGTTTTAGTCACCTCTTTACTCGGGACGAGTAAAGGTTCGGTTTGGGGATATTTGATGTGACCATTATTTGCGCACATTTAGTCCCCTAATTGAGCCTGTTTTGCATACTATTATAACATTCTATGGCCATTTTATCCGTCAAAACCTTCCTATTTGCTTTTCTATCGCATTTCATATGTTTTGTAGAAAAGGAGAGAATAAGGCGGAAATTCCCGTCTTTCGTGCACATTTGGAAGCTACTTGACGATAATAGATGGACTAGTATGAAGAGGAAGCAAGGGCTAAAGACCAATCTCGAAAGAATAAAATGGAAATGAGCAAAAAGGGAAGAAAAAGAAGAAGGAAAGCTGCTGAGCTACAATCCGAACGGATTGTAGAGAATCCGTCCGTCCTCGCCAGTCCGAGCGTCCTCACCAGGAATCCGCTCGGATTGCCCATGCCCAGTCCGTGCGTCTTGTTCCTTGATCCGCTCGGATCGTCCATCCCAAATCCGGCCGTCCCGACTCCCAGCCGCACGGATCACAGCACAGCACAGTTTCGTTCTTCAAGCTACGAAATGAAGAAGCCCTTCTCTCGGACAATCCCGGAGGCTCCTTGCTCAACTTAAAAAGTGTAATTACTAGTTTAGCCCTTAGTTAACCCTAATGCATCCTCCCTAATTTCCACTATAAATACCCCATTTGTAAATAATCAAAGGGGGATCTCTTTATGTTGTTTTTAGAGTAGAAAATCCTTCTTTAGATTAGATTAGGAGTAGATTAGAATAGATTACTCTTTAATCTTTCCACAAATTACACATTAATCTCTCTTTAATTATTATTCAAGCTTATTATTCAAGTTTATTATTGGGTAATTGAAGATTATCGGGTTATTATTGGGAGATTGACAACCTTCCATCAATCAATCAAGTTTCTTCTATTATTCTTGCTTTATTATTTGGATCATCTTAAGTTGGTATAATTCCTTTACTCTTTAATCTTTATTGTTCATTTCTTCATTCTATTATCACGTTTATACTTGTTGTGATGATTGACACCATTAATGACATGTTTCCCATGATAATGAGTGAGTAGTTACTTAGCTAGGATTAGTGGGTAATTAGGGGAAACCAACATGGGATTGATTCATGCTTAATCTAATATGTTCACATGATTAAATTGCTTGCTTGTTGTGATGTCAACTTTATGCACATGTTATGTTTGATGAAATGCTAAGCCTATGAATCCTTGCATTTTTACCATCTCTTATCTACTCAACTTGACTTGTAAGATATAAACCAACTCGAGTCTTGTTAGACCATGCATAGAAGTTGAATAGGAGGAAAGTAAGTCGACTTGTAGGTGTTGTATAATCTAATCGATTCGGCTCCGGGACCCAACCCTTCCTATGAACCGTAAGACATAACCCAACTCGGTTCCTCCACAACATTAATTGCTTGCAACCTTGTAAACATGTTTGTATGATCAACACCGTGAATCCCCCATGACCCCATGATATCCTAGCACTTTTAATCATTTGTTTACATCCTTTCTTTATTGTTTGCTTTACTTTATTGCTTTTATTAGTCTAGAACACAACTACAAATCCAAACAAATCGTGACACAAGCATAAATTGAGATAGATAGACTTAGAACCCAAAGCACACCGTCCCATGGATCGACCTCGACTTACCTCTAGCTAGTTGTATGTTGAGTATTATAAATGTGTTTGATTGGATGAGTGACGACATCTTCCACGTCAAAATGGCGCCGTTGCCGGGGATGGTGCTATGTGATTAAGTTCTTACTTGTTTGTCTATTTTGATTTTGCTTTAACCTTGAGGAACTTGTTCCTCAAGGATTGTTCTTACCGTTTTTGTGTAGTTTCCATGCTTGTAGTTGTTTTCTTGTCTTAGTGATGATGACTCAAGACTTGACATATGGAGTATGTGGTGGATCTTTTGAGTATGACTATGGGTATGGGGAGTTTGAGAAGCAAGTCAACACAAACCTACCTTACTATTTGTACAACGAAAATCCTAACCACTACCCCAATTTTTCCCACAAAAATTTCCACACCCAATATCAACAACAACCACCCACCCAATACCCATTCCACAATGAACTTCAAATGCCACAATACAACCACTTTCACACCTACCCGCAACAAAAAGGTGAACCTATTCAAAACATGATTCTCCAAATGATGGGAGATCAACAAAACCTCTTCAAACAAATGCTAGAGGAGAGCCAAAAAAGGGACAATGTCCTTCAAAGCATTGTTTCCCAAAGTGAGGAGTTGGAAATTCAAATTGCCCAATTAAAGGAATTCCAAGCAATTACTCACAACCGATCTTTGGATATTGAACATGAATGCGAGTTTGAAGTAGTAACCTTTGACATGGAAGATGAGAAGTGGGAGGAGCCAAATTCTTTGAGCTCTTGTGACTATGAGAGTGTTGTGTTTGATGAGGAAGACATGAGGTTGAGCAAACCAAATGTTCTTAGCCTTTGTGAGTATGAGGATGTGTCCTTTGATGTGAACATTGAGGTGTTGGAAAACGAGCTAGACAAAGCCCCCATTCATGATTTACGAGAAGATGATAACAATGATGATGGACCTAGAGGGATTCACAATACCACCTTGCTTGAGGAGCCTATCCTTGAGACATTTGAGATACCCTATCATGAAGAAGAACGTCCTTCCTTTATCCTTCACGAAGACCACTTGACACCTATCATGGAGCCAATGATCATTGAAGAGGATATGTTAGATCTTCTCCAAAAAGCCAAAGTGTCTTACAAGAGTTACTTGGTGAAAAAGCTCAAGGAGAAAATTGCTCGTGAGGCTACTTGTGAAGATTTGGCACCCATAATCTCGACTCCCATGGTATCCAATCATCAAAGTCATGAAAATTCTCCTTCTACCTTGGGAGGATTGAAAAATCAAAATGCTATCATCACCAAAATTGAAGAAGAAGTTGGTAAGTGGAAGTCCCCGGATGAAAATGAACCACACTTCATGCTTAATCCTAACAAGAATCATGGATATATTTACTTGAAGCAACGGGAAAGCTCTAGTGCCAAGGACAAGGTGAAAGAAAGGACATATGGCAAACTTCCTTTGCCAAATTTCATCTTCAAGTGGAGCAACCCATACTTATGTTTATTTGGAGCTTGTTCACAAGCTTTTGATCTTCTATTGAGAGCCTTGAGCTCTATGGATAAGAATTCCTTCAAATTGAACTAGTTTGGTGGAGTCCTACCTCAAACCACCATTTGTAAGATATTCCTTGAACCTCTTTATTTTGTATAATATTGTACATTTTATCTTTGCATTTAATTTCTTGCATGAGAGGGAAGAGAGAGAGAGTCATCTTACATAATTTATGAGCAAATTTCAGAAAGATAAGAAAAAAAAAGAGAGAATCAGTGCAAAGGGGTTTATCATTTCACGAAAGAAGAAAGGAGGAGAAAGAAGCAGAGACGCTCGGATCCAAGCAATTCCGCCCGTCCAGGGCCCGCGGAAAAGAAAAAGCTGAAACTGAGGAAGAATCCGAGCGGATTCAAAGAAATCCGCCCGTCCAACCAAATCCGTCCGTCTTCTCCACGGGACGCCCGTCCCGAATGGCGTCCAACAGCAAGATTTTAATCTACGCCAAAATCCGTGCAGATTAGAAGGAATTCGTCCGTCCTGATCAAGACGTCCGTCTTCTGCAAAATCCGCCCGTCTTGTCCCTGCTTCTCAACCAACAGATTTCTCTGTTCTAAAATCCGCACGGATTCTAAAGAAGACGCCCGTCTTGCCCATCCAGAATCCGTCCGTCCCGTCTGCGATCCGCTCGGATTGCACTGTTCATGCGAGAAAAATCGGGTCAAGTCCAACCCTATCCGTTCGGATTCCCTTCTTTTTCTATATAAACACCCCCTTTCTCCCTCATTTCCTCATCCTATCAAAACCCTAACACTCTCTTCAATCCTCAAAATCCCCTTCATATCTTCAAAAACACCCACATCACCCCCATCACCAACATGAGTTCCAAGGGAAAGGCCAAGAAATTGTTTGATTCGATCGGAAAGAAGCGCAAGGGGTCATCCTCTTCAACACCACGAAATGTGATAATGAGGGGAGGTATTGAACAACTCAACAACTTCCAAGAAGTGATCTTCACATCCGACGACCAACGCGAAAATTTCATCGAGCTTCTAGGTAAGAAATACGAACCTACTCAATTTGTTGACACTAGGGTGTTGGAAATCCTTAAGATAAGGTACCCTACCGAGGCGTTCTTCAATGGCCTTGGCATTGGGGACCTTTTCCATGCTCATGAAGAGACTTACCTTAGTCTCACCCTTGAATTCTTGAGTAGCCTTCGCATTGTGGCGGATGCCCGCAACAATTTAGGCATGGAGTTTAGGTTATGTAACCGAGACCATGTTCTTTCTCTTGAAGAATTTGCCTATGTTTTCGGTCTTCAAATACCCACCGCCTATACCGACAAGCCCGATAATTTTAGTGTGGATTTTCTTTGGAAAGCTATCTCCGGGAAGAACTTTACCCATATAAAGCGTTGCTATACTTTTGCTATTCAACATCCGGTGATCCGATTCACCGAACGCTTTGTAGCCGGGTGTATCAATGGGAGGTACGAGCAAGATCGGTGTACTCTCATCGACTTAACTTTTCTTGAGTCTCATTTGAATGTTCGAGCGGTGAGGCGTTATAACTTCAATACGCCGCTTGAGATACTCAATAGGTTCAATGACTTTGCTCAAGGGACTTCTCAACTTAAAACCTTCGTGATGGGAGGTCTAATTACAATGTTAGCCAAACACCTTTGCCCCGGATTCAATGCCCGAGGAACCTATATTCCTCTCGAAGGGAGGACTTTGATTGATGAGCACACCATCTTCTATAGTCACCGATGGTGCAGCTACACTCAAGATGAGAGTGTGGAATGGTACACCAATGGTTGCACTTCGATGATCCTTGAAGGATGGAAGATACCGGGCATCGAACCACGGTTGAGTCCATACTCTCCTCCACCAAGCTACCTCCTTGATATCCAAATTCTTGACAATCCCCCTCAAAGGGAAGAGCCGCACCGTCAACCACCCCGTGGAGGGCCGGGCATACAAATGCGCCCACCTTCCTACGTCCTTATCCCACCTTTCCCTATTCCGCATACCCCTTTCCAACCGGCAATCCCCAACACCCCGGGTATTAATGATTTGATGGCACTCATGAATAGAGTGGACCTTGGGGTGCATAAAGGGAGGGAAGACGACTACCTAGCCCTCTACCCCCAATACTATACCATGGCTCAGCAAGGGTATGTTGACCCTAACGGTCCTTTGCCCTCTTGGGCACAACCGGAGCTCTTGTTCCCAAATTATGGGGACCAAACTAGGAGTCGCGGCGATGGAGGGCATTCTAGCCAAGGTGGAGGGTACTCGGGTCAAGAAGGAGCTTTTGACCAAGGAGGATATTGGGGCCAAGCACCCGGACATGATCAAAGGAAGCTCTCATGGTTATGGCTATGACTATGATGAGGATGACGAGTGAAAGAGGCCTACTTCACCACTTCCACTTGTATGATATCCATCTCCCCCTCTCTCTTTTACATTTACTTTTGCATTTAGTATAGCATTTAGCTTGCATTTGTATTATATTTCATATTGAATTTACATTAGTTAGTTCATATAGTATAGTTGCATTGTAATATATCTCACATGTTTCATGTAGATAGTTGCATATAGATTAGAATTCATGCATAGTTACTAATGGCCAAACCTATTCATTTCTACACTAGAAATAGTGTTTAAATCGGTTTGGGGAGGTTTGATCATAAGTGACCATAGTTTACTAGAAATCATGCATCACATAGTATAGTTTAGATTGCATTCATTTGTTATATATGTCATATAGAATTGCATTTAGTTAGAGCATGCATTCATATCATATCATATTGCATTTGTACTTCAATTTCCAAAAAATCAAAAATCCAAAAACATGTATTTCTTTTTCATTCCTACTCCTACATGTACATTGAGGACAATGTCCAAAATAAAGTGGGGGATGGGAATTTATACTCCAAAAATACATAAAAATTGAAAAATTTCGAAAAAAATCACAAAAATATGTCTTTTAAGTTCATAAAAACAAAAACCATAAAAATTTGAAAAATTGAAAAACCCAAAAACATGTTCATTTCCTTTGTAGTGTAGACTTGTATATATTGTTTTGTATATATTGTGTTTGTTCATCCTTTTTCACATTGATTGACTACGCCACATCCGAGACATGAGGATATTGAAGACCGCATGGTATGATCTTTCCAATCTCCTTTTTCCTCTTTATGTTAATGACTATGTGGCTTTATTTTGATTGATGCGGTACAACAATGTGAATTTAGGAGTTGCATTTAGTCTATATGGCATACTAGTTGGTAGAATCACTTGCATTAGGATGTTTATATGTTAGTTGCATCATGGCATGTAGTTGCATGTTAGAAAAATTTTGTGAAACCGTCTACTTGGGAAGCTTGACAAGTGTATATAGGCCCTAGTAGATGCTTTTTCTTCTTAAGACTTTGCTTGTTAGAATACTTGTAAAACACCCTAGGATGTGTCATGCTAGTATCCTTTGACCCATGGATTAAGGCCTAGTCAAGAGTACCTTGTGGTGTGATAACTCCTTGGCTACCGTTTATTCCAAGGTGACCCTTGAAACCATGCACCCATACATCCATCATCCATGTTCTACCACATTTTTGTCAACAAAAGGGAATGGGCACAAAAAGAAATCAATTTGAGTTCAATGAAATGAAAAGTGAAAGAAAGTTTGCAAAAATGCATCAAATGAAAAGAGGAGCAAAAATAGAACTCCTAAACTTCAAATACAAGGCACCCTCGTTACTAATTGGGGTGACTTTGAAAATGTTCAAAAAGAAAATGCAAAGAAAAGTTGAAAGTTGTCAAGTATTGAAAAGCCAAAAATCAAAAAGAAATGGCAAAAAGAAAGTGTTCTCAAATGTCAAATGCCAATGAAATTGGGGGGAAAACAAAAACAAAAGCAAACTCCCAAAATGAAACTCAAATACTATCGATCCCTTTATCCATCATATCCATTTTTGTGCATGGTAGAGAGGGGACGACCCTTCTTCTTGTCTAGGCAAGAAGGGGAATTCAACGATCCTCCAGTGTTTCTAACACCATAGGAAGTCTACTCTTGACAAAAGCATTTAACGATTGAGGACAAAGGTACCCTAGCTTGACACATTTTGGAGGTGATTTATTGGTATCCTTCTAGGCTTAGTAGTTTGAAGAAATTGCATCTATGAAGAAGTGTGTACCCTTGAATTGCTTCCCTTGTAGATAATTCCCGCCACTTAGATGAGGAAAGTGGCTATTCTTTTGTAGATGCATCCATTACTTGATTTTGTGTACTTAATGATTGGATGTGTCGCCATTTTGGCAAGCCCCACCTTGCCTTGCAAGGAGGCATCCTACCTCATGGTTGTCTTGTTGTGAGTTGAAGGGGCGGAGTGAGACCCGCTAATTGTCTCATATCGGCTATATTATTAGGTTAAGTTTAAATAAAGGTCTAGTTTTAGTCACCTCTTTACTCGGGACGAGTAAAGGTTCGGTTTGGGGATATTTGATGTGACCATTATTTGTGCACATTTAGTCCCCTAATTGAGCCTATTTTGCATACTATTATAACATTCTATGGCCATTTTATCCGTCAAAACCTTCCTATTTGCTTTTCTATCGCATTTCATATGTTTTGTAGAAAAGGAGAGAATAAGGCGGAAATTCCCGTCTTTCGTGCACATTTGGAAGCTACTTGACGATAATAGATGGACTAGTATGAAGAGGAAGCAAGGGCTAAAGACCAATCTCGAAAGAATAAAATGGAAATGAGCAAAAAGGGAAGAAAAAGAAGAAGGAAAGCTGCTGAGCTACAATCCGAACGGATTGTAGAGAATCCGTCCGTCCTCGCCGATCGAGCGTCCTCACCAGAATCCGCTCGGATTGCCCATGCCCATCCGTGCGTCTTGTTCCTTGATCCGCTCGGATCGTCCATCCCAAATCCGGCCGTCCCGACTCCCGGCCCCGCACGGATCACAAAGACAAAGCACGAGTTTCGTTCTTCAAGCTACGAAATGAAGAAGCCCTTCTCTCGGACAATCCCGGAGGCTCCTTGCTCAACTTAAAAAGTGTAATTACTAGTTTAGCCCTTAGTTAACCCTAATGCATCCTCCCTAATTTCCACTATAAATACCCCATTTGTAAATAATCAAAGGGGGATCTCTTTATGTTGTTTTTAGAGTAGAAAATCCTTCTTTAGATTAGATTAGGAGTAGATTAGAATAGATTACTCTTTAATCTTTCCACAAATTACACATTAATCTCTCTTTAATTATTATTCAAGCTTATTATTCAAGTTTATTATTGGGTAATTGAAGATTATCGGGTTATTATTGGGAGATTGACAACCTTCCATCAATCAATCAAGTTTCTTCTATTATTCTTGCTTTATTATTTGGATCATCTTAAGTTGGTATAATTCCTTTACTCTTTAATCTTTATTGTTCATTTCTTCATTCTATTATCACGTTTATACTTGTTGTGATGATTGACACCATTAATGACATGTTTCCCATGATAATGAGTGAGTAGTTACTTAGCTAGGATTAGTGGGTAATTAGGGGAAACCAACATGGGATTGATTCATGCTTAATCTAATATGTTCACATGATTAAATTGCTTGCTTGTTGTGATGTCAACTTTATGCACATGTTATGTTTGATGAAATGCTAAGCCTATGAATCCTTGCATTTTTACCATCTCTTATCTACTCAACTTGACTTGTAAGATATAAACCAACTCGAGTCTTGTTAGACCATGCATAGAAGTTGAATAGGAGGAAAGTAAGTCGACTTGTAGGTGTTGTATAATCTAATCGATTCGGCTCCGGGACCCAACCCTTCCTATGAACCGTAAGACATAACCCAACTCGGTTCCTCCACAACATTAATTGCTTGCAACCTTGTAAACATGTTTGTATGATCAACACCGTGAATCCCCCATGACCCCATGATATCCTAGCACTTTTAATCATTTGTTTACATCCTTTCTTTATTGTTTGCTTTACTTTATTGCTTTTATTAGTCTAGAACACAACTACAAATCCAAACAAATCGTGACACTAGCATAAATTGAGATAGATAGACTTAGAACCCAAAGCACACCGTCCCATGGATCGACCTCGACTTACCGCTAGCTAGTTGTATGTTGAGTATTATAAATGTGTTTGATTGGATGAGTGACGACATCTTCCACGTCAATGGTCTAAAACTACATGCATGCAAAGATTTTAAGACGAAAATTCCTTACATCGGTTGTTAGGCAAAATGGGCACTACTAGGTCTCCTACCTAAGTAGTTCTTTAGCTTATTGTGAATGGATGATCCTCAAATATTACCAAACCACCAAGAACATGGTCTCCTTTAAGATGCACCCAAGAGTTCACCCAAAGCTTACTACAAATAATATTAACTAGATATTATTTGAGTATTATGTATGTATATTTGATATACTAATTAATATTATTACCTTGATAATATTATTAGTCTACTTTTATATGTGTTTTAACATAAAAGGATGAACAAATTAAGAAGAAATATATGGTCTATTGATGATGTCTATGAACCATCCACAACAAGCAAACAAAGACAAATTTTTTTTCAAATTTTCAAACTTAGAAATGATGGAATGACTTGGGTATTTACAGGCATGTAAATGTAAACAATTCACAAACAAATGTTAGTGGGAGTTGCCTACTTTTTCCACATAAAATGAGTGTATTAGTAGGTGTTAAAATCTGTCCAAATGGGCCCCTCCGGGTCCATTTCGATTTTCGACATTTACCCCACAAATGCTTATAAGTCTTATATTTAATTATCTGACATAATTAAATATTAATTTGATTATTTAACAATTAAATAATATAAATTAACAACTAATAATCACTTAACCATTAAGTAATTATTGGACCATTTTATCAATATAAAATGTATCTTATAAACCCTTATTAGCTAATTTTACAACCTCTTGTAAATTTAAATAGCTAATTACCTCCACCTCAAAACTTATACAGATATCGTATAAAATTAATTAATTAATAAATTCTAATTTTTATTTATTAATTAATTATCACATAATTTAAATAATAAATCCTCTTAGCCCGAGTTCGTAACCCGTCATCAAATAATACATTCACACGACTAATTAAAAGTCAAATAACACAAGGAATTAATTATCTCATATCTCATACAAACAATTAATTCATTCAATTTGGGCGTCATCCTATAGGTGTGACCTAAAGGGATCAGTTGATCACCGCCATCACACAACAGTAACGTCAAACTTTAGTCAGCCGAGTGTTACCGATTAACGTTGATCAACTGACAAATATATAAAATAAGTCCCTTATATTTCTTGTACGATATTTAATATGTAAACGCACTATTGCGGAGGACACTACTCCAACAATCTCCCACTTGTCCGACACAAGTGTGCGTTACTAATTCTCTTGTCCAATAATATCTCCCACTCAATGCAAGATGTCTTTCAGGTCGTTCTTGCACTTTATCATATCATAAAGTGATTTTCTCGATCCGGAGAATGGCTGTCTGACTGGATAATCTACTATAGATCTCATCCGAGCGTGGCCACACATTTCCTGTCACCTCTCCTCGAGTGACCTTGAGATAAAATATGACATAAATGGACAATCCCGTTGACCTATTTTCTTCGTTCGATACAGATCACAATGACCCAGTAAATGTTCGTCGGCAACCTATTACGGCGCGACCTAGAACAAAAACCTAAGCCACCGGAAAACCGCACCAACTCAGACAAATAGTCGCCAGTATAAAGAATTGACTCGAAGGAATAAATAGAAATCCTTGCCACGACCAGGCAACATTAAGGATTCTATGAATGGTCACTGTCCGACAAAATGCCTTTACATCATGCCTATGTAATCGACCAACCATCACTATGGCCATATGACAATCGAACTCATCATCTATTGCCTTACAATCTAGTCACTCTGAGACATCACCTCATTAAGTAACTAGGGACAAAATACAATGTTAATCCAGTTCACTTATTTGGGTTCGATATTGTCAATACAATATATTTGGCTAAAACAAAGTATATAAATAAAATTCAGATATAAAAACTGAATACAACGATAAATGTAATTATCATATATGAAATAATAAAGACAATATCTTAATTATTACAGATCATATCCTTTGCAACTTCAGAAGCTGCAATGTACTCAGCTTCCGTAGTAGAATTAGCAGTCACAGACTCCTTAAAAATTCTCCAGCAAACCGCCCCTCTATTCAACAAAAAGACAAAACCAGCCTCGGATTTCAAATCATCCATATCGGTTTGGAAACTGGCATCCGTATAACCTCTTATACGTAATTCATATTCTCCTCCAAACACTAAGAATGAATCCTTAGTCCTTCTCAAGTACTTCAGAATATTCTTGACGGCTATCCAGTGACTCTCACCTGGAGTTTTATGATAACGACTCGTCATACTCAAAGCATACTAGACGTCAGGACGAGAACACATCATAGCATACATGATCGATCCAACATCGGAAGCATAGGGAATCGATTTCATGCGTTCAATATCCTTAGGCTCAGTAGGACACTGTGACTTACTCAACATAATCTCACTGCCTATAGGTAGAAAACCTCTCTTTGAGTTTTTCATATTGAATTGGCCAAGAATCTTATCGACATAGGCTTCTTGACTCAAAGCTAATATGCTTTTGGATCTATCCCAATAGATCCGGATACCCAAGATGCGCTGAGCTTCTCTCAAATCTTTCATTTGGAAGTGATTTTCTAACCACTTCTTGACAGAAGCAATCATATCTAAATTATTCCCAATGAGTAATATGTCGTCCACATAAAGAAGTAAGAAAAAAAACTTTACTCCCACTAAACTTCATGTATAAACATGGTTCCTCAACACTTCGAGAAAAACCATTCTGTTTAATAACATGATCAAAACGATGATTCCAACTTCTTGATGCTTGCTTAAGACCATAAATGGATCTCTTAAGTTTGCATACTTTGTTAGGATTTTTAGGATCCACAAAACCTTCAGGTTGTGTCCTAAACACTTCCTCTTCCATAAACCCGTTCAGGAAGGCGGTTTTGACATCCATTTGCCATATCTCATAATCATAAAATGCAGCAATCGCTAACATTATCCGAACAGATCTAAGCATAGCAACTGGTGCAAAAGTTTCATCATAGTGTAAACCATGAACCTGGGTGAAACCTTTTGCTACCAATCTAGCTTTGTAGACATCTTTATGTCCATCCATGCCAATTTTAAACTTAAATATCCACTTACACTGAAGAGGTCGAACATCTTTAGGTAAGTCAACCAGGTCCCATACCTGATTATCGTACATGGAATCCATTTCGGATTGCATGGCTTCGAGCTATAGCTTAGAATAAGAACTAGTAATAGCTGCTTTGTAGGTCTTAGGTTCATCACTTTCCAAAAGTAAAACCTCATAGTCACCATCTTCCTCGCTAACACCAAGGTATCGATCAGGCTGGCGACTAACCCTCTCTGACCTCCTAGGTTCAGAAGGAACAATAACCGATTTAGACGTAGAAGGAACATCTTCATGTACTGTTACATCAGTTTGTGGCTCTTGAACTTCATCAAGTTCAAATTTTCTCCCACTCTATCTTCTAGAAATAAACTCTTTTTCTAGAAAGACAGCTTCACGAGCCACAAACACTTTATTCTCGTTACTATTGTAGAAGTAATTTTCACAAGTTTCCTTAGGGTAGCCTACAAAAATACATTTGTCAGAACGAGGTGCAAGCTTATCGTCAGACTTGCTCTTGACATAAGCATCACAACCCCATACTTTCATGTATCGCAAATTCGGGACTTTCCCTTTCCATATCTTATATGGAGTTTTGTCAGTTGCTTTAGTGGGACTTTGATTAAGTGAGCGTATAGCAGATGAAATGGCAAATCCCCAAAATGACTTAGGTAACTCAGTTTGACTCATCATTGATTGCACCATATCTAATAAAGTTCGATTCCTCCTTTCAGCCGCACCATTCAATTGTGGTGTGCTAGGAGGAGTTAACTGAGATACAATACCACAGTCTTTAAGGTGATCTCTAAAGTCATTGCTTAGATATTCCCCACCATGATCTGATCATAATGTTTTAATCTTCTAATTTAATTGGTTTTCTACTTCATTCTGAAACTCTTTGAACTTGTCAAAAGCTTCACTTTTATACATCATTAAGTAGATATACTCATATCTACTCATGTCATCGGTAAAAGTAATGAAGTAGTCATAATTACCTCTAGCAGTGACTGTCATTGGACCACATACATCGGTGTGTATTAAACCCAACAACTCACTAGTCTTTTAATGCGTTTCTCGTTAATGTGTCCTAATCGACAAGGCCATAAATAAGATTGATCGGGATCACCTGTTTTGAGTCTTTTATAATCTAAATGATAAACATCGTTGCAAGTGTCTAGAATATAAATGCCATTGATTGAAATAGCTTGGCTATATACAATCCCATTAAGGGAAAAAATACAACACTTGTCTTTTATAACAAAAGAAAAACCTTCTGTGTCTAACACAGTGTAGACACCTCATTTCTGCACCTCCCGCAAACCACCCGGTGATGATTGGGCCGCATGTTTGGTACACGGAACGATTTGTGACAGTTCGTAAGTTTATCGTCAAGTGATTGCTCAAACACTAATGTCTACCTCTTAGTTGTCATCTACGCGCCGATACGGTCGTTTTGACAGTAATTAGAGTACATTTGGAGTCTGGGTCAGAAACCGTCTTCATTTCCTAAAACCGTCAAATCCCGAGTCAAAGCAATGTGCTTGTCTACCTAAGGTTAGGATGTCATAAAATGTTGAGATTATATCTCATTTTGAGTCTCATGTCACTTCATTAGGCTAAACTAAAAGTTTACATTACAAAATGTGCATTTCATTTAACTAAAACGACAACCCGACCTTTAGGCCCGTTTTACGAGGTGATAAAGACTTTTTTGGGTCAGGCCTATTTCACAGAAAGTTCTATATCTCTTTCTTAGCTTTCCAAAGCCACCGAAATCACCGTATTCCGAGTCTTGTAGAGAAAGTTATGCCTAAAATACGACAGGCTGTCAAACGCGCTTTCTTGCGCAGGAGGAATCCGCTGAGGAAAGGACGCAGTAAGTGTTGCGCCTCTTCCAAGGGACGCAGTACTTGCTGCGCATTTTCCCAAGGTTTTCTTTTTGTCCAAGTTTCCGTGTTTAACCTAAGTCGGTTATTTCCGGATCTTTCCTTCCGTATCCTACTCTTACCATAATTCATCCGCGTGATTAGTATAAATAGAGACTTTCGGTCTCACATATTTCTCACACGAGTGTCCGCCCTTCTCTTCTCCCTTTGCATTCTAGACTTTTGTTCTTACTTTTTGGCGTCTACGTGCTTGAACATTCGACTACGTAAGCTCGGATCCTTCTGAGTACCAGCCTCGTTTGCATGACCGACCAATTTGACCAACTCCACATCAATCAACTTAATTAATCTAATCGTTTTCCTCTTACGAGGGCACTTTCGTCTACATTCGAGTCGAGCATCACTAATCGTTAACTTAGTTCTTCTCGTTTTGTCAAACATGGAAGTCTGAAGGTGTAAATCTCTCTTGTATTTATTGTTATTTACTTTTGTATCATCATATTGTAAGGTTTATGTCGAAAACATCTCTTAAAACCGATTTATAAAACCTCGTTTAAAACCCTTTTTTCGGATTACCAGAAGACAAACCGTCGAGAAAGGACGCAGCAACTGCTGCGCCTCTTCGAAGAAGCGCAGCAACTGCTGCGCCTCTTCGAAGAAGCGCAGCAACGCTGCGCCTCTTCGTGAGGCTGCCGCAGTTCCTACTTCCTTTCTTCTTCCTTCGTGCTCTGTAATTCGTCTTCTTTATTTGTTTTCGTTAATTCTTTGTTATAATACCATAATCATCTCACATGTATATTATTTATCATTCATTAGTATATAATTCGTCATTAAAATTCGACTTAAATCCCTTATAATCTCATATTTGCGGGTTTTCGTCATTAAAATCAATCCGGGTTATAGAGATTCAATTCGTTCATATTGAGTTTCTGGAATTCGATCTTTGATATATTTTCATCTGTCTATTGTCGTATTCGTCATTAATTCTTCATTAATTCGTTGTGTCTAACCTATTTAATTCACCTATGTCGCTAATCAATCGTTCATCCATATAAATAATTCGTTTGCATTCGTCTCGTCCATGTTTTATTGCTTTTATGACTCGTTCATATGTAATTAATGAATTAAATCACTTCCATCCGAGTAAATATATTAATCAATCCTTAAAATCACCAATTAATGTTAACTATTTGCAGTTCCGGCTTCATAGCAAGAACTCACCCTTGGAACTGACGCAGCAACTGCTGCGCCTCTTCCAAAGGGCGCAGTCCTGCTGCGCCTGTTCCAGGATGATTTCTGTCTCTGAACTCCGTTGTTGCTTTGACCTAGTTTATTAATTACGTATTAATTAACTATTATTCGTATTATCACCTTAATTCCTGTTCGTTTATTTGTTTGTTTATTCTTTTCCAAATTATCCGTTTTAAAAGTATTTTCGACATAAATCATTAAATCCAATGTAATTATTGTAATTTTTATTATTGTATATTTATTGTATTTCTTTTATTGTATCACTTGCATGCCTTCACACGTAATTGAACTTAAATCTCTACTTCGACTCAATTGTGTGCTAAATTAATTGTTCACCGACTTAGTTAAATTCACAGGCTAGGATTAAAACTTGGATGTTGCATTGCATGCATATAATCGACGATATATCGAGTATAGACGATTTTCCCTAATCATTAGTAGAGGCCTCTATCGAGGCGGGCAGGATTAGGTGTTCGATCAAAAGAGCTTCCTAATACGTACCCTCACCCCTTACTCCAGATCTCTGTGAACATCCGTGTTCATTGGCATCCACGAGAGTCAGTCTAGACATAGAATGCTAAGGGTAACGATTGCTTGGTGTTCATGTCACTACTTTGTGTCTTGACATGGCACGAGGTATTCGAACGGTTTCCAATTTTCCACAATAAATTGGTGGCGACTCCAACAAAATGCAAACGCTTGTTTCCCAAGCGCCCCCGTGGCCCCCATGTCCACAGTTTGGCGACTCCGCTGGGGATAATACACTTACGTGTAGCCAAAAGGGTGAAACTTGAACAAGGTTAGGGAATAGTTTGTACAAGACAATTGTCGGTTTTCATAACTCGGTCTTCCTAGACCGTTTCATTCGGCCTTCCTAGGCCCAACCCAACCCACTCGACCAACCGTCCCGTCTAAACGGTCCTAATTCTTATTTGGGCCTAAGGATGGATAGCGATTGACGTCATCCATACCATGATGCTTACTCTTGTTTGTATCAAGGACTTTCACTACTTGAGGAAATGGACTAGGAATCGGCCTTACTCTTGTTTGGTACGAGCCTCTCCACAGACCCCGGGTTTGATTGTTCGGTATGGCAACCCACCCTTTAAACCAAAATCCTTTTAAATGCACTCAGCATCCCGTTATAATGCTTGTATATGCTTGTATCATATGTGATCACCATTTTGTAAACAAAACCATTTTGTAAAATCAAAAGTCCTTTTCAAAATATAAACATTTTCAAAATAGCGCAAAACAAAGGCGAAACTCTGTCCAAATATCGAGTCAAAACTTCGGGCCTCAAACCCATTTCAAAATCCGTGTGAAAACAAAAAAAGTCAAACAAAAAACAAAGTCCGAAAAAAAAAACAAAAAAACAAAAACAAAAAACAAAAAACAAAAAACATTTTTTTAATCAAAGGATTTTTAATCCATGTAAATGCGAATATGTAAATTCAATTGGGCTAAGTTAGAGTCAAAATTCAAACCGGCTATGTCCTAGTCGGAATTCTGTCGAGTCATAAACTCGTCTTCCTTTACATTTTGGGTCTTTTCAAAATTCGAGTCAAATCCTAAGGCGTCACGCCGTCATTTTGGACTCCCTACCCCAACTCGATTAGGATCTAAACATTTCCACACCTCGACTCACGCATTCGAGGCTAACACATCAAGTCATTCCAAAATCCGTCTCTCAAATTCTCCTAATGACACGTTCGGGACACACATACCCGAACCTCGAGTCAAGTCTTTCTTAAACAACACAAATTAGAATTAACATGTGTCATCAATCCCGTCAATAAGGTCAATCATATAAGGGTCACTCCGTCAAAGTCAACACTCGAGTCTAAAGGTCAAAGTCAAACACCGTGAATCCAAACACGAGAAGTCACTCACGACATTTCCTGGATTCACAAGTCAAGAGTCTAGTCATCTCGTCTCGTCATATATCCTTTGTTTGTTGCTCTAGTATGCGTGATCCTATGTTAAATCAAGTCGTAATGCGTATCATTTTCTTCTCGGTAGGAATTCTGCAATTTCCAATGAAAGTGTTCAAGAACGTTTATCTGTCAACGTCGAGGGACTAAGTGTTGTAGTCATTAAGCTTCAGGCCACCGTCGAAGACTTGAGAACTCGTGTCACCAATATGGAAGACAAGATAGACATGATGAAACCTTTACCATCTTCTCATACCCCAAGGCCAGAGCATAGCTTCAACACAACTCACCCATCTAAGAAGGCCAATGAAGACAAGGGAGTCAGCCTCTTGGAAACTCCACCCAGAAGGTCGGGACGAGCTCATAGGGAATTCCTTGACCTTGGAACCACATATGAAGTAGCTCTACAAAGATTGGTTTCCCAAGGAAAGCTTCATCCAATGGGTCCAACCCTGGACCCTGAAAAGATATTCCTTAGATGGAAGGGCAATTCATATTTTCAGTACCATCGAGGTAGGGGACACGATACGGAGGAATGCTTTTGTCTAAAGCATATTATTCAGGATATGATTGAGGATGGCAAGCTTCCGATACCACCATTTGTGGAGCAATTTGATGGGACCGACCCTCTTGGGTCCAATATCATTAAACATGATGAAGAATCATTCCTGTATTGTTCTCATCTCCTCAATCATCATGATAACGAAGAGATCAATGTCCTCGAAGACGACGATATCCAAAATGGAATGCTCATGCTTTCCATGGCCTTTAACAATAAATTTTCCAAAATACAAGGAGCCATTGATAAACTAAACTCTCGACTTTCCAAGATGAAGAACCAGTTCGCTGAAATGGGTAAGAAGCTTGATGCCCAACCTCTCAAAATGAAAAGTTTCCAGACAAACCCTCAGCTTGACAGTCTTAAGGAGAAAGCAACAAATGGACAATCTATTCCTAGTTCTTCTCATCCAAGAATCAAAATCAACAAAGGCAACCTCATGGAGCCTTCAGGGTCATCTACAAAGGCTTCCGAAAATAAGGGCACACCTCCTAGGAAATTTACCAACATTGGTATTACATACACCGATGCCCTTCAGAGACTCATGGAGCGACGAATGTTGAAGCCTATAGGACCTACGCCTAACCCAGAAAAGAAATCTAAGTTCTGGGATGAGAATGCCTACTACAAATACCATAGAGGCAAAGGGAATGATACAGAAAAATGTTACAAATTAAAAAACGTAATTCGGGATATGATCGAAAGCGGGAGGTTGTCCCTCTCAACCTTTAACCCAAAAGGTAGCTTAGGCGATCCTCATGGATATGCAACTTATCAGGAAACGTTTCTTGACTATTATCCTTTCAGTGTTCCCAATGATGAGGACGAGGTGCTCAAATGGGTGAATGCTCAAAGTCAGATGCCAAAGCCAGTTGCTGGAAGAGAAAACGTTCAAGCGTGGGCCGATGATTACGAGTCTAGGTCTAAGATCGCGTCAAAGTCCGGGCCCGAGTCCGAGTCCGAGTCTTAGGCTTTCTATCTCATATTTGTTCTAGTGTCTTCCTTCTTGTCCATTTACATTCCTAGTGACAACCTGGGGGCTGTCCCACGAGTTGAAGGAAAAGTAGATCTATATACTCAACATATTCATATATGTTATATTTTAATTTGTCATAAAATTAAATGGTGGATCTTATGCATGCAAACAAATAAACAATATAAAGAAGAAACCATCATCTTACATTGTGATTTTCGGATTTAAGGGCACAAGTGAGTTCACCTACTCACTTGTTCTTGAGCTTTCCTTATGGATGAACAAGATTCAAGTATAGAATCCCTCCCAAAAGCATATACCCAAGGAAACTCATAATTAACCAATATTATTTAGATCTAGTAATAATATTAGTTTTACTATAAAATTGACACAAAATAAATTGTATTTTTACTCTTGAAAATTTCAGTCAAGAGGTGGTATTTTGTGAGATTTTATTTCTCTAGAATTTTACAAATTGTAGAGAGTTTCTAATTTTCTTACTCTAGAAAATTTGATGGAAAAGAAATGAATAATGACATGAAAGAGAAAAGCCTTTTTTCTCTTTCTTGTGGGATGGCCGAAATAGGCATTGGGTAGTATGCCCAATGCCTTTTGATTTTGCTCTTCTCAAAAGCTTGTAGGGTTACATGGCTAGAGATTAGGCTTTAATAATTATGTTTTCTCATATTAAAATAATCAACATAATTATTCCACTAATACTCCTTCTAATTTTCGGTGCATACAAGATAAAATGGAAGGTCCATTTTATTTTGTCATTTGTCAATTGTGACATATGTGATATAATACTTGACATGTGAATTTGTAATGTATTTTTAACATATTAAAAATCAACATACTCATAAAATATGTCATTTACAAAATCGACTAGTAATTCGTAATTACTTGTACCAAAAATGTTTCCAAATTATAAACTACAACATTCTGTATTTATAATAATTTATTCATTCTGTTTCAATTGTTTCTGTAAACAATAATTTCATCTAAGCAATGAACCAATTCGATTACTTAGACCGTGTCTCATTTAATCATATTTACAATAAGATACGTAAATTATACTCACAAAATCATCCGTCAATTTTAAGCAATTTAATTAACTCGTATCGGTATACGATTAATTAAATAATCAATTAAGAGTATTTCCCTATAGGTATGACCTAAGGGGATCAACTGATCACCACCGTCGCACGACAGTAATGTCAAACTCTAGTCAGCCAATCATTACCGATATGTGTGGACCAGTTGACTGTAAAATATTACATCCCACATGTATTCTTAAAATGAGATTTAATAATGATATTTAAATCATGTGATCGCACTATTGTTGAGGACACATTTCCCAAAATCTCCCACTTGTCCTCGACAAGTGTGCGTCACCAATTCTCTTGTCCTATTACTATCTCCCACTCAATGCAAGGTGTCTTTCAGGTCCTACTTGCAAGTGATCATATCGAGAGTGGTTTCCTCGATCTGGAGAATAACTGATTGACCGGATTTATCTATCATAGATACCTTCCGAGCGTGGCCACACATTTCCAGTTCATTACTCCTCGAGTGGCCCTGAGATATTGTTTTAACCCTGACAAGGGGATGGACAATTCCTATCGCACTCATTCCCTTCGACTAGCCACAACCATCATAACCCAAAATATGCCTATTTGACCCCATTTACGAAGGTCGTAGTAACACAAATCAAAGTTAATCTGAAACTGTGCCATCTTAGGTGAATAGTCTTTAGTCAAGAATCGACTCATTAGAATACTATAGTAGCTCTCGCCACGACCAGGCTATATAAATTGCCAGAACTCTATAAGCGGTCATAAGGCCCGACAAAGTGTTCCTAACAGTCTGCCTATGTGATCGACTAGTCATCTCACATGACTCTATGGCACTTGAACTTGCCATCAATCGCATCACACTCTAGTCACTTCGAAACGTCACCTCATACAAGTGACTATGGGCGAATACAATGCTAATCCGTGTTCACTTTAACGGGGTTCAATGTTGTCTCTACAACCCGTTTGGATGTAACAAAGTATAATAAAAGAGTTTTATAGTAAAACTCAAACGACAAATGCGATTATCACATATGAATAGTCAATGCCTGATTACTATTTCATGTTCTATAATCTAATTTGATCTTGTATGTAGTTGTTCATTTCAATTCAATTGAAATGACATGACTCATCATGTTTAGCCTTTGAGAAGGCTTTGGTTAGTAGGTTTTATCAACTTCTTGTACCTTACTCAACCTTACTACATACTCGTTTTCCTTTGTAATGTATACATTTGCATTACAAAACTTTCTGAGTACGTGTCGAGATCCAATCAAAACATAGGCCCTCTAGCCTAAGAATAGCTCCCACTGTTTTCACAGTGTGCGGGACTCATCCTTCTTGCACATCTCATGATTGCAAGTGTGCTCAATTTCCGTTATAAATATCTCTCATTGTTCTTTATTGCCTAGAACGATTCTAGAAAATCTACTTCTTAATTAACATTGCCACAATGGTATCTTAACCATCCTAATGTGTTTTGATTATGGTTTTGTCGGAAACCATGCGCAATCTCAATTGTCAATTGTCACTTGTGTAACACCCTTACACAAAATTGCATCATAAACACTTTGCATCATAGCCTTAATGCTTCTGCAAGCACTTAAGGGTAATCTTTATAGCTTACTTGATAAAAATTACTTAAATTCGATTTTGAAAACAACTCATCATACTCAAAGTATATGAAGTGTTATACATCATTAATCATTTAATTGATCCGGCAGCGGAAGCAAATGAAATCAATCAAATATGTTCAATTTAATTGAACTAGTCATGAATCTTATCAACGTAAGACTTCTTATTGACGCTATCATCATGTGGATTTATCTTCATAAATCTGGATATTAAAGATGTATTATAATACTCCAAAAGTCTTAAATCATTCGCAATGATCAATATGACATCCACATATAAGACTAATAAAAATTTCCGTAACTCCCACTAAACTCCATGTATAAACACAACTTCTCGACTTATCGAGAAAAGTTTTACAACATGATCAAATCATTGATTCCAACTCATTGATGTCCTACTTAAGATCCTCTCTTAAGTTTCACATTATTTTAGGATTGTAAGAATCTATAAAACTCATGACATGTATTAAATACATTCCTTCTATTGAAGAAGTGGGTTTTAGATTCACTTGCTGTATGCATATCCTCATAATGAAACACAATCCCTAAGAAGATCCAAATAGACTTAATCATTTCAATTAGTGCAAAACCCTTTGCAACCAATCTTGCTTTGAAATATCTCTTTATTAGTGCAAAACCCTTTGTCACTAATCAAGCCCTTATGTTTCGGATTTTCATGGCTCTAAGCCTTGTATTGAGTTGTGACTTAAACACTCTTATGTAAGTCATATGTTCATTACTTTCTAGAAGTAATCAACTTGAATCAAACAATTTCTTTTGTAAGTTATAAGCTCTTTACTTTCTTAAAAGTAGCATGAATTCATCATTTTTAACAAGTGACGAATTTAACCTCCTAGGTTTTGAAGAAACAATGTATAATGTCTTACACAAAACGTCTCATGTAGCCAAGAAAGACCAGTTTCTTGCGACATAACATTCTCTGTGGCATTCTTTGTGGCTCTTGAATAATTTCTCCCACTCTGTCTTCTAAAAATAAACTTGTATTTTAGAAAGACAGCTTCGCGAGCCGCAAACCCATCGTACTCGTGATAATTGAAGAGGGAAAAATGAGTATTTGTTTCTTGTGAAAACTTACAAACGTGGTACCCTTACCATTTCATATCTCATATGATTTGATTTAGTGGAAAAATAATTTAGACAAAATGATAAAATCCCCAAAAGGATCAAGTAACTCAAAGTAACTTGATCGAAGTCCAAACTTTATCGAATAGCGTTTGAATTCTTATCCATCCACACATTATTTAATTTCATAATGCGTGCTAAGAGAGATTAACTTGTGATACTATATCACATTTCCTTTGGCTTATATCAAAGTCTTCACTTTGATAATCCCATCACGACTAAATCGTGATTCCTTGAACTCTTGAACTTCTTCAAAGATTTCTCTATTTACTTTATTAAGTGAACACACTAGTGTCAACTTAAATCGTTGGTAAAAGATGATGATCAACCTATTTTGAATCGATGATTTATAACCTCGATCTCCTTTTCAACCAAAAGTACGAGATACTTTGCTTTGAATACAAGATACGCATATACCATTAACAATCTAATGGTTTCAAGAGTACTCGATAACTCTTTGCGTTCATCATTCCAAAATTTAAGGTTTAATCTTGGGTTACCAATTTGAGTCTTGCATCATCTTCATGATATATCATTCTAGTTTGGTTTAGAATATAATCACCTTGATGATGGGCTAGCCATACATCAAATTATGGTGTATAGGGTCACAAAAGTGAAACCTCTTTTGTATCTTTAACAAATTGTATTCTTATTTAGAGTTTATGTACTTAATAGTCACAATTAAGTACAACTCCAAACCCGAAAACTAGATTTAGTACACAATGACTCTATCTCATGACTTCATTGTTGCTAGTCGTCATATTCTAATCATCCTATGTATCAAACATAATGATGAAAACCACCACCGGTTTCTAATATTGACGAAGTAATACTAGCAAAATTTATGTTTAATCAAATAAACATTTAACGAAGAAGGTCCCATTAGATGTCCCACAACTAACTTGTTGATTCTTCAATAATTTGGGGTAGTTTCCTTTCTCGTGTCTAACATTTAAGACAATGGAAACTTTATCGGTCGGGATTGATAGGTTTAGTATCGTCATTCTCAACAACTTTACTTTTAACATTACCTTGTATCAATTCCATTATTATCTTTACTTCTTGAACCTCGTTCTCATCTTAACGGTTTAAGAGAATGCTCCCACTCATTTCAATGAGTCTTTGCTTTGAGAAGCAAAATTGAATTCATGAAGATTACTCTTCATTTGTTCGTTTTAGTCTTAAAACTTTCATTGAAGTGGTTGCGTTATTTTGGTCAATTACGAATTCTTGACAAAACTAATTACCAAAACAATTTATCGCTTCAAGGTACTTAATTCATTTAAGTACATGAAAAACAATCCATTGTAAGTAGATGTGTTAGTCTAGAATCAAAAACCTGTTTGATAATGAATAACTTTAATCTATACTCTTTACAAGAGATCCTTAGCAATGGTTCGTTTGAGGTTTTAGAAGAAAATTCAAATTTTGTCTTTAGTTACGATGTTTTAATGGAGATTTGTATCAAAATCGAAATGATATCGTATATGAATTGTGGTAAAGAAATAGAACAATATAAAAACGGAATAGTGGAAAACTTAACATTTATCGTTTTATTAATACTTGAAAAACAAGTATAGCATTTACATAGTGACCTCTACCCAACTATGATAAATGATTCCAAGACCCAAATTCATTTTGACTTAGGCACGTTGGGGCCGATACATCCTTTATCAATATAACTCGATGGATTAACGTTTAATCGATTATACTTTTAGAACTCTTGGTCGATAATATTACATTAACATTTATCTTTAGCCCAAAACACATCCGACAAGGGCACGGTGGGGCCGATACATCCCTTATCAAAAACTTTTGTTGAGTTCAATCCAAATTTCGAATAAATGTGTCCATGATCCAAACCCACATTAACTTGGGCACGGTGTGGCCGATACATCCCTTATCAACATGAATTCGGTGGATAGACATTTATCACCCACTTCCCCTACGTAACAAGGTTTGTACCCCGGTGGGGCCGAGCGCACTCCCTCGCGAAATAGGTTTTCATGGTTTCTACTATTTGGTAAGGCTATGTCTCAATTAATTGTTTTAGCGAGAGGTCATGTCAATTTATTATCTATCACGTTTTAAGTGAACTAAAGCGGTGAACTACGATAATTGTAATTGACACGGTCGATAAACTCGATAAAAGAAAATGCATGTTTTAGTTATGGCGATTTAGCGATGCATGCGACATAAAATAAAATGCAAGCATAAAAATAAATAAATCCTAGTATGGCCTTTCCTAAAATAGAAAAACTATTTAACTATTACATATTCGGAAACCAACTCCATTGGTCCCTTGAACTTCGGTTGTGGCACGCATCTCGAGGTAACACCGTCTTTATGTATCGCCATTCTTGAAGAAATCCGTCTTTGGGAACTCCGGAATGAATAAAATTACATAATAAATTACATAATTTCCTGTTATACATTTGTAACTAAAATAAAATAAATCTATTAAATTATAAAACGGTGATACGAGATCACAATAAAATTACAACCGAATCGATATTCCCATACATTTCGGGAAATACCAATTAAAATCTAAGGCCATACTAAGTAAAATTACATAATTCAAAATTACATAAATTAAAATTATGACAATCATAAAGAAAATTCAGCATTATAATATGTATGAACATGCTCAATTTTATGCTAAATCGCCTTTAATTAGCCAATATCGTATATTACTCGGTTTTTACGGATTTGCGTGATTTCAACATTTTATAATCACAAAAATTACATAAATTCATATTTATGCATAAGTTAATTACACTAACCTCTTAGGACTCAAAATTTAGTCTTCACTAATAATTTGACCATAATTAACTCATATTTATAAAATTGTTCATTAATGGACTAAAAAATTACGAAAATAAGCTATAAACTTCAAATAAATCACAAAATTTCAAATAAATTCAAAATTTTAAATTTAAACTCATGAACATTCTGGAAAAATACAATGACACTCATAATGTTCAAAAACTTAGGTTAAAAATTTCGAAATTTTTCCGGAAAAACAATGTTGCGGCTAATCGTTTTTTTTTAATAAAATAATCATAAAAACATGGGAAAAATTATATTCATTAACTTTTCAATTTTAGATCTGAAAAAGATAATAAAATGCAACATTGGACGTTTTTCCTTAGTCATAGATTATGTTTTATTAATTTTTCACTAATAATGTCACTATTTATGTTATTTTTCTTCAAAAATCCATAAATCATGCAAAAAGACTTCACTATAGCCCATTATTTTACACACATCTTGTAAAATTGCATGTGACAACATATTAAATTTCTATGACCAGATTCGAAATTTAAATCATATTAACCTATTTTTCACCTAAATCCGAATTTAATAATGAAAAATCCATTTTTCGAGCATAACAAGTCCAAAAATTATGAAACTTTACAGGTTATATCAAAATAATATATGTGACAACATATCCAAAAATCACCTGAAAATTCGAAGTATAACTAATTTTAGACCGAAAATGACATTTTTACTCATAAAATCATATTTAAATGTCATTATTGTATAATATGAACAATAAAAATCCGTAAATTTAACCAAAATATCCTAAAACATTTTAGGACCAGAAAGTTTAATATGCATGAATTAATTTCGTGATATATCATAATAACACAAATTTTACAAGTTTTATATGTTAATCTTTATAACTCGGAAAAACTTTTAACCGATTTGCATGCAAACAACCATGGCTCTTGATACCAATTGAAGGAAAAGTAGATCTATATACTCAACATATTCATATATGTTATATTTTAATTTGTCCTAAAATTAAATGGTGGATCTTATGCATGCAAACAAATAAACAATATAAAGAAGAAACCATCATCTTACATTGTGATTTTCGGATTTAAGGGCACAAGTGAGTTCACCTACTCACTTGTTCTTGAGCTTTCCTTATGGATGAACAAGATTCAAGTATAGAATCCCTCCCAAAAGCATATACCCAAGGAAACTCATAATTAACCAATATTATTTAGATCTAGTAATAATATTAGTTTTACTATAAAATTGACACAAAATAAATTGTATTTTTACTCTTGAAAATTTCGGTCAAGAGGTGGTATTTTGTGAGATTTTATTTCTCTAGAATTTTACAAATTGTAGAGAGTTTCTAATTTTCTTACTCTAGAAAATTTGATGGAAAAGAAATGAATAATGACATGAAAGAGAAAAGCCTTTTTTCTCTTTCTTGTGGGATGGCCGTTATAGGCATTGGGTAGTATGCCCAATGCCTTTTGATTTTGCTCTTCTCAAAAGCTTGTAGGGTTACATGGCTAGAGATTAGGCTTTAATAATTATGTTTTCTCATATTAAAATAATCAACATAATTATTCCATAATACTCCTAATTTTCGGTGCATACAAGATAAAATGGAAGGTCCATTTTATTTTGTCATTTGTCAATTGTGACATATGTGATATGTTACTTGACATGTGAATTTGTAATGTATTTTTAACATATTAAAAATCAACATACTCATAAAATATGTCATTTACAAAATCGACTAGTAATTCGTAATTACTTGTACCAAAAATGTTTCCAAATT
Source organism: Silene latifolia (assembly GCF_048544455.1). NCBI lineage: Eukaryota > Viridiplantae > Streptophyta > Magnoliopsida > Caryophyllales > Caryophyllaceae > Silene > Silene latifolia. The sequence goes on from NC_133528.1 coordinate 58,408,095, forward strand.
ATAAACTACAACATTCTGTATTTATAATAATTTATTCATTCCGTTTCAATTGTTTCTGTAAACAATAATTTCATCTAAGCAATGAACCAATTCGATTACTTAGACCGTGTCTCATTTAATCATATTTACAATAAGATACGTAAATTATACTCACAAAATCATCCGTCAATTTTAAGCAATTTAATTAACTCGTATCGGTATACGATTAATTAAATAATCAATTAAGAGTATTTCCCTATAGGTATGACCTAAGGGGATCAACTGATCACCACCGTCGCACGACAGTAATGTCAAACTCTAGTCAGCCAATCATTACCGATATGTGTGGACCAGTTGACTGTAAAATATTACATCCCACATGTATTCTTAAAATGAGATTTAATAATGATATTTAAATCATGTGATCGCACTATTGTTGAGGACACATTTCCCAACACGAGTCACGTGTCTTCTCGAGTCTATGTTAAATACATTCATTATTCATTTCAATAAAATTACAATTTTCAATCCACATATTCTATCATATCTCTTCCTCTACCCTTTTCCTGTGACAACAAGAATTGGTTTGAGACATTTTAAAACGAACCACACACGACAGTCAATGTGAGTGCACTTATATGATGTTCTATTCCAAGTTGTAGAGGACCTGAAACTCCGTGTTCTTTTCTTACCTATTCCATGTCTGGCAATAGAAACCACAATATACCCCAGTTTAGGACGAGCCTATCTCAAGAGATTTTAGGACGAATCCAGACCATCTCCCTTGTTGACAATCCATGACGGAAGGCAAGCCCATTCCCCACAATAAACAACCCGTGTTACTAAAGACCAACCCTATTTCACACCAAAGCCTCTATTCTAACCCAAATCCATGGTAGCAATCAAATCCAAGACGATACGAGCCATGATCAAAGACAAAGGCTCACTCAAGAGAAATACACAAGATCAATATCCGAAGCCGTAGTTATGCCTATAGCCTAAGACAAAAGAGTCAAAAGAAGAAGGCTCAATCAAGCAAGTCAATATCCAAAGTCAATGTCATCCTCAAAAACCGAATCAAAAGTCTGAGCAAAAGTCGAGATATATTTTAGACCAAGAATCTGAGTCTGAATCAAGAACAAGCCTGAAATCAAATACTAAAATACTGCTGAAGTCTAGGTAGAATCAAGACATCAATCAAGATGGTCGGCTAGCACCCTAACTTAACCTTTCACACATCACACACCCTAAGTCCTTCCCGAGACCGTTACCAGGGAGATAGTTAGGAATTTTGAGAATCCTCTCAAGCTCGTCAAGTATACCTATCCTTTAGGGTCAAGACATGGAAACTTGATCCACGTCATTTTAACCTACCTTTATGTGCTCAGGCTACATTAAGCCAAGAGACTCCATTTCCAAGCCATATTACAAGCCATAACCCCATAAAGCCTTAACACCACAAAATCAAGCTCCAGAGATTTGTTCATCAAAGCCTCTTATTACCGAGCTCCACATTCCAAATATCCAATCCAGTTTCACCTTGACCCATACACGGAGTCTTCAAATACTTTGCTACCCATAATGGGACATACCCATATCATCCTTAGGGTCCACTAAGTGTTCTCACATGACAAGGAAATTTTTACAAAATTAGTTATACCTCTTTGGTCTATGATCAGAGGGAGTTATCTCAAATAAATTCCTCGAGTGACCAAAGGAATATACCCTCTTGAGCCATGCACTTTAAGGTCCTGACAGCATAGCTAGCTTAGGCACACACCTGAACTACGAGCATGGTTTGATTTCACCTCTTCAGGTGGATACGTAGGCTGTCCTTTCTTACACAAGAAGGATATAACCACAACACCCAAATAAAATTTACCAAGCCTCAGAACTACGATCTGGTTTGATTTCACTTCACGTGAATACGTAGGCAGTCCTCAAGGACACAACCATCCCAACTTTCAACCTCAATTTTCCATCCCAACTTTCAACCTCAAATTTTCCATCCCAACCTTCCAACCTCAATTAATATCCCTTCCACAACTAGCACCTCTATACTGGGGGCTCCTTATTGTCGCCTAGTCTCTTTTTACCAAATTCCAGAGCCATCTTCTCATCCTGGGGGCTTCTCTTCCGAGATGCCACCCATCCTTTATTCCTCTCTTATTTTTAGTCAAGCTAGTACTCAATCCGGATAATGACAAAGATCTTAGATCAATTATCCAAGTCATCGTGCCTCAAGAGTGGTCTCTTTTACAGCAAACGGTGGTGAAAGAAGTCCTAATAGTTAGATGATCCATGGCTCATGCCTTGCCTTTATATACCTTCATCATTTTTGCAATTCTTATACCTTTGAAACTGATACGCATTGTCACCCACACTTGGCTAGGGGTTGCGCATACTTAGGCAAAGTCTGTCAAAGTCATCCCTGTGTCGCGTCAAATCTAAGTTAGTGTCGCGTCAGTCAAACCTAAGTCTACATTTCGCGTCGTGTCCTAATAGATCTGTGTCATGTCAAGTCCTATGTCTAAAGCCCATTGAATATACATAACGCATTACAAACGACAAACTTCTTTGAACAAGTTTTAAACAACTTTTATAAAGAAACAACGACTTTTGCAAACCTATGTGTTCCCTCATTCGAGGTCCATGTGATAATTGCTTACGTGCATATATTAGATTGCATTCTTGTGTGGCTACTAACCATGCAGGTAAGTATCAGAAGCAGTACTTTATCAAGACCTCGCTTGCCACAACGAGCGAATATTGTTCGACAAGTGTTTCGACACACCTCTATTCTGTTCCCTTAGCGAGAGTACACGGACAGACATTCCCTCTCGAGACATGGAGATCAGTTCCCGATTATGTTCCCCCAGCGAGAGTACACGGACAGACAATCTTCCCTCTCAATACGTGGAGATCAACATCAACCCCAAGACTTATCGAAGTTTGTTTGAAGATGACCCAAGCAGCTTCCCCAGTAGTTCCCGCTTACGTCCTGCTACCCTTGACATTTTTGTTTCCTCATAGAGTTCGGCAAAGGTGTCGTTCTCCAGAAGTTCCCAAGCCAAAGCCTCCTTCCTTAGGTTCGTAAACCCAAAGTTAGGATTCTTACCCCTAGATTCTTAGATCCCAAAATGGCTTCCCATAGGTTCATAAGCCTTTAAGCTCCCACGCCAACATCCTCAGGTTCATAAACCCATAAAATCCTTTTGGAGTTCTCATACCTCAAAAAGCTTAAGCGCACGCATTTAAAACAAGAATTAGTAACCCAACAATTCCTAAACTTAACCTTAGGATCCCAATTCCTTTAGGTTCACAAGCCTTTAAGTTCTCATACCAGCCACCCTTTTAGGTTCATATACCCAGGTTCGCACACCTAGCTTCTTTTAAGTTCGCAAACTCCCTAGAGTTCATACACTTCTACCCTTAGGATCATATTCCTTAGGATCACCTTATACCTTTTAGGATCATATTCCTTTAGGATCACCTTTTCCTTTTAGGATCATATTCCTTTAGGATCATCACTTCCTTAGAGTTCCTACACTCAAACCTTGGTTACCCCTTAAGTTGAACTTATATTTGACCTCCTTCCCGACGATGCTTTCCTTTAGGGTCCCACACCCTAGAACAATCCTTATATATCTTTTAGGTCTTACCCTTACCTCCTACGCTTACCCTTTGCTCCTACGCTTACCCTTAACTCCTACGCAACTCCGGAAGCATCTCGAGAAAGAAGTCTCAGGTATGGTCTCTTCTTATGGCTGGCGAGCTTCCTTACGTAGTCTAATGGACTTTAAACGACCCTCCCCGATAGTCGACAGACTCTAAAATGTTCCCGACGACAGGTCCTTGGTTCAGACCCCTTGTGAGCCTCGCGTCGCCATAGTCGTCAGGTTGTAATCGACGATTGAACTGATGGCTATACTTTGACTTTCGCCTTGTCCAAGCCTCAGTCAAAGTGGGGGCTGTGTAGACACCTCGTTTCTGCACCTCCCGCAAACCACCCGGTGATGATTGGGCCGCATGTTTGGTACACGGAACGATTTGTGACAGTTCGTAAGTTTATCGTCAAGTGATTGCTCAAACACTAATGTCTACCTCTTAGTTGTCATCTACGCGCCGATACGGTCGTTTTGACAGTAATTAGAGTACATTTGGAGTCTGGGTCAGAAACCGTCTTCATTTCCTAAAACCGTCAAATCCCGAGTCAAAGCAATGTGCTTGTCTACCTAAGGTTAGGATGTCATAAAATGTTGAGATTATATCTCATTTTGAGTCTCATGTCACTTCATTAGGCTAAACTAAAAGTTTACATTACAAAATATGCATTTCATTTAACTAAAACGACAACCCGACCTTTAGGCCCGTTTTACGAGGTGATAAAGACTTTTTTGGGTCAGGCCTATTTCACAAAAAGTTCTAGATCTCTTTTTTAGCTTTCCAACGCCACCGAAATCACCGTATTTTGAGTCTTGTAGAGAAAGTTATGCCTAAAATACGACAGGCTGTCAAACGCGCTTTCTTGCGCAGGAGGAACCCGCTGAGGAAAGGACGCAGCAAGTGCTGCGCCTCTTCCAAGGGACGCAGCACTTGCTGCGCCTTTTCCCAAGGTTTTCTTTTTGTCCAAGTTTCCGTGTTTAACCTAAGTCGGTTATTTCCGGATCTTTCCTTCCGTATCCTACTCTTACCATAATTCCTCCGCGTGATTAGTATAAATAGAGACCTTCGGTCTCACATATTTCTCACGCGAGTGTCCGCCTTTCTCTTCTCCCTTTGCATTCTAGACCTTTGTTCTTACTTTTTGGCGTCTACGTGCTTGAACATTCGACCACGTAAGCTCGGATCCTTCTGAGTACCAGCCTCGTTTGCATGACCGATCAATTTGACCAATTCCACATCAATCAACTTAATTAATCTAATCGTTTTCCTGTTACGAGGGCACTTTCGTCTACATTCGAGTCGAGCATCACTAATCGTTAACTTAGTTCTTCTCGTTTCGTCAAACATGTAAGTCTGAAGGTGTAAATCTCTCTTGTATTTATTGTTATTTACTTTTGTATCATCATATTGTAAGATTTATGTCGAAAACATCTCCTAAAACCGATTTATAAAACCTCGTTTAAAACCCTTTTTTCGGATTACCAGAAGACAAACCGTCGAGAAAGGACGCAGCAACTGCTACGCCTCTTCGAAGGAGCGCGGCAACTGCTGCGCCTCTTCGTGATTTGCTGATTCTCGCTTCCTTTCTTCTTCTTCCTTAAATCTCGTAATTCGTCTTCTTTATTTGTTTTCGTTAATTCTTTGTTATAATACCATAATCATCTCACATGTATATTATTTATCATTCATTAGTATATAATTCGTCATTAAAATTCGACTTAAATCCCTTATAATCTCATATTTGCGGGTTTTCGTCATTAAAATCAATCCGGGTTATAGAGATTCAATTCGTTCATATTGAGTTTCTGGAATTCGATCTTTGATATATTTTCATCTGTCTATTGTCGTATTCGTCATTAATTCTTCATTAATTCGTTGTGTCTAACCTATTTAATTCACCTATGTCGCTAATCAATCGTTCATCCATGTAAATAATTCGTTTGCATTCGTCTCGTCCATGTTTTATTGCTTTTATGACTCGTTCATATGTAATTAATGAATTAAATCACTTCCATCCGAGTAAATATATTAATCAATCCTTAAAATCACCAATTAATGTTAACGATTTGCAGTTCCGGCTTCATAGCCAGAACTCACCCTTGGAACTAACGCAGCAACTGCTGCGCCTCTTCCAAAGGGCGCAGTCCTGCTGCGCCTCTTCCAGGATGATTTCTGTCTCTGAACTCCGTTGTTGCTTTGACCTAGTTTATTAATTACGTATTAATTAACTATTATTCGTATTATCACCTTAATTCCTGTTCGTTTATTTGTTTGTTTATTCTTTTCCAAATTATCCGTTTTAAAAGTATTTTCGACATAAATCATTAAATCCAATGTAATTATTGTAATTTTCATTATTGTAAATTTATTGTATTTCTTTTATTGTATCACTTGCATGCCTTCACACGTAATTGAACTTAAATCCCTACTTCAACTCAATTGTGTGCTAAATTAATTGTTCACCGACTTAGTTAAATTCACATGCTAGGATTAAAACTTGGATGTTGCATTGCATGCATATAATCGACGATATATCGATTATAGACGATTTTCCCTAATCATTAGTAGAGGACGCTATCGAGGCGGGCGGGATTAGGTGTTCGATCAAAAGAGCTTCCTAATACGTACCCTCACCCCTTACTCCAGATCTCTGTGAACATCCGTGTTCATTGGCATCCACGAGAGTCATTCTAGACATAGAAGGCTAAGGGTAACGATTGCTTGGTGTTCATGTCACTACTTTGTGTCTTGACATGGCACGGGGTATTCGAACGGTTTTAAATTTTCCACAATAAATTGGTGGCGACTCCAACAAAATGCAAACACTTGTTTCCCAAGCGCCCCCGTGGCCCCCATGTCCACACACAGATACTGATATTATATTCCTAGACAACGTCGGTACAAAATAAAAATTATTAAGAACAAACTGCAACCCCGAAGCTAAATTAATTACATAGGTTCCTACTGAGACGGCAACTAATTTAGATCCGTTTCCCATTCGGAGATTAATATCACCCTTGTTTAGCTTTCTTATGCTTTATAGGCTCTGCAAATGATTGCATAAGTGAGAACCACAACCAGTATCTAATACCCAAGTTGTATGTGAAACATAATTTATGTCTATCATAAAAGATTCGATTGAGAAATTATACATTGGCTTCACAATGCCATCTTTGATGTCATCCAAGTACTTTGAGAAATTACGCCTCCAATGTCCCTTGTTATTACAATAATTACAAGTATATTTAAGAGGATTACCCTTCTTAGGCTTAGGCTTGGTAGAGCAACTCGCAATTGCTTTACCTTTATCCTCCACCTGTACGGGCTTCTTACCTGCGTTCCTCTTAAACTGCTTCTTCCTCTTCACATTGATCGCAAGTACATCCCTATAGATACTCAGTATCTGCTGAGACTCCAACAAACAGCCAATGATTATCGGACTATAACATGTTTTGGAATCGCGGTGTTTGATCGACAGTTTGTGTACAACTTTACGTCGGAAAACTTAAAACGATTTCAAAAATAAAACATTTCAAAACATTTCAAAAATACCTGGAGTGTTTAATGCACGACGACGAGGTCGCAATGACACTAACTAGAGTCAAAACCGACACTGGACAAAAAACCGACTGAAAAATTCAAATCCCGACTCCAACAACGAGTCAAACCGAGTCAACCACAAAAAACAACCATTTCAAACCTTCTATGCAAAGATTTCCTGGATTTATGAATGGTTAAGTACCAAACATATGACTACAAATCCTAGAATAGAACAAATCATGATTGCTCTTGTGTGAAAGCGACAAGACACCTCGAAGACCCGCGACGTGGCTCGCGCCTCTTTGAGTAGCCCAAGTGGCCACGTCGCTCAAAACTCACACAACCACTCATTTTCCTATAAATACCCCTCAAATGCCCCCATTTCAGAACTCACGCGAGTGTCCGCCCCCTCTTTTCTCCCTTAAAATTCTCGACTCGACTTCTTAAGTCACAATCCGACGCGTATTTACGACCTATGGATCGTAAATACAAGCCTTACATATTGTTTGGTACCATCATCGTGCATTAAATCACTTGACCGACCACTTCGACCACTACACCATCACTAATCTTAAAACACTCTTTTTATTTACTAAAACGGTTTTAAACCGAGTTTTTTCCGACCAAACGAGTTGTTACACTTACGTCGGTCACTCGCCATAACCAAACATGTAAGTATGAGAGTGTAAACATCCTTCTTTTATCATGTTTCTATTTGTTTCATGACTATAACATGCTAAAACATGCATAACATGAACCAAAACATGGGATAAACGAGCCAAAACTGATTTTTGGCCTAAGACAGAAGCCCCTTGGTTCGCCGGCTTGCCTGCGCCTAAACGGGGTGTCCAGGTCAGGATTCAACCGTGTTTGTTCTCGTCTTTTCCCTTTAATTCATTTGCATATTTGTAATCGGTTTTTACGATTTCAAATATTTTCGAACCTTTTTATTTTATTTTATTTGTTTTAACCATAAAACATTTTTCACCCTTGGTTCCTCATACCATGACGGTTAAATCCGTGTTTCGGTGATAATATTTGGTTAATGACATTTAAAAGGTATTTAAACCCTTTTATTTCATTTCTTTACATTTTGGGAGGTATTTTAAAGCCTTTCATCATTTCTTTACATTTTCAAAATAAACATATTAGTCACCAACACAAAGTCATCCTTGGTTCTACATACCATGCCGGATTTGAACCCGGGTACGATGATGAGTATCGACTAATTACATTCGAGTGAACTTAAGACAATTAGTTCATAATCGTTTTCAAAACTATTCATGTCAAGCTTGTCAAGCCGAACCCGACACCGAATATTATCAAAATAATGATGATTATTCGGGTCTAGTTCTTCAAATCAACAAATGCGGTCTAGACGACCCTTTCAAATCAAATCGGGTTCAAATACCCATTTCTCAACACGTTTTATAACGTTTTCTAAATGGCCAGAATACAGCATATAACCGTAGGTTGACCCGCGCCTAAAACAAGCCTTTCATTTATCATTTTCAAAACCAGGGGTCCCCTTGCACCGCCGGCTGGCTCGCACCTCAAGTAGCCTTCTGGTGCAGGGCCTGTTCCCTTTTCCAGCATTAGTCTAGGACGATCCCGACTCCGATTAGCCTGGATATAGGACGGATCAGATGACTATTTGCTTATTCCAAATCACATTTGCAAAATGCCTTACTAGGACAAATGGATCACGCTATGCACCATAAACCTAATTTGGTAAATGGATGTTTAATTTCCGTCATGCATGCAAATCAATCATTAATCCAACTCGACATCTTATACTTGATACTTGGATTAAATCAACCGACTTAGAAATCTCCTACATGTTAGGTTTAAATTATTAGATGCGCATTCATGCATTTAAACCGTTTTATCAACTTTTATATTCAACCGACCAAGATCCATCAGTAGAGGCCGCTACCGCGGGCGGGATTGGGTGTCTGATTAAAGGGCTTCCCAATACATACCGTCACCTCTTACTCAGAAACTTTGGATAGTGGACGACCTTATCCAGAGCGTGCGAGAGTCATTCTAGAGATAGGATGCTAAAGAGGGACGATTTCCTTATCTTTAGTACCTATGTCAAACGCTGCTTTATGCTTCAATTTGACCGAGGTATAAAGTGGATTTCGAACGGGTTCCATGCATCCCACAAATGCTTGGTGGCGACTCCAAACATCTCTAATCGTTTCGAGACCCTTACCGAGACGAAACCGACCGATATAAAACGATCCGGTCGAAAGCATTTTTACGCCGCCGAGCGTGGCTTTCAAAAGACCGACAGATCGAAGTGGGCTCGCAGGTGGGCCGCGTCCACAGATTGGCGACTCCGCTGGGGAAAACTAGGACACTTACGTCTTTGTGATCCCTAGATGGTGAGACTCGAACGAGGTATTGGTTTGAATGCATTAAATGATATTACGGTCACGGTCGGGTTCCTTGTCCGGGCCCACAACCTAACCCTTTTCGACCAATTGGCTCATCTCGTCAGCGTGAGTTTTCTCATCCCCGCGTTTCGAATCCCGATTGAATCAAGCATAACATTGATGTTACATATTTCTGTTTCGTCAAAGAGCTTTCATCACTTTCGAGCACGAGGCTAGGGCACCCTCATTACATATTTTGTTTGGATTGGTATTCCTCTCGCAAATCGGGGTTTGATTGCTTGGTGTGTAACCCACCCTTCTAAGCCAAAACCCGTGTCAGCATAATGCATAATATAATGAAACTGTGAGTGCTTATGTGCTACTTGATCATAAGTCCTTCCGTGTCATTTTCCAAAACTTTCAAAATCGCCTTTTTGCGCCGTTATAATGGCCGTTTCAAACCTCGGTCTTTCGCCGACCGTTGCACGCCTTTTTAGGCCGTCGTAATGACGATTTTCAAACTCGGTTTTTATAACCATTTCAACACGCCTTTCTAGGCTGTCGTAATGATGATTTTAAAACTCGGTTTTTATAACCATTTCAACACGCCTTTCTAGGCCGTTTTAATGACGATTTTCAAACTCAGTTTTTATAACCATTTCAACACGCCTTTCTAGGCCGTCGTAATGACGATTTTCAAACTCGGTTTTCTACAACCATTTCAAATCACCTTTTTACGCCATCATAATCTCCGCGTCTAGACACGGATTTTAACCCGTTTCGCGCCGACAATGGCTCTTTCAAAACCCGAGAAAAGCACACACCCTTTTCTCGAGACACTTTTGAGATCCCGAGGACCATACACCGTCCCCGAGACCTCTTCAAACATTTCAAACTTGATTTTCAAAACATACAATTTTGAATTTAAAAAACCATCTTGGGAGACAATACACTATTTTCCGAGCCGATTCAAACTCAATATCGTCTTTTGCAAATAAACTTAAGACAACCCTTTCCACTGATCGACTTGCGGAGATCTCTATCTTCGGAAGCCGTCCATAAAGCGACAAATGAATCCTTTTGAAAATTTTTATTTTCGAAAACATCATTCCACCATTTCAATTCCGCCTCTTGTCTATCGAGTCGAAGCAAATGTACTTATGGGTCTTTACTTATGAATCGTCTTACCACGAGACCCGTCCAATGGCGTCACGCCGTTATGTTGGACTCGTGTCAAACGTTCGGTCAACACCGTCACGTCATAAATCGAGTCAGCACTGAGGGACCACACACGGTCATCCTCGTCTTGTTGAGTCTGATCTTTGTCTCGTCCTTTGTGTTGTCTGCGTTCAGTCTTTGAACCGTGTCGGATTGAGTTGTAATGTGAGCAGTTTTTCTGCCACATAGCTGTGGCCCCGTCTTCAACCTCGTCTGTCAACAACAACAACAATGATAACAACAGAGATGTCACGACTGATCAGCTAGCCAGCCTGCTCACCGCTCTTAAGGTCACCTTGGATCGCGTCGAGACCCGCATCGACGCCCTCGAAAACAAGGAAGCTGGAGAACATAATACTCCACCTCTGACTGAAATTGAGAAGAGGCTAAAGCTCTTGGAAGAATAGCTCCTAGTCCGGGGTAACAATATCCATCTTGAGAACAACCGAAGGTTTGAAACTGTTGGGGATTAATTACCTGACAACTTTACCCTAACTTATGTACCTATGTTCAAAGGAGTGGAGGACCCGCTTAATCATATCTGTGCCTTCAAAGACTACATGGCCATTAAAGGGGTCAAACAAGAACTTTTCACCCTGATCTTTCCGTCCTCCTTGGAACAGTTCCCTCGTCAGTGGTACTACTCCCTTGATCCGAAGAACCTTACTACCTGGGATGAGGTCGCAGTTGAATTAGCCAAACAATATGCCGAAAATGTTGAAATCCAAGCCAATACCCGTACTCTCGAGTGTTGGAGCTTGCGTCCTCCACAAATTAGTGTGATAACATTTGTAAATCTCTTACAGGTTCAAAAGGGTATACTTAGTATTTTAATCAGTTGATTAACGATTACCTAATAACGGTTGGCTTGCTAGAAAGTTTGACGTTATTATCATACAGATGGCGGTGATCAACTGGTCCCTAAAGGTCACACCTATAGGATGTGTTTGAGAGATGTGGTTATAGAAATATAATCACATTGATGCCTTATATGACTAAACAGTTAGTCAATGTGTTGATGAGACAATTATTTAATGAAGATTAAATAATACTAGTTGAGACGAATTAACTGTCAATTCGTAAATTGAATATAATAAGTTATATTTAATTAAATGTATGTAATGTTAGCTTGGACGAATTAATCTGTTAATTCGTAATTAAATGTAATCGGTTATATTTAATATCAACAAGATGAATGTGTCATAGTGGTAATAGTGAGGGTACTCAAACCAAGAGGTCATGGGTTCGATCCTCACTAGATGACAATTTATATTTAACACATTTATACATTTTTGCCATAACCGAAAATAAGGAAATTATACTCCTTATTATTTCGGTATGTGGGCCGAAAATAAGAAGAAAGAAAACCTATTCCTCTTCTCTTGTTTTTCACGGTTTAAGAGGGAGAATTAGGTTATTTTTCTAACCTAATTTTTCCATCTCACTCTTGCCTCTCATCTCTACGAAAAACACAAAAACCTAAAAATTAATTAGTTAATTTTTGGATCGATTCTAGCATAATCAAAGGGCATTTCTCATATCGTCTTGGGTACAACTGATAGGCGAATATCAACTTTGATATTGTTCTTAGGCCGTTTTTGCTAGGACCGAAGGTTATTTCTTAATCCTTTACAATTTTGTTTATGCAATTTATTTTATGACTAGTTTCATCATCATTATAATTCGTTATAGTCCTTAAAATTAAAGGGATGCATACAGATAAATCCCACAAGTGGTATCAGAGCCAAGGCCACGAATTTTATTTTGATGATTTTCATAATTTGAATTAAACAAAAATGTTTGAATCGAAAAAAATAAAAAAATAAAAAAAACGAACGGCTGAAAACATTTTTTTATGCCGATTAAAAAATTTTTTAGGGCAGCCGGTTTTTCTATTCTTTTTGATGCTATATTTCCATTTATATTTTTCATATTGTTGTTTTAATCAGTTAAAATAATTATATGAAGAATTGGTAGATTTTGATTTAATGAAGATTAAGTTAAAATGTAAATGGAATCGCCATGTTGATGATATAAAAATTGTTTTTGCTATATAGTTTTTGGCATATAAGATTAATCATGTTTTATTAATTCATATGCTAATCATGTTCTAATAGCAACTATAAACGATTTTCTTCATCGAATTTATGTTTTAGGGCATTTTTGCCGCAAAAGAGACATAAAAGAGGCATTAGGGTTCTTGTTTTAATTTGAGCCGGGAAATTTGTTTTTTTCTCTTTCGGTTACTGTTCACAGTGGCCTGTTTATAAAAAAAAAAGATTTTTTTGTTTTGGTTTTTACAGAAAAACTGTGAAGAAAAAAGTAAAAAAAAGGGGTTTTTGTTTTTGTTTCGGTTTTCAGCCAAGAAAAAAAATAAAATTTTTTTTTTTTCAGTTTCTGTTACTGTTCACGACTGGGCAGAATAAAAAAAAAATTCTGTTTTTTTTTTTTTGGTTTTGCCGAGACAAATTTAAAAAAACGGGGTCTTTATTTTTGTTTTGTTTTGACAAATTTGTTATTGTGAAGCGGTACATAATTAATAGATACCTAATTATTTTAAAGCAGTTTAAAATATTGATGGATTAAATTCATATTACAAGTTTAATATGAATTAAGTTTGAAATTAATGTGATTAATTGAGGTATTGTCACTTAATTTGATAATTTAATAGGTGGTTTGGAAAATTAATCTACATAATTAAAGAATTATGTCTTGCATATTTAATTTTTTTAGTTGATGCATTTTATTTTTGTTGAATGAATCGTTGAATGAATTTATTTACGTATTTTTGCAATCGGTTGTAATTTGTAATAATTAGTGTGGCCTTAGTCAAATTATGTTTTCGTAATGAAGGAAACATAATTTTTTATGTAATTATGAGATCTCGAATCTATTTTATTTTTCCTTTAGTTTTGGGTTTTGAAATTAGAATGTAATAGATAGGTTTATTATGTAAATTTATTTATTGTAATTTTCGAAGAAGACTAAAGATGGAGATTGGAGCTCACTCCCGCTACATGGATCAAGATGGAACATCGAGACAAGCATCTCGGGTCCAAGGATGGATTCCAAATTTGTATTTAATGTTCATTTTGATAGGATAGGCCACACTAGGACTTTTTATTGTTTTTACGTTTTTCATTCCTATTGCTTTTCATTCACATGATAGTTTATGCATCATATTCCGCCTAAAGCCAAACCACCTACTAAAATGCATGAAAATTGACACATATAGGTTGTATGTTAGTTTTCATAGACATACAGATGTCACATGTTTATTAAGCCATCATCTTAGTTTAATCATTCACGCATGCTAGATATTAGTTCACTTAAAATGAATTAAAATAAAGTTGATGGGATCTTCCTCTAAAACGGAAATTGAGATTAGTCTTTATAAGGGCAAACAACTATGAATCCCTTCTTCATCGGTAAGCATAATATGACCCCTTCTACGTTGGGTAAGTAGTTTGTGTTGACTTAGTTTATCTCAACATTATAGTCCGAAGAGTTTCTCGTGATTATGATGGACTAAAGATAGAATTTACAGAAATTTATCGACCAAAAATTCTAACGGTAGAATTAGCTAAAAGGTTAGCTTATCAATTTACAGATAATTGAATCTTGGGATCATTTATATAATTCTTGAGGAAGGTCAATTGTATAAATGTTTTGAGTCTTCGCGTTATGACACTAGTTCATTAGACTTAAATTAAAATCGATGCACATGCTTATTATTTATTCTTCTTTTCGCAGTGTAGAACACGTTTATTTTACTATTACAACAAATGGCTGGAAATAACGAAATCCCAATGCCTAGTGCCACACTTGGACGCGAGTCCTGGCTGAAAGTTTTTATGGACAACATGAATCAGTACACGCGACTGAAGAATGATGGGTCCAACTTTGCGGATCGGGAGGCGAGACTACGGAATCTTGCCATTGCCGACGGTAAGCTCGTGTACTTAATCGAGCCAATACCGGTAAACCCAGGCCCCAATGCAGGAGTCAACGAGTCACTCGCTTATAGTGACTTCGTTATGGAAGCGGGTGCGATAAAGAACGTACTCATCTTTGCAATGGAAACCAATTTGCAGAGACGCTTCATTGCCCAAGGTGCGAACAAGATTTTCACCACGCTCACTAACGAGTTCTCAAAAGCACCGAGAATCGTTACATATGAGCATACCTGTCGCTTCTTTGATGCGAAACTCCAGAAGGGCCAACCGGTTAGCCCACACATTCTTCACATGATTGAGAATGTCGAGAAGCTGGAGGCTCTTGATTGCAAAATCAGTGAGAGCATTGTCATTGACCGTATGCTTCATTCTCTTCATGATGGTTTTGCCTTTTTCAGGGCGAACTACTACATGAATGACTTGAAAAAGAGTCCTCTTGAGCTACACTCCCTTCTCGTACAGACCGAGAAGGATATGAAATTGAGTGGGAGCATGAAGCAGGATGTTCTCACGATTTCCAACAAGGGTAAAGGTAAGGGCAAGGTTCATGGCGACCTACCTGTAGGTAAGCCAAAGTTTAAAAAGCCAGGAAACGGTAAGAGTGGGCCCGGTGAGACTAGTGGCTCACAGGGCAAGGCAAAGAGCAAGGGCGGTGACATTGAGTGCCACCATTGTCACAATACTGGACATTGGAGGAGGAACTGTCCCGTCTACCGTGAGGACATTAAAGCAGGCCGCGTCGTTCTTGTTGGTATGTCATCTTATATTCATATGATTGAGATTAACCATGCAAGTTTCGGAACTTGGGTACTTGATACTGGTTGTGGTTCTCATCTGTGTAATTATTTGCAGGACCTAAAGAACATCATACCTCTCGAAAAGGGTGATGTGGACCTGCGAGTCGGGAATGGAGCACGAGTTGCTGCAATCTCGAAGGGAACATATGTAATCCAACTCCCTAGTGGTTTTGAGTTATTTTTATATAACTGTTACTATGTACCCAGTTTATCTAAGAACATTATTTCTATTTCCGTACTCGAGATAGACGGTTTTGCATTTTCAATAAAGGATAATAGCTGTATTTTCTTTTTAATGAAATGATTTTTGGCAAAGCAGTTTCCATGAATGGAATTTACATCTTAGATAAAACCACGGAAGTATTACACGTGAATAATATGAAATTAAAGGTTGGTGACAAAGATCAAACCTATCTATGGCATTGTCGAATGGGACACATAAATGAGAAACGTGTAAAGAAACTCGTCGATAATGGGACTATTCCCGCATTCGAATTTTCTACATATGGCACGTGTGAATCATGTATCATAGGCAAAATGACTCGAATTTCCTTCAAAGGTGTTGGAATGCGCGCTAGTGACCTATTAGGACTCATACATACTGATGTTTGTGGACCTATGTCAATTACCGCAAGAGATGGCTATAGATATTTTATCACTTTCACGGACGATTTGAGTAGATACGGATATGTCTACTTAATGAAGCATAAAAGTGAGTCCTTTGAGAAATGCAAGAAATACCAGAACAGGGTTGTAAACCAACTGGGTAGAAAGGTTAAAGCACTCCGTTCAGATCGGGGTGGCAAATATCTTTCAAATAAGTTTGATCAACAACTTAAAGACTGTGGAATCGTTTTGCAGTTAACTCCACCTGGAACACCTCAATTGAATGATGTGTCCGAACGGAGAAATCGAACCTTACTTGATATGGTTTGATCCACGATGAGTCACACGGTAGTGCTTGATTCATTATGGGGTTTTGCTCTTTTGTCAGCTGATCTTATACTTAACCGAAGTCCGACTAAAGCTGTCGGCAAGACTCCATATGAAATGTGGAAGGGAACGGTCCCTAACTTGTCCTTTATTCGGGTTTGGGGCTGTGAGGCTTATGTCAAGTGGAGACACGAGGATAAGCTCGGCCCGCGATCGGTCACGACATACTTTATAGGTTATCCAAAAGGAACATTTGGTCATTACTTCTATTCGCCAACCGAACATCGAGTTTTTGTTGCGGCTAGTGCGACATTCTTAGAGAAAGAATTTCTCGAGAACAAGACGAGTAATAGAACCTTCGAGCTATCGGAGATTCCAGAACCAACAACCGAGGAACAGATGGAGGAAGTTGTTCCTCCAACTGATGATACGGTTAATATTCCTGAGGAACCTAGGAGGTCGGGTAGAGTCTCTCATCCTCCGGACAGATACATTGGTATGGTCGAGGAGAATGACGTTTTACTCCTAGAGAGTAATGAACCCGCTACCTATAAAGGTGCTATGGCATGTTCCAACTCAAAGCTATGGCTCGAAGCTATGCAATCCGAGATGGACTCCATGTATGAGAATGACGTATGGGATCTAGTTGATTTACCTAATAAGGTAAAACCTCTACAGTGCAATTGGCTTTACAAAATAAAGCGTTCTGTAGACGTGCAACCAGATACCTATAAGGCATGAATAGTGGCAAAAGGTTTCACTCAAGTGCACAGATTGCATTATGATGAGATTTTTGCACCTGTAGTCATGCTACGTTCCATTCGGATAATCTTAGCGATTGCCGCTTTTCATGATTATGAAATTTGGCAAATGGATGTGAAAACCGCCTTCTTAAACGGTTATTTGGAGTAAGAGTTGTACATGGTGCAACCCGAAGGTTTCATAGATCCTGAACATCCTAAGAAAGTATGCAAGCTTAAGCGTTCCATTTATGGACTTAAGCAAGCTTCTCGGAGTTGGAATCATCGTTTCGACCAGGTGATAAAAGAGTATGGTTTCACTCGATCGGTCGAAGAACCATGCTTATATATCAAGTCGAGTGGGAGCAAGATTGTATTCTTGATATTGTATATCGATGACATACTCCTGATTGGGAATGACATTCCTCTCCTATCTTCGGTTAAAGAATGGTTGAAGAACCATTTCCAGATGAAAGATCTGGGTGAGGCACAACGCATTTTGGGAATCCGTATCTACCGAGATAGATCACGACGGACGTTATCACTTAGTCAGGAGTCTTATTTGGATAAGATTCTTGAGAAGTTCAGCATGACCAACTCCAAGAAGGGGAACCTTCCAATGATGTCTGGGATGCAGTTGAGCAAGTCTCAGTCACCCACGACGCCTGAAGGGATTGAGCACATGAGTCGTGTTCCTTATGCATCTGCAATAGGATCAATCATGTATGCCATGATATGCACACGTCCAGACGTGGCATATGCATTGAGTATGACGAGTCGGTACCAAAAGAATCCAAGTACCTACGGAGGACTAAGGATTGGGTATTGACTTATGGAGGAGATACTAAGCTATGCACAACCGGTCACGCAGATGCTAGCTTTCAAACGGATCGAAATGATTAGAAATCTCAGTCTAGATTCGTTCTTACTCTTAATGGTGCTGCGGTCAGCTGGAATAGTTCCAAACAGGAAGTTGTAGCAGATTCTACTACTAAGCCATTGAAATATGATAAGCATGAAGGGCACGTTATTTCCATGGGAATTAAACGTGTTCCTGAGTTGTAGTAGTTGATTATGAATTTCATACATTATCTTTTTCATATACTATTTATAACTTCATCGTTTTATTATAATATTTTGTTTTTCATGTGGATTGTACTAACAACTTTGAACGCCACAAAGTGAACTGAATTACATTATATTTTGTTTGGTCCGTAATCGCCTCCAAGAGCTGATAACTCTGGCTATTATATTGTGCAGTCGAATGATGGTGGGTTCAACGAGCCATAAGTCAAACGGTTGACTGATCGTTCACAAATACGAGATTATAACGATACCTCGTAGGACAAATTTTTTTGTGACAACGTAATGGAGTCCTAAATGTTTAAAACATTCGGTGCCAGGTCGTGGATAGGACATCCATTGTGTTCCTAGAGTCGTTTCTTTTGACTATCGACTGTCTCTTGAGATTAAGGCAGTTTTTGGGTGACTTTGGTTTCTTTCTCACGGTCTACCGTAACTGGAGGCTAAGTAGATTTTTTCTGGGTCCTTTCATACTGTGCTTACATCGGCAGGATTCGAGTTGAGGAAAATATCCAACCCTTATCAGGTATAGTTATTTCTCATGGCCACTCGAGGAGTTGTAACTGAAATGCATGGCCATGCTCGAATGTTGATTCGTTTATCAATTAAGTTACTCTCTAGTCGGGGAAACCACTCTTGATGCAGATCACTTGTAAAATACGACCTTTGTGAATACAGATTTTGCAAATTGTTTTACATTGAGTGGGAGAAATTTTAGGATATGAGAATCGGTTATCGCACATACACTTGTGAGGACAAGTGGGAGTTTGTTGGAGCTTGCGTCCTCCACAAATTAGTGTGATAACATTTGTAAATCACTTACAGGTTCACAAGGGTATACTTAGTATTTTAATCAGTTGATTAACGATTACCTAATAACGGTTGGCTTGCTAGAAAGTTTGACGTTATTATCATACAGATGGCGGTGATCAACTGGTCCCTAAAGGTCACACCTATAGGATGTGTTTGAGAGATGTGGTTATAGAAATATAATCACATTGATGCCTTATATGACTAAACAGTTAGTCAATGTGTTGATGAGACAATTATTTAATGAAGATTAAATAATATTAGTTGACACGAATTAACTGTCAATTCGTAAATTGAATATAATAAGTTATATTTAATTAAATGTATGTAATGTTAGCTTGGACGAATTAATCTGTTAATTCGTAATTAAATGTAATCGGTTATATTTAATATCAACAAGATGAATGTGTCATAGTGGTAATAGTGAGGGTACTCAAACCAAGAGGTCATGGGTTCGATCCTCACTAGATGACAATTTATTTTTAACACATTTATACATTTTTACCATAACCGAAAATAAGGAAATTATACTCCGTATTATTTCGGTATGTGGGCCGAAAATAAGAAGAAAGAAAACCTATTCCTCTTCTCTTGTTTTTCACGGTTTAAGAGGGAGAATTAGGTTATTTTTCTAACCTAATTTTTCCATCTCACTCTTGCCTCTCATCTCTACGAAAAACACAAAAACCTAAAAATTAATTAGTTAATTTTTGGATCGATTCTAGCATAATCAAAGGGCTGTTGTCATATCGTCTTGGGTGCAACTGATAGGCGAATATCAACTTTGATATTGTTCTTAGGCCGTTTTTGCTAGGACCGAAGGTTATTTCTTAATCCTTTACAATTTTGTTTATGCAATTTATTTTATGACTAGTTTCATCATCATTATAATTCGTTACAGTCCTTAAAATTAAAGGGATGCATACAGATAAATCCCACATCGAGGTTCTAACCCAGAACGATAAGGAGGGGTACACTGAGTTCTTAACCCGTTGGAGGAGGGTGAGTACTCAATTGGTCAGTAAGCCGAGTGAATCAACTTTGGTGGAAAAATTCGTCAACAATCTCCGCCTAGTGTATGCCAACTTACTGAGGTACCAAAACATTAAGACCTTCCAGGATCTGCAAATTCTTGGGACACGCATTGAAGATGACCTCCGGAAGGGTGTCCTAGCCAAGACCACTGGCAGAGGCTACCAGGGATCCACCTCAACCGGGTCTCGCCGTTACGGCCAAACGAACAAGATCGATGAGGTCAACCTCATTGAACCATCTGCTAAGAGAGCTGAGTGCCCCCAAAGAGTGTTCACTAATATAGGGTCAACTTATGCAAGTGCTCTGAAGAGGCTCATGGACCAGGGATACGAGTTAATTAAATCTCGTTTAAATCTGATGATCACATGTTTAAATCTCGTTTTAAGAATACATGTGGGATGTAATATTTTATAGTCAACTGGTCCACACATATCGGTAATGATTGGCTGACTAAAGTTTGACATTACTGTCGTGCGACGGTGGTAATCAGTTGATCCCCTTAGGTCATACCTATAGGAAAATACTCTTAATTGATTATTTAATTAATCGTATGTCGATACGAGTTAATTAAATTGCTTAAAATTGACGGATGATTTTGTGAGTAAAATTAACGTGTCTCAATGTAATTCGATTAAATTAGATACGGTCTAAGTAATCGAATTATTTTATTACTTGGATAAAAATTATTGTTTACGAAACAATTGAAACAGAATGAATAATTTATTATAAATACAAGTTGTTGTAATTTATAATTAGATAAACCATTTTGGTACAAGTAATCACGAATTGCTAATTATTTTTGTATGTGACATATTTAATTATATGATGATTTTTAATATGTTAAAAATGCATTATAATGTAACATGTCATGTAACATGTCACATATGTCACAATTGACAAATGACAAAAATAATATGGACCACCATTTTACATGGTAACCGAAAATTAGGAAGGGCATTAAAGGTTTGTGTTGTTTAATTTATTTTATTCAAATAAACACAATGATAACCCTAGGGTTGCATGCCTAGTCTCTTGTGAAGAGCAAAAATGAAATGCATTGGGCATGCAAGTTACTCAAAACTAGTTTTTTCAAAACTTGCTAGGACTTATGAGAAGTACTAGGCTAATCATCTTGACAATTGTTGCAAGATCCTACAAAACATATATCTGGTACATTATGAGTTGGAAGAACACTTGACTAGTGTGAGTTATGTCGACCACCATAATTCGTTTGTTATGTGATAAACAACAAGAAAGTTCTCTCAAGTAAAGAACATGTACCTAGTTTGGGAAACTAGATATGTACTTGGTAAGATTCATGTTATGTGAGACAAACATGAAAATAAAGAAAAATGCAATTCAAGAGTTTGAACACATGGACACATGGTATGTTAAACTCATGTTGCAAACGACTAGTGTTTACACACTTACGATATACATCATAAGGTTGTAATATGGTATTGACTACCCGAATGTGATGTCGACATTTGTCGTTTGAGTTATTATTAACTCAACTGGTACCTTGTTACATCCAAACGGGTTGTAGAGACAATTGAACCCCAATAAAGTGAACATGGATTAGCATTGTATTCGCCCATATTCACTTACATGAGGTGACGTCTCGAAGTGACTAGAGTGTGATGCGATTGATGGCAAGTTCAAGTGACATGGAGTCATGTGAGATGACTAGTCGATCACATAGGCAGACTGTTAGGAACACTTTGTCGGGCTAATGACCGCTTATAGAGTTCTGGCAAATTTATATAGCCTGGTCGTGGCGAGAGCTACTATAGTATTCTAATGAGTCGATTCTTTTGACTAAAGACTGTTCGCCTAAGGTGGTACAGTTTCAGATTAACTTTGATTTATGTTACTACGACCTTCGTAAATGGGGTCAAATGGGCATATTTTGGGTTATGTTGGCTGTGGCTAGTCGAAGGGAATAAGTGCGATAGGAATTGTCCACCCCTTGTCAGGGTTATAACAATATCTCAGGGCCACTCGAGGAGTAATGAACTGGAAATGTGTGGCCACGCTCGGAAGGTATCTATGGTAGATAATTCCGGTCAATCAGTTATTCTCCAGATCGAGGAAACCACTCTCGATATGATCACTTGCAAGTACGACCTGAAAGACACCTTGCATTGAGTGGGAGATAGTAATAGGACAAGAGAATTGGTGACGCACACTTGTCGAGGACAAGTGGGAGATTGTTGGAATATGTGTCCTCCGACAATAATGCGATCACAACTGTTGATCATGATGATCACATGTTTAAATCTCATTTTAAGAATACATGTGGGATGTAATATTTTACATTCAACTGGTCCACAGATATCGGTAATGATTGGCTGACTAGAGTGACACTCTTAATTGATCAATTGATCCCCTTAGGTCATACCTAAAGGGTGACACTCTTAATTGATTATTTAATTGATCGTATGTCGATACGGGTTAATTAAATTGCTTAAAATTGACGGACGATTTTGTGAGTATTATTGACGTGTCTTATTGTAATTCGATTAAATAAGATACGGTCTAAGTAATCAAATTGTTTTATTACTTAGATAAAATTATTGTTAACGAAACAATTGAAACTGAATGAATAATTTATTATAGATACAAGACGTTTTGATTTATAATTGATAAACCGTTTTGGTACAAGTAATTATGAATTACTAAGTCGATTTTGTACATGACGTATTTTTATTAATACGTTGATTTTTAATATGTTAAAAATACATTACAATTACACATGACTAGTAACATATGACAATTGACAAATGACAAATATAAAATGGACCTCCCATTTTATATAAGTGCCGAAAATGGAGGGAGTATTAGGTTTAAATTGTGTTAATTATTTTAAGTGGAAAACATGATGATTACAACCTAATATAGCCATGCATACCTATGATTTCTTGGGTAGAATAACAAGCTCATGCATTGGCACTACTCTCCCTGTGCCAACCGGTTTTTGGAGGTGTAAAATGCCAATGGTTTTTCTCTTATTTATTCACTACTTAACAATATAATTTCTAGTGTAAGAAATTATCAAATTCTCTTTACATCTTATGAAAAATTAGAGAAATAAAATCTCCAAAACCTTCCTCTCTTGGCCGAATAACAAGAGACCAAAACAAATATTTTGGGTCAATTTTAGTAAGATTAATATTGTTCTAGATCAAATAATATTAGTCTTTTAAGAGGTTACCTTGGGTATAAACTTTTGGGAGGGATTCTATTTTGGATCCTTGTTCATCCATTATAAGGAAGCTCAAGAACAAGTGAGAAGGAGAACTCATTTGTGCCCATATATCCAAAATCCCATAGTAAGAAAGACGATTTCTTCTCTACTTTTGTTCAAGTTTGCATGCATAAGATCTAGTTTTAATTTTATGACTAATTTAAAATGTCACATATATGAATATGTTAAGTAATGGAATTAGTGAATCCAAACAACAACCAATCGGACCCACCCCGGATCCGACCGATGCTAAGAAATCCCGCTTCTGGAACCCCAATGCCTACTGTCAGTACCATCAAGGGAAAGGGCATGATACAGAAACCTGCTTCAAACTCAAACACATCATCCAAGACATGATTGAGAAAGGGGATTCGCCTTTACCCCCGCCGACTAAGCCAAACAACAAAACAAATCCTCTGGGAATCCACGCCATCTCCAACGATGAACCAACTCTGGACTGCTCTCACCTCATCCTGCCAATTGATGATGAGGTGAACACCTTGGAAAAAGATCCCTCGGACGGGGTATTTGTGTTTAGTGTCGCAACTATGCACACCATGTTCCAACAGGTGGAGGAAGCCATAGCCAGCCTCTCCGAGAGGATTACCCGACTTCACAATGCCTACCGTCGACTTATCTTCAATCCTCCGCCACCACGTCCGAGGGAGAGTCCCCCGAGCGCCCAAAACTACCCTCACCAGAATGGATTGCTCCCGCGACCATTCTAGCATGCACCTCACAATAACCACCCTCACAATAATCACCCCCACAAAAACTACCCTCACAAAAATATCCCTCACCAGAGATGATGTTGAAGATGTATACCTTGTCCCAGAGAAAGAAAAACGGGCGAAAGAGATCGGTCACCTTACCCGGTCCGAACGCCTCTATCAGAACCCGGACAATCCAACGGTCGTCCCAACAACGAACGACCAAGTCGTCCCAGACGTAGACACTCAACCAAGAGCTCCTGAGAATTCAATTCTCAAACAGCTTCAGAAGGCAAAAGCCGAAATCTCAATTTGACAACTGATCGCGACATCTTTTGAGCATCGACAGGCTTTGCTGCAAGCCTTGGGAAAATTAACCGTGCCCTCCACCTCTTCCTCTGAAGAAATAGTGGCGCACATGATGAGAGACGCCCCTGATTCGAACAACCCAGTCGTCTTCTCCGACGAAGATATCCCTCCCTTCGGAGCCAATCATAACCTTGCCATGTACATTACCGTGCAATGTCGCAAGAAGAATGTGCCCATGGTCCTTGTAGATGACGGGTCCGCGGTGAATGTCATTCCCCTCAAGACTGCTCACAAGCTGGGTATTAAGGAAGCTGATTTGGTCCCAACAAATCAAGGAGTACGCGCCTACGACGGCACTCGTCGTAAGGTCGCGGGGCTTATCACTCTGGCCGTCACAACCGGACCACTGGAAAGACAAACCAGTTTTCAGGTGATCGACATCGACGCCTCTTTCAATATGCTCCTGGGACGTCCCTGGATTCACGCCGTCAAAGCAGTTACCTCAACTCTCCACCAGAAAATCAGGGTCCCCTTCGACGAGAAAACAATCACGATTCCTGCTTCCCCGATCAAAGCCGTCATGAGAAAGGGAATAGCCTCCCAAGCCATTGAGGAAGATGACAATGGAATGTGGGAATTCCAACCCGTGAATGCCATAACTGATGAATCAACACCCTTCGATTGTGACCCGTTTGCCAACCTCACGGTCAACCGTATCATGATGCGCCAGGGTCACTTCCCGGGTTTACCCCTCAATCCACTAAAGAGCACCTTACTGTTAGGTTTATTTACCTCTTATTAGACTCCTCTAATAGTGAACTAATTAACATTTTAATTATTTGTTCTTTAGATCTAGTGCATGCATAACAAAATAAGAGATTTATAAGAAAACAATGTCTCTTACATTGTAAATTTCGGTTTATGGGCACAAGTAAGATCGCCTACCTTCACTTGTTCTTGAGCTATGATGAGTAATAGGATGATCCACCAAAGACTTCAAGTATAGAAGCCACTCCTCTTGATAGCACCCAAGATTATCCCTTATCTCTACTAAATAATATGTGCTAGATATTTGTTTAGTAGTTTACCTTAAAATTGATTACTAATACTCATATATTACACTAATAATATTAGTAATCTTATTGAACAATTTAAATCAAACTTCTCTAGTTTTGGTGGAGAAGAAATGAATATGTGTGAGAGTTTGCATGTAAAGCATCTTGTGAGAGAATGAGTGGAAAAATATGAGAACAAAAATTGCCCACTCACTCATGTGTGGTCCGGCCACCCATGCTCATTTAGAGCAAATTTTTCTTCTCAAAAAATCTCATGCAAATGCTTTATTGATAGTCTCATATATGGTAGAGTTAACATGACAAGTGTAATTGGTGTCATAAGTTTTTAAGACAAAATAGAAGACTTAGGACAAGTGTCCCTCCTCCTCCAAAACCGGTGCCATGCTCTTTATTATGGTCCATTGTTGTCTTATATTATTTGTCCCACAAATGCTTATAAGTATCATGTTTAATTATCTTACATAATTAAATATTAATTTGATCATACAACAATTATGTGACAAATTAATAAACATATATTCACTCAACTTATTGAGTAATATTTTATCATTATATCAACATATAATGGGTCCCATAATAGCTAGTTAGTTAAATTTACAACCTCTTGTAAATTTAAATAACTAATTACCTCTATCTCGAAACATTTATAAAACCTCAACATAATTTAGTAAATTAACATATTAATTCACTAAATAAGATCTTATTTAATCACATTATAATAATATACATATTTCCTCTCATAGATATAAATTGTTCATATTTAAGGAATTAATCAACTTGTATCGACATACAATTAATAAACTTTACAGAAAAGGGCATCATCCTTTAGGTGTGACCTTAAGGGATTAACTGACCAGCACCGTCCCACGACAGTAACGTCAAACTCTATCAAGCCAATCGTTACCGATTAATGTTGATCAGTTGACTATATAATGAATCATCCCTTACGTATTCTTTATATGAGATTTAATTATGATATTAAATCATGTGATCGCACTATTGTTGAGGACACATTTTCCAACAATCTCCCACTTGTCCGAGACAAGTGTGCGTCACCAATTCTCTTATCCTATTACAATATCCCACTCAATGTAAGGTGTCGTGCAAGTCGTACTTACACTTGATCATATCTTGAGTGGTTTCCTCGATCTGGAGAGTAACTGTCTGACCGGACTTATCTACCATAGATACCTTCCGAGCGTGGCCACTCATTTCCAGTTAACTACTCCTCGAGTGGCCTGGAGATTTCAAGCAACCCTGACAAGGGGTGGACAATTCTTATCGCCCTATTCCCTTCGTTCAGCCACAGTCCATCATAACCCAAAATATACCCAGTTTGACCTCATTTACGAAATCGTAGAGTATAAATCAAAGCTAATCAGAAATCTGTGCCAACTTGGGCGAATAGTCTCTAGCCAAAAGAATTGACTCATAAGAATACTATAGTAGCTCTTGCCACGACCAGGCTTTATGAATTACCAGAACTCTATAAGCGGTCACTGCCCGACAGAGTGTCCCATACAGTCTGCCTATGTGATTGACTAGTCATCCCATATGACTCTATGGCACTTGAACTTGCCATCAATCGCATCACACTCTAGTCACTTCGAGACGTCACCTCATATAAGTAAATAAGGGCAAATACCATGTCAATCCAGTTCACTTTAATGGGGTTCAACTTGTTCTCAACAACCCATTTGGATTTAACAAGGTAATGGGTGAGTTTAATGAAACTCAAACGATAAATGCGATTATCACATATGAATAGTCAATACACTATTACTACTTCATATCCTATAATCTTTAGTGTAATATTAACACTAGTTAAAATGCAATAAAAGCTTGGCAAAACGGATATACCCTATATCCATATATTCCAACTTTATCAATTGCTATTTCCTTCAATTAAATGTTATCTCTAATAACTTGAATTTTTCTCTAAGCATTTGTCTAGTCGTCTTACTAGACTTGGGCTCTTTAACTTGAAAGATGCTCCCACTGTTATCGCATAACTTGTGATAAAGTCATTTGTTGAGGGATTTACCCTTAATCCCTACATTGACCATTTTATCACAATTTACTTAGATTCCTTTTGTAGAATTTGCAATGCGTGAAACTAAGACACTTTTCTAGTTTCTTAATCCTTAGTCAATAAGTCATCCTAGGATTTCAACAAATCCTTTTTGGTTTGGAAACTAAAGTTTGTGCAACCCTTCAACACATAACTTAGTTTATCATCCAAACATATGAACGAATCCTTAATTCTTCTTAAGAGTCTCAAGGATGTTCTTTAAGACTTTCACAAGCCATATCATAGGAATTGTCTTGTTATTGACTTATTATGCTCCAAGCATATGATTCATCACGACGTATGCAATTAATGGCATATATGATCGTTCTAATGGCGGAAACATTAGCAAAATATTTCATGTAATCAACAACTTAATAGGTTCAGTGAACGACTATGACTCAATCATAGCAATTCCACTTTCATCAACATGAATAGCCTACTTGACCTTGTTGATGTACAACAGGTATGAAAGATCTTATTCTCATAAGACTCTCAACTTTATGCCAATATACTCTCACATAGATTCGGTAATCTAAAGTATATTGTACCTTTTCCTGGTCTCCCAATTACTCTTTTACAGAAGAGAGTATTGGTACATTATTCTCAATAAGTAATATGTCATCAACATATAAGACATGGAGAAATGATTCTGGCTCCCACTTAACTTCATGTATAATCACGATTCTTCAATCATGTGAATGAAACCATTCACTATTATCACATGAACAAAAAGTACAATCCTTTAATGCTTGCTTAAGACCATCCTAGGTTCACTTAAGAAAGCTACGCATAAGAAGTTAGGACACTTAAATCTTTATCTAAGGTTTATTGTTCCAAACACTTCCTTCTCTAAATTCCCATTTTAGAAAAGCGGATTTTTATTTGCCATTCTTCATTAAAATGAAATGCGACAATTCCTAACATTATTAATCTTGATCAACATCTTCATGTCAATCTTATGCATTTGAATACTCTGAAGCTCTATTTACCTTTAAATAGACCCTCACTTTGAAAGTAAATATACTCTTGAGTAACAATTTTCGGATTTTAATGCTATGGCTTGAATGAGATAAGGTCGATTTGGGATCAGGTCATAATACCATTACTCTCACAAAGTTATATTTTAACAAATAAGACATGTGCGCTAAACTCCCACTAAACTATACTCTCATTCTATCTTTATAGATTATAGTTCCATTACTTTCACAAAGTAACACTTTAACTATAAGACATGTTTGTAACGATCCAATCTACTCCCACTCTATCTCTCAGAAATACATCTATCTTCTTGAGAGATAGCTTTGTGAGTTACAAACATATATATCGTGGAGTATAAGGAGTTTATCTAGACTATGCATTAGCTTTCAAAATGCCATCCCTATCATGGCAGTTTGATTCATGTGATATGCGAGTCTGATCCATGTAATTTGTTAAATAGACACTCTATTTTAGGTATTTCCTGGTTGACCATCCGTTTAGAATTACTTGTCCGTTTTGGATTGCAAATTCCCAAAATTGAGTTGAACAACTCAAACCGACTTATATTAGTTTGATCATATGGGTAGTGACACTAGGTCATAATCCATCTTTAATAAATCATTTATTACTTAGATCTTTGCCACTACGATCGGATCGTAATGCTTTATAACTTTATTCAATTGGTTCTCTACGTCATTTAGAAAGTTCTCAAATTTCTCAAATGCTTCACTTTATATTTGATTAAGTAAATATGCCCATATCTACTTAAATATTTGTTAAAAGTGACGAAGTAGTCATAAATTCCCTTTGCGATGATGCATATTTAGAACACATACATCGGCATGTATTAGTCCCAACAAATCACTTGCTTGTGTCCCTTTACCACTAAAGGGAATACATATCATATTGCAAAGGAGACAAGATTCGCATATTCCATATGATTGAAAATCAAATGGTTCATTAAATCTAATCGACACTAGCCTTTAATGCGTTTCTCATTTATGTAACTTAATTGAAAAAGTCAAATGTGCAAATCATTTGGATTACAAGTTGAGTCTTTTGGATGGTATTATGTAGATATAATTGCTTGAGTTGGAAGTGTCTAAAACTTGTATATCATTAAGATAAGTGACATGCATCACAGCCATGTTTATTTTCAATAAAATACAGCAATTGTCTTTGATGGCAAAATATAAATACTTTCATGTCTCACATAGAAATGGAAATAATGGTTTAGACTTAGTGGGTACATAATAACAATTATGTAAATTATAACTCAAAGCTATTAGCAAAAACAAGTACATAAGTCCCTCTTGAAGTGGCGGCTACCCTAGCTCCATATCCTTGTCGGAGATTCATATCACTCTTGTTTAGCTTTTCGACATTTCCAAGTCCCACTTGGAGTAACAAGCCCAACTTTGATATCTTCCAAATACTTGGGGCAATTTCGCCTCCAATGGCCCATGACATTACAATAATGACATTCCTCATAGGATTTGGCACCCTTCTTGGTCTTGGTCTTGGTCTTGGTAGTCCCACTATCCATTTCCAATTCATAATAAGGTTTGGGTTTTTCGCCCATTTTTGCCTTCCCTTTATAAATACCAATACTCCTTTCAATTGCAAGGACACTCTTGCTAGAACTCCCACTGAATTTAACATTTCTCTTTGTTTCTTCAAACAAGGATGCCTTGGGTTTTCTAATTTTTTCTTCACAAGATTTTCTTTCCAAGGTGGTGGGCAATAATATTGGAGTGGGTGGAGTGGAGG
The DNA here is from genome assembly GCF_048544455.1 of Silene latifolia. Taxonomy (NCBI): domain Eukaryota; kingdom Viridiplantae; phylum Streptophyta; class Magnoliopsida; order Caryophyllales; family Caryophyllaceae; genus Silene; species Silene latifolia. Next base: position 58,438,394 of record NC_133528.1, read on the forward strand.
TGGTAAAGAAGCAAAAATTTCCATCATGACCAATGCCAACACGTAATTCTCTAATCGTATCATTGTCATACTCGGATCATTTTTCCTCAAATGATTGGAGCCATGTATCAACGGTGATTGGTGTAGGAGTATTAGATGAATTCATTGCGTATTATTTAACTACAAAAACGGAAAATGAAGGAAATAATTAACATCTATCGTTTTAATAATACTCGTATATTTGTAAACAAGTATTGCATCTATGTAGTGACCTCCACCCAACTAACATAAATGATTCCGAGATCCAAATTCATATTAATACGGGTACGGTAAGCCGAGTCATCTCTTATCAATATAACTCGGTGGATTAACCCCTTAATCGATTCTACTTCTAGAACTCTCGATCGATAAAAATTACTCTAATTCTTATCTTTAGCCCGGAACACATGCGACTACGGTCACGAATACTTCCGTTGAGCTCAATCCAAATTTCGATGTAATAACTTTTTACTACCCACTTACCCAACGTAACAAGGTTTGTATTACGGTAAAGTCGGCTCAACTCCCTTATGAAATTGGGATTCATGGTTTCTACTATTTGGCAAGGCTAATTCTCAATTATTATAAGTGAGAGGTCTTGTCAATTTATTATCTATCACGTTTTAACTGAGCTAAAGCGGTGAACTACGATAATTATAATTGACACGGTCGATGACTCGATATGATATGCATGTGTTGTTATGGCGATTTGGCAATGCATGTAACATATTAAAAGAAATGCAAAGCAATAATAAAATTCCTAGTATGGCCTTTCTAAAAATAGAAAATCAAATAATCTATTACATATTCGGAAACCAACTCCTTCGGTCCCTTGAATCTTTAATTGGCACGCCTCCCTAGAACTCCGTCTTCGTCGGATCACCTTTCTGTATGGCACCGTCTTGAAGATACTCCATATTAATAAATAATAATAAAAACACAAAGCTATTCCTATTATACATTTGTAAAATTGAAAAACTAATAAAAATAAAAGTGATACAAGATCACATTAAATTACAACCGAATCAACATTCCCTTTTATTACGGGTATATCGATTAAAACTAAGGCCATACTAAGATAAAATTACATAATTCAAAATTATATAAATAAAAGACATTCAACAATTGAAATATGCAGCATTATAATATGTACCTATCATGCCAAATGATGTGCCAAAGCGCCCTATTTAACTTATGTCGTATATATAACCCGGTTTTATGGAAATGCGTGATAATAACCTTTTAAAATCACTAATTAACACTTAAATCACATCTAAGCTCAAGTTAATTATCCTAACACTTTTTAGGACTCAAAAATTAGTCATCACTCAATTTTTCACAATAATTCAACTTGATTTAATTTTATGCTCATTTTTTACCTTAAAATCATAATATTTATGAAATAAATCCAAATTAAATTATAAAAATTTCAAAATTTGAATTTTAAATTTTTGAACATTCTGGAACAATTCCATGACACTTATAATGTCAAAAATCATGGTTAAAATTTTCGAATTATTTTTGAGGATAAATAGTTGCATTTTATCGGTTTTATCTCATAAAATATTTAAAGTATCCAAAAATTAATCCAATAATTTTTAAAACCTTGTATCTGATTAGTGGGATATTTATGCAATTTGAAATAATTTTCTCATCCCATGCAATACGATTTAGCTATTTATGCTAAAATAGTCACTATTTATGCCATTTTTACTCTAAAAATTCATAAATCATGCTAAATAAGATCATTTAATCTCAAAATTTACATACACTCTTTAAATTATTCATGTGACAACATATTAGAATCTCATGGCCTAATTCGAAATATAACTATTTTTAACCATTTAACCTCTTTTAATCCGTTTTTATCTCATAAAAATTATAAATCATGCAATATTAATCCAATTAATACGAGATTTTACAAACAACTTTTAAAATATGCATGTGAGGGCATATAAAATTTTCAATGTCAGAAACTTAGTTTAACTATTTTTAGCATTTTAATTCCCATTTTAGTCATAAAAATGTAATAAAATGACCAAAAATCATTAAAATGAGCAATAAATTTCCATAAATCATAAAAATGACCTAAAATAATATTAGAACCAGAATATATACTATGCATGATGATTTCGTGGCTTATACTTATAAATCATAAATTTTTAGTTTTATATGTTAACTTTTTAACTCGGAAAAATAGTAACCGATTATGCATGCAACATCCTTATGCTCTGATACCACTTGTTAGGTTTATTTATCTCTTATTAGACTCCTCTAATAGTGAACTAATAAACATTTTAATTATTTGTTCTTTAGATCTTGTGCATGTATAACAAAATAAGAGATTTATAAGAAAACAATGTCTCTTACATTGTAAATTTCGGTTTATGGGCACAAGTAAGGTCACCTACCTTCACTTTTTCTTGAGCTATGATGAGTAATAGGATGATCCTCCAAAGACTTCAAGTATAGAAGTCACTCCTCTTGATTGCACCCAAGATTATCCCTTATCTCTACTAAATAATATGTACTAGATATTTGTTTAGTAATTTACCTTAAAATTGATTACTAATACTCATATATTACACTAATAATATTAGTAATCTTATTGAACAATTTAAATCAAACTTCTCTAGTTTTGGTGGAGAAGAAATGAATATGTATGAGAGTTTGCAAGTAAAGCATCTTGTGAGAGAATGAGTGGAAAAATATGATAACAAAAATTGTCCTCTCACTCATGTGTGGTCCGGCCACCCATGCTCATTTAGAGCAAATTTTTCTTCTCAAAAAATCTCATGCAAATTCTTTATTGATAGTCTCATATATGGTAGAGTTAACATGACAAGTGTAATTGGTGTCATAAGTTTTTAAGACAAAATAGAAGACTTAGGACAAGTGTCCCTCCTCCTCCAAAACCGGTGCCATGATCTTTATTATGGTCCATTTTTGTCTTATAATATTTGTCCCACAAATGCTTATAAGTCTCATGTTTAATTATCTTACATAATTAAATATTAATTTGATCATACAACAATTATGTGACAAATTAATAAACATATATTCACTCAACTTATTGAGTAATATTTTATTATTATATCAACATATAATGGGTCCCATAATAGTTAGTTAGTTAAATTTACAACCTCTTGTAAATGTAAATAACTAATTACCTCTATCTCAAAACATTTATAAAACCTCAACATAATTTAGTAAATTAACATATTAATTCACTAAATAGGATCTTATTTAATCACATTATAATAGGATACATATTTCCTCTCATAGATATAAATTGTTCATATTTAAGGAATTAATCAACTTGTATCGACATACAATTAATTAACTTTACAGAAAAGGGCATGATCCTTTAGGTGTGACCTTAAGGGATCAACTGACCACCACCGTCCCACGACAGTAACGTCAAACTCTAACAAGCCAATCGTTACCGATTAATGTTGATCAGTTGACTATATAATGAATCATCCCTTACGTATTCTTTATATGAGATTTAATTATGATATTAAATCATGTGATCGCACTATTGTTGAGGACACATTTTCCAACACTTACCTCCCTTGAAACAGGCTAAGGTCCCCAATATTCCCTTCGGACTGGAATATGAACCTACCGATGAAGATATCCAGGAGTTGAACCTCCTAGTTCGGAAACGCAAGAAGCACGGGGTTATCCTCAATCCCTATCATCTGACCCTCAATTGATACTTTGTCCCCGAGGGAGAATCAGAGCTCTACCATGGCTTTCCGGAGCCGATCTATGACCCTGTGGCCAAGGCCAGGTACCCGGGTGTGGAAGTCTTCCAGGACTGCTACTTCATCCCCGACAACACCGAAGCTGCTTCAACCGAGTCTAGGTCGTCGTCATGCCTCGACGGACAAGCTGTCACTCTCCTCTTTGGAGAATATAACATCAAGCACCTCGACTATGAGGACATCATCAACATCACCCAGAAGGACAATAAATTCGACCTAACCGCCTTGATCGCCGACACTGACCCGGAGAAAGCTACACAGGGCTGGAGGAAGACCGTTAAGTGAACCGATCGCCAAGGCCGTATTCTCAAGATCACAACTGGAGAAGTCCTTATGTTCAAGGAGGGAAGTGAAGAAGAATCTGAGTCTGAGTCGGAGTCATTGTCTGTCATAGCTCCTAACACTCCTGATGTCCCAGTCAAGGTCCCCTTCCCACTATTTTATCACAGGGTCGTGGTTGATTCAGAGGCTGAGTCTACTAGGGTCACCCCCACTCCCACGAAAGGTGACAACCTGGAGCATATTCCAGGGGCCACCTCCTCTGTTGAGTCGCCTCTGACTGACCACGAGATGTCTGTCCTCTCCGAGCTTTTCGCTCGTGTCAACTTAATGAACGCTAATTTTGCTTATGACTCGTCTTAATTTAACTGCAATGCAATTCTGAATGACTATGAGGAATTTGACTTGAGTAACTACCCACCTCACCTAGCCAAAGAACATGACAAACGGGGAACTAGAACCCCCATCATTGAGGAGACCGAACCTATTAACGTAGGAACCGACAACACACCTCAAGAACTTAGGATAGGGACAACCCTGGACCCCTCAGAAAGACAACAGTTCATTGACCTCCTCCACGAATACAAGGACGTGTTCGCCTGGTCCTATAGAGATATGCCCGGAATTGACAGAGAAATTGCAAAGCACCGGATACCCATTAAGCCCGGAGCTAAACCTGTGAAGCAGAAGCTACGCCGGATGCGTCCCGAATGGGCCCTGAAAATTAAGGAAGAAGTGGACAAACAGTTCAAGGCTGGGTTCATCAAAGTGTCTGAATACTCCGACTGGGTGGCCAACATTGTGCCCATACGGACGGGAGAATTCGTGTTTGTGTCGACTTTAGAGATCTGAACAAGGCAAGTCCAAAAGACGACTTCCCTTTGCCACATGTTGACATTCTGGTGGACAATACTGCCGAGCATGCTCTCCTGTCATTCATGGACGGGTATGCCGGATACAACCAGATTAAAATGGCTGAGGAAGACATGCACAAGACTGTATTCACTACACAGTGGGGTAAATATTGCTATACGGTCATATCCTTCGGCCTCATCAACGCCGGAGCAACCTATCAAAGAACCGCTACCACTCTCCTACATGATATGATGCACAAGGAGGTGGAGGTATATGTCGATTACATGATCGTCAAATCAAGAGAACGTGACGGCCACATCAACGCCCTCCGGAAATTCTTCGCTCGTCTGCGGAAATATAACATGAGATTAAATCCTCATAAGTGTGCATTCGGGGTCACCTCCGGAAAACTCCTGGGACATGTCGTCAGCAAAAGAGGCATTGAGATTGATCCAACCAAAATCAAAGCCCTTCAGCAAATGCCTCGGCCTAGGAACGAGAAGGAGATTCGAGGATTTCTCGGTCTGGTCCAGTACATCAGCCGCTTCATTGCCAAGCTCACCATGATTTGTGAACCAATATTCAAGAAACTTCGCGCCTCCAATCACACCGATTGGGACGATGACTGTCAAAAGGCCTTCGACAGGATAAAGGAAATCATATCCAAACCTCGTGTCCTCATGCCATCTCAACCGGGGATCCCTTTATCCCTGTACCTGACTGTTACCGACACGGCCATGGGAGCTATGCTAGCACAAACGGTCGGCAACGAAGAACGAGCCATCTACTACATCAGCAAAAAGTTCATTGAGTACGAGACAAGGTACACCCAATTGGAAAAGACATGTCTTGCCCTAGTATGGTCAACAAAGAAGCTGCGGCATTACATGCTCAGCTACACGGTCCACATCTACTCCAAGATGGACCCGGTCAAATACATCTTCGAAAAACCCGTACTAAACGGAAGGCTGTCTAGGTGGACACTCATGCTGTCCGAATTTGATCTCAAGTTTGTACCCCTCAAGGTTATCAAGGGAAGAGCAGTTGCCGATTTCCTAGAAGAGAATCCCGTCAACGAGGATCCAACGACTGACACATGGTCACTTCTTGACGAGGACATCCTTTGTACTGATTCCGACGCATGGGACCTATACTTCGATGGTGCATCTAATCTGAGAGGCTTCGGGGTAGGAATCCTTCTAATATCACCGGAGGGAGAACATGTTCCGATCTCGGTCAAACTAGACTTCGCCGTCACCAACAATGCCGCTGAATATGAAGCATTCCTCATCGGCCTACAAGCAGCCATCACATTGGGCATCAAGAGGCTGAGGGTCCACGGCGATTCCTCGCTCATCATCAATCAGGTGTCTGAATCATGGAAAATCTGATCTGACAGCTTAGCTCCCTACCGAGCAAAGATCAATCAAGAGGCCGAATTCTTCGACCAAATCGACTACTTCCACTTGCCACGAGAGGAAAATCAATTTGCTGATGCCCTGGCGAAACTTGTCGCGCTCGTCAACATACCTGACGACATGGCATCGATGCCCCTATGTGTCGAGAGAAGGAGCGAGCCAGCTCACATTTGTGCCATCAACGACGACGAGGAAAGCCATGATGAACCTTGTTACCAAGCCATCCTCAACTACAAAAACAAAAACGAATTCCCTCCCAACTCTGACCCAAGAGGACAAAGAGCCATCCGTTTACTTGCATCACAATTCGTGATAAACCTAAATCAACTCTACAAAAGAACAGCATAAGGAATTCTCCTCCTTTGCATTGACCATCACAAAGCCAAAAAAGTCATGGGCTAGGTTACTACTGGACCACCATGGAAGCTGATTGCAGTAACTACGTGAAATATTGGCACAATTGCCAAATCTTCGCCAACATACAGCACATACCACCATCCTTTTTATACATAATGACCTCACCCTGGCCTTTCTCAACCTGGGGCATCGACATCATCAAGAAAGTCAACCCGGTGGGCACCAAGGGGCATTGTTTCGTCCTCGTCGCCATCGACTACTTCACCAAATGGATAGAAGCACACTCATATGCAGTCTTGACCGCCAAACAAGTGGCTAAGTTTATCCAAAACAACATCATCTGCAGATATGGGGTACCCCATGAGATCATCAACGATCAAGGCTCTCACTTCCGGGCGGAAACTCAGGCCTTCCTAGACAAATACAAAATTAAACGACATTGATCATCCCCCTACCATCCCCAATCCAACGGAGCGGTCGAGGCAGCGAACAAGACTCTTGTCACTATTATCAAGAAAATGCAAGACAACTATCGCGACTGGCCGAGCAAACTCCCATTCGCACTCTGGGGATACCAAACCTCCATTCGAACACCGACAGGCGCCACACCCTTCTACCTAGCATACGGTATGGAGGCGGTTCAAGCGGTAGAGTTAGAGGTCCCTTCTCTACGCATCCTACTGGAGAATCAAGTCCCTCAGGCGGAATGGACCCGTCGAAGGTACGAGCAACTCATTCTTCTAGACGAACATCTACTCAACGCCTTGCACAACGTCCAGCTATACGAACGACGTATACAATGGGCATTCAACAAGAGGGTCAAGCCCAGGAACATCCAGGAGGGCGACTTGGTCCTGAACTCAGTTCGATCACCGCTACCCGTCGATCCGAGGGGAAAATTCAAACCTAACTAGGCCGGGCCATACCTGGTCAAGAAAATACTTTCGGGGGGCGCAGTGAGACTGAGTGACCTAGATGGGGAGGATTTTACAAACCCAACCAACCTAGACCAACTCAAGAGATACTACCCTTGAACCATAACAACCAACGATCCAAGCCTAGTTTTACAACTAGCGTCCACCTCAACCCTTTTCAAGTCAAGTTTCTCAAACGCGTTCTGATTTGAAATTGCATGTTTTATCAAGTATAAGTTACGGCACCTTGCCCGTTTCGAATGTCCTTTGATCTGTCAAAGGCAACGTCCATTTGCACTAGAACAAACAAAAAAACTCCTGAACTACGATCATGGTTTGATTTCACCTCTTCGGGTGAATACGTAGGCAGTCCTTTCTTTCACAAGAAGGATACAACCATCCCCATAATCAGAAACAACCATCCCCATAATAAAAAAAAAAACATCCCCACATACAAAAAAACATCCCCATCAAAAAAAAGAGAAAAGGAAAAAAACATTTCCCTTTCCCACAAAATACAAAAATAAGCCTTTCTCCCTTCCCACAAAAATTCCATTTCCCAAGTGCAAATGTTTAGGACGATTCATGCCGAATTGCCTTTACAAAATGGGTGAAAGAAACAAGCGTTCACAATTTTCGACACGAGCAATCCTCTTATTTAATTAATAATGGGAGGGATTACAATTTCAACAACAAATAAAGCTCGACGAGTCTACTACTTGTCAAAGCTAAGGTGTCGACTAAAACACCTCACATAATAAAACTAGCACAAAACACACAATAACTAGCTAGTACAACATAGTAAAAACTCACAACACTCATACAACATAATAATAAAATGGGTAATGGAGGTCTTCACTCTTCCATTCTACCCTTGCCTTTTCCCTCGGGGTACATCTTCCCCTTGTTCTTCTTGTTGGCCCGCCTAGCATGGACTTCCTCCTCGGAACGGATCCTCAACGGATCTAAAACGGCGACGGCCTCCGGTCTAGCACAAGACCTCATGTTCGACCCAAATAGAGTCAATGCACGGCCCACCGTATTCTTGGGGCCGGAACTCCTCCTCTTCGGTGTTCTTATCACATCGGGGGTAGCTCCGTCAACATACTCCTCAAAGAAGGCACGGTTGGCCTTGCCAACCTCTCGATACTTCAAGTCGACAACCTCGTCCTTACGGAATTTGGATCTCTCTTCCAAGGACGGAGCACGTGACCACTTGACATAAGCGGGAGTCACCCATGTCGCGGCAACGGGGTTTGGTACCTCCCAAAGCGGCCGAGTGGCCCACCATCTTTCGAAGAACTCCACAAGCTCGGAGTTCCGGAAAACATTCTCTTGGACAAGAGTATCTTGAGCGGGCACCTTTTGTTAATGCCTCATTTGCCTCATGAGCTTTTCGGGATAAATGAAGGAAGCAACCTTCAAACCCACCACCATCAAAGAACGAGGACTAGCAACCGAAGCGGGAAATCCCGTGAAGGACCTCAAGTGGCACCATGGCACCACCCAACGGATGTGAGGACTACCCTCCTCCGCCAATCTTGTGGCCCAATAAGCCTCGGTAGAAGCAAAACTATCCGGGTACAACTTCTTCCTTATGGTAAGGTGACGGAAGGAGTAAGAAGAAGGATTAACCGGAGGCTCTACATACCTTATCCTCTCCAATATCCACACTTGAAGGATCCTTGGGGACCCAAATGAGGGAGCTTCTCCACAAGAGCCTTCCTTGTCCAAAGCTTGGATGATCTCTCCAAGCACCAACCACGATGGATCTCTACCATGCTCCATTTTCTTAACCACATGAATAAGGGTCATGCTACCATAGCATTTTGGCCCCTCCTTCTTCAAAACATCAACAAAGAGGTAGACATGGAAAAGCCAAAAGGCAAGAGTCCTTTTCCTAGTCACCTCCGAGACATTGGCATCTATTCGGTTTGAAAAGATGTCGATAAGAGCCAACATATTCACACCATGTGGAGCAAGAAGATAGTTGACTTGACTTGTCGACAAACCCAACATGGAACGGAATTTCTCCTTGTAGCACAACCGAGTAGGAAGAAGCACCGGAACACAACCCGGCCACCCACCAATGGCTCTAACTTCTTCGGCAAGAGGACAAATTTCACCTTTTGGGAAAACGAAAACATGGTGTTTCGAATCCCAAAATCGAGAACATGCTTCGAGAAATGAGGGTTGCACCTTGACTTGATGGAGCACCAACAATTGACCAACTCCCATGCAAATGAGTTGATAATTTTCGGGAGGCGACAAATCCCGGCACCATTGTCGCAATGCATTCTCAAAGGCATCCATGAAAATTTTTTGTGGAAGAAGAAGAAGAAGTTTTGTAGAGATGTTTTTGTGTTTCGGATGATGAAACAATGAAGCACAAACATCACTATTTATACAAAAATGATCAGCGCGTTTTTCAGAAAAATGGGAGAGCTGACTTCCATCTCCAGGCAGCTCACGCCTCTTTGGGCCTTCCCCAGGATTCCCGCTGTGGACTTGTCTCTTTCAACATGTGTTTTCTCCTGACACCTCAAACCTCCCACCAGGACGCTCGCGCCTCTTCGGGATGATCCAGGACATTTTGTGTTTCCTCACACTCACATTTCCTTGCTTTCGCGTTTTACGAAATCCGACACGGTTTCCATGACGCAGCTTTAAACATACGGATTTTTCTTTCTTTTTTTAAGGGGGGAAGGGCTAGTCACCCCGATCCGCAACGGATCGTTTCCATGTCAGTCGAAAATTCCATGTCAGTCGAAATTCCGAATTTTTTTACGCTTTTTCACAATTTTCCATCAAAATAAAATTCGAAAATTGATAACACGACGTCGATTTTCCTCAAATTTCAAGCACTCACAAATTTGAGTCTTGACCTCAAAAATCAAATACACCCGTAAAAATCTTTTCTAAAATTCATTCGTGACGGTTTGAGTTTGAATTTTTCGAGTCACAAATCAATTTCAATAATTTACGATGCAATTTAATTCAAGACACGAGTTAATTGCTCAATTTTCAAATCAATTCCTTTTGGAATCCAAACGTGACGACTTGTTGCAAAAATTTTCAAAATTCATTTCAAATTCCAAAAATTAATTTTTAACTTCAAGTCATCTTGGTTAATTTTGTTTTCAATCAAACGGTTTTACGTGTTTACGTTTATGCATATGTGCTACTTGTTGCCTGTTTTCTACACTAACGATGCAGGAACTAGTGCGAAGCAAAAGGAGAATTGACAGCCGACGGCGCTCCTCCAAAACACAACACAAAAAAGCCAAAAATCACGAATGAACCACAATCCAAAAACACATATATACAAACCGCCTCACGCAAAATACATCGACACACGTTTGATATGAACAACTGACCGTACAAACAGGATCTAGTACAGACATCTATCATACAGACACTGGCCTAAAACAATTATCTATCATACATACACTGGCCTAAAACAACTATCTATCATACAGACACTGGCCTAAGACAACGAACTGGGGGCTATCCGCCACCTACCGAACTAAGCACTCTCTATCCTCTCAAACAGAAAAGAAAGGGATCAACACAAGAAATAGAGGAGCAACAGCGGAAGCAGAGGTGGTTACCATCATGGTAACACCTCGTTCCTGCTCCACGACAAAAATGAAGACAGTGTCTGGCAGACTTCGGATGATAAGGAGGCCAAGGACCATGATGCCACGCACCACCCCAGTGCTGACCCCCAATCATCAGCCATCCTGTCTATGAGCCACAACGAAAAGGACAAGCCGGCCACATCAGCCGCCTCTCCTCCTCTACGGAAGCATCCTCCACCACCGCCTCGGATCCGGCAGCCTCCTCGGTCACTGCAGCTCCTCCGGGATCATCCTCCTCTTCCAAAACCTCAACAACGGACCCCATAGGTCCCAAATGGTACCCTGCGATCAAAAGAATAAACAAAGAACGTCAGCCAAGATTTCGGCACTATGACGGCGTAAAATGGACAAGTCCCAAAAAAAAAAAAAACCTGCAAAACAAAACACCTCACCAAAAACAGCAACAAAGACAATTCACAAAAAACGCACAAAAACGACTCGCCCTTCTTTTCAAGCAAAAGATGAGTTAAAACAACCACAACAAACAAAAATGGCATCTCAAGACCCACACAGGGTCCGCCAACAACCCAAAATACGCTCCCAATGCAATGAAGAACTTTTCTAAGGCTCAAAAAGGCAATTTATATGCCAATTTGAGCACAAACCGGTCAAAAATTCAAAAACGACCACAAAGAAGCAAACGTGATTTTATCACGCCTCAAGGTGACCTAAACTACCAATAAGGTCCATTTCAAGGCAAACTGACTCAATTTAAGCCCAAACAGGCACTTATTTTGTCAGACATAAGACCGTCACAAAAGGCAAAAATTCCAATTTTGCCCACAATACCCCAACAAAGGTCCACAATGGCAAATACGGTCTTTCCCGACTACAATACAACCTAGTGGGACCCATTACCCAAGCAAATAAACTTGGCATTGCGAGATGAGACGGTTTCTCACCTCACTCACGTTTCTCGAGCATAGGGAGGGGGAACGGGGACCAAAATGCAAACTAAAAACACCCCTATACTCCTAAACAGGTTTCTAACCTAATGCAATCATCAATTTCACTTGAAACGGGCTCAATCAAAAACGCCCAAATCAATTTTATAGGGTAAAATTTCGCCCTAATTCAATTAAGCTAAAGACCAACAAATTCAAATAGATTCAAGAGGAAATGCATACCTTGTGATGACATTATGGTTGATGGCACGAATGGAAGTGAGCAAAGGTCCAACAATGGCGATTTTTGTGGGATTTTCGTGTTGAAGGTTGAAGATGAATGAGGAATAGAATGCAGCCAAATCTCGCGTCTTCTACACAAAAATAGGGAAGCCCCTTTGGTTCGCAAGGTGGCTCGCGCCTCAATCAGGCCTCCCCTTGCTTTCTTCACCGAAATTTGGGCCTTAGCCCAATTTCCCATATTAAACTTCGAGTTTTCGTTGACGACATTAAGGACCGTCATTTTTCATGTTTCTATTTGTTTCATGACTATAACATGCTAAAACATGCATAACATGAACCAAAATATGGGATAAACGAACCAAAACTAATTTTTGGCCTGAGACAGAAGCCCCTTGGTTCGCCGGCTTGCATGCGCCTAAACGCGGTGTCCAGGTCAGGATTCAACCGTGTTTGTTCTCGTCTTTCCCCTTTAATTCATTTTCATATTTGTAATTGGTTTTTACCATTTCAAATATTTTCGAACCCTTTTATTTTATTTTATTTGTTTTAAACATAAAACATTTTTCACCCTTGGTTCCTCATACCATGACGGTTAAATCCGTGTTTCGGTGATAATTGTTGGTTAATGACATTAGAAAGGTATTTAAACCTTTTTATTTTATTTCTTTACATTTTGGGAGGTATTTTAAAGCCTTTCATCACTTCTTTACATTTTCAAAATAAACATATTAGTCACCAACACAAAGTCATCCTTGGTTCTACATACCATGCCGAATTTTAACCCGGGTACGATGATTAGTATCGACTAATTACATTCGAGTGAACTTAAGACAATTAGTTCATAATCGTTTTCAAAACTATTCATGTCAAGCTTGTCAAGCCGAACCCGACACCGAATATTATCAAAATAATGATGATTATTCAGGTCTAGTTCTTCAAAGCAACAAATGCGGTCTAAACGACCCTTTCAAATCAAATCGGGTTCAAAAACCCATTTCCCAACACGTTTTATAACGTTTTATAAATGGCCAGAATACGGCATATAATTGTAGGTTGACCCGCGCCTAAAATAGGCCTTTCAATTCTCATTTTCAAAACCAGGGGTCCCCTTGCACCGCCGGCTGGTTCGCGCCTCATGTAGCCGTCTGGTGCAGGGCCTGTTCCCTTTTCCAGCATTAGTCTAGGACGATCCCGACTCCGATTAGCCTAGATATAGGATGTATCAGATGACTATTTGCTTATTCAAAATCACATTTGCAAAATGCCTTACTAGGACAAATGGATCACGTTATGCACCATAAACCTAATTTGGTAAATGGATGTTTAATTTCCGTTATGCATGCAAATCAATTATAAATCCAACTCGACATCTTATACTTGATACTTGGTTTAAATCAACCGACTTAGAAAGCTCTCACATGTTAGGTTTAAATTATTGGATGCTTATTCATGCATTTAAACCCTTTGCATTCAACCGACCAAGATCGATCAGTAGAGGCCGCTACCGCGGGCGGGATTGGGTGCCTGATTAAAGGGCTTCCCAATACGTACCTTCACCTCTTACTCAGAAACTTTGGATAGCGGACTACCTTATCCAGGGCGTACGAGAGTCATTCTAGAGATAGGATGCTAAAGAGGGACAATTTCCTTATATTTAGTACCTATGTCAAACGCTGCTTTGTGCTTCGATTTGACCGAGGTATAAAGTGGATTTCGAACGGGTTCCAAGCATCCCACAAATGCTTGGTGGCGACTCTGAACATCTCTAATCGTTTAAAGACCATTACCGAGACGAAATCGACCGATCTAAAACGATCCGGTCGAAAGCATTTTTACGCCGCCGAGCGTGGCTTTCAAAAGACCGCTGCATGTCCACAGATCAAAGTGGGCTCGCATGTGGGCCGCATCCACAATCCTTCCTCGTACTCCCACTCAATCCCATGTCCTTCTCTGCTTGCACAAGCAGAGAATGGAGCTCATGTAAACATTTTCTCATGTTTATCATATTATAATTTACCCTAAATTGGGTAAATCCTTTGACGTGAGAGAGAGAGTGGAGCACTCGGTCCACCACAAGCTCGTCAGGAATCTTACATCCCAACCTCTCTAGAGTTTCCACGTACTCAATCATTTTAAGTACGTGTGAACTCACAGGTTGACCATCTTTGAGGTTAGCTTCAAAGAAACGAACTGCGGTGTCATACTGAAGTATCCTCGGGGCTTGAGAAAACATAGTAGAAAGCCTCGAGAATACTTCATATGCATTGCGGAACATGACACATTACCTTTGTAAAGCAGGATCCATTGAAAAAAATCAAAACAATTTTTATTGTAGCAGATTCCTTTTGATAATCATTAAAAGTCTCCCTTACATCGGCAGTAGCCCTAGAATTAGGCGAAGGAGGAGAGGGATCGGCAAGGTAGCGTAATTTCCCATCACCTGCGGCAACTAATCGAAGTTGTTCCTCCCAATCTTTAAAATTACTACCGTCAGCTTTTAATACATATTTGTCCATAAAAGAACGAAGCCATGAATTTTTAGCTATTGTGACGGTTTGACTAGAAGAAGCCATCGTGATTACTACAAAGGAAATGAAAGGAAAATTAACATTTATCGTTTAAACATTTTACTTGTAAAACTATTTTATCAAGTTCTCATTTATATAATGATCTCACACTGAATTATATAAATGATTCCAAGATCCATCTTTATATAAACACGGGCACGGTGGACTTATTCAACCCATTTTTATATAAATTTGGTGAGTCAACAATTTTGACTGATTCTACTATTAGAATTCTTGGTCAACGGATTTTCTTAAAATCCATCTTTTAGCCCCAGAAATAAATATGGGCATGGTGGACCGATTCAATCCATATTTATCCTGTTGAGTCCAACCAATTTTCACGCGTAATAACTTTTATTACCCTACTTACCCAACGTAAAAAGAGTGTACCTCGGTGATCCGTACCTACCTCTAATGAAGAAGGGATTCATAGGTGCTATTATTTGGTAAGGCTAATCTCAATTTTCAAACAAAGGTGAGAGATCTTATCAATTTAATTGTCTATCACTTTTAAGTGAACAAAATTGGTGAATGTTAAACAATTAAATCGATAACAACGAAAATTAAAATATGTAGTGACGATTTGGCATAAATGCATTAATAATAAGACAACAAATCCTAATATGGCCACCTAGTTAATCTAATTAACTTAAACTATTACACTTCGGAAACCAACTCCTTGGTCCCGTGAGTCTTCATAAAATTGGCCTCCTTCTTTAGGATTTCGGAACGCCTTTCCGAAAACACCGTCTTCATGAAAACTCCGTCTTTAGATCCTTCATTTAACTACTAATAATTAAATTACATAGCAATTTCCTATTATAAAATTTGTAATAAAAATAAAATAAAAACTACTCCCTCCCAGTCGTCATAATGTTCCCCTTTGGGAATGGCACGATACTTAAGAAAAGTGAATATAAAATAATAAAGGACAAAGGTGGGGTTTGTTGGTAGGAGAGAGAGAAGAATAGTTAGTAGTTAAATAAAGTAATGATCTTTGGTAATTGTTCCCTCCAAAAGGTTAACACAAAACTGCACATGCTTAATTAAATTGCTAAACCGTCTTATCTATATTAAGACTAACAACTGATTATAGCTAATTATTGTACAAAACTTGGTTGTTTAACAACCATTACATACGGAGACATGCCTCCGTTTACCAATAATACTACGTACAGTATTAATAAAATCAAATTACACATGATTAGTACCGGATTACTAAACAAAATACAGAAATTTTTTTTAAAAAAAAAAAAAAAAAAAACGAGAAGTAGGTGATCAGAGGACTTCAGTAATCAGGGTATGGATTTCTCCTATCTTGGCAGGCAATTAGGTTGTCCTTGAACCAAAAACCAAAGTGTCAAAGTCTTAATCCATCAAAGCAAGTTGCCTCACATATGAAAATTTGGCACCAAATTCAAATTAGGAGCCAAATATCACAAACATTTCAGTTTTGCGCCCAAATTTACTCTAAAACAGTGTGCAAAGTTCATGGGTATATAATTGGAGATGCTGAGATCATTTAGCCTCATTTATTTGTGTAGAGCCAAAACAATCCTTTCTAACAAAAAACATTCTCACTAAATGCTCAATAAAGACTGCCAAAAATGAAAAAACCAAATCTAGATAACTTGGAAAGAGAAAGAATCTGTCATCTTTTACTAGAAAAAACCAATGATGGAAAACTAAAACATGGGGCAATGATTGAAGTTGCAGCACAGTTTGGCGTATGCAGAAAAACAGTTACCAAACTTTGGAAACAGGCTAAGATGCAACATGCAGCAGGTCATGGGATCAGTGTAAATAGCAAGCTCAAAGGAAGACAAATGCCAAAAAGAAAGGTGTTTGACACGAATAAACTAGAGAGCATTGAGTTACTAAAGAGGACAACTCAGGAAGGAGTAAGCAAAGGGATGGGTGTTAGTCAATCAACAGTGAGCAGATGGGTCAAGGCAGATCTCATAGATTCACATACAAATGCAATCAAGCCTCTTTTATCAGATAAGAACAAACTTGAACGATTAATTTATTGTCTTTCACACCTTCATTATGATAAACACACAAAACAGTTTATTTTCAAGGATCAAAGTAATGTGATTCACATAGATGAAAAATGGTTTTTTATTACAAAACCAAGTCAAAGGTTTTATGTAGGAAAAAAAGAAAGGAGACCTTTTAGATGTACCCAATCAAAAAGATTCATAACTAAGGTTATGTTTATGTGTGCGGTATCAAGACCTAAATATGCTGAAAATAAAGAAGTAATTTGTGATGGCAAAATTGGTATATGGCCATTTGTAATGGAGGTACCAGCTAAGAGGAAATCAAAAAACAGAACTGCAGGCACATTAGAAACAAAGAATATAGAGTCAATAACTAAGAAAGTAACAAAAGAAATGTTGATTTCTAATGTGCTGCCTGCTATTAAGGCTAAATGGCAGGATAATACTAGTAAGAATGTTCTGATACAGCAAGATAATGCAAGACCCCATATAACTAACATGGATGAAGATTTTACAAGGCATGCTAATGAAGATGGGTGGAACATTCAACTAACTTGTCAGCCTCCAAATTCTCCAGACTTAAATGTTCTTGATTTGGGGTTTTTCAGAGCCATTCAGGCACTTCAGCAAAAGGAAAAAGCAAACACACTCCAGCAACTTGTTGACAATGTTATGCAAGCTTATGAACAGTTAGAAGCAATTAAACTTAACTATGTGTTCATTACTTTGCAGGCATGTATGATGGAGATAATGCAACTCAAAGGTGGGATTGACTATCCTATACCTCATATGCACAAATCAAAACTAGCAGCACAAGGTTTATTACCTGAATATCTAAATGCTAACACAGAACTGGTGAAAAATTGCATACAATATGTAACAAATCTTGGTCATGCAAGTAGTATAAGTGAACTCGTAGATGAAATTAATAGTGCAGAAAATGAATTGGAACTAACAGAGCATGCAGGTTGCAGTAATGACCCAACAGGCCAAACTGAAGTTGTTGGTAACATTACTGTAAATGAAGGGAACATTAGTGCAGAACCAAGAATGATAGACTGAAGGACAAAATACTCAGCTTTTTGAAGATAGGCAGATGAATGCATTCAGAGTAAACAACAATGAATGATAAATCAGAATCAGGCAAGTCAACTTTTTGAAGACAACAAACTGAATGCAATCAGTGTACAAGCATGTAGAGCAGAAAAACAGATGTATGCAGACATGCAATTTATGTACCCTTTTGAACTTTGCACAAGTTTTTAATTTTTTTTGGGCAGTTAATGTAAACTGAAGTAGTTAAATGGCAAATGTGCTATGGCAGTAAAACTTCAACATCATTCAGTTTCAAGTTAAGATAACCACAGATCACAATCCATGCATAGCCTGCATCACAATTTCTTATGGTGGCGTAATGCATGGATTGTCATCATTTTGCTCTCAAATTATCATTGAGCATCGAAAAAAAGGAGTTCTTCTAATCCATAATAGTTTATTAACATCATTAGTCCATTAAACCTAATTTAAAAGATAAAAACAATAAATCAGGAGAAGAATGAGTGATAAAATTAAACCTCCCATCGTATTCGCCTTCCAGATCAGGCAGAAACATACTCGAAAACTGAGAATCAGGGACAAACGAATCAAGTTCCCCATAGGTGTCAGGAACAACATCACAAGAGTCGAAAATGGGTTGACTGTAACCACCAACATCAACAAAATCCTCATGCATGACTTCATCTCCCTTCACACCCTCGTCATCTTCACTTTCAATGGCAAACATAGGATCAATTTTCGCCATCTGAGTCAAAACCAAACGACGGTACTCCGGGCTTTCACGCCTTTCCCTCAAAATCTTCATCCTTCTCTCAACATCAACACTCATAAAGGATGCCATCACTTCCCTCCCTTTCTCAAACTCGGTCTTCCTCTTCTGACCCCCACAATCATCATCAATCTCAACAACATCAACGGAGTTGTTGAACAAACAAGGACCGTCATCAAAATCATCATCAACATACCTCAGATCTGGAGCACAGTTGAAAAAAAATTCAAATTTATGGCGATTTAGAAAAAAATCCATTGACATATTGAATTATTGAGAGACGATTTTAATTGTAGATTGACAGAGAATTAGATAGAGAAGATTTTAGTGAAGATTGACAGAGAATTAGATAGAGAAAGGGAAAAGAGAGTGGCGGAAGAGAGTGGCGGAAGAGAGAGAGGGTGAGATTAGGGTTTAGGTGATTAGGGCCTTAAATATGGCGGGTACAATTAGGGTTATGGATAAATGGGCTGGATTAGTTAATGGGTTAGTATTAGTGTTAATTGGGTGGGTTAATAAGGTGGGTTATTGTTTGGGTTAGTAAATAAAGTGTAGGTATAAATTGTAAAAATAAGAAAGAAGTAAGGGTAGGATGGTAATTGTATAGATGAAAAAGTTACTAAAAAAGGAAAGGGGAACATTACCTGAATAATCCGTTTCAGGAAAGAGGGAACATTATAACGACTGGGAGGGAGTATTAATTAATTACAAATTGGGCGATGCGAAATCGCAATTAATTACAAAACAAGTCGATATTCCCTTACATTACGGGAAATACCAACTTCTACCTTTGGCCATATTAGGTAAAAATTACATAATTAAAATACTAAAAAAACATTAATCCATATGAATTATAAAGATGCATTATGTAAAATGTCATGCCAAATCGTCTAACTTACCAACAACGATCATTTGAGCTTGCTTTGACGGAATTTTTACCAATAAAAATCCATAATCAATTCTTAAAATAATTTTAAGATTTACTTATCATACTAATCTGGTCTAATATCAAAATAATTATTCTCACAAATTATCTTGAATTTATATGGGATTAAAACATAAATTATAACAAAAAGACATAATAATTCACAATTATTATGGAAAAATTACACTTAATTAAAATATTTGTGGAAAAATAAATTTTAAGGTTTTGTACATTCTGGCCTTTCACCAAAATGACATGCATGTAAAAAATTTTGGTTTTGAAATTTATTTAAAATAATTTCACAATTTACTCGGTAAAACGGCAATTTTTACGATTTAATTCTAAATCAAATCATAAAAATTGAAACGACTTTGAAATAAAATTTTGTACATTTTGGAAAAATTTCCAGGAGCTAAAAATCCAAAAATTTCGAGCCCTAAAATTAAATCAATATTTATTTGTGAAACAACCCTTATTTACCATTTTTTATCAAATAAAAATTAATAAACTACCTAAATTAATCACATTAATTTAAATTTTATATTTTTCTCATAAATAGAACATGCATGTGGTTATTTATAAACAAAAATATGCATAAAAGTAACAAGCAACATAATTTAATTAACTCTTAATTAATTTTAGTGCATTTTAACTCAATTTTATGCCATTTTAAGTCATAAAAAGTGATTAAATATTACAAAAAATAATATTTTCATTCCATATCATTTTAAGACCATATTATATACATGAAAGACTATATTTTGTGATAAAACTAATTTTAACAAAAAAATATCAAATTTTATTAATTTACCTCATAAACTCATAAAATCGTCTTATGACTACATGCATGTATGTAACAATGCTCTGATACCACTTGTTAGTTATTTAGACCATATAAAACTCATCTTATGATAATAAAATTACTAACTAATTTTATAAGATGGTCTAAAACTACATGCATGCAAAGATTTTAAGACGAAAATTCCTTACATCTGTTGTTAGGCAAAATGGGCACTACTAGGTCTCCTACCTAAGTAGTTCTTGAGCTTATTGTGAATGGATTTTTTTTGGTGTAAACCATCCGGTAATCCGAACCACATTGGGCCGACTAATCCGGATTTCGGGGCTTGTCCAAGGATTACGGTATTTAAACCCCTCCCAATCGCAGTTGTGGGGGTTCGATCCGCAGACCTCCCTACCAAGCGCAACCCCATGCTACCACTGCGCCAACCAACCATTGGTAGCTTATTGTGAATGGATGATCCTCCAATATTACCAAACCACCAAGAAGATGGTCTCCTTTAAGATGCACCCAAGAGTTCACCCAAAGCTTACTACAAATAATATTAACTAGATATTATTTGAGTATTATGTATGTATATTTGATATACTAATTAATATTATTACCTTGATAATATTATTAGTCTACTTTTATATGTGTTTTAATATAAAAGGATGAACAAAATAAGAAGAAAAATATGGTCTATTGATAATGTATATGAACCATCCACAACAAGCACACAAAAACCAATTTTTCTTCAAATTTTTAACCTTAGAAATGATGGAATGACTTGGGTATTTATAGGCATGTAAATGTAAACAATTCACATACAAATGCTAGTGGGAGTTGCCTACTTTTTTCACTTACAATGAGTGTATTAGTAGGTGTTAAAATCTGTCCAAATGGACCCCTCCGGGTCCATTTTAATATTTGACATTTACCCCACAAATGCTCATAAGTCTTATATTTAATTATTTGACATAATTAATATTAATTTGATTATTTAACAATTAAATAATACTAATTAATAACTAATAACCACTTAAGCATTAAGTAAATATTGGACTATTTTATCAATATAAAATGTATCTTATAAACCCTTATTAGCTAATTTTACATCCTCTTGTAAATTTAAATAGCTAATTACCTCCACCTCAAAACTTATACACATATCGTATAAAATTAATTAATTAACAATTAATTAATAAATTCTAATTTTTATTTGTTAATTAATTATCACATAATTTAAATAATAAATCCTCTTAGCCCGAGTTCGTAACCCGTCATCAAATAATACATTCACACGACTAATTAAAAGTCAAATAATACAAGGAATTAATTATCTCATATCTCATACAAAAAATTAATTCATTCAATTTGGGCGTCATCCTATAGGTGTGACCTAAAGGGATCAGTTGATCACCGCCGTCACACGACAGTAATATCAAACTCTAGTCAGCCGAGCGTTACCGATTCACGTTGATCAACTGACAAATATATTAAATAAGTCCCTTATATTCCTTATACGAGATTTAATATGTAAACGCACTATTGCGGAGGACACTACTCCAACAGGAAGCCCTTTAATCGGACACCTAATCCCGCCCACGTTAGCGACCTCTACTGATTGATCGTGGTTGTTTAAGTGCAAGATTTGATAAAACGGTTTAAATGCATGAATGCGCATCCAAAAGTTTAACCTATCATGTGAAAGTTTACTAAGTCGGTTTGTTTATCCACATAGCATGAAAATGATGTCGAGTTGGATTTAGATTGATTTGCATGTGAAAACGGAAATTAAACATCCATTTACCAAATTCGGGTTATGGTGCTTAACACGATCCATTTATTTTAAAATGGTGTGTTTAAAAGATAAAGTATAAAATGTAAGCTTGTCAATCTGATCCGTCATGTATTCGGATTAACTGTAATCGGGATCGTCCTAGACAAGTGCTAAAAACGAGGCAGACCAGTGTCAGGCAGCCCCATTAGGGCGCGAGCCTATTGGCGAGGGAAGGGGATCTGCTCAGGTTTTGAAAGATGGAAATAGGCAGGCCTTTGGGGCACGAGCCATGGGGCGAGCCAAGAGGTGCCTCTTGTTTGTTAAAAAGGTTGTTTAAAACCGTATTTTTGATGAATGATTGCAAATGTTGTTTGCATGACTCGGAATAATTACTATTATGTTAGTAATATTCGTTGTCGGATTTGCAAGTTTGAAAAGCATAGTTTACAAATAAAAATGTAAAATGTGTGTGTTTAACCGTTTTGCCACCGCACTCGAATTAAATGGACATGGCATATATATTAGCCAAGGATGACATATGATATGGTCAAGACAAAGATGAAATAAAATGAAATAAAAGTGAAATGAAAATGTTTGATTTGAACTAATTATGTTAAGTTCATTTCTTTGTAATTAGTCAAGTTTATCATCGTACTCGGGTTAAAATCCGACATGGTATGTAGAACCAAGGATGATTATGAATTATGACTAATATGTTTGCAAGTGTAAATAAATGAGAAAAATGGTAAATAAAAGAAAAGGGTGTTAAAATACCCATTAAAATGTAATTAACCAATAATATCATCGAGTCACGTAATAAGCCGTCATGGTATAGGGAGCCAAGGATGATTTTTGTAATGGTCAAAATATTTGTCATAAAAATGAATTAAAATGGTAAAAACCGTAAAACGAAAGAAGTAATAATAAAAGAAAGTGTTGAAGGAAAGACGAACTCAAACACATTTGAGTCTGACCTGGACACCCACAAGAGGCGCGAGCCTCCCTGCATAGCAAGGAGCTTCTGTCTCAGGCCAAAACTCGGTTTTGGCTTGTCTAACCTATATTTGAATCGTGTAATGCATTGTTCATGCTCTTAAACTCATAAAAAAAGTAGAGACATGAAATAAGTGACATATTTACACCCTCAAACTTACGTGTATTGATGTTTGCAAGGTAGACGACTTTAGAGACGGTTTTCTCGTAGCGACTACTCATGATCAAAGAAATTTAAAAGAGTGCCTTAAAAAAGGATTTTGTTTTGAAAATGAGTTGAAAATATGTTAATTAAAACATATTGATTGATGAATTGAGTTGGTCAAATGGGTCGGTCGAATGCACGGCGACGGTACCAAAAAAAATGTGTAAGGCTTGTGTTTTCGATCGGTAGGTCGAAAATACGTGTCGATTTTGTGACTTAGGAAGTCGAGTCTTGAATTTTAAGAGAGAGGTGAGGGGCGGACACTCGCGTGAAGATTATGGTGTGTGAAGGGTGGTATTTATAGAGAAATGTGGGGTGGTAGGTCGTTTGAGTTTGCTTAGAGGCTAAGCAGATGGCTCCTTTAGGCGCGAGGCACCTAGTGATTGAAAGGGTTGTACTGTCCCTTTCAGAAATTTGGATTTTCCATTTGTTCTAACCAATGTTTTGTTGGTTGTGATTTGTGGTCTTGTGTGATTGCTTAGCCGTGTAAGCTTATTCTTGGGTATTATTTGGGGTAGGTATTTTGTGTCCTGGACTCGGGTTTGACCCGTGTGAGTCGGGATTTGAATTTCGAGTCGCTTTTTGGCCCGACGTCGGTTTAGACTCTAAATAGGGTCATTTTAATGGAAATGACATGATATAGACATTCATGGCATCATTTTCAACATTCGAGATTTGGTTTGACTCGGGTTGACTCAGGTTGACTCGAGTTGCTGGTTTCTGAGTCGGTTTTGGGTCCGAAGACGGTTTTAACTCTAAATAGTGTTATTTTAATGCACATGAAGTTATAAAACCATTTATGAAATCATTTTTCATATCCGAGTAGTGAATTAAACCGTTTCATGTATAGCCAATCCACGCACGCATATCAAAAACACGTTATAGTCCGATCATCATGGGGTGGTTTTTGGAAGATGCAGATACTGGGTATCTACAGAGCCCCCACTTTGACTGAGACTTGGACGAGGAGAAAGTCAAAGTATGGCCTCTGGGTCAATCAAATATTATAACCTGAAGACCATTGCAACGTCGAGGCGACTCAAAAGGGTTTCAGCCAAGGACCTGCCGTCGGGAAGGGCGACGTCGAGGCGACTCGGGGATTTGAGTCAAGGACCTGTCGTCGGGAACATTTTAGAGTCATTCGACTTCCGATTCGGGTTGTTTAATGTCCATTAGACTAGTATAAAGGCTCGCCAGCCATAAGAAGGAGTCATACCTAAGGCATCTTCGGGATACGTCCGTGAATTGTTTGCGCGCAAAGGCTCGCCAGCCATGTCGAAGGTGCGTTTTGAGGCTCGCCAGCCATAGAAAGGAGTCATACCTGAGGCGTCTTCTGGATATGTCCTTGAATTTCTTCTTGTGTGCGTGCATAGGCTCGCCAGCTATGTTGAATGTGCGTTTTGAGGCTCGCCAGCCATGGGAAGGTGGTGCGTTTTGTGGCTCGCCAGCCATGGGAAGGTGGTGCATTTTGAGGCTCGCTAGCCATGGATGGTCGAATGATCGACTGAGTGAAATAGCTTGAAACATCGGGCTTGTTTCAATATATTGTCTGGTAATGACTTCCAACCAGGTTGACGTTGAGAGGTTCGGCTAGAGAGCAATGAACTCCAAGTTGCTGGGGTCCTAAATGAACTCCGTGGGGATAAATCATCTAAGCAAGGTTCTCTTGGAAAACCATTTAGGGATAGCGCTACGTCATAGGATCATGAATGATGTTGTAAGGATCTTTGAAAGACCTGGGTGACTTCCATTTGAAAATCGGCACTCGCTGGGGAGTTAGAAACTTCTCAGGACTCGCCGGGGATATGAGTTGCTGCTCGTTGGGGGGTAGCGTCTGCCATGTAATCGACGCGGTTAAAGCTCTTGGACTTGACGGGTCGGCGTTTTTTGGGAAGAACCCAATACTCAGTTGGAGTGCGTTTGTCTTCTCAAGATTACGTGCATGGTTAGTGACCACACAAATCCGCAGTCGCCTAGACAAGAACGTTGAATGCAAGCATATAAGCACGTAAGCACATAAGCATGTGAGCAAATAGCATATAATCATCTAGCATGTAATATCTTACGCGAGGGGAGATAGAAGTTTCGAATGTTGTGAAGCTTAAAAGCTGTTAAGAGTTGGAATTTGTTTCTCGTAGATTCGTGATTTGACATATCGGAGACACGTGACTGTTACGACATTGACGCATACGGACGTATATTGACAGACCAACAAACAGACAGTCGTGAATGTGATATAAACTCGGTATCGACACGACACGGGGGTGACTCCGACAGACTTTGCACATGTAAGTGCAATTCCTAGCCAAGAAAGGGTGACAGCGCGTATCAAATCCCTGAGGTAGAAGGTCCGCTTGGCTAGGGAACATGAATTGATTATCTTATCCAGACATCTTTGCCTCCGTTTGCTTGTTTGAGATCCCTTCTCGAGTTTTGATGATTCGGAGAGCGGAACCAAGACCTTGTCATCGTCCGAACTGAGCACTAGGCGATGGGCGGTTTTATTTTGGACTGTAGTTGAGACTCAAAAGATGTTTGAGGTTAAAGGACGGGTGGCGTCTTGAAAGAGAAGCGCCCAGAGTGAGAAGATGGGAATTTGGCAAAAGGAGGAATGGGTGACGTCCTAAGGAAGAAGCCCCCAGTAAAGAGGAATTAGATTAATTTCTACAGTTGGGTGGGCTACTTTTGAGGATTGATGCTGATGGTTGAGATTAAAAGGGGTATGCGGTTGTGTCCTGGTTGGGGGACTGCCTACGTATTCGCGTGTTTGCAAAATCAAACCAAATCGTAGTTTTGCTGGGTGTGAATTGAATGTGTGTGGGGGTGTGGTTGTGTCCTCGTAATAGGACTGCCTACGTATTCACGTGTTTGCGAAATCAAACCAGATCGCAGTTCTGAGTGTGTATTGATAATTGGTTTTGAGGTGTATGGTTGTGTCCTTGAAGGACTGCCTACGTATTCACGTGAAGTGAAATCAAACCAGGTCGTAGTTCTGAATGTGTGCCTAAGCGAGCTGTTAGGACCTTAAAGTATGAGGGTTACGACGGTAAATGCCGTTTGGTGACTCGAAAATTGATTTGAGAGAATTCTTCCTTGATCATGAATCGAAGAGGTATAATTTTTGAAAATGTTCATTATCATGTGAGCACACTAAAAAGTGGACCCTAAGGGTAAATTGAGTATGTCGCATTCTCGGTAGCAACGCATTCGAGGACTATGTATCTGGGTCAGGGCGAAAATGGCTTCGACATTATGGAATGTGGAGCTTGGTAATAATTGGTTTGTTTGACAGATAAAAATCTGGAGCTTAGGGTCACGACGGTAATATCCGTTGGGTGACTCGAAAGTTGATTGGAGAGAATTCCCTCTTGATCATGAATCAAAAAGGCATGTTTTGTGAAAATGTTTCTTGTTACGTGAGCACACTAAAAAGTGGACTCTAAGAATGAAATGGGCATATCCCATTCTAGGGAGCAATGATTTTTGAAGACTCTGTATCTGGATGAGGGTGAAAATGTTTTCGACATTATGGAATGTGAAGCCTGGTAATAATAGGTTTGTTTGACATATAAAAATATGGAGTTTGTATTTTGTGGTGTTTAGGCCGATGGGTTACGGCTTGTAACGTGGTGAGGAATGGGGTCTCACGCTTGATGTGGCCTGAGCACGAAATGGTTGGTAAACAATGTGGGGGTAAGGTTCCCATGTCTGGACCTTAAAGGT
The DNA here is from genome assembly GCF_048544455.1 of Silene latifolia. Taxonomy (NCBI): domain Eukaryota; kingdom Viridiplantae; phylum Streptophyta; class Magnoliopsida; order Caryophyllales; family Caryophyllaceae; genus Silene; species Silene latifolia. Next base: position 58,465,578 of record NC_133528.1, read on the forward strand.
TAAGGTGTGATATTATGAGCTTGAGGGGAATCCTCGGAAGCCTAGATAGTTCTCCCTATAACAGTCTCTAGAAGGACTTAGGGTGAAGCAGTGTTAGTTGTGGTCTTGAGGGGAATCCCCATGATCCTAGATAGGTCTCCCTATGACAGTCTCTGGAAGGACTTAAGGGTGAAGAAAGGTCCACTAGTAGAAAAAGGCTCTATTGCGTCTATTGAATTACGTCGGTTCTATAAAAAACGACGCAAAAAGTAATTACTTTTGGCGGGAAGCATTTTTTGCCCTTTAGTTAAGCTATTTGTGTAACAACCCCGGATTTAATAATACAAATAAACTAGATAAATATTGAGTTTTATATTAGTAAATGTCCATGGTGGCGGAAACACCATGACAATAAATCCGAGTGCTACCAAAATAGATAAGGTAATAGTTAACTACGCATACAACTACTCTCGGGAATGAAAACCCGTCCAAAATAAAAACAACAAGGTTTGATTATTAAACACTTTAATTATTATTTATTATCTCTCTCTCAAAACCCATCCATGACCAAGAAGCACATCAACCTGAAAAAATTATCAACAACCACCGTCAGTGGGGAGTAACTAGGAGTCCTCCCAGCCATGACTTAAGAAAAATCAGGCAACAGTTATGAGCAAATAATAAGAGACAACATATAATCCATTTAGAATATGAAAACATGTGAACTTCATAGTAATTAAATATCAAAGTATATAATCACCAATGAGTGAGTAATGACAAGCCATAAAAGTGATACCACGAGATTATTTAAAATGTGTCACTAACTTACAAATTACTCACACGATTATAAGGAATACTGTGAAAACATGGCCATAATAAAACAGAATAATAAAAATTTACCTGAATGGCATAAGACATGTGTAATGACAACGAAAAGTGATGTAAACATCCAAAACTTGGACCATAAATACATAGAATAACACGAGACAAGAACGAGCACCGTTTAGGGCCAATAACCTGAAACCCTAAACCTTAGTGTCAATAACCTGACACCAAAATAACCCTACGGCGGGACACATAACCGTGAACCCATGTCTAAGACTGGCCAGACTCTCGAGGGACATAATGTCTAGTTAAGGCGTAAATGTGCGGACCCTTAACCAGTCAAGGCGTAAAAGTGCAGATCCTTGACCCCCAAACGACATATCCATAGACTCATAAGAGTATGCAAAAAGGACAGTCAACCCATAGCAGGCCAATAACCCGAAACCATGCCAGAGTACTAGGTAGGCCAATAACCTGAAACCTACGCAGTTTGGTATTGCTCATATCAAGTAGACCAATAACCTGAAATCTACTCGATATCTTATACTTTAGCTAAACCATATATAAAATGGTACAAGGTCCAAAAGATAACAAATGTGCACCATGAATAACCTCATGTTAACATGCCAAAATGCTCATAACTGAGCAATAAATAATATTAAATGAAATACAATAATGGTAATCAAAGCAAGAGTATAATTTCAACTTTTTCAATATAAAACAAGAGACATTCATGTCAATATATAATTTCCAAAAGGCAATATCACAAAAAGTGTATACATGACATTTACCACAGTAGAAGTAACAATCAATTGTTAACAAATACACTATTGTAATCTCACATTATAAACATAGTTATGGAGAATATATTTACAAGACATGATACCATCAAATATGTTATTAGTTATTTCCTTAACAAACATTTATTAAATTCGTTAATTAAACATCTATTAATTCTAAACAATTAAACAAACGTTATATTCTAACCATTAAAAATTACTATACATTTTAGTGAGTTATAAATTCAATAAAAACAGTACCTAATAAATTATTTAATAATGTTTCACATATTTAAGATAAAATTAGCATTTAATAGGCGATTTCATGCATAAATAAAGAAATAAATAAGAAAATTGTGTCACGACCATTAATAATTTATTTTACATTAGTATCAGACAGAATATACATAAAAATAAATTGTAAATATTTTATTTATATTTATTTATTATTCTAACACAATTAAACCTTATTTATGGACTAATTAGTTATAAAATTAAAAAGTAATTATACAAATTACAAAATGGACATAAAAAACTGTAATACACTAAAATAAGTCATATTATGATAAAACATTCAATTTTAACATTTATTTATATATTTTACATATTTACTTGAGATTAATTGCATAAAACACGAATATATATTAAATAAGAGCAATAATAATTATAAAAATAAAATAATCAATTTAAATACTATATAAATTATAATAGGCCAGATTAAAATTAATGAAGTAAATTTTTAGAAATTATTTTATGTTTTATATATTTATTAGACGATTATCACATAAAACCGTGATTAAATATCAAATAACAACAAATAAATATATGATAATTATAGAACTAAAATAATCACATGCAAACTCATAAATAATGATAATAAATCAGAATATAATCAAAAATATAATTTTTATAATCATCCGTATATTTTACATATTAGTTAGATTGTTAAACCACATAAAAATACAAATAAATCATAGAAAATATTTAAATAAGTATATATTCATCACAAAATAATGAAAACTACTATTTATTATATAAATCATGAATCTAATATATTTCCATGATTTTAAACATCATATATATTATCAATCTTATTATAACCTCATAAAAGCACTTGAAATTCAAAAATCATAGAAAGGAGAAAACCTAGTTACCTTGATAGAGATTATTACTAGTAAATAGGTAGGATATTATAATAAGATTAACCCAAATAATCTCCCTCAACCAATGTATCTTCCTCACCTCCTTGAACAAACATAAGAATTAAAACAAATAATTAAATACTACTCTAAATAAACTAGTACAAGAATGACAATTAAATAATTACCTACACTTACAAATGAGCAAGATGAAAGAGATGTGAGAATGAAAGAAACAAAGGTTGGAAATGGATGTTGAAAGCTACGGCCAAATGAAGGATTTTAGAGAGGAAATTTTGTAGAATGATTATGTCTAACTTGTAGGTAATAGGAAACTAATAAAGAGTGAGTGGTAGAAATGATTAAGGCTAGTCTTTAGGCTATTACTCTAGGTAAAAGAGTGAGTGGTAGAAATGATTAAGGCTAGTCTTTAGGCTATTACTCTAGGTAAATTAGTCACATGCCTAAGAGGGTAGGCCTTGGACTCCTAGGAAATAAAGATCAAGTTGTCAACTTGACATGTGCCTAGGTGATGAGGTAAATGATAAATCAAGATGAAAAGAGGAATAACGAGTGTGGGTCTTGTTCGCGGATTTCTGCGATAGCCTTTCGTATTTCGGGCATAATTTTCTCTGCCGAATTCTGATTGAGGTGTTTTCAGTGACGTTGGAAAGCTAAGAGAAATATCTAGAACTTTCATTTTACGACCAAGAGCTAAATCTGTCTTTAAAATATCATAAAATTAGCATCAAAGACGAAGTAGTTATTCGTCGGCATAAGGAGTGTAAGTTTAGGATGGTTATTTGGATATCATTGTCGAAAAATAATAGATTTTAAAGGATAAAATTTTATTGTGAATCATTCTTATTATTTAAAAATATGAGTTTTATTATTTAGGATGACGTGGAAATTGCGGGGTGTTACAACCCTACCCCCTTAAGAAACGTTTCGTCCTCGAAACTTGAAATAAAAGGGTTACCCAAAACAAATATTTGCGGATATCTCTCCCGCATAGATTCTTCAGTTTCCCATGTAGCCTCTTCAAACTTTTGGCTGCGCCACAAAACCTTTACCAGGGGAACGACCTTATTCCTTAGGGTCTTATCTTTCCTATCTAGGATACGTACTGTTGCTCCTCATAAGTGAGGTTTGCTTCCACCTCGACCACATCTGACTGAAGTATGTGGGAGGGGTGACTACGATACCTCCTTAATTGAGACACATGAGAGACATTATGAACCTTAGATAAATTTGGGGGTAACGCTAACTTATAAGCCACCTCTCCAATCCGCTCAAGTACCTCATAAGGTCCAACAAACTTTGGGCTCAAATTTCCCTTAATACCAAATCTCTTCACCTCTTTCATAGGTGACACCTTCAAGAATACCTTGTCTCCAACTTGGTACTCAATCGGCCTTCGACGCAAATCGGCATACGACTTTTGTCGGTCCCTAGCCGCCTTCATCTTTTCCCGAATTAGCTTAACTTGCTCAGTGGATCTTGAATCAGTTCGGGTCCAAGAACCGTAGCTTCACTTATATCATCCCAACACAACGTGATTCGGCATTGTCTCCCATATAAAACCTCAAAAGGCGCCATCATAATACTGGAGTGAAAACTGTTATTGTAAGAGAACTCAACCAAGGGAAGACTTTTCTCCTAACCGGCTTGAAACTCTAATGCACAAGCTCAAGGCATATCCTCTAACGTTTGAATAGTACGCTTCGTCTGTCCATCTATAGAGGCATGAAATGCCGTACTCAACTTTAGCTTACTACCCAAAGCCTCCTGAAGTTTCCTCCAAAAATGCGAACAAAATCGTGGGTCACGATCGGAAACTATATCTTTCGGAACATCATGTAATCTAATAACTTCTCTTTGGTATGCCACCGCCATCTCATCCAAACTCCACGTTTCTTTCATTGGAATGAAATGAGCTACTTTAGTCAACCAATCAACAACAACCCAAATGGCATTCTTTCCTGTCGGCGTCCTTGACAAGCCTATCACAAAGTCCATGGAAATTGAATCCTATTTCCACACTGTTATTTTCAACGGCTGTAAAAGACCACCGGGTCTTTGATGTTCAAACTTCACCTTTTGACAAGTGAGGCATTTGGCCACAAAATCAGCGATCTCTCTTTTTATATTAAGCCACCAAAATAATTTCTTCAAATCTTTATACATCTTATCCCCACCCTGGTGAACAGAGAGTATGGTGTACTATGAGCCTCTTGCATAATATTTCTTTTGAGCACATCACAGTTAGGAACAGACCATCTCCCATGAAATCTTAAACTCCCATCTGCCCAAATCTTGAAGTCCTTAGCTTCTCCAGCCTTGGCAGGCAAACCTTCGAGTATTACATCCTCTCATTGCTTCACTCGAATCTCATGATAGACATTGCACTCAAGTTGGCACTCCCTTGACGGACCACTTCCAAATTCAGCTTTTGAATTTCACGGCAAAGTTCATTAAGCAACACTAAAGCCACGTTTAGCGTGTGTTTTTCCTTCCTAATTAATACATCAGCCACCACATTGGCCTTAACTTCATGATACTGTAGCTGAAAGTTATAATCATTGATCAACTTTAACCATCTCCTTTACCTCGCATTTAGATCCCTTTGTGTGAAAATGTATTTTAGCTTTTGTGATCTGTATAAAAGTTACATAAAACTCCATAAAGGTAGTGTCTCCAAATCTCGAGAGCAAAAACTACAGCTGGCAACTCGAGATCGTGAGTCGGATAGTTCTTTTCATTTTCCTTTAGTTGCCTCGACGCATAAGCCACAACCTTTCCATTCTGCATTAGCACACAACCTAGTCCATTCTTTGACGCGTCACTATAAACATCAAATCTGACGCCTTTCTCGGGTAATGTTAGAATTGGTGCTGATGTCAATCTCCTCTTCAGCTCTTGAAACACCTCTTCGCAGGCACTAGACCACGCAAATTTTGATTCCTTCTTTAGTGAAGAAGTCATTGGTTTTGCCACCTTAGAAAAATCGTTAATTAACCTACGGTAGTAGCCTGCCAAACCCAAGAAAATTCTAATCTCACTCACATTCTCAGGGCTTTCCAAATCCACTACTGCTTGAACTTTAGCTGGATCGACACTGGTGCCCTCACCAGAAATGACATGTCCTAAAAATGCAATTTCCTTAAGCCAAAATTCGCATTTCGAAAACTTTGCAAGCCATTTTTCATTCCTTAGAGTCTCCAATACCAAACAAAGATGTTACTCATGTTCATCCTCATTCTGTGAATAAATCAGATTATCATCTAGGAACACAACTACACATTTATCCAAATACTCGTGGAAAGTCATGTTCATCTGAATCCATGAACACGACTAGGGCATATCCACCTTTTATTCCCCAGGCATGTGAGTCGCCACGAACAACTTCTCTAGTTCACGTATCCAACTCTCTAGGATGACTGGGTCGATGACTCCCATGAAGACCGGAGGTTGGTGGTGATTGAAACGCTAAAAAAAACACATCTCCCCCTATCATTCGGTTGGGCATTGAGCTCCTTCTCCAGTAATTTCAATAAAGCCGTTTCAATAAAAAAGTCCTCTCATTTTCGCCATTACCATGGTTATTTTCATGCCGGGTGTTCATCTTCAAAAAAACAATTAGATAACTCACGTGGTAGAACCCTAACTACCACTAGCAAGCAACTACTCAGCCACAAGTAACAAATAAGCAAGAAAATACTCATATGTAACTAAGAGACCCATAATATAAACATAAACAGAGTCCTTACTTATTTCTACCCCACTCTCTTTTAGTCATAATTAATCTTTGTTTAAGTCTTATTTCAATCAGAGAGTGTTGGGAGCGTTCTGTCTCTGATACCAACTGTAACAACCCCGGATTTAATAATACAAATAAACTAGATAAATATTGCGTTTTATATTAATAAAAGTCCATGGTGGCGGAAACACCATGACAATAAATCCGAGTGCTACCAAAATAGATAAGGTAATAGTTAACTACGCATACAACTACTCCCGGGAATGAAAACCCGTCCAAAATAAAAACAACAAGGTTTGATTATTAAACACTTTAATTATTATTTATTATCTCTCTCTCAAAACCCATCCATGACCAAGAAGCACATCAACCTGAAAAAAATATCAACAACCACCATCAGTGGGGAGTAACTAGGAGTCCTCCCAGCCATGACTTAAGAAAAATCAGGCAACAGTTATGAGCAAATAATAAGAGACAACATATAATCCATTTAGAATATGAAAACATGTGAACTTCATAGTAATTAAATATCAAAGTATATAATCACCAATGAGTGAGTAATGACAAGCCATAAAAGTGATACCACGTGATTATTTAAAATGTGTCACCAACTTACAAATTTCATATTACTCACACGATTATAAAGAATACTGTGAAAACATGGCCATAATAAAACAGAATAATAAAAATTTACCTGAATGGCATAAGACATGTGTAATGACAACGAAAAGTGATGTAAACATTCAAAACTTGGACTAGAAATACATAGAATAACACGAGACAAGAACGAGCACCGTCTAGGGCCAATAACCTGATACCCTAAACGTTAGTGTCAATAACCTGACACCAAAATAACCCTACGACGGGACACATAACCGTGAACCCAAGTCTAAGACTGACCAGACTCTCGAGGGACATAATGTCTAGTTAAGGCGTAAATATGCGGACACTTAACCAGTCAAGGCATAAAAGTGCGGACCCTTGACCCCCAAACGATATATCCATAGACTCATAAGAGTATCCAAAAAGGACGGTCAACCCATAGTAGGCCAATAACCTGAAACCATGCCAGGGTACTAGGTAGGCCAATAACCTGAAACCTACCCAGTTTGGTATTTCTCATCTCAAGTAGATTAATAACCTGCAATCTACTCGATATCTTATACTCTAGCTAAACCATATATAAAATGGAACAAGGTCCAAAAGATAACAAATGTGCACCATGGATAACCTCATGTTAACATGCCAAAATGCTCATAACTGAGCGATAAATAATATTAAATGAAATTAAATAATGGTACTCAAAGCTAGAGTATAGTTTCAACTTTTCCAATATAAAACAAGAGACACTCATGTCAATATATAATTTCCAAAAGGCAATATCACAAAAAGTGTATACATGACATTTACCATAGTAGAAGTAACAATCAATTCTTAACAAATACACTATTGTAATCTCACATTATAAACCAGGGTTACCGGATTCACAATTCGTTCAATTCGCTTTCTTAATTCTAATTCGTGATTCGCTCAATTTAGCGAATTACATTATTTTAAAATTCGGTAATTCGTCGAATCCAATTCGCAAAAGGATTATCCTTTTATATTAACAAAGCTAAGAAAAAATAACCTTCCTGTCAGAAATCAAAATCAAATTAAAGCTAAATCTACAAATCTACAATAGTGAATCAAATTATTGTGCTTGGCTTCAAAATTCAAACTTCAAACTTCAAAATAACCAAGTATCTTGTCTATACTTCAATTTTTCCTCATTTTTTTTGGTTTTTAGCATAATCATATAATTCGCTCATCGCAGCGAATAATTCGCGAATTGGGACGAATTAGGATGAAAATGAATTGCGAATTAATTCGTTCGAATTAATTCGCAATTCGGAGGGGGGACGAGCGAATTAGGTAACCCTGTTATAAACATAGTTATGGAGAATATATTTACAAGACATGATACCATCAAATATGTTATTAGTTATTTCCTTAACAAACATTTATTAAATTCATTAATTAAACATCTATTAATTCTAAACAATTAAACAAAAGTTATATTCTACCCATGAAAAATTATTAGACATTTTAGTGAGTTATAAATTCAATAAAAACAGTACCTAATAAATTACTTAATAATGTTTTACATATTTAACATAAAATTATCATTTAATAGGCGATTTCATGCATAAATAAAGAAATAAATAAGGAAAATTGTGTCACGACCATTAATAATTTATTTTACATTAGTATCAAACAGAATATGCATAAAAATATATTTTAAATATTTTATTTATATTTATTTATTATTCTAACACAATTAAACCTTATTTATGGACTAATTAGTTATAAAATTCAAAAGTAATTATACAAATTACAAAGTGGACATAAAAAACTTTAATACACTAAAATAAGTCATATTATGATAAAACATTCAATTTTAACATTTATTTATATATTTTACATATTTACTTGAGATTAATTGCATAAAACACGAATATATATTAAATAAGAGCAATAATAATTATAAAAATAAAAAAATAAATTTAAATACTATATAAATTATAATGGGCCAGATTAAAATTAATGAAGTAAATTTTTAGAAATTATTTTATGTTTTATATATTTATTAGACGATTATCACATAAAACCGTGATTAAATATCATATAACAACAAATAAATATATGATAATTATAGAACTAAAATAATCACATGCAAACTCATAAATAATGATAATAAATGAGAATATAATCAAAAATATAATTTTTATAATCATCCATATATTTTACATATTGGTTAGATTGTTAAATCACATAAAAATACAAATAAATCATAGAAAACATTTAAATAAGTATATATTCACCACAAAATAATGAAAACTACTATTTATTATATAAATCATGAATCTCATATATTTCCATGATTTTAAACATCATATATATTATCAATCTTATTATAACCTCATAAAAGCACTTGAAATTCAAAAATCATAGAAAGGAGAAAACCTAGTTACCTTGATAGAGATTATACTAGTAAATAGGTAGGATATTGTAATAATATTAACCCAAATGATCTCCCTCAACCAAGGTATCTTGCTCACCTCCTTGAACAAACATAAGAATTAAAACAAATAATTAAATACTACTCTAAATAAACTAGTACAAGAATGACAATTAAATAATTACCTACACTTACAAATGAGCAAGATGAAAGAGATGTGAGAATGAAAGAAACAAAGGTTGGAAATGGATGTTGAAAGCTACGGCCAAGTGAAGGATTTTAGAGAGGAAATTTTGTAGAATGATTATGTCTAACTTGTAGGTAATAGGAAACTAACAAAGAGTGAGTGGTAGAAATGATTAAGGCTAGTCTTTAGGCTATTACTCTAGGTAAATTAGTATCATGCCTAAGAGGGTAGGCCTTGGGCTCCATGGGAAAAAAGATCAAGCTGTCAACTTACCATATGCCTAGGTGATGAGGTAAATGATAAATCAAGGTGAAAAGAGGAATAACGAGTGTGGGTCTTGTTCGCGGATTTCTGCGATAGCCTTTTGTATTTCGGTCATAATTTTCTCTATAGAACTCCGATTGAGGTGTTTTCAATGGCGTTGGAAAGCTAAGAGAAATATCTACAACTTTCATTTTACAACCAAGAGTTAAATATGTGTTTAAAATATCATAAAATTAGCATCAACGACGAAGTAGTTATTCGTCGGCATAAGGAGTGTAAGTTTAGGATGGGTATTTGGATATCATTGTCGAAAAATAATAGATTTTAAAGGATAAAATTTTATTGTGAATCATTCTTATTATGTAAAAATATGAGTTTTATTATTCAGGATGACGTGGAAATTGCGGGGTGTTACAACCCTACCTCCTTAAGAAAAGTTTCGTCCTCGAAACTTGAAATAAAAGCGTTACCCAAAACGAATAGTTGCGGATATCTCTCCCACATACAAGTGGTATCAGAGCAACCCTGCGACCGTGTGGTGATCGGAGGCAGTTCTTATACGCTCCTGGAGGCAGTGGTTATACGCTCTATTGTGATCACACACCTAGCGGGGGAGGATCTGGGTTAGCGGTTATGCTCCCAGACGCAACGAGGACGTTGCGTTCTTCAAGTGGAGGTGACTGTAACACCCCGCGGTAATTGAAGAGTTCCAGTGATAGGCTCATATCAACAAAGTGCACTTTCTTTTATGGTCATCCATACGAAGGAACTCCAAAGTTAAGCGTGCTTGACTGGAAGTAGTCTTAGGATGGGTGACCTCCTGGGAAGGTTTCCGGGATGCACATGAGTGAGGACAAAATGCGCTATAAAGGACCGTGTTGATCTGTGAGCCATGTACACAGCTTGGTGAGCTATCATAAGTGACCGCTCCCGACCCGGTTTGGGCCGGGGTGTTACAATTTGCGTCAGTTCTATAAATAAACCGACGTAATAATTGCGTCGGTTTTGTGCAAAACTGACGTATTTGATCAAATACATCAGTTGTGTTCTTTAACCGATGCATTTGATAATATGTTTTTGCGTCATTTGTAATTAAAACTGATGCAATTGATATTTAATAATAAAAAAAACACTCAGTCATACGGAGTATACAATGATATTGTCATACATCCTCTCTCAAAACTTGACCTATTACTTTCATCACCAAACCTTATTTTTGCTACTTCTCGATCGTCCCACCACCACCACTACCAATGTCCCCTACTGCTTTAGACTTCCGCTTCATCGATCTCCCTTGTCTGGCCTCTCAACCACTCAACGCTCGTTTGCCACCACAGGTTCCTTTTACTTGTGATTTTTTTTTTCTAGATTTTGATTCCAATTGGTATTTAGTATTTAGGGTTTTCTCATCAATTGGTTGTTCAATGGCGATTTTGTTGATAGTACGATTTGTGGTCTATCCATTTCAGATTTAATATCTAGGGTTTTTTCAGATTTTTTTTCCAGATATAATTATGTCTATCTAATTCCCCAAGTCCATTTATTAATTTCTATCCCTAATTAAGAGTTCACATTCTATCTATCCATTTCCCGAATTCCTCATTTTCAGCCTCCATTAATTAATCTCTCACAAATATTTTCTTTAGACCCTTCATTTTTTTTATACTTACTTCGTTTCTCTCATTTCCCCCGATTCCTCTCAGGCAGCGGTTGCAACTGAAATTCGAGTTCTCTACAAGTCGTACACTAAGGGTGTGTTTGGATAGCAAAAGTGGAGGGAAAGGAAAGGGAGGGAGAAGGAGGGAAGAGAAAGGGATGGAAGAGAAGGGGAGGGAGAATGGAGGAGATCATTTTTCCTCCAAATCTTGCATTTGTTGGAGAGGAAATAATTTGGCTTAGAGGAGGGAAATGGAGGGATCCATTTTCCCTCCCCTCAAAATTCCTTCACCTCCATTTTGTTAACCAAACAAAGGATTTTTCATTCCTCCCTTTCCCTCCCCTTCCTTTCCCTCCAAATCCTCCTATCCAAACACACCCTAAGTGTTCGATAAAATGCTCAAGAGAAATTGCAGCAAATACAAGCAAGGCGGCTTGTAAGCTAGCATTATAGGTACTGTCGAATGCTTCTCTTTATCATATTGCCTATTTTTTAAAAATGTTATAGGCGCCTGAGGGATGATCGGCTTAAAGCTTAGGCATAGGCTAATTCTTGTACATCTTGGCCTGTTTTGTGTGATCTTATTTGTTGAGATATCCTTCCTATATGCCTAAGCTTTAAACTGTATATAGAAATGGTGCTGAAAATGATCTTGGCCTATTTTGTGTGTTCTTATTTGTTGAGATATCCTTCTTATTTGTTGAGATATCCTTTGTATTTGTTACTTCTCGTGTTAGGAAATGTTTGATAGTTTATTAAGGAGCTTATTTTATTCTTATGTAGGATTTGGAAGGTTTGGTCGCTAGAGTTATCCATAAGAGGGATGACTGTGAGCATGTCGCTGTGAACGACCCTTTCATCACCGCTGAATATATGGCACTTCTTGTGTTTGTTTTTGGTAGATTAATGTTGATAACATTTCCTATAATTGGGGTTTATTGTTCTTGGGTAAGACCTGTATCTTAAATGGTCCTTTTGCTTTGTTAATTTTGTTCGAGACAGTCATGTGTGTGGGAGTGAGCTCATGAATTTTTTTTTTTTTTTGCAGTATGGAGGACATCTTTTAAAAGGATGGCGGAGCAAGTCAAATGCAAAATTGTCATCTTCATTTGCACCTTGCTTTGACGGGTTACAGGTTACTCTCCTTCTCTCTAGCTAGCTTTATTCCAATTGCTTTGCATATTGAGTACAATTTTAAGTTTCAAACGTTCATGTGATTTGTTTTGTGTATGAACATTCTAGGATACGCTTAGTTGATTGTTGAATGACATCAGTTATATGAATATGTGATGGTAGATCCTTATCATTAGATGTGTGTGTGGTGTTTACATGTGACGAGTAGAGTCGTTGAGTATCTATCAACTACTGTGTCAATTTACATTTCGCCTTCTTCAGTTTGTTGTATTTATTCCCTCTCTGGATTATGAAGGACTAAGAGTCTACGATATCACTCTTTCTCTTTCTTGTTGCTACCACATTCACTACTAGAATTGTTTCAGCTGACAAACTGGCTTAGGTTTCAGTCTTTACGTCCGTACTATAGGTAGTTAAATTGCCTCCCATGTTTCTGCAGTGTTCTCTTAGTGAGTGGTATTGTTTTGAGGGTTGTTCTTTTACTAACAAATGCTGTGATTTAATTCATATAGGACATTCATGGGGACCAATCTAAATGTTTTATGGGAAAAATTTCTAGTTCAATCAGAAGGTAGCTTATCAATGGTTCTTTTATTTGATGCTCCTGCTGTTAGGACTAATGTTCAAATTTTGCACATGTTTGTAGTTCTATCCTTCTATATATATAATTAAATAGTGCTAAATATAACCATCGTATAATTTTGCCCATTAGCTGCTTTGTTGAATATTTCCTTGAGATTTTTTATCGCAGATACAGCAAATGCAAGTTGATCAATTGTGAAGTGATGGCTGTCTTTCTACAAGCCTGACATGTTGCATCTTTCTAGTTTTACTTTAAACCTATTGCAAGTTCAAGTTTCATTCTGATTGTTGCATCTTATAGTCTTGTTTACTCATTCTAATTTGGTTTCAAGATTAGTTTAATTTGAAACTGGGACTTCCCATTTTTTTCATACACTGACCTGCCCTTGCTTGTTTGCTGAATCCATCTCCCCATAGGCTAGTACTTGGTTACAGAAAAAGGTGATGGCCTCAAAGACCTTGCATATTTCTCACATCGAGGCTCTTAAAAAAGGTGTACGTTTGCACAAAGCAAGCACTGATATTACATGGGAAGAGATGTCGACTTTAACTTCTAACAATCCCCGGTGCATTGAAGAGGTGTATGTGAACAAGGGTTTTATATTCTTTATCTTCATAATACATCACGTCCACACATTCATTTTTCAACCATGTATATGAATTTGGCTAGAGAAGTTTCGGCTAGTAGATGTTTAGAGATCATTTAGTATAGATTAGTTTAGTAACTAAGACGTTTGTGAGATTTTGTATACATTGTATTGTATTTGGAACGTTGTTGGGTTGAATAAAATGTAATGTTACTTTACATGTGATGTATTGGTGGTTGGTTGGATTTTTTGTTATAGGTTTTCAAGCTTTTGTATTCGAATTGTTAGTTTTACGGGATTTTCGGCAACAAATTTTTGTATATAAAAAAAACATTAAGTGCATCCGTTTCTGATAACAAATTCGCAAATGGTTAAATAGGTTGGGGCTAAAACAATATATCAATTGCATCAGTTTTTCTGATAGACCTGACGCAAAAAAAAAAAAAAAACAAATGCATCGGTTATGTGAAGAACTGACACGAATAACAACTATTTGCGTCAGTTGTAAGAGTCTATTGTGTCAATTCTACTTACAACTGACGCAAATGACACCTTTTTGCGTCGGTTTTTAAGACAAAACTGACGCAAATGTTCAAATTTTTGCGTCGGTTCCATAACAAACGCATATCAAATACGACCCCTCTATATACGTCAATAAAAAACCGACGCAAAAGGCCCTTTACCACTGACGCAATAAGGGTTTTTTCCATTAGTGGTTGGGTTTGTTGTTAGTTGACGAGTCTTGAGCTATCATTTTAGCTCTTTGACATCAGGTTTTGCTGTTTTTGTGTTTTGTACTTGTTGGTCTTGAGCTCTTATTTTAGCTCTTTGACATCAAGCTTTGGTGTTTTCTTTGGATTTTGGCCTTTCAAGAAGGGTTTCAATCTGGTTTCCTTTTGATTTTGGCTTGAGTCTTGGCCTTGACCTTGGGTGAGTAGCCTTTGGCTTTGGCTTTGGCATTTACTTTGAGTGAATTGACTTTGGTTTTTGCTTTGACTTTGACTTCGGCTTTGGCCTTGAGTGAATTACTTTTGGCTTTGGTTTTTGCTTTGGCCTTAGTCTTTGATTTAGCTTTGCCTTTGGGTGAACGACTTTTGGCTTGGGCCTTTGATTTTGGCCTTTTGCTTTGGCTCTGGGTGAATGGCTTTTGGCCTTGGTTTTGGTTTTGCTTTGGCTATGGCTTTGGGTGAATGGCTTCTGGCTTGGGCCTTTGATTTTGGCCTTTTGCTTTGGCTCTGGGTGAATGGCTTTTGGCCTTGGCTTTGGTTTTGCTTTGGCTTTGGTTTTGGTTTTGCTTTGGCTTTGTTTTTTGCTTTGGCCTTGAGCTTTGGGTGAACGCTTCTGGCTTGGGCCTTTGGTTTTGGCCTTTTGCTTTGGATCTGGGTGAATGACTTTTTGCCTTGGCTTTGGTTTTGCTTTGGCTTTGGTTTTTGCTTTAGCTTTGTGCCTTGGGTGAAATGCTTTGGTGATGGGATGTTATTTGTGGGGAATGGGCTTGTCTTCCGTCATTGATCATAAACAAGGAGATGTTCTGGGTTTGTTATTCAGGTTCATCATAAGATCCCCTTCTTTTTTTTTAAAGCTCATTCTAGATTGGGTGCTAATGAAAGGTTATATCGCCAGACATGGAATAGGTAAATAGAATGGATACGGAGTTTCGAGTCCTTTGCTTACTCGGTACGGAACTTTACTCGAGTGTACTCACATTGAGTCGGAACGTGTTTGTTTTAAATCAATCTCAAATCAATTCTCATGGTAACAGAAAATGGTAAAAGAGAGAGAAGAAAAAGATAAATGAAAGTTGTGTAAATAAGAGGTTAACATAGACTCGAGGAATATGCGTGACTCATGGGGACAGCCCCCAGTTCGTCACTTAGGAATAAAAGGACAGACGCTAGGATGGATATGAGAAAGCCTAAGACCTCGGACTCGGACTAGGACTCGATCTCAGACTCGGATTCCTAATCATCGCTTTCCTCATCGAAGGTCTCCTTCGCAACGTCCAGCGGCTTGAATGTCTGGTCTTGAGCATTGACTCGCTTGAGCGCTTCATTGTCGTTGCTTGGGATGACATGAGGATAAGATCCTAGAAGGTTGTCCTGTTTTCGAAGAGTAAGACGCCTACAGGGACCATTCTTTTCCATTAAATGATCCAGGGTTGATAAAGACAATCTGTCACAATCGAGCATGTTTTGGATGATATGTTTGAGCTTCCAGCACTTCTCTATGTCATGCCCAATACCCCTATGGAATTAGTAATATTGGGAACCGTCCCAAAAGCAGCCTCTTTTCTTGGGCGCAAGAAGTGGAGTGGGGCCAATCGGTTAGATTAGTCCTTTAGAGACAAGCACTCTAAAAGCAATGGCATAAGGCATGCCCACGTCTTAAAATGGTCTTTGCGGATGTGTGGCTCTTTCTGGCGAAGGCTCCACAAATTTTACTTCGGTAATTCGGAAGGTTTGCTTTTCGGGAGGGGTCGCAGATGTTGAACCTCCTTTAATGGTTTCATCGATGCAAGAAATTTCTGCTGATAGGTCCTCGACGCTCAAATGGGATGCATAATTTGGCTGAAGGCAGTTAATGACATGCTTAACTAAAGCCCCATCTCCTGACTGATAGGATCGTGTTGAGTCCCGTTTCTCCTTTTTAGCAAATGATTGGTAGAATACTCATCTTCTCGATTACCAAAATCGATGAACTTCCTATAAGGCCACCCATTTTCTTTATCTGGAGTGGTTAGAAGTAAGGAGGAAAACCTGCCATCCTCAATTCCATCTTGTATGGCGTGCTTGAGCTCGTAGCACGCTTCTGTGTTATGCCCCTTGCCTCTGTGATATCGACAGTATCCGTGGCCATTTCAAAATTGGGTTATGTTTTCCGGTTCTGGATCCGGAGTGGGACCAATAGGTTGTAGCTTCCCTTCAGTCATAAGCCTTCGAAGATCTGCGGCATAAGTTGTGCCGAGATTAGTGAATATCCTTTGAGGACGTTCCACTTTGTTGTTTGACTTAAGACACCCAAGAGGATTGTCAAGGTTGCGAGGTGCAATTAAGATTATCTACCAGCTTCAATCATATCTTGAATAACTTGTTTCAAATCAAAACAAGTCTTTGTGTCATGACCTCGGTCTTGGTGGTACATGCAGTATGCATTACCATCCCAGAATTGGGTTTTTATATCTTCTGGTGGGCCTAGAGTCGGACCAATGGGTTGCATTAATCCTTCTGAAGAAAGTACCCTTAGAGCGGTGCCATATGTCATTCCAAGATCTGTGAATTCCCTTTGATGTTTTCCTAGGGTTCCAACATTGGTGTTTTGTGGGATGTTTTTGTGAGCTTTGTTTTTATTTACCCCGGGCGGAAACAAGATTTGGTCATTGCCGATGGAATGTTTTGGGGATGTTGCTTGATATTTTGAAGGGTATTTTGGTGAAGCAATTTCATGTTCTTTATTGGTGGGTTCTTGGGTGTGGGAACCATCAGACGGTTCCTCATTTTCAGCATTTGTTTGTTGGGGAATTGGGTATTG
Organism: Silene latifolia; assembly: GCF_048544455.1. Lineage (NCBI taxonomy): Eukaryota > Viridiplantae > Streptophyta > Magnoliopsida > Caryophyllales > Caryophyllaceae > Silene > Silene latifolia. The sequence goes on from NC_133528.1 coordinate 58,483,000, forward strand.
GTCTTCTCCTTGGTGGTCAGGTTCATTTTCGACATTACCAATCCTTTTCCCCAAGTTAGCTTCCTGAGTGTTCAAATCATCGATAGCCACTCGCAGCTTTGAGAATATGTCGTTGATGGAGACGGAGATCATGGGTATACCACTTTGTAGTCCATCTTCATTAATTGCACGAATTTTCTCATCGTCGGGAGGGGTGAGATGAGAGCGATTCAAGGAAAGTTCTTGGCTGTGTCCAATAGGGTTTTCTGGAGGGTTGTTCTTGTTGTTGGCAAGTAGTCGGCTTTCAAGGAGCTTAACCCTTTGCTCAATATCAGAAGAGAGAAAATTCTTGGTTATCATTTTGTCCTTAACTTGGGAGAGACGAGTGCTCAAGTTTTCCACGGTAGCTAGGAGTCGAAGGACCATGTTGCTGATTTCGGCGGACGTCATGGAAGACGCGGATTGATCGACTTCTTGAGTTCCTTGTTGACGATTGATGGCACCCAAGGGATTCCTATTGACATAACGATAAGCGTTATAACTTTTCTTGGCCAGGTATTGCACAAGCAAAGGAAAGTGCGACACATATGTACAAAAGGCAGTTTTGTCGTGAAGACGCGACGATGTGACTAGGTTATAAGTTCATTAAAGATCGTGAATGACCTCTTGTGTTTGAACTATTGGTGCATGACTTTGAAATTAGACTCGAGTGTCAACTTTGGCATAGTGATGCCTAGACAGACGACTTTTGACGAGATTTTGAGGTGCATTTCTGGCATGACGCCGTTGGACAAGACATGTACACAAACTTGACCTTTGACCCGTAATGTAGGGGAAATATGGGTTTAATACCCAAGAGATTTTGACTCTGCTAACGCCATTGAAGATATCTCGACAATTAGGCGACACGACCTAGACCAGAAGGTAGGTACTAACTTCGGCGGCGATTCGACGTTATCTAGACGACTTGACTTGAAATCGACTGGACTCTAATCGACTCGAGGCTGAATCGGAAAGGTGGACTGAACTTTTCGAAAAAAAAAAGAAATTTTCAAAAGATTCATTTGTCGTTTTATAGACGGCTTCCGAAGAGTAGGGATCTCCGAAAGTCGATCAGTTGAAGAGTTGTCCTAAGTTTGTTTTCAAAAGACGGTTTGAGTTTGAGTTTGCGGCGGCTCTGAAAACAATGTGTTGTTTCCGATGACGGTTTTTGAAATTCCGAATCACGGATTTGAAAATCGAGATATGAAGAATTTGGAATCGTCATCATAATGGCCATGAAAACGGTTAAATTCGTTTTCAAAGAACTTAAAATTAGGTTGAAAATTTGAAAACGGTTAAATTTGTTTTCAAACGATTTGAAATTGGAGAATCTGAAAACGGTTCTGTTTGTTTTCAAAGATTTGATTTTGAATTGAAATTTGAAAACGGTTAAATTTGTTTTCAAATAATTTGAAATAGGAGAATTTGAAAACGGTTAAATTTTTTTTTTTAAAAGACTTGATTTTGAATTTGAAATTTGAAAACGGTTAAATTTGTTTTCAAATAATTTAAAATTAGAGAATTTGAAAATGGTTAAATTTGTTTTCAAATGATTTGAAATTTGATTTGAAATCTGAAAACGGTTAAATTTTTTTCAAAGATTGAGTTTGAATTGAAATTTGAAAACGGTTGAATTTCTTTTCAAATGATTTGAATATTGGAAATTCTGAGGATTGAATTCGTCATTACGACGGCTAAGAAAAGCCAAATTTGATTTGAAAAACGCGATTTGAAATTCGGAAAGTTGCATGGGTTGAAATCGTCTTTACGACGGTTTGAAAACGTTTTTATTTGAAAACTGATTTCGAATTTTGAAAATTCGAGGGTAGAATTCGTCATTACGACGGCGTAAAAGGGCGCTTTAAGAATGCAACGGTCGGCGACAGACCGAGGTTTTGAAATGGCCATTATGGTGACGTAAAAGAGTATTTTGAAATGGTTTATGAAAACCGAGTTTGAAATCGTCATTACAACGGCATGAAAAGGTGCATTTGAAATGGTTATAAAAACCGGGTTTTGAAATGGCCATAATAACGGCGCGAACTGTGTTTTTGAAATGGTTGTAGAAAATCGGTTTTGAAAGTCATCATTACGACGGCATAAAAAGGTGCTTTGAAACGGTTGTAAAAACCGGGTTTTGAAGATCGTCATTACGACGGCCTAGAAAGGCTGTTGAAATGGTTGTAGAAAACTGGGTTTGAAAATCGTCATTACGACGGCCTAAAAAGGTTTGCAACGGTCGGCGAAAGACCGAGGTTTGAAATGGCCATTATAACGACGCAAAAAAGTGTTTTAAAAGTTTGAACTGACACGGAAGGACTTATGATCACATAACACATAAGCACTCACAGTTCATTATATTATGCATAATGCTGACACGAGTTTTGGCTTAAAAGGGTAGGTTACACACCAAGCAATCAAACCCCGATTTTCGAGAGAGATACCAATCCAAACAAAATGTGTAAGGAGGGTGCCCTAGCCTCGTGCTCGAAGGTGATGAAAGCTCTTTGACGAAACATAAATGTGTAACGTCAACGGTATGCTTGACTCAATCGGGATTCGAAACGCGGGGATGAGAAAACTCACGCCGACGAGACGAGCCAATTGGTCGATAAAGGTTAGGTTGTGGGCCCAGACAAGGAACCCGACTTATGACCGTAATATCAATTAATGCACTTTAACCACGACCTCGTTCGAGTTTCACCTCTAAGGATCATAAAGACACAAGTGTCCTAGTTTTTCCCGGTAGAGTCGCCAATCTGTGGACATGGGCCACAAGGCAGTCTATGGGCAAGAGCCACCTACCGGTCCGTAGTCACGGGCCACCTGTACGCCAAGCCAAATTGTGGACATGCAGCGGTCTGAAAGCCACGCTCGGTGACGTAAAAATGCTTTCGACCGGATCGCTTTAGATCGGTCGGTTTCGTCTCGGTAAAGGTCTCGAAACGTTGTTTGAGATGTTCGGAGTCGCCACCAAGCATTTGTGAGATGCTAGGAACCCGTTTGAATCCACTTTGTACCTAGGTCAACCAAGGCAAAAAACGGTGTTTGACATAGGTACTAATGATAAGGATTCGTCCCCCTTTTAGCATTCTATGCCTAAAATGACTCTCGTACGCCCTGGATAAGGCCATCCACTATCCAAAGGTTCGGAGTAAGCGGTGAGGGTACGTATTGGGAAGCCCTTTAATCGGACACCCAATCCCGCCCGCGTTAGCGGCCTCTACTGATCGATCGTGGTTGTTTAAGTGCAAGATTTGATAAAACGGTCTAAATTCATGAATGCGCATCCAAAAGTTTAACCTAACATGTGAAAGTTTGCTAAGTCGGTTTGTTTATCCACATAGCATGAAAATGATGTCAAGTTGGATTTAGAATGATTTTCATGTGTAAAAGGAAATTAAGCATCCATTTATCAAATTCGGTTTATGGTGCTTAACACGATCCATTTATTTGAAAATGGTGTGTTTAAAAGATAAAGTATAAATTGTAAGCTTGTCAATCTGATCTCTCATGTATTCGGATTAACTGTAATCGGGATCGTCCTAGACAAGTGCTAAAAACGAGGCAGACAAGTGCCAGGCAGCCCCATTAGGGCGCGAGCCTATTGGCGAGGGAAGGGGCTCTACTCAGGTTTGGAAAGATGGAAATAGGCAAGCCTTTAGGGTACGAGCCATGGGGCGAGCCAAGAGGTGCCTCTTGGTTGTTAAAAAGGTTGTTTAAAACTGTATTTGTGATGAATGACTACAAATGTTGTTTGCGTGACTCAGAATAATTACTATTATGTTAGTAATATTCGTTGTCGGATTTGCAAGTTTGAAAAGTATAGTTTACAAATAAAAATGTAAAATGTGTGTGCTTAACCGTTTTGCCACCGCACTCGAATTAAATCGACATGGCATATATATTGGCCAAGGATGACATATGATATGTTCAAGACAAAGATGAAATAAAATGAAATAAAAGTGAAATGAAAATGTTTGATTTGAACTAATTATGTTAAGTTCATTTCTTTGTAATTAGTCAAGTTTATCATCGTACTCGGGTTAAAATCCGACATGGTATGTAGAACCAAGGATGATTATGAATTATGACTAATATGTTTGCAAGTGTAAATAAACGAGAAAAATGGTAAATAAAAGAAAAGGGTGTTAAAATACCCATTAAAATGTAATTAACCAATAATATCATCGAGTCACGGAATAAACCGTCATGGTATAAGGAACCAAGGATGATTTTTGTAATGGTCAAAATATTTGTAATAAATGAAAAAAAATGGTAAAAACCGTAAAAGGAAAGAAGTAAAAATAAAAGAAAGTGTTGAAGGAAAGATGAACTCAAACACATTTGAGTCTGACCTGGACACCCAAAAGAGGCGCGAGCCTCCCTGCATAGCAAAGAGCTTTTGTCTTAGGTCAAAACTCGGTTTTGGCTCGTCTAACCTATATTTGAATCGTGTTATGCATTGTTCATGCTCATAAACTCATAAAAATAGTAGCGACATGAAATAAGTGAGATATTTACACCCTCAAACTTAGTGTATTGATGTTTGCAAGGTAGACGACTTTAGAGACGGTTTTCTCGTAGCGACTACTCACGATCAAAGAAGTTTAAAAGAGTGCCTTAAAAAAGGATTTCGTTTTGAAAATGAGTTGAAAATATGTTAATTAAAACATGTTGATTGATGAATTGAGTTGGTCAAATGGGTCGGTCGAATGCACAGTGACGGTACCAAACAAAATGTGTAAGGCTTGTGTTTTCGATCGGTAGGTCGAAAACATGTGTCGATTTTGTGACTTAGGAAGTCGAGTCTAGAAGTTTAAGAGAGAGGTGAGGGGGCAGACACTCGCGTGAAGATTGTGGTTTATGAAGGGTGGTATTTATAGAGAAATGTGGGGTGGTAGGTCGGTTGAGTTTGCTTAGAGGCTAAGCAGATGACTCCTTCAGGCGCGAGGCACCTAGTCATTGAAAGGGGTGTACTGTCCCTTTCAGAATTTTTTTTTTTTTTTGGATGAAATGTAAGCATTTCCATTAAGACCATAACAAAAGTTACAACTCAACCGTTTTGGTGACAAACAATTTTAAAACCCAACAAACTGGGTTTATACAAACAAATTACAATTACTTAAACCATAATCTATCATTATAATCAATTCCAGGCTTCATGATAGTACACAATCTGAATTTTAGATCCTTCATGATTACGTCTTGAAGGATTTCAGGCCTGAGAAGGATCCCTTCAATTCGAACTCTATTTCTCTGCATCCAAATATGATAGTAAAGGGCCATTGCAGCACACAAAAGTACACCGGTCTTCAGGTCTGAGAACTTCCTAGCAGCTATCCAAGACAAAAGATCATCTGGAGTAGTAGTGCCAGTCAAGCTATCAAACAGACTAAGAACTTTTCTGCTATATGGACAAGTCTGAAAGATATGAGTGTGACTCTCAGTCCCTGCACCACATAGCAAACAGAGGTCATCAGCAGCAATCCCCAAGGCATAATGTTTATCTTTGAGCATCAAAGCCTCCCTAGCAATAAACCACCGCATAAACTGGTGTTTTGGGACACACCAACTATTCGAGACCAGCTTATGCCATCGTACAGTCTGAAACTTGTCCCTCAACAGATCATAACCACTTGCCATAGTATACCCTTTAGTGTCCAAAAGCCATTGCCCATTGTGAAAACCAGGTGCCAGTTTCTCTTTAACTTTACAGATAGACTTCCACCCCCAGCTCAAATCTCCACTTGGGGTGTACTCATCCCAATCTCTGCCTTTTATATACACCTGATTCACCCATTTGACCCACAACCTGCCAGGACTACAATACACCCAACATACCAATTTCCCAATTGCAGCATGGTTCCAAATAATACTATCTTTAATACCCAAACCCTCTTCACTCTTTGGAGCACAGACCTTAGCCCAGTTGACTCTAGGCACTCTAATGAAATCAGGACTGCCATCCCAAAGATAATTCCTACAAATTGCATTGACTTTATTGAGGACTCCTTTTGGAATAACAAAAATGTTAATCCAATAGCTGTAGAGTGCAGTGATAACAGAGTTCACAAGTACTAATCTGCCAGAGTATGAGAGCTTACCAAAACTCCTTATCCTGCTAACCAATTTTTCCACCAGAATATTACAGTCCCCCTTGGACATCCTACCACAAGCGATTGGGACCCCTAGATACCTAAAAGGTAACTGGCCCTCAATGACCCCAGAGATTTGGAGGATATCTTTCTTAACCCAGCCCAGGACTCCATTAAAGTAAGCACAAGTTTTTGTATTGTTCATCTGAAGTCCAGATGCAACAGAAAAAGTTGCAAAAGATTTTAAAAGTACCATGATAGAAGATACATCACCTTTACTGAACAAAAGCAAATCATCAACAAACATTAAGTGGGAAAGTTTAAGCTGGCCACAAAGTGGATGATACTTGAAGTTCATATGCTCAGTAGTGTATGCCATGATCCTGCTTAAGTACTCCATGGCTATGGTAAACAAAAGAGGAGATAAAGGATCCCCTTGCCTAAGCCCCTTTGCCCCATTAAAGAATCCAAAAGTTTCTCCATTGAGCACAAGAGAATAAGATGCAGTCTGAACACACTCCATAACCAAATCAATAATTTTTTGTGGAAAATTTAAGTAGGTCAGCATCTGATGTAAAAAGTTCTAGTTGACTGAGTCATATGCTTTTTTCAGATCAACTTTGAGCATGAATCTAGGAGACACTGACTTCCTATTATAACACCTCACCACATCTTGACAAATTAAAATATTTTCAACTATGCTCCTACCTTTAATGAAACCACCCTGGCTATCACTGATTATATGAGGGAGCACTTCAGAAATTCTGTTGCACAAAAGCTTGGAAATACACTTGTAGACCACATTACAACAAGATATAGGTCTAAATTGAGTTACATTCTGAGGAATGTCACACTTGGGAATCAGGGTCACTAAAGTATGGTTCAATTGTTTCAAAATCTTACCAGTGTGAAAAAAATCTTGGATAGCCTCACACACTGTCCCCCCCACAGTATCCCAAGTATCCCCGAAAAAAGCACTAGAAAACCCATCTGGACCAGGTGCTTTGTGGGTAGGAATAGAAAAGATTACTTGTTTGATCTCTTCATTGGTTATTGGAGTAAGAAGTGAAGCATGATGTTCAGCTGTACAAATCTTCCCCATTTGAATCACATTCTGAGAGACCTTCACAGTTGGACTGGTAGTTCCCAGCAATCCAACATAGAAGTCAGTGAATGCATTCTGAATATCCTCAACATCCTCACACATAACACCTTGGAGGTTTTCAATCTTCATAACTTTAGTCCTATTCTGCTTCCCCTTAATAACAGTATGAAAATACTTAGAGTTGGTATCCCCTTTTTCCACCCAAATAGCTTTAGATTTCTGTAAGAGGTAGTCATGGCAGGCATTATGCAAAAATCTCACACTGTTGGCTGCTTCCAGTTCCTTTAAAATTAGATCAGAGTTAAGAGGATCCTTCCTGAGTTCATTTTGTAGGAACTCCAGATTCATGCTAGCCCTAGAAGCATTGTTCTCAATATCATCAAAGTCATCCTTATTAAGTTGTTTGAGAGGCCACTTCAAAGATTTAAGTTTTTTGATCAGCACACACTACAAGAAAAACTAAAACAGGCGACCGAAATTTGGCGACTGATGGAGTTTCACACAATCCTGGAACCCCTCAGAGGAGCTCCACATGTTAAAATATTTGAAACTTCTTATTTTCTTACTCCCAACTCTCTTTGCTTGAACCACACATGGAGTATGATCAAAAATTCCTTCACAGTAAAAATGAGCATAAGCTTGAGGATGTTGAGTTAACCAATCCTGATTCACCAAGACTCTATCTAACCTGCTATAAACCCTAGAACTGGGTTCATGTTTATTACACCAAGTGAATAAAGACCCAATGGTAGGACTGTCAAGAACACCACAATCATCCACACAAGCCTTAAACTCCTCAATTTCTTCCATAGTACTATTACCCCTTAAGCTTTCTGCAGGGCTTAGCACAGTATTAAAGTCCCCACAAATAGCCCAAGGCCCCCTCATAAGGTGACTGATGTGAACAAGTCTTTCCCATAATGGTCTTCTCTCAGATGTCCCATTAAAGGCATATACCATGGTGAGAGCAAACTTCTTCCCAGTACCCATATCAGTGACCTCTAGGTGAATAAATTGGGGATTATATTCAGCTATATGTACCTGGAACATGGCTGGATTCCACAGTACCCAAATTCTACCTCCTTTATGGTAATTTGTATTATTAGTGATGCACCAAGTATGACAGAGGTTATTTCTCACACTATTTAGAGACAAAGGTTTAACCTTTGTCTCAAGGAGAACAAATAAGCCTATCTGATGTTGATGAAGAAAAGTTTTGATGCTCTGTTGTTTAGATAGGCTATTTTATCCCCTAATATTCCAAAAACCCCAATTATACATTGCCCCCATTGGGAGGTAATGCACTACCATTCGTCCCTATTCCAACCTTAGGGGTAACATTGTTGAGAGTTTCAAGAAGGTTATGGGTTTTCATACCAGTTGCAACTAAGTCATGCCTGCTAAACCTAATGATCTTATGAGCAGGGGTAGGGGCAACATGATACTTACCATTCTTAGACCAAGATACCTCAAAATTATTAGGAATCTCCATAGAGGTACTTATTACAACAGCAGAGGAAGATGATGGCACTGAGACTTTAGGAGCTGCTGACTTCTGTGGCTGTTTGGGACGCCATTGTTTCTTCACTGCCTGAGTTTTCTGTTGAGCCGTTGGCTTACTCTTTTTGCACTTAGAGGATTCATGCCCAATTCCTTTGCACTGAGTGCACAGGAGAGGCTTCCATTCAAACTCCACTTTTAGAGTAACCACACTGCCATCAGTATCCATAAATTTCACAACATCAGGAATAGGTTTTCCAAACGGGACATCAATCATCACCCTAGCAAATCCCAGGCGTGTTTAATTAGCCTCAGTAGCCTCATCATACCCAACAAATTTGCCCAATAGACTAGCAATACGAGGGAGGCATTTTCCTCAGAATTTTAGGGGGAGATTAAGGATCTTAACCCATACAGGAACTTCCTTTACCTCCTCCTTTTCCAAGGTAACAAATTTGCCCAATCCCTTTCAGAAATTTGGATTTTCCATTTGTTCTAACCAATGTTTTGTTGGTTGTGATTTGTGGTCTTGTGTGATTGCTTAGCCGTGTAAGCTTATTCTTGGGTGTTATTTGGGGTAGGTATTTTGTGTCCTTGACTCGGGTTTGACGCGTGTGAGTCGGGATTTGAATTTCGAGTCGGTTTTGGCCCAATGTCGGCTTAGACTCTAAATAGGGTCATTTTAATGGAAATGACATGATAAAGACATTCATGGCATCATTTTCGACATTCGAGATTTGGTTTGACTCGGGTTAACTCAGGTTAACTCGAGTTGCTGGTTTCTGAGTCGGTTTTGGGTCCGAAGACGGTTTTAACTCTAAATAGTGTTATTTTAATGCAAATGAAGTTAGAAAACCATTTATGAAATCATTTTTCATATCCGAGTAGTGCATTAAATCGTCTCATGTATAGCCAATCCACGCACGCATATCAAAAACACGTTATAGCCCGATCATCATCGGGTGATTTTTAGAAGGTGCAGATACTGGGTATCTACAAAAACCCGTTTCTGGAATCCCAATGCCTATTGCCAGTATCACCAGGGAAAGGGTCATGACACAGAGGTTTGCTTCAAACTCAAGCACATCATCCAAGATATGATCGAGAAAGGAGAGCTACCTTTGCCTCCACCCACATAACCAAACAATAAAACAAACCCCTTGGGAATCCATGCCATCTCTAATGACGAGCCAACCTTGGATTGCTCACACCTCATCTTACCAATTCATGACGAGGTGAATGTCTTGGAGAGGGATACCTGAGACGGGATATTCGTATTCAGCGCTGCAACCATGCTTACCATATTCCAACAGGTTGAGGAAGCCGTAACCAGCCTCTCGGAAAGGATTAACCGACTTGAAGACGCCTACCACCGGTTTATTTTTAACCCACCAGCGCCAACGCCGCATCCAAGGAAGGGTCCTCCAAACGCCCAAAACTACCCTCACCAGAAAGGATTGCTTCCGCGACCATTCTGGCATGCACCCCACCATAATCAACTCCACTATAATCAACCCCACAAAAATTTCCCTCACAAAAACTATCCACCAAGGAATACCCCTCCAAGCTACCCTCGGGATCCCAAAATCAATGATATCTAGAGAGACGACGCAAAGGACGTCTATATGGTGCCGGGAAAGAGCAAACAAACAGGAGAGATCGGTCATCTTACCCGGTCCGGGTGCCCCTACCAAAACTCGAACAATGCAACGGTCATTCCAACAACGAATGACCAGGTTGTCCCGGACACGGACACCCAACCCAAGGCTCCCGAAAACTCAATCCTTAAACAACTGCAAAAAGCAAAGGCCGAGATTTCGATTTGCAATTGATCGCTACATCCTTCGAACATCGGCAAGCTTTGCTACAAGCTTTTGGAACATTGACAGTTCCCTCTACCTCCTCTCCAGAAGAAGTGGTAGCACACATGACAAGGGATGTCCCCGACCTGAGCAACCCGGTCATCTTCTCTGACGAAGATATCCCTCCATTTGGAGCCAACCATAACTTAGCCTTATACATTACTGTAAAATGCCTCAAGAAGAATGTGCCTATGGTTCTAGTGGATGACGGATATGCAGTTAATGTCAGTCTCCTCAAGACGGCTCACAAACTAGGTATCAAAGAAGCTGATTTGGTCCCAAAAAACCAAGGATTACGCGCCTACGACGACACTCGTCGCAAGGTTGTAGGGCTTATCACCTTGACCATTGCAACTGGACCCTTAGAAAGACAAGCCAATTTTCAGGTGTTCGACATCGACGCTTCTTTCAACATGCTGCTGGGACGCCTCTGTATTAACGTCGCCAAGGCCGTCACCTTAACCCTCCATCATAAAATCAGGGTCCCTTTCAACGGGAAAACGATCACAATCCCCGCTTCCCCGATCAAGGCTATCATGAAGAAGGGAATAACTCCTCAAGTCATTGAAGAGGACGACAACGAGATGTGGGGATTCCAAGCTGTGAATGCCCTAACCGATGAATCAGCATCCTTTGATTGTGACCCGGGCCTACCTCTCAATCTGCTGAAAAGCACCTTGCCTCCCTTGAAATAGGCTAAGGTCCCCAACATCCCCTTCGGGCTAGGCTATGAGCCCACCGACGAAGACATCCAGGAGATGAACCTCCTAATACGGAAGCGCAAAAAGCACTGAGTCATCCTCCGTCCCTACCATGTGATTCTCAATGGATACTTCATCTCCGAGGGACAATCCGAGCTCTACAACAGCTTTCCTGAGCCAATCTACGACTCCGTAGGTAAGATCAAACAGCCGGGCGTAGAGGCCTTTCAAGACTGCTACTTCATCCCTGACCACACCAAAGCTGCGTCAACCAAATCTGAGTCGACCCCATGCCTGGATGGGCAAGCCGTCAGTCTCCTTTTTGGAGAAGACAACATCAAGCACCTCGACTATGAGGACGTCATCAACATCGCTCTAAAGAATAACCAGTTCGATCCCGCCGCCTTAATATCTGATACTGACCCAGAGAGAGCTACACAAGGCTGGAGGAAAACTGTCAAGTGGACCGATCGTCAAGGTCGCATTCTCAAGATTACAACTGGAGAAGGCCATATGTTCAAAGAGGGAAGTGAAGATGAGAAGGAGTCTGAGTCTGAGTCTGAGTCTATCCTAGATCCTAGCACTCCTGATGTCCCAGTCAAAGTCCCCTTTCCACTGTTTTATCATAAACTTATGGCTACCTCAGAGGCCGAATCAACTAAGGTTATCCCCACTCCCGGAGAAGGAGGAAACCTGGAGCTTGTTCCAGGGGCCACCTCCTCCACAATGTTGCCTCTTACTGCCCATGAGATGTCTGTCCTATCAGAGCTTTTCGCTCAAATCAACTTAATGAACGCTAAGTTTGCTTATGACTCGTCTCATTTTAACTGCAATGCAATTCTGAACGAATATGAGGAATTTGACTTGAGTGACTACCCACCTCACCTAGCCAAAGAACTTGACAAACGAGAAGATAGGACCCCCATCATTGAGGAGACCGAACTAATTAAAGTAGGAACCGACTATACACCTCAAGAACTTAGGATAGGGACCACCCTTGACACCTCGGAAAGACAACAGTTCATCAACCTCCTACACGAATACAAGGACGTATTCGCCTGGTCCTACAAAGACATGCCCGGGATCGACAGGGAAATTGCAGAACACAAAATACCCATTAAACCCGGAGCTAAACCCGTGAAACAAAAGTTGCGCCGAATGCGCCCTGAATGGGCCCTGAAAGTCAAAGAAGAGGTGGACAAACAGTTCAAAGCCGGATTCATCAAAGTGTCTGAATACTCTGACTGGGTGGCCAACATTGTTCCTGAACCCAAGTAAGACGGGAGAATTCGGGTTTGCGTCGACTTCAGGGATCTAAACAAATCAAGTCCAAAAGACGATTTCCCTCTGCCACATGTTGACATCTTGGTGGACAACACTGCCGAGCACGCCCTGTTATCATTCATGGACGGGTATGCTGGGTACAACCAGATCAAAATGGCTGAGGAAGACATGCAGAATATCGCATTCACTACACAGTGGGGTACATACTGCTACACTGTCATGCCCTTCGGTCTAATCAACGTCGGGGCAACTTATCAAGGAAGCGCCACCACACTCCTACATGACATAATGCACAAGGAGGTGGAAGTATATGTCGATGACCTGATCGTCAAATCAAAAGAGCGGGACAGCCACATCAGCGCCCTTCGGGAATTCTTCGCTCGCCTCCGAAAATGCAACATGAGACTAAATCCTCAGAAGTGTGCATTCGGGGTCACCTCCGGAAAACTCCTAAGACACGTCGTCAGCAAAAGAGGCATCGAGATTGATCCTACCTAAATCAAGGCTCTTCAACAAATGCCTCGGCCTAAGAACGAGAAGGAAATTTGGGGATTTCTCGGTCAAGTCCAATACATCAGCCGCTTCATAGCCAAACTCACTATGATTTGTGAACCGATCTTCAATAAGCTTCGCGCCTCCGATCACATCGATTGGGACGAAGACTGTCAAAAGGCCTTCGACAGGATAAAGGAAATCCTATCCAAGCCTCCTGTCCTCATGCCACCTCAATAAGGAATTCCCTTATCCCTATACCTGACTGTCACCGACACAGCCACGGGAGCAATGTTAGCACAAACTGTCGACGGCGAAGAACGAGCCATCTACTACATCAGCATAAAGTTCATCGAGTATGTGACAAGGTACACCCAACTGGAAAATACATGCCTTGCCCTAGTCTGGTCAACAAAAAAGCTGCGATATTACATGCTCAACTACACAGTTCACATCTACTCCAAGATGGACCCGGTCAAATACATCTTCGAAAAACCCGTACTAAACGGAAGGCTGTCTAGATGGACACTCATGCTATCCAAATTTGACGTCAAATTCGTACCCCTCAAGGTTATCAAGGGAAGGGCGGTCGCCGATTTCCTAGCATAAAATCCCGTCAACGAAGATAAAACGACCGACACATGGTCACTTCTTGACGAAGACATCCTTTGTGCCGACTCTGACGCATGGGACCTATACTCCGACGGTGCATCGAACCTGAGAGGCTCCGGGGGTAGGAATCCTTCTAATATCACCAGAGGGAGAACATGTTATGATCTCAGTCAAACTGGACTTCACCGTCACCAACAATACCGCAAAATACGAAGCATGCCTCATCGGCCTACAAGCAGCCATAACACTTAGCATCAAGAGATTGAGGGTCCACGCCGCTTCCTCACTCATCATCAATCAGGTTTCCGGATCATTGAAAATCCGAAGCGATAACTTAGCACCCTACCGAGTAAAGATCAATCAAGAGGCCGAGTTCTTCGACCAAGTTGACTACTTCCACCTGCCACGGGAGGAAAATCAATTTGTTGATGCCCTGGCAAAACTTGTCGCGCTCGTTAACATACCTGAAGACATGACATTGATTCCCCTGTGTGTCGAGACAATGAGCGAGCCAGCTCACATCTGCGCCATCAACAACGACGAGGAAAACCATGTCGAACCCTGGTACCAAGCCATCCTCAACTACAAAACCAAAAACGAATTCCCTCCCAACTCTGACACTAGAGGACAAAGAGCCATCCGTTTACTTGCATCACAATTCGTGATAAACCAAGAACAACTATACAAAATAACACCCCAAGGGATCCTTCTCCTTTGCATTGACCAGCACAAAGCCAAAAAAGTCATGGGAGAGGTCCACGACAGCAATGATGCTGACCCGAAAAATAATGCGGTTAGGCTACTACTGGACCACCATGTAAGCCGATTGCAGAAACTACGTCAAACATTGCCGCAATTGCCAAATATTCGCCAACATACAACATATACCACCATCCCTTTTATAAACCATGACATTACCCTGGCCTTTCTCGACTTGGGGCATCGACATCATCGGGAAAGTCAACCCGGTAGGCACCAAAGGGCATTGCTTTGTCCTCGTCGCCATCGACTACTTCACCAAGTGGATGGAAGCACAGTCATATGCAGTCTTGACCGCCAAACAAGTGGCCAAGTTCATCTAGGACAACATCATTTGCAGATATGGGATACCCCATGAAATCATCAACGACCAAGGCTCTCACTTCCGGGCGAAAACACAAGCCTTGCTGGATAAATACAAAATCAAGCAACATCGATTGTCCCCCTACCGCTCCCAAACCAACGGAGCGGTGGAGGCAGCAAACAAAACTCTTGTCACCATCATAAAAAAGATGCAAGATAATTACCGCGATTGGCCGAGCAAACTCCCATTCGTGCACTGGGGATACTGAACCTCCATTCGAACACCCACAGGCGCCACACTCTTCTACCTAACATACGGTATGGAGGCGGTTCAACCAGTAGAGTTAAAGGTCCCCTCTTTACGCATCTTACTGGAGAATCAAGTTCCTGAGGCGGAATAGACCCATCGAAGGTTCGAACAACTGACGCTTCTAGATAAACAGTGACTCAACGCCTTGTACAACGTCAAGCTATACCAACGATGTATACAACGGGCATTCAAAAAAGGTCAAACCCAGAAACATCAAAGAAGGCGACCTGGTCCTCAAGTCTCTTCGAGCACCACTACCCGTCGATCCGAAGGGAAAATTCAAACCTAATTGGGCCGGGCCATACCTGGTCAAGAAAATAATTTCGGGGGACGCAGTAAGACTAAGTGACCTAGACGGGGTGGATTTCACAAACCCGACCAACCTAGACCAACTCAAGAAATAATACCCTTAAACCCTAGCAACCAACAAACCACTCCCTAGTTTCACAACTAGTGACCACGATATCCCGTTCAAGTCAAGTTCCTCAATGTGTTCTGATTTGAAATTGCATGTTTTACCGAGTCTAAGTTGCGGCACCTTGCCACGTTTCAAACGTCCTTTGATCTGTCAAAGGCAACATCCATTTGCACTCAAACAAATTAAACCAAACACCTGAACTACGAGCATGGTTTGATTTCACCTTTTCAGGTGGATACGTAGGCAATCCTTTCTTACACAAGAAGGATACAACCACAAAACCCAAAACACATTAACAAAACTTTTCGAACTACGAACATGATTTTATTTCACCTTTTTCAGGTGGATACGTAGGCAGTCCTTTCTTACACAAGAAGGATACAACCATCCCCACAAATAAAAAAAAAATCACTCATATCAACTTCGAAAAGAAAAGGGAAAAACATTCCCCTTTTCCACAAAAATACAAAATAAAAAAGCCTTTCTCTCTTCCCACAAAAATCCCCTTTCCCAAGTGCAATGTTTAGGATAATTCAAACCGAATTGCCTTTACAAAATGGATGGAAGAAACAAGCGTTCACAACTCTTTTGACACAAGCAATCCTTTTATTTAATTAATAATGAGAAGGATTACAAATTTGACAACAAATAAAGCTAAGCAAGTCTACAACTTGTCAAAGCTAGAGTGTCGACTAAGACATCTCACATAGTAAAACTAGCGCAAAATACACAATACGTAGCTAGTATGACATAATAAAAACTCACAACACTATTACAACATAAGAGTAAAACGGGTAATAGAGGTCTTCATTCTTCCATTCTTTAATACTACGGTTTTATGTGTCTAAGGATACTCTATCGAGTGGGACTTACTCTGTCGAGTAAGTAGTTTTTGACGCAAAATAGTAGACTTCCTGTAGGGTACTTGATCGAGTAAGTTGGGGACTCGATCGAGTAAGGCGCACATGATCGAGTAAGTCACTTACTCGGTCGAATAATAGTGTTTTACGGGCTGAGTTTGACGGGTTTTGTTAATGATGCGAGATTAATATAAAAGGGATTGTTGTTATTTCTTAAACACTTTTCAACATCATAAACTTTTCAAGTGACGATTAGAAGTTACGTATCTTGTTTCTCTCGCATCATTGGCAAATCCCTAAGCTACGTTCGTCGGATCATCTTGTTCTTTACGTCGTTGCGATCGTCATGTCGAGGGTAAGTTCCTTGAATAATTTATATTGGGATTCATTGAGTTTCTTTAAAACCCTAATTGGGTATTGTTGGGGGTTTTGGGAGATTTGTATGGTTGTGGTAGTAATTGAATGTATGTATGTTATAGGAGGAGGATTCGTTGAGGAAAGATTCTGATTAGCTGCTAGACCGTCTGTGGTGTTTGCTTTCCAGGTAAGGTTTCCCTACTCAGTATTGGCTACATAATGTGTTGGTGATTGTTGTTGTGACTGTTGATTAATTATAATGTTGGATTGGTTTTGGTGATTATTGATAGTATATTGTTGATTGATTGTATAACTGTCTGTGATCTTCGGGGTGCGTCCCTGGCTGAGTGGAGTCACTTGCGGGAGTGGCTTCACGTCCTTGGTTTGCCTTCTGTGGAACCCTCCACATAAGGGATGTGCACATTAATTAACATGGGTTTATCGCTCGATGGAGATGAGCGGGGCTTAGGTGGGAACGGCTGCGGTCCCCCACTGGCGGTGAGGAGTACTTGTTGCGATGGGTACTCTGGCAGGGCTACACACTTTAGTGTGTAGTTAGTTTTGTAGAGTTAGAGATGGAGTTGTGGAGATTGGTTTGAGCTATTTGAGCTGTTTGTGTTACTGTTTCATTGTGGCTATTACTTTTATGTAATCAGTACTGACCCCGTTAATTGTTTTAAAAACTGTGGTGATCCATTCGGGGATAGTGAGCAGTTGTTGAGCAGGTATGATAACTTATGCGAGGGATAGCTGGGATGGAGTCACCACCGGTCTTAGAGTCTTCCGTTGTGTTTGGATTATTTGTTTTAGTCTTTTAGGATTTTGAGAACAGTTGTATTTCTTATGACAGTTTTGGAGTTTTGTTGTATCACTTAAACTTTATTATCATTTAAATACATTTCGTTATTGTCTATTTGGGTATCATTGCGTCGGGTAACCGAGATGGTGGCGTTCTCATACCTTAAGTGGTCCTGGTAAGGCACTTGGAGTGTGGGGGTGTCACACATTCTACCCTTGCCTTTGCCCTCGGAGTGCATCTTCCCGTTGCTCTTCTTATTGGCCCGCCTAGCATGGACTTCCTCTTCGGAACGGATCCTCAACGGATCTACGACGGCGAAGGCCTCCGGTCTTTTGCATGTCCCCATACTCAGTCCAAGACGAGCCCATATACGGTCTACTACCTCTTTGGGACCCGAGCTTCTCCTCTTCGGTGGCCTCATTACATCTGGATTAGCATCATCGGCAAAGTCATCAAAGAAGGCACGGTCGGCCTTGCCAACCTCTTTATACTTCAAATCGACAACCTCATCCTTACGAGACTTGGACCTTTCTTCAAAGGTTTAAGCTCTTGACCACTTGACATAAGCGGGAGTCACCCATGTCGTGGCAACGGGGTTTGGTGCCTCCCAAGTTGGCCGAATGGCCCACCACCTTTCGAAAACCTCCACAAGCTCGGAGGTCTGGAAAAAACTCTCTTAGAGGAGAGTATCTTGAGCGGGCACCTTTTGTTGACGCCCCATTTGCCTCATGAGCCTTTCGGAATAAATGGAGGAAGCAACCTTCAAGCCCACCACCATCAAAGAACAAGAACTAGCAACCGAAGCGGGCAACCCCGTAAAGGACCTCAAGTGCCACCATGGCACCACCCAACGGATATGAGGACCACCCTCCTCCACCAATCTCGAGGTCCAATAGGCCGCGATGGATGCAAAACTATCCGAGTACAACTTCTTCCTCATAGTAAGGTGACGGAAGGAGTAAGAAGAAGAGTCGGCCGGAGGCTCTACATACCTTAGCCTCTCCAATAGCCACACTTGGAGGATCCTAGGAGATCCAAACGAGGGAGCTTCTCCGCAAGAGCCCTTCTTGTCCAAGGCTTGGATGATCTCGCCAAGCACCAACCATGATGGATCCCTACCATGCTCCATTTTCTCAACTACATGCACAAGGGTCATACTACCATAACACTTTGACCCCTCCTTCTTCAAGGCATCGACAAGGAGGTATGCATACACTAGGCAAAATGCAAGAGCCCTTCTCCTAGCCACCTCCGAGACATTGACATCCAACCGGTTTGAGAAAATGTCAATAAGATCCAACATATCCACACCATGGGGAGCAAGGAGGAAGTTCACTTGGCTCGTTGACAAGCCCAACATTGAACGAAACTTCACTTTGTAACACAACCGAGTCGAAGGAAGCACCGGAGTACAACCCGGCCATCCACCAATAGCACCCACTTCTTCGGCAAGAGGACAAATTTCACCCTTCGGGAATATGAAAACATGATGTTTCGAATCCCAAAACCGAGAGCATGCTTCAAGGAACGAGGATTGCACCTTGACTTGACGAAGCACCAACAATTGACCAACTCCCATTACAACGAGTTGATACTTCTCGGGAGGTGACAAATCCCGACACCAATGTTACAACCTATTTTCGAAAGCATCCATGAATATTTTGTGGAGGAAGAAGAAAGGTTTTCGTAGAGACGTTTTCGTGTTTCGAATGATGAAACAATGAAGCACAAAAGTCCCTATTTATACAAAAAAATTAGCGCTTTTTTCCGAAAAAAGGAGAAGCTCCCTTCCATCGCCCATGGCCTCGTGCCTCTTTGGGCTGGTCCTCAGAATCCGCACCTTGATTTGTCCCTATCAAGTTTTGTTTCTTCCTGACACCTAAATCCTCCCGCCACACGGCTCGCGCCTCTTCGGGCCTATCCAGTAATTTTTGTGTTTTCTCACACTCACATTTCCTTGTTTTCGCGTTTTACGAAATCTGACACGGTTTCCATGGCGCGGCTTTAAACACACGGGTTTTCCCTTCTTTTTTTAGGGGGGATGGGCTAGTCGCCCCGATACGCGACGGATCGTTTCCATGACAGTCGAAAATTCCGAATTTTTTTTTGCTTTTTTCCACAAAACCGAGAATTGATAACACAACGTCAATTTTCTTCCAAAATTCAAGCTCTTGCAAATCAAAGTCTTGATCTCACAAAAATCAAATAAAATACACTCGCAAAAATCTCTTTTGAAATTCATCCGTGACGGTTTGAGTTTTAGTTTTTCGAGTTACAAATCAATCTTGGCAAAATTCGATGCAATTTAATTCAAACACGAATTAATTTTTCGAAATTTCAAATCAATTTCTTTTGAAAAATCCAAACGTGATGACCTATCGCGGAATTTTCAAATTTTAATTTTCAAATTTTATCTTCGAGTCATCGTGGTTATTTTTGTCTTCATCAAATGCTTTTGCGTGTTTATGTTTATGCGTACGTGCCACCTGTTGCCTGTTTTCTACACTAACAATACTGGAACAAATGCAAAGCAAAAGGGGAATCAGCAGCTGACCGTGCTTCTCCGAAACACAACACAAAAAAAGCCAAACAAAATAAAACACAATCCAAAAACACATATATACAAACCGCCTCACACAAAATATATCAACATACATTTGATACAAACGACTGACCATATAAATAGGATCAGGTACAAGTATTTATCATACAGACACTGGCTTAAAACAACAAGCTGGGGGCTATCCGCCACCTACCGAACTAAGAACTCCCTATCCTTCTCATCGGAAAAGAAAAGGAGCGACATGGATAAGAAAGGAGTAACTGCGGAAGCAGAGGTGGTTACCATGATGGTAATACCTCAGTCCTACTCCGTAACAAAAAGGGGAAAAAGGCCTGGCAGATTTCGGACAACACGACAATCAGGAATTGTGACTCAGTGCATCGCCCCGACGTTAACCCCCAATCGTTGGAATTCAGCCATGAAAGGGAGCCATGACATAGGGTGCAACCCCAATGTTGAACTCCAATCATCAGAACTCAACGACGATCGAAGAAGGTAACGTAGAACACTTGATCAAAGGCTGGACAAAGGCCGCCAGGGAGAAACATAACTCGACAAGGACAAGGCAAAAGCTGTCTCTCCTCCTCTAGGGCCTCAACAACGGACCCAGTGGGCCCAGAACACTCCCCTGCAATCGGGACAAAACAACAACGTCAGCCGAAATTTCGGCATTACGACGGCACAAAATGGATAAATCCAAAAAAAACACACCTGTAAATAGAAAACAAAAACAAGGGCTAGCCCGCCCAAACCAAACCAACAAAAATACTTCGCAAAAATCGCACAAAAAACGACTCGCCCTTCTTTTCAAGCAGAAGACGAGTCAAAACAACAGCAAAAATTTTCAAAAACCACTCAACACCTCAAGGGCCACACAAGGCCCGCAAAACAACAACAACAAAAATTCACGACACAACCGGGTATTTTTCACAGGACAAAAAGGCAATTTTACGCCAATTCATGCACAAACAGGTCAAAAATTCAAAATACGACCACAACAAAGCAACGTGATTTTATCATGTCTCAAAGTGACCTAAACTACCGGTAAGGTCCATTTCAACACAAATTTGCCCAATTTGAGCTCAAACAGACGCTTATTTCATCAGACATAAGACCGTCGCAAAAGGCAAAAATTCAAATTTTGTCCACAACGCCCAATGAAGGTTCAATATAGCAAAGATGGTCTTCCCCGACTACAATGCAACCTAGTGGGGCACACAACTCAAGCAAACAAACATCGATTTGTGAAATAAGAAGGTTTTCCATCTCATTCGCATTTTTCGAGCCTAGGGAGTGGGAACGGGAACCAAAATACAAACTAAAAGCACCCCTATATTCCTAAACAGGTTTCTAACCTAATGCAATCATCAATTTCACTCGAAAGTGGGCTAAACAAAAACGCCCAAATCAATTTTCAAATGGTTTGGGTTTCGCTCTAATTCAATTGACAAAAAGACAAAAAAATTCAAATGAATTCAAGAGGATTTACATACCTTGAGATGACATGATGATAAGGGCACAAAAGCAAACTAGAAACAAGGTCGAAAATGGCGTCTTTTCGGGTTTTTTGTGATTGTGTCGAAGAAGATGATGAGAATGAGGAGCTTCCCATTCTCGCGTCTTTTTACATAAAAAAGGGAAGCTCCCTTCCTTCGCAGATCAACTCGCGCCTCATTGGGGTGTCCTCTACGCATTCAGCGGAATTTTGGGCTTTGGCCAAATTCCCCACACAAATTCACTATTTTCACAAATTTTCAACGACGGCAATAAAAACCGCCATTTTTCAAATACAAAAACAAAATAGTGAGATTCAAAAGTCACTATTTTCACAACTTTTCGACGACGGCAATAAAAACCGTCATTTTTCAAATACAAAAACAAAATAGTGAGATTCAAATTCACTATTTTCACAAATCTTCGACGATAGCACTAAAAACCGTCATTTTTCAAATACGAAAAAAAAATAGTGAAGTTCAAATTCGCTATTCTCACAAAATTTTCAACGACATGTTCGAACCTCAAACAAGCGGCATTAAAAACAGTTCGAACCTTCAAAAAAGGGGTAGTGAAATTAACTACCCTTCACAAATCTCAAATCACGGGAAGACGGAATCGAAACCATATCCCCAGACACACATCAAGTGGCAGAATACACATCTGCTCTTTTTTACAACTTTCAACAAACGGCAATAAAAATCGCTATCTCCCATCGAGATTCAAAATCACCGCCGACCACCGGGGCCAAGCTCATGAGCCTATCCCTTTCCGGCGCCACAAACATTCAATATAAACACCGAGATTCCCCAGTAGGATATCGGAGGGTTCCTCACGGAGCCCGCAGAACTCAGACAACTTCTCGAAATAGGCCCGTCCAACACGGCTATTTCCCATAATCGATCATTCGACATTCAACATTGCTGGCGAGCCTCAAAACACAACACATTCAACACGACTAGCGAGCCACAAAACGCAACACATTGAAAATGGCTGGCGAGCCTCAAAACGCAACACATTCAACATGGCTGGCGAGCCTCAAAACGCAACACATTCAACGCGGCTGGCGAGCGCCTTCATATCCGCAACGCGGCCGACGAACCCCTTTATATTCGCAACGCGGCTGGCGACCCCCTCCATATATGCAACGCGACTGGCGAGCCTCATCATATCCGCAACACGGCTGGCGAGCCTTTGTCCACAAACAAGGAACGACTCAAGGACATATCCCGAAGATGCCACAGGTATGACTCCTTGTTATAGCTGGCGAGCCTTTGTACGTAGTCTAACGGACTTTAAACGAACCGAATGGACAGTCGACAGACTCTAAACTGTTCCCGATGATAGGTCCTTGACTCGTTGATGTGACCATTATTTGAGCATATTTAGTCCCCGAATTAGCCTCGTTCCTATGCTTTTTAGTGCATATTTGGATCATTTACTATCTTTAGTCCTTTGTTTTGCATATTCTTTGAGGTTTTGTTTCCTTGGTAGGAGAGGAGTGCAAACCTTGCATTTTCATGGCAAAATAAGAGCTAAATTGATCGAATCTAATGACCAGGCATCAAAGAGAAAGACAAGACTAGAAGGCCTTTGTACATATTATAGTAGATGGGCAATGATGAAGAAATCCTTGCATCTCCGACAAGATCTCGGAGGATTATTAAAGGAAGAAAGAAGAAAAGAAGAAAAAGAAGGCTGGGACGAGATTCGCTCGTCCAACCAGGCAGGACGCCCGTCCAACACTGCAAAAATCCGAGCGTCCTTCCCATAGGGACGCCCGTCCAGAGGCCTCCCAGGACGCTCGTCCAAGCCAGCAATCCACTCGTCCAGCCACCCCACAATCCGCTCGTCCCAACCCTTGGACGCCCGGATTCTGTTAGAGCCCCACACGTCTTCTTCTTGCTCCATGAAAGATGCGCATATTTGTGAAAGACCGGCAAAAAGGAGACCCGCATCTTTTTCTGCGAGGAGCGATTCCTCAAGGACTTAATCGTCATTTAAGCCCTTAGTAAACCCTAATTTGTGTACCTAATCCTTACTATAAATACCCCATTAGTTTAATTAGATTAATCATGTTCTTCTTATCAATCTTTAGTGTAGTTTATATCATTCTAATCTCTTCTTAATCTTGTAATCAACTTCTAATCAATTATTAATACAAATCTCATTTCCTTAATCTCTCTTTTGTTCATCTTTTATTTTGGGTAATTGAAGATTATTTGGGTTATTATTGGGAGATTGACAACCTTCCAATCATTCATCAAGTACTTCTATTATTCTTTGCTTTATTTTGGAATCATCATTAGGTATAACTCTCTTAATCCCTTTTTAATTATTGTTAATCATCTTCATTCATTCATCATGTTTTGCTTTGTTAATATGATTGACAACCTTGTTAACATGTTAAACTTGACAATGAGTGAGTAGTTTCCTTAACTAGAGTTAATGGGTAATTAGGGGAAACCAACATGGGGGATGATTCATGCTTAATTTAATATGTTTTCATAATTTATTTGCTTGCTTGTTTTGATCTCAACTTATGCACATGTTATGTTTGATGAAATGCGAGCCTATGAATCCTTGCATTTTTTACCCATCACTTACCTTTTCAATGAGACTTGTAAGACATAAACCTACTTGAGTCTCATTAGACCATGCATATAGTTGAGTAGGGAGGATTAAGTCGACTTGTAGGTGTTGTACAATCTAATCGATTCGGCTCCGGGACCCAAACCTTCCTACGATTATAAGATATAAACCAACTCGATCCTATCACAACAATAATTGCTTGCTTATAATTTGAGAATATGTTTGTATGATCAATTCCCATGAATCCCCTATGACCCCATGACATCCTAGTGCTTTTCATCATTTGTTTACATCTCATTTTAATCATCTTGCTTGCTCACTTTTATTGCTATTTAGTTTAGTGATCTTCTTATCTCAACCCAAATTGTGACACCCCTAGACAGCGCTACTTGCAATCGAAAATCCTACATCAATACCCGTCCCTTGGGATCCGACCTTTACTTGCCTCTTTACTAATAGTAGAGTTGTTTGTGAAGTTATAAATATTGTTTTGGTCTAGGTGCTCCTAACGACAAGTAACCG
The DNA here is from genome assembly GCF_048544455.1 of Silene latifolia. Taxonomy (NCBI): domain Eukaryota; kingdom Viridiplantae; phylum Streptophyta; class Magnoliopsida; order Caryophyllales; family Caryophyllaceae; genus Silene; species Silene latifolia. Next base: position 58,507,652 of record NC_133528.1, read on the forward strand.
AAAATTAAGCTCCAAGTGAGTCCGACCAAAAATGGCGCCGTTGCCGGGGACGGTGTTAACTTGATTTGATTTTCTTAGATCGTTATTAGTTGTGTCTTTCTTTGCCTTGGGGAAGTAAAACTCCGATCCTCAAGGTTTGTTCTAATTGTTTTCAAGTTGTTCGATATTTTGCAAGATGGATATTATAGATTGTTTTGTTGAGGACCACTTGAGTATACCTTTCTTCAAAGACCCCATGCGAGCATTGGAAGCCTTGGAAGCAAGTGAGGCCAAAAATATGCATTGGGAATTAGAGGTAGACCTTTTTGAGGCCGCTCTAGCTAACAAAGAACTTACTCATGAGCAATCCGAATTAGTACATAACATCCTTGTGGAAGCATATCAACCTATGGAACAAGAGCAAGAAATCATAGAAGACATCTTACAAGCCGAAGAACAAGAAGAATTTGTCATGGAATTTGAGTATGACGAGATTGATGAGCTTGAAGAACAAGTTGAACATGCCATGAGAATGGAGTGTCTAATAGAAATGGATCAAGTTCTCAATGAACCTTCAAAGGAGGAAAGTGAGGTACAAGTCCCGACTTTAAAACCCCTTCCCCCAAATTTGAAATATGCTTACCTTGATGAATCTAAGACCAAACCCGTGATTGTTAATGACAAACTTGATGAAAACCAATTGGGAAAATTGCTTGATGTGTTGAAACAACATGAAAAGGCTATAGGTTATAGTCTAGATGACCTTAAAGGGATAAGTCCCAACTTTTGGATCCATAGAATTCATCTAGAGGAAGACCATAGACCTACCATTAAATCTCAAAGGAGATTAAACCCCCACATGCAAGAAGTTGTTAAAGGAGAGGTTATGAAATTACTTGATGCGGGAATCATATATCCCATATCGGACTCTTTGTGGGTTAGTCCCGTGCAAGTGGTACCTAAGAAAGGAGGTACCACGGTAGTAACAAATGAAAAGAATGAGTTAATACCCAAAAGGAAGATCACCGGTTGGCGTATGTGCATTGACTATCGAAAATTGAACTCCGCAACAAGAAAGGATCATTTCCCCTTACCATTCATTGACCAAATGCTTGAGAGGCTAGCCTCTAACGAGTTCTTTTGCTACCTTGACGGGTATTCGGGATTCTTTCAAATCCCCATACACCCGGATGACCAACACAAGACCACCTTCACATGCCCTTACGGTACTTTTGCATATAGGAGGATGCCTTTTGGCTAGTGTAATGCCCCTGCCACTTTTCAAAGATGCATGATGAGTGTCTTCTCCGATTACCTAGAGACCATAATGGAAGTTTTTATGGATGATTTTAGCGTTTATGGAAAAGACTGAGACTCATGTTTGCATAATCTTTCTCTTGTATTGCAAAAATGTGAAGACGTTAGTCTTGTTTTAAATTGGGAGAAGTGTCACTTCATGGTCAATGAAGGAATTGTTTTGGGTCATTTAATCTCGAAAAAAGGCATCGAGGTCGATAAAGCTAAGGTTGAGGTGATAGAGAAACTCCCACCTCTTGTGAATGTTAGAGGGGTGAGAAGTTTTCTCGGTCACGCGGGTTTCTATCGCCGTTTCATAAAAGATTTCTCAAAAATAGCGAAACCCCTCACTCAACTCTTACTTAAAAATGCCCAATTCCATTTCACTGATGAGTGTGTTTAAGCCTTTAATAGAATTAAAGAAGCACTAATCTCGACACCGATCATTCAACCTCCAAATTGGGAACTATCGTTCGAGATTATGTGTGATGCTAGTAACTACGCCGTTGGAGCAGTTCTAGGCCAACGGGTAGGGAGAGCTCTACATGCCATCTACTATATAATCAAGACTCTAGACCCTTCCCAAGTGAACTATGATACCTCCGAGAAAGAGCTTCTTGCCATTGTCTATGCTTTGGACAAATTCCGTTCCAACTTACTTGGATCCAAAGTGATTTTCTTTTCGGATCACCGTGCTCTCCGACATCTCTTAATAAAAAAGGAAGCAAAACCAAGGTTGTTGAGATGGATTTTTCTTTTTCAAGAATTCGACTTGGAAATAAGAGACAAGAAAGGAGTCGAGAATGTAGTAGCGGATCACTTGTCAAGGATCCTGTTTCACGATGAAGAAGGAGAAACACCAATCAATGACTCCTTCCCCGATGATATCTTGATGGCTATCAAAACACAACCTGAGAGACATATCACCCTATGGTTTGCCGATTATGCCAACTATATTGTTGGAAGAGTACTCCCTCCAAACTTAAACGACAACCAAAGAAAGAGGTTCTTATTCGAAGTAAAGAGGTACTTTTGGGATGACCCAAATCTTTACAAAGAGTGTAGTTATGGGCTCTACCAAAGGTGCATCCCTCAATGGGAAATTCAAGGAGTCTTGGAAGGGTGCCACTCATCACCTTACGGTGGACACCATGGAGCAAGAAGAACCATCGCAAAAATTCTTCAATCGGGCTTCTATTGGCCTACAATGTTCCAAGATACAAGGGAATTCATCCTTCATTGTGATGCTTGTCAAAGGACGGGGAATATCTCTTGGAGGAATGAAATGCCACAAAGAGGCATACTAGAGGTGGAGATCTTTGACGTTTGGGGGATCGACTACCAAGGGCCGTTCGTGACATCCAAGGGAAACAAATATATCCTTGTGGCCGTAGACTACGTCTCAAAGTGGGTGGAGGCAATTGCCACCCCAACCGATGATACGAAGACGATCACTAAGCTCTTCAAGAAGATAATCTTCCCAAGATTCGGAGTCCCTAGAGCAATCATAAGTGATGGAGGAACGCATTTTCACTAAAAGAAGCTCGCATCCCTTTTGACCAAATATGGTGTTCAACATAGAATCGGCTTAGGATACCATCCTCAAACAAGAGGTCAAGTTGAAGTTTCAAATAGAGAGATCAAACAAATTCTTGAGAAAGTTGTAAACAAGACTCATAAAGATTGGAGCATGTAGCTTGACGACGCTCTTTGGGCTTATAGGACGGCCTATAAGACTCCCATAGGAGCCTCTCCTTACAAACTTGTCTATGGGAAGGCATGCCACTTGCCAATCGAGTTAGAGTACAAAGCTTTTTGGACGATTAAAGCTCTCAACCTTGATCTCAAATTAAGTGGTCAAAGGAGGATGATCTAAATTCAAGATTTGGAAGAATTTCGACTACAATCTTATGAGAATGCCAAGATTTACAAGGAAAGGACAAAGTTGCTCCATGATAAGAGAATCAAGCAAAAAGCCTTGCACAAAGGAGATAAAGTCCTTCCATTCAATTCCCGATATCGACTCATTCCCGGGAAGTTGAACTCTAGATGGATGGGTCCTTATGTGATCACCGAGGTAGGCAATTATGGAGACTTTGAGATCAAGGCGGAAGATGGAAGCAAATTCAAGGTCAATGGCCAAAGATTGAAGCCATATTATGAGGGAGCATTTATTGGAGAGGTCGAGGTCACCTATCTCGGGCCTCCTCATCCTTGAAGAAATCATCAAAGGGAGAGTTTGGTGGAGTCCTCCCTAAATCACCACTTGTAAATATACTAACCCTCCTAACTTGTATTTTTAACTTTATTGCATCCTTTTTATCATAAACATGATTCTTTCCATGAGAGTAAGCGAGGGAGGGTCACAAATCTTTTTGATGGATGAAGGAACTAGTTTTCAAGCATGGAGAAGCTTTTTAACGAAGTAAAGGAAAATCGAGGGAAATCCGCTCGTCCAGAGGGAAAGACGACCGTCCAACAAAGAATCCGAGCGGCCAACGGAGAATCCGCTCGTCCAAAAATAGCTGACAAGCAGATATTTTATCCTGATCCAGAATCCGAGCGTCTTTAGAGACAATCCGCTCGTCTAACTCCAGACACCCGTCGCTCAACGGTCCGCTCGTCTTTTTGCTGCATGATTTTGGATTTTTCCCTGTAACGGAATCCGAGCGTCTCTTCGACAATACGCTCGTCTAACTTCAGCAAGGACGCTGGTCCCAATTTCAATCCGCTCGTCCTGGCTGTTTCAAATTTCGGAAAAATTCGCTTTAAAGGAATCCGAGCGTCTTCCCAAGAATCCGCTCGTCCCAAAACAGAGGAATCCAAGCGTCCCAGGGTCGAATCCGCTCGTCTCCCTACGACCTTTATTTCTGGTTTTTGCGATTTTGTTTCTCCCTCAACACACAATTTGTGACACCTCAACCTTCTTTCCACTCAAAATATAAAACCCCCTCTCTTATGACTCCAAGACATATCCCAAGCACTCATTCACTCCACAAAAACAAAAACCCCCAATTTCTAGGGTTTCAAAAGATTCAAAAGCAGAAGGTTCCCACTTGGGCCCAAATGGACATTCTTTTCCCAAACTCGAAAAAGGGAAACGAAGGAGAAAATGGGCAAGAAGGAGAAGGGAGCGATAAATCTTATGGTGGGGATACGGTGGAGCTCAATAGTGAAGAAGATGAGTTCATGGACTTCAATGCAAGTGATGCATCCAAAGAGGTTTGGGATAGTGACTTAGAGGGGGATGATGGCGATCTCTAGGGATCTCTTCATAGCTAGTTGGAGCGGGCATGAGGCACCCATCAAAGTTTAAGTGAAGTTTCTTTATCCTCTCTCTTTTTAATTTTCATGACAAGAATTTGATGTTTTGATAATTTGTACCATATTTGTCTTAAGTTTGTGGAGTCCTAGAAACATGGAGGACTAACACCTTGGCTTCATTAAGGTGTACTTTTTATTGTTCCCAACTTGTAAAATCCAAACTGACAATATTTAGTTTCATGCATTGCATTCCTTGTGCATGAACTACCCCTAAATTCAAGACGTTAGAAATAATGTCTATTTTGGTCTGGGGAAGTCCATGCATATGAATTGGGAGCTAATTTAAATTATGCTCTCCGCCATAACAAAAACACATGCATCATGTAGCGTAGCTTAGTATAGTTTGCACTTAGTTTAGAAATCATGCATATTTGTTGCATAATTTCCTATCGTATTTACCATTGAGGACAATGCCCATACTAGTGTGGGGATGGGAAATTCTAACTTGACTTTATTCAAAATCCAAAAAAAAAATCCAAAAAATTTCGAAAAATCCAAAAAAATTGAAAAATTGAAAAAAAATCAAAAACATGTTCATTTCCTTTTTAGTGTAGTCCTGTATATATTGTTGTATATATTGCGCTTGTTCATCCTTGTTCACATTGATCGACTACGCCACATCCGAGACATGAGGATATTGAAGATCGCATGGTATGATCTTTCCAATCTCCTTTTTCCTCTTTATGTTAATGACTATGTGGCTTTATTTTGATTGATGCGGTATAAACAATGTGAATTTAGGACTTGCATTTAGATTATTTGGCATATTAGTTGGTAGAAGCATATGCATTAGGATGTATAAATGTTAGTTGCATCATGGCATGTAGTTTGCATGTTAGAAAAATTTTGTGAAACCATCTACTTGGGAAGCTTGACAAGTGTATATAGGCCCTAGTAGATGCTTTTTCTTCTTAAGACTTTGCTTGTTAGAATACTTGTAAAACACCCTAAGATGTGTCATGCTAGTATCCTTTGACCCATGGATTAAGGCCTAGTCAAAAGTACCTTGTGGTGTGATAACTCCTTGGCTACCGTTTATTCCAAGGTGACCCTTGAAACCATTCAACCATCATTCATCCATATTCTACCACATTTTGTCATCAAAGGGAATGGGCACAAAAATTATTCAAAAATTAGAGTTCAAGAAATGAAATGAAAAGAAATTGAAAAAGTTTGCAAATTGCATCAAATGAAAAGAGGAGCAAAAATGAAAACTCCTATGGTTCAAAAATAAGCACCCTCACTACAAATGGGGTGACTTTGAAAATGTTCAAACAGAAAAAGTAAAAAGTTGTCAAGTATTGAAATGCCAAAAATCAAAAGAAATGGCAAGAAATTGTTCTCAAATGTTATATGCCACAAGGAATTGGGGGGAAAAACAAACAACAAAAGCAAACTCCCAAATGAAACTCAAATACTATCGATCCCTTTATCCATCGTATCTATTTTTGTGCATGGTAGAGAGGGGACGACCCTTCTTCTTGTCTAGGCAAGAGGGGGAATTCCGCGATCCTCCAGTGTTTCTTACACCATAGGGAGTCTATTCTTGACAAAAGCATTTAACGATTGAGGACGAAGGTACCCTAGCTTGACACAACTTGGAGGTGATTTATTGGTATCCTTCTAGGCTTAGTAGTTTGAATAAATTGCATCTATGAAGGAGTGTGTACCCTTGAATTGCTTCCCCTTTAAATAATTTCCGCCACTTAGATGAGGAAAGTGGCTATTCTTTTGTAGATGCATCCATTACTTGATTTTGTGTGCTTTAATGCTTGGATGTGTTGCCTTTTTTGCAAGACCCACCTTGCCTTACAAGAAGGCATCCTACCTCATGGTTATCTTGTTGTGAGTTGAAGGGGTGGTGTGAGACCCACTAATTGTCTTATGTCGGCTATATTAGTAGGATAGTTTAAATAAGGGTCCTAGTTCTTGTCACCTCTTTACTCGGGACGAGCAAATGTTCGGTTTGGGGATATTTGATGTGACCATTATTTGAGCATATTTAGTCCCCGAATTAGCCTCGTTCCTATGATTTTTAGTGCATATTTGGGTCATTTACTATATTTAGTCCTTTGTTTTGCATATTCTTTGAGGTTTTGTTTCCTTGGTAGGAGAGGAGTGCAAACCTTGTATTTTCATGGCAAAATAAGAGCTAAATTGATCGAATCTAATGACCAAGCATCAAAGAGAAAGACAAGACTAGAAGGCCTTTGTACATATTATAGTAGATGGGCAATGATGAAGAAATCCTTGCATCTCCGACAAGATCCCAGAGGATTATTGAAGGAAGAAAGAATAAAAGAAGAAAAAGAAGGCTGGGACGGGATCCGCTCTTCCAACCAGGCAGAACGCCCGTCCAACACTGCAAAAATCCAAGCGTCCTTCCCATAGGGACGCCCATCCAGAGGCCTCCCAGGACGCTAGTCCAAGCCAGCAATCCGCTCGTCCAGCCACTCCAAAATCCGCTCGTCCCGACCCTTGGACGCCCGGATTCTGTTATAGCCCCACACGTCTTCTTCTTGCTCCATGAAAGATGCGCATATTTGTGAAAGACCGGCAAAAGGAGACCCGCATCGTTTTCTAAGGGGAATGATTCCTCAAGGACTTAATCGTCATTTAAGCTCTTAGTAAACCCTAATTTGTGTACCTAATCCCCACTATAAATACCCTATTAGTCTAATTAGATTAATCATGTTCTTCTTATCAATCTTTAGTGTAGTTTATATCATTCTAATCTCTTCTTAATCTTGTAATCAACTTCTAATCAATTATTAATACAAATATCATTTCCTTAATCTCTCTTTTGTTCATCTTTTATTTTGGGTAATTGATGATTATTTGGGTTATTATAGGGAGATTGACAACCTTCCAATCATTCATCAAGTACTTCTATTATTCTTTGCTTTATTTTGGAATCATCATTAGGTATAACTCACTTAATCCCTTTTTAATTATTGTTAACCATCTTCATTCATTCATCATGTTTTGATTTGTTAATATGATTGACAACCTTGTTAACATGTTAAACTTGACAATGAGTGAGTAGTTTCCTTAATTATGGTTAATGGGTAATTAGGGGAAACCAACATGGGGGATGATTCATGCTTAATTTAATATGTTTTCATAATTTATTTGCTTGCTTGTTGTGATCTCAACTTATGCACATGTTATGTTTGATGAAATGTGAGCCTATGAATCCTTGCATTTTTTACCCATCACTTACCTTTTCAATGAGACTTGTAAGATATAAACCAACTCGATTCTCATTAGACCATGTATATAGTTGAGTAGGGAGGATTAAGTCGACTTGTAGGTGTTGTACAATCTAATCGATTCAGCTCCGAGACCCAAACCTTCCTAGAATTGTAAGATATAAACCAACTCGATCCTATCACAACAATAATTGCTTGCTTATAATTTGAGAATATGTTTGTATGATCAATTCCCATGAATCACCTATGACCCCATGACACCCTAGTGCTTTTAATCATTTGTTTACATCTCATTTTAATCATCTTGCTTGCTCACTTTTATTGATATTTAGTTTAGTGATCTTCTTATCTCAACCCAAATTGTGACACCCCTAGACACTGCTACATGCAATCGAAAATCCTACATCAATACCCGTCCCTTGGGATCCGACCTTTACTTGCCTCTTTACTAATAGTAGAGTTGTATGTGAAGTTATAAATATTGTTTTGGTCTAGGTGCTCCTAACGACAAGTAACCGAAAATTAAGCTCCAAGTGAGTCCGACCACTCGTATCCTCGAGTCACCTTGGCGTCGCCCTTTCCGACGGCAGGTCTTTGGCCCAAATTTTTTTCGACTCGCCTCGACGTTGCTTCGGTCTCCAAGTTGTGATCTTCGATTGAACTAGGGGCTATGCTTTGACTTTCGCCCTGTCCAAGCCTCAGTCAAAGTGGGGGCTCTGTAGATACCCAGTATCTATCAAGTCTCCAACAAACACCCGATGATTATCGAACTACAACATGCTTATAAATCACAGTGTTCAATCGACGGTTTTTGTACAACTATACGTCGGAAAACTTAAAACGATTTCGAAAATCAAACATTTCAAAACTTTTCAAAAGTACCTGGAGTGTTTAATGCATGACGACGGGGTCACAATTACACTAACTAGAGTAAAAAACGACACCGGACCAAAAACCAACTCAAAAATTCAAATCCCGACTCCAACAACGAGTCAAACACAAAAAACGAAACTTTTCAAGACTTCCATGCTAAGTATTCCCGGAATACTTTATGGTCAAGTAAAAATCATGTCATCCAAAACATAGGATAGAACAAATCCTGATTACAATTGCGTGATAGTGACAAGACACCTCGAAGACCGGCGAAATGGCTCGCGCCTCTTCGAGCAGCCTATGCGGCCACGTCGCTCAAAACTCACACAACCACCCATTTCTCTATAAATACCCCTTAAATGCCACCAATTGAAGGTACGCGAGTGTCCGCCCCCTCATTGCTCCCATAAAATTCTAGACTCGACTTCTCAAGTCACAAACCGACACATGTTTTCGACATACCGATCGAAAACACAAGCCTTACACATTGTTTGGTACCGTCATCGTGCATTAAACCACTTGACCGACCATCTCGACCAACTACACCGCCACCAAACTTAAAACACTCTTTATACATTGCTAAAACGGTTTTCAAACCGTGTTTTCCAATCAAATAAGTTGATACAATTTCGTCGTTTTCTCGTCTCAAGCCTAGCATGTAAGTATGAGGGTGTAAAAATCCTCTTCTATCATGTTTTTCATCTGTTTTATGACTACAACATGCTAAAACATGCATAATATGATTCAAATATGGGTTAAACCCCCCTCTCGGGCTTTAATCCAACCGTGTTTGGTCTCATTTTCCTCTTTAATTCATTTCTTATTTGTAATCGGTTTCTACTATTTCAAATATTTCAAATCATTTTTATGATAAACTTTTAACCATAAAACATTTTTCACCCTTGGTTCCTAATACCATGATGGTTTAAACCCATGTTTCGGTGATAATATTTTGTTAAATGCATTTTAAAAAGGTATTTTAAAACCTTTTTATTTCATTTATTTACATTTTCAAAACAAATGCATTAGTCATAAATAAAAAATCATCCTTGGTTCTACATACCATGTCGGATTTTAACCCGAGTACGATGATAAACATTGACTAATCACAAACAAATGAACTTAAAAAATTAGTTCATAATCATTTTCAAAACTATTCATGTCAAGCTTGCAAAATCGAACCCGACATCGAATATCGTCAATAAAATGATGACTATTCAAGTCCTCTTCTTCACACCAACACAAAAGCGATCTAAACGACATTTTAAAACCAAGACAGGTTCAAACACCCTCTTTTCAAACCATTTTACAAACTTTTTAATGGTCAGAAGATGTCCCTTCAATCGTCCGCTGACCCACGCCTAAACAGGCCACTCATTTTCCAATTTTCGAACCAGGACACGCCTGTTTGCATTGCCTGTTGGCTCGCGCCAATATAGGCTGCCTGATTTAGACCCTGATTCCTTCCAGCACTCGTTTAGGACGATCTCGACTTCGGTTAACCCGAATACAGGACGGATCAGATGGCAAATTTGATTTTTTACATTGTATTTGCAAAACGCCTTACTAAGACAAATGGATCACGTTATGCACCATAAACCTAACTCGGTAAATGGATGTTTAATTTCCGTCTTGCATGCAAATCAACATTAAATCAAACTCGACATCAAATACTTAATACTTAGATTAAACAACCGACATAGAAAGCTCACATGTTAGGTTCAGACTTGTGGATCCGCATTCATGCATTTACCCGTTTTATCAACTTTTGCATTTAACCAACCAAGATCGATCATAGAGGCCGCTACCGCGGGCGGGATTAGATGTCCGATTAAAGGGCTTCCCAATACGTACCTTCACCTCTTACTCAGAAACTTTGGATAGTGGACGACCTTATCCAGGGCATACGACAGTCATTCTAGAGATAGGATGCTAAAGAGGGACGATTCCTTATCTTTAGTACCTATGTCAAACACCGCTTCTTACCTTGGTTGACCTAGGTATAAACTGGATTCGAACGGGTTCCAAGCATCCCACAAATGCTTGGTGGCGACTACGAACATCTCTTACATCGTTTCGAGACCCTTGCCGAGACGAAACCGACCGATCTAAAACGATCCGGTCGCAAGCATTTTTACGCCACCGAGCGTGGCTTTCAAACTGCTGCTACGTCCACAGATCGGCTGGGCGTCGCAGGTGGCCTATGTCCACAGTTGTATTTCATTTATTCATTAGTTTATGTTTGTAATAACTAAACTTGATATTTGTTTAATAAAGTTTCTTAATTGTAATCCCGATTTCACTGCCTCGGGAAACCAAGACGGTAACATTTCCTAATTACCTTGACCGGGTAAGAAGGGGTGTTACAGACTCGGCTTAAGACGGTTATAGAAAATAGAAACGGTTTTTTACCCGGATTCCAAATGTACTCTAATTATTGTCATAACGACTGTATTGGCGCGTAGATGACGACCATGAGGCTGGCTCGACTATTTGAGCTATCACATGTCGACGAAGTTACAAAATGTCATAAATCACTCCGCGTGATAAACATGCGGCCCAATCATCACTAGGTGGTTGGTGGAAGGTGTAGAAACGAGGTTTCTACAACAGGCGCTTATTTCGTCAGCATAATACCGTGTGAGAAGGGCAAAATGCAAAATTTTCACGCATCGCATACAACAAGGGTTTCACATGGCAAAGACGGTCTCCCCCGACTATAATGCAACCTAGTAGGGCCCATAACTCAAGCAAACAAACACAATATTGCTAAACGAGACGGCTTCATTGCTCATTCGTGTTTTTCGCGCATAGGAGACGGAAACAGGGATAAAAATGCAAACTAAAAGCACCCCTATACTCCTAAACAGGTTTCTAACCTAATGCAATCATAAATTTCACTCAAAAATAAGAAAATCAAAAACGCCCAATTTGATGTAAGACCAATTAGGGTTTCGTCCTAATTCAATCAACAAAAATTAAAACAAAATCAAGTAGAATCAAGAGGATAAACATACCAGATGACATGATAGTTTTTGCACAAATGCAAGCAAAGAGCGAGATGAAAAAAGACAATTTGAGAGTTTTCTTTGATTATTTATTGAGGAAGATGGTGAGGAACAGTCAATCCTCGCGTCCTTATTAAGAATAAAGGGGAAGCCCTTTATGTCGCCACAAGGCTCGTGCCTCTTTGGGGTGACTCTGTCAGTTTCAGCCAAGTTTTGGGCTTTGGCCAAAACACACGCATAATCACCATTTTTCACAAATGCAAATTTCAAATGACAGAATTAAAAACCGTTATTTTTCTTCACAAGTACAAAATGGCAAAATTAAAATTCGTTATTTTCATAAAATTTCAAATGACAGAATTAAAAACCGTTATTTTCTTCACAAATACAAAATGGTGAAATACAAATTCGCTATTTTTCACAAAATTTCAAATGACAGAATTAAAAACCGTTATTTCTTTCACAAATACAAAATGGCAAAATTCAAATTTGTTATTTTCACAAAAATTTCAAATAACGGAATTAAAAACCGCTATTTTCTTTATAAATACAAAATAGTGAAATTCAAATTCACTATTTTAACGAAAATTTCAAATTACGTAATTAAGAACCGTTATTTCCTTCACATTTGTAGATGACGGGATTCAAACTCGTTATTCTCGCGAAATCCAAATGATGGAAATAAAAATCGTTATTCTATACCTTTAAAAACTGGAGGTGGCGAAATTCAAACTCGCTATTTTCGCGAAAACTTCGAATGGCAGCAATAAAAATCGTCACTCCTCCTCATGTTCAAAATTACAAGCGACAGTTACAGAAGCCACCATCCACAAGGGCAAGGCCCAAGTTAAAAAAGGCTTATCTCTTTCAAGCTGATGCGTGTCCTAAATATGTTGTTTTACACCCTATTTTACACTTATTTCAGAGCTCATTTATGTAGTTTATGCTACTATTTGCCCCATTTCGTCTACTTTCGTATTTTTATGTAATATTGCAGATTTATGCGGAAATGAGTAGAAATCAAGCTAAATCCATCCCCGAGTACCTTGCATTGCATTTGACATGGAGTAAAGACTCAGGAAGCAAACTTGGTGCGCGTTTCAAGGCCTAAAGATAGCAAAAGCACGGGTGCGTACGAGTTTAACAAGCAAAGTAGCACTTCACAATATTGCAGCCTGCTTCAGATGGCAATATCTCGAGTTCTAGAGCTGATAATCGAGTGATTCCAATTGGAGGTGAAAGCTTATCCTCTTAGCTTTCTAACGCCGCGTAGAACGCCTGATTTGACCAAGGAACGAAGAAATGGCAGCTGTTTTAAGATCGGCGCGCGCTGCAGGAATCGTCAGAATGCAATTCTGTACAGCACCCTTGGTCGATCGACCAGAGCACGACATACAGAAGCTCCTGTACAGCGCAAGTTGGTCGATCGACTGACCCTTATGGTCGATCGACTGAACAACGGGTCTGACGAGAATTAAAAGATCGAGGAAACGCAAGCCCATTGTGTTTAGGTTTTATTAATAAGTGTTACGTTAGTTTGCTATATAACGTAACCTAGAACATCAGATTTATCATCAAGTTTTATCTAGCTAATACCTAGTTTTACATTCCGTTTAGTTTATCGATAATTAGGGTTTGGAATATTGTTTAGCATCGGAATTTTCGTTTCTCAATCGTTCCTCTGCAATTTCGGTATTCTTCCTGCCCTATTTTCAGTTTCATTACTTTATTGCTCATAGTATAGAATTGTTAGTTAGTCTCCCGAAACCTTTATCATCGTTTATGTCAATTGTTTATTTTATCGTTTCAAGTATGAATTCTTCTGTTTATTTCGTTAATTTCATTGTTGTTATCGTAGTTAGTATGAGTAGCTAATTTATTTGTGCTAGGATGTAGGCGAGTTATAGTGTAGGCGGCAAAATAGTGAACGCGGACTGAATCGCATGTCAGTCGATCGACCGCCATACCTGGTCGATCGACTGACCACGTGAGGTTTTCATTTTCGTTTTAATTGTTTTAATTCTTTATTCGACGAATCGAGTGCACACGACTAGTTGAATGTTTAGGATATGATTGACCCATTAGATCGAGAGATAGGGACAGTTGTTAGACCATCAATTAAAATGACTAAACTATGCTGAGATCGAATGATAGGTAAAGTTTAGACCGTAAATTACTTTTCAGGACGAAAGTTAGTATTAGTGATATTAGGGACCTATAGCGAGATCGAAAGATGCTATTTGTTAAGAGTGGACCGAGAGGGCCTCTTTATTTCCCGCCTCATGTGTTTTGATTTAGACCTGTTTACTATGCTGCCGCCGAAACTGTAACAAACCGATCATCCTAATACCCCCTTCTTTATCTGTTTAATCCGTCTTTTTAGTTTATTGTTTTTATTTACTCTTAGTCATAGACCAAATCAATTCAACCCTCACAATTGTTACCTTAGACTTTTATTAGACAGCTAGAAATTACGTCTGCCTCCTTGTGGTTCGACCCTGTTACCACTAGCCTAGGTTAGTCTTAATAGGAAATTATAAATCTTATTTTTGGTACTCACAACGACGGGTATCAAATTTTGGCGCCGTTGCCGGGGAGGCAATTGTTCTAATTTTTGGTTGTCTTTATTTTAGTCTGTTTTTCGCCTCAAGGGAAGACTGAGTACCTTGAGGCAGTCCTCATCTCCTTCTTTAGTGTTGTCTATTTGCAGTACTTCAGGAGAGTCCACTCATGTTCCATTCTTGGGAGCAGCAGGTGGAGATTTGTGGGAGATGTGGCGCTGAGGGGCATGATTCTGCTATATGCCGAGCAGATATGGACCAAGTCTATGCTTACTGGCATTATAAACAAGGTCATTATGTGCCGCCACATCCGTGCTATCAGCAAGGCTTCCAAGAGCCTTCATATTCCTATGCACCGCCTCAGCAAGACCCTAATCCTTCTGAAGAAAGTGCGGAAATGAAGTCTATGATGGAGATGCTTAAACTCCAAATGCAAGAAATCGCTGAACAGAGAGAAGCTTATTTCAAAAGACTTGAGCTTCTTTTGGCTCAAGTAGCTGCCGAGCAAAACGATGATGTGTATGACTCGGAGGATGATGATTTGGAGGAAGGTGAAGCGTCAATTGAAGACTTCAATGCTGTGCCACATAAAGAATTCGATCAAGCAGATTTGTGTGGTCGAACGAATGACATTGCAGAAGGAAGAGCGGTCGATCGATTGGAACCAGTGGTCGATCGACCGGTTATGCTGGAGGAGGAAACTACTCGATCGAGTAGTGATGCTGTTCGATCAACCCCCGCGGCCTTGGGAATTGTTAAATCGTCACCAACGCCTATTCCGGATGACGATGAGAAGGTAAATGAAGATCACTCCTATCCGATTAGAGGTAATTCCACTCCTTTAGTCGATTATGTATACCTTCCTACTCCTTCTGTTGAACCATTTGCTGCTGTAGGATTGACGCCTCCGTCCCAGTTTGGGAACAAGTTGGAGGAAAATCGCTTTGTTTCTCTTTCTACAGGTCTTGGCAAGTTCAAAGACCCCGGAGGTGAGTTGGGTGTTCCTAGCTTGAAGTGCAGCACTTTGCCCGGATATATGATCCAGGAGGAGGTCCTGATGAGGATATGCCGTCTAAGAAGAAGTTGTGCGCTAAGGTGAAAGATTGGGATCCGGATGCTGCGAGACGTTGTTGTTCGTCCGTTGCCATGTTGTGGAGGCCGGGAGAAGATTTGACAGTTTCTGAAGCCACTGCGTTCAGTCAGAAGCCTAGTAGTGGGCCATACCGTGGCCGTTTTATTAGCTGATCACAAGTTTTATCAAAAACCTTCATTTTATTTGCTTTTAAACTCTTTTTTATTGCATTTGTGTGCGCGAAACTTCGCATTTAATTTTGTTGCTTAGGATTTTATATGCTTTAGACATTATTCTGGGTTTTGCGCAATTTTGGGCGCGTATTGTTGTGCACTTGCAGGCTTTAAGACCTCATTAGCTCAAGTAATTGAGTAAATACGAAGAAATAAGGAGTACAGCAGTATTTTCAGTCGATCGACTGGCTACATTGGTCGATCGACTGAGTTGCACTTTCCAGGAGCTATTGTTTCGACACACATCGTCGATCGATGCCGTTCTTAGTCGATCGACCAAGGACGCTGCTGTACCTATTCACGACCTCCCCCCTGCTGTGTTTGGTCGATATGCGGACTTAAGGGAGTTTTCTACGCCGCTTTATTTTCCGTCCAATTATTTATTTCTTCTAATTTTCTCATTTGTGCACAAATTTACCGCTTCAAAATTGTTTTCTCAGTCTTATGCGTGGTAATTTCTGTCTTTCAGGTACTTATTAGTAGCACTGCATTGCTCTTTGAAACCTCCTAGCTCACGCTGGTTGGTTTGGGAGGTTTCCTTTCGCGCTTAAAGTCTTGTGAGTTCCTGATTTCCACTTAATGTCATTTTTATTTATTTTCCCGCAAATTCCCATTTCTCTTTTCTTCATTACATGATTTTGCACAATGGGGACATTGTGCGATTTGGTTTGGGGAAGGGTTTTGCGTCGCATAATTTGCTTGCATTCACGTTTACATTTTTTGTTTTGCATTGTCTTTCACATTTTCCTATATATACCAAAAATTCAAAAAATGAAAAAAATTTCAAAAATTCAAACAAAAATGCACGTTTATTTTAGCATGTAGGTCGAGTCGGAACGGTAGTATTTCAATGATGATATTTCATTTGCATCTGTTTATGCCTAAGCCTTGCTAATTAACATGTTATTAGTAGAATCATATATGCATATCTACGAGTTTTCGTTAAAATATCTTGCTGAGCTTTGGACTTGACTTTAAATTTTGGCAACCTACATCATATTTCTGAGATTTAGAGCCTATAACTGGTGACATTTATGACCGGTTTATTTAGGAATGTGAGTAGTACTCCTTATGAGACATGTTTCCTTAATTTGCATAAATATGAACTTAATCTGCTTAATACCTGTATGCATTCGGTTTGTGGTTTGTTGACACATGTGGTAGAGGTTCCCCTTTCTTATTATGCCCATAAGCTCCACACTGCCAAAAATAGCCTTTTTGTCCCATTACTACATCCTACATATAGCCTGCCTTTGTCAAGCTAGTAGTCTATGTTTTTGAGATTGTTACTTTGTTTTTGGTAGCCATTTGCTCGATTGAGATGATTGTTGGGAAATGAAAAGAAGGAAAGAAAGAAATAGAAAAGTAAAAAGAAAAGAAAAATGATTCGAAAAATACAAAAAAAGAGGTTATGTACTGTTCAAAGCAGTCGATCGACTGCCCATTTAGGTCGATCGACTGAGGTTCGAGAGAAAAAAAAATGAAAGAATCAATTCGCATAATTCAAGCCTTTATCTTATGGCGATTTTTGCTCCCATGTTTTATTCTTACTTCATGGGGAGTTAGTTGATTACTTGTATCTCTGGAAATTGTGAGATTTGTGCTTGCTATAGCACCGTTTCGTTTAATTATGAGCAAGAAGTTGGATGTTGCCATTTGGTTCCGTTTTGGTACTAGCTTGATCACCTGTACCTCCACTTGTCCATAAAATGTTTTGCCTCTTCTTACCCATACCTCACATATCCATATATATACCTCGGCATGTGTCATGGTCATTTGTTTGGTTGGAATGCATATGTACGGTTGTAGAGATTACTTTCATATTAGATTGCAGGCATGTTCTTATAGGTCGTAGTTAGGTGAGAGTCACTACAAAATTACTTCTTTCTATCTTTACATTATTCACCTGTGCTTATTTGAGTGATTTGAGCGACCCGTGAGAGTCCAATTTGATAAGTCTCTATAGTTGACGGTTCAGCATGTTTTTAACGACTCCATAACTCGTTTACATGGTTCATTTGCTAATTGATTGTTGGTTATTGCATTAAATTAGTTTAGGCTATTCAATTGCATTTCGCTCTGAGTTTGAACTCGTTCCTTTAGATCGAGTCTAGTTCTTGCTTGGGGACAAGCAAGGGTTTGGTTTGGGGAAGTTTGATGCGTGTCCTAAATATGTTGTTTTACACCCTATTTTACACGCATTTCAGAGCTCATTTATGTAGTTTATGCTACTATTTGCCCCATTTCGTCTACTTTCGTATTTTTATGTAATATTGCAGATTTATGCGGAAATGAGTAGAAATCAAGCTAAATCCATCCCCGAGTACCTTGCATTGCATTTGACATGGAGTAAAGACTCAGGAAGCAAACTTGGTGCGCGTTTCAAGGCCTAAAGATAGCAAAAGCACGGGTGCGTACGAGTTTAACAAGCAAAGTAGCACTTCACAATATTGCAGCCTGCTTCAGATGGCAATATCTCGAGTTCTAGAGCTGATAATCGAGTGATTCTAATTGGAGGTGAAAGCTTATCCTCTTAGCTTTCCAACGCCGCGTAGAACGCCTGATTTGACCAAGGAACGAAGAAATGGCAGCTGTTTTAAGATCGGCGCGCGCTGTAGGAATCGTCAGAATGCAATTCTGTACAGCACCCTTGGTCGATCGACTGACCTACATGGTCGATCGACCAGAGCACGACATACAGAAGCTCCTGTATAGCGCAAGTTGGTCGATCGACTGACCCTTATGGTCGATCGACTGAACAACGGGTCTGACGAGAATTAAAAGATCGAGGAAACGCAAGCCCATTGTGTTTAGGTTTTGATAATAAGTGTTACGTTAGTTTGCTATATAACGTAACCTAGAACATCAGATTTATCATCAAGTTTTATCTAGCTAATACCTAGTTTTACATTCCGTTTAGTTTATCGATAATTAGGGTTTGGAATATTGTTTAGCATCGGAATTTTCGTTTCTCAATCGTTCCTCTGCAATTTCGGTATTCTTCCTGCCCTATTTTCAGTTTCATTACTTTATTGCTCATAGTATAGAATTGTTAGTTAGTCTCCCGAAACCTTTATCATCGTTTATGTCAATTGTTTATTTTATCGTTTCAAGTATGAATTCTTTTGTTTATTTTGTTAATTTCATTGTTGTTATCGTAATTAGTATGAGTAGCTAATTTATTTGTGCTAGGATGTAGGCGAGTTATAGTGTAGGCGGCAAAATAGTGAACGCGGACTGAATCGCATGTCAGTCGATCGACCGCCATACCTGGTCGATCGACTGACCACGTGAGGTTTTCATTTTCGTTTTAATTGTTTTAATTCTTTATTCGACGAATCGAGTGCACACGACTAGTTGAATGTTTAGGATATGATTGACCCATTAGATCGAGAGATAGGGACAGTTGTTAGACCATCAATTAAAATGACTAAACTATGCTGAGATCGAAAGATAGGTGAAGTTTAGACCGTAAATCACTTTTCAGGACGAAAGTTAGTATTAGTGATATTAGGGACCTATAGCGAGATCGAAAGATGCTATTTGTTAAGAGTGGACCGAGAGGGCCTCTTTATTTCCCGCCTCATGTGTTTTGATTTAGACCTGTTTACTATGCTGCCGCCGAAACTGTAACAAACCGATCATCCTAGTACCCCCTTCTTTATCTGTTTAATCCGTCTTTTTAGTTTATTGTTTTTATTTACTCTTAGTCATAGACCAAATCAATTCAACCCTCACAATTGTTACCTTAGACTTTTATTAGACAGCTAGAAATTACGTCTGCCTCCTTGTGGTTCGACCCTATTACCACTAGCCTAGGTTAGTCTTAATAGGAAATTATAAATCTTATTTTTGGTACTCACAACGACGGGTATCACAAGCACCGCAAACATCTTTTATAAACACCAATATTTCCCTAGTCGAACCCCTGAAAACCTCCGCACGGAGTCATCCTTCAACAAACTGGCAAATCTACCTGCATAAGTAGCAATGACCAGGCGTCAAACAAAGCGAAATCAAGCACCTTCTGCCCCCAGCAGCATCAACGTCGCTCCCTATTTGGTCGGTTGGACAAATAGCCTCTTGAAATAGGCTCGATGATTCACGCTATTTCCCGTAGTCGATCATTCGACCATCAATGACTGGCGAGTCTCTATACACTGACAACAAATAACCTCTTGAAATAGGCCCGATGATCTAGGCTATTTCCCATAGTCGATTATTCGACCATTAATGACTGGGGAGTCTCAACGCACTAACGACAAACAACCTCTTGAAGTAGGTCTAATGATTCAGGCTATTTCCCGCAGTCGATTATCCGACCTGATGCGTGTCCAAAATATGATGGTTTACACCCTATTTTACACGCATTTCAGAGCTCAATTGTGTAGTTTATTCTACGATATTCCCTATTTCCGTCTACTTTCGTGTTTTTGTGAATTATTGCAGAAATGTGAAGAATTCAGCGGAAAATGAGCCGAATCCGTCCCCGAGTATTTATCATAGGACCTGACATGAAGTAGTGACTCGAGAGATGAACTTGGTGCGCGTCTCAAGGCCTAAAAGATAGCAAAATCATGGTTGCGTACAAGTTGCAAAGCTTAAACAAGCGAAGAAGTGCTTCTCGACATTGCAGCCTTATTCAGATGGCTATATCTCGAGTGTGTTTCTTGTTTAGTTTAGTTTTTTTTCCGTCTTTAGACGTTACAATTGGGTTTAGCGCAAATTTTGGGCGCGTATTTATGTGCACTTGCAAGTATTTAGACCAAATTAACTCAATTCATTGAGTTAATTCGAAGAAGAGATCTGTTTCGTCAGGTAGGCCAGTCGATCGACTGAACTAGTTGGTCGATCGACTGCCATATACAGTACAGTAGCTTCTGTTCATCGAGCACTGGTCGATCGACAGGTGCCATGGGTCGATCGACCAGTATTGCTGCTATTCCTTTTCTTCTATTTTTATTCTTTGCACGTAATTTCCGTCCCATTTTTGTTTTTCTCGGATTATGCACGGTATTGTTTGTCTTTTCAGGTACCTTACGGTAGCACTGCTGGCTACCGAAACCTCCTAGCTCACGCGGGTTTGGGGAGGTTTCCTTTAAAGCGCTTAAAATCTTGTGAGTATTCCGAGTTTAGCTTCATGTTTGCTTAATTTACCGCAAATCCCATTTCCTTTGCAATTTTCATTATATGATTTTGCACAATGGAGATATTGTGTGATTTGGTTTGGGGAAGGGTTTTGCGTCGCATTCATTCTGTTTTGCATTCACGTTTACTGCATTTTATGTCTTGCATTGTTATTTATTTTCCCTTATATAAACAAAAATCCAAAAATTTCAAAAAATTTCAAAAAAGAAAATACAAAAAATATCACGTTTACTTTTGCATGTAGGTCGAGTCGGAACTGTAGTATTTTAATGATGACATTGCATTTGCATTTGTTTATGCCTAAGCCGTGCTTAATTGACATGTTATTAGTAGAATCAAATATGCATAGTCTACGAGTTTTCGTTAAATATCTTGTTGAACTTTAAACTTGACTTAGATTTATGGCAAACTACATCATTTTATGAGATTTAGAGCCTATAACTGGTGTCATTCATGACCAGTTTATCTAGGATTGTGAGTAGTTATTCCTTGTAAGACATGTTACATCAATATGCATAAATATGAACTTTATCTGCTTAATACCTGTATGCATTCGGTCTGTGGTTTGTTGACATATGTGGAAGAGGTCTCCTTTATTCATTTTGCCCATAAGCTTCACATAGCCAAAAATAGCCTTTTGTCCCTTTAACTATATCCTATATTCAGCCTGCCTTTGTCAAGCTAGTAGTATTAGTCTTTGGGAGTGTTCTTATCATTTTGGTTATATTTGCTCTTATTGAGAATGTTGGTGAAATGATTGAAGGGAAAGAAAAGAAAAGAAAAAAAAGTAAAAAAATGATTCGGAAAAAAAAAAAGGTCAGTCGATCGACCGTCCCACTTGGTCGATCGACTGCTTGCTGCAGTAGCGAAAGAAAATTTGGAAAATCACATGGTTGTTATTATTATTAAATAGTGATTTTATTCCCATGTATTATTTATATCAATTGGGGAATTAATAATTTATGGAGATTGTGAGAATTGTGCTAGTATAAGCACCGTTTTGATTTATTTTGAGTATGAAGTTGGGATGTTGTTATAATTTGGTTTTCAGTAATTACTAGCTTGGCTATAACTCTGCTTTCCCAAATTCATTTTAGCCCCTTCTTACCCATACCTCACATATCCAAAATTGCCTCAGCATGTGTCATGGTCTTTTATGGTTGGAATGCATATGTACGGTTGTAGAGATTATTTTCATATTAGACTGCAGGCATGTTCTTATAGGTCGTAGTCAGGTGAGAGTCATTACAAAAATTACTTCTTTCTATCTTTACATATATTCACCTGTGCTTATGTGTGATTTGAGCGACCCGTGAGAGTCCATAATAATAAGTCTATATAGTTGACGGTTCAGCAGTTTTTTTTACGACTACATAACTCGTTTGCATGATTCATATTGCTAATTGATTGTTGATTTTTAGCATTAAATTGGTTTAGGCTTTACATGTTGCATTTCGCTCTAAGAATGAACGCGTTCCAAAATAGGTTTTAGGATCGAGTCTAGTTCTTGCTTGGGGACAAGCAAGGGTTTGGTTTGGGGAAGTGATGCGTGTCCAAAATATGATGTTTTACACCCTATTTTACACGCATTTCAGAGCTCAATTGGGTAGTTTATTCTACGATATTCCCTATTTCCATCTACTTTCGTGTTTTTGTGTATTATTGCACAAATGTGAAGAATTCAGCGGAAAATGAGCCGAATCCATCCCCGAGTATTTATCATAGGACCTGACATGAAGTAGTGACTCGAGAGATAAACTTGATGCGCGTTTCAAGGCCTAAAAGATAGCAAAAGCATGGTTGCGTACAAGTTGCAAAGCGTAAACAAGCGAAGAAGTGCTTCTCGACATTGCAGTCTTATTCAGATGGCTATATCTCTAGTTATAGAGCAGATAATCGACTGATTCCACTTGGAGGTGAAAGTTTATCCTCTTAGCTTTCTAACGCTGCGTAGAACGTCTGATTTGACCAAGTAACGAAGAAATGGCAGTTGTTTTAAGATCGGTGCGCGCTGCAGGAATCGTCAGAATGCATTATTGTACAGCGCCAGTGGTCGATCGACTGGTCCCAGTGGTCGATCGACCACCCCTTGACTCTGACGCAAATTAAGAACGAGAATTAGAAAGCCCAATTGTAATTAGTTTTTAGGTTTTTGCGAGACATCTCTATAAATAGGACCTCGAACATCAGTTTTGGGGACGCATTCAGTAGGGGTTAATCCCGTTTACTAATTTGACTTTATCGTTTTAGATTCAATTATAATTAGTTTAGAGTTTTCAATAAAAGCTTCCTTTTGCAATCGGATTCTTCATGCCTTTCTTTTATTCGGTATTTCTGCTCTTTATTTCAGTATTATTTCAATTCATTCAGTAGTTAGATTGTTAGTTTAGATCCCAAACCTTTAATTCAATTGTTGCAAGTTTATAATTCAAGTAGTTTAGTTATGCCTTCGCTATTCATTTTTATCGCTTTATTAGTCGTAGTTAGAATTAATATGCGTAGCTAGAAACCCCGTGCTAAGATGTAAGGGGACCTGCGGCGAAGACGACGCAGAATAAGTGACCTGATGTCGGCCTTTGGTCGATCGACTGGATTAGTCAGTCGATCAACTGGACCTGTTGGTCGATCGACTAGCTTAGCTGGTCGATCGACTTACGCGCGATAGTTTAGCTTTCGTTTCAATGTTTTAATTGCAATATTTGACAATGAGACCGAGAGGAGACTTGTTAAATACTTAGGAATTGACCAACCCACAGATCGAGAGATAGGGAAGGGAAATTGACTAAATTGAAACGACTAAATTTTACTAAGATCGAAAGATAGGTAAAGTTTAGGCATTAGGAATCACTTTTCAGGGCGAGAGCTAGTATTAGGGAGACCTAGGGACCAGTAGCATAGGCTGAGAGGCGCTACTAGTTAAGAATGGACCGAGAGGACTTCTTAGTTTCCCACCTATCGTGATTATTCAGACTTACTTAGGAACCCATCGTCGTAGCTGCAGTGAACCGACCGTCTTAGCATTCTTTTTATTATTGTTTACATCTCTTTAAATTACCTGCTTTAATTTATTTGCATTTAGTTTAGATTTATTTTATTTGCATTTAGATTAGTTTAAATTCAATTCAACCCCCCCCCCCCCCCCCCTTGCTCTATAGACTAAATTAAACAGATGAATCTCATTTGTCTTCCTGTGGTTCGACCCTGCTTACCGCTAACTTCTGTTAGTAGTAATTAGGTTTATAAATTTTACTTTGATACTAAACGACGGTATCACGACCATTAATTCCTGGCGAATCTCCACGCACCGACAACAAATAACCTCTTAAAGTAGGCCCGATGATTCAGGCTATTTCCCGCAGTAGATCATTCGACCATTAATGGCTGGCGAGTCTCCACGCACCGACAACAAACAACCTCATGAAGTAGGCGCGATAATTCAGGCTATTTCACGTACTCGATCATTCGACCATTAATGGCTGGCAAGTCTCCATGCAGTGACAACAAACAACCTCTTGAAGTAGGCCCGATGATTCAGGCCATTTCCCACAGTCGATTATTCGACCGCCAATGGATGGCGAGTCACTACGCACTGACAACAGATAACCTCTTGAGATGGGCCCGATGATTCAGGCTATTTCTCGTAGTCGATCACTCGACCGTCAATTACGTGGACAGCCTCTACGCATGTGCAAGAAAAAATCAAGGGCATATCCCAAAGATGCCTCAGGTATGACTCCTTCCTATGGCTGGCGAGCCTTTATAGGGATTCTAACGGACTTTGAACGACCCGCACCGGCAGTCGACAGACTCTAAACTGTTCCCGATGGCAGGTCCTTGACTCGAAACCCCGAGTCACTTAGAGGCCGCCCTTCCGGATGGCAGGTCCTCGACTCAAATCCTTTTGAGTCGCCTCGACATCGCTTCGGTCATCAGGTTGTAATCTTCAATTAACCTGAAGGTTGTACTTCAACTTTCGCCTTGTCTAAGCCTAAGTCAAATTAGGGGCTCTGTAGATACCCAGTATCTATAGAATCCCTAACAAACACCGGACTACAATATGTTTCGAAAATCGCTATGTTTGATCGACGGTTTGTATAACTACGTGTCGGAAAGCTCAGAAAAACAGCTTCGAAAATGAAAAACATTTTAAAATATTTCAAAAATACCTGGAGTGTTTTATGCACAACGACGGGACCGCAATGACACTAACTAGAGTCAAAACCGACACCGGACCAAAAACCGACTCAAAATTAAAATCCCGACTCCAACAACGAGTCAAACACAACAAACCCACCCCACATAACACCCACATACTAAGTATACACGGTATACTTGGTGCCCAAGTACAAAACATATCCAACAAAACCTAGGATATAACAAAACACAAATTCCAAATTTGCGAAAAGGACAGGACAGCCCTTGTATCGCCTACATGCTCGCGCCTCTTTGGGTGGCCAGTATGGCCACGTCGCCCAAAATGAACAACACCACACATTCCTCTATAAATACCCCTCAAGCACCCCCATTTACAACCACGCGAGAGCCAGTCCCTTCTTCCTCCCTTAAAATTCTAGACCTCGACTTCTAAAGTCAAAAACTGACACATGTTTTTGACCTACCGATTGAAAACACAAACCTTACACATTCTTTGGTACCGTCATCGTGCATTAAAAACACTTGGCCTACCTCTTCGACCAACTACACTCACACTAAAGCAAAGAAACACTCCATATTTACAAAACAGTTTTTCAAATCGAGCTTTCCGACTCAAAAGTTTTATACTTTGTCGATTTCTCGCCAAGCAACTGAACATGTAAGTGTTACGGTGTAACTAATCCTCTTCTTTCATGTCCTTTAACTGTTTTCATGACTTTCACATCATAAAATATGCATAACACGATTCAAAACTTGGAAAGATCGAGCCAAAACTGAGTTTTGGCCAGTGACGGAATCCCGTTGCCTCGCCTAGGGGCTAGCGCCTCATATGGCTTCTCAGGTCAGAACTCAACGTGTTTGAGTTCATCATTCCTCAATGTTTTACTTCGTTTTTCTTTCCATTCTTAAAACGATTTCTACCATTTCAAATCATTTTTATGATAAACATTTTTAAGCATAAATCATAATCACCCTTGGTTCTATATACCATGACGGTTAATTCAGTGATTCGGTCATTATTTGGTTAATTACATTTTAAAGGGTATTTTAACACCTTTTTCCTCATTTTAACAATTTTTCTCTTATATTCACCTTTGTAAGCATTTTAGTCATATTCATAGCCATCCTTGGTTCTACATACCATGTCGTTTTAATCCCGAGTATGATGATAAATTTTCACTAATTACAAAGCGATGAATGTAATATAATTAGTTCATATCAAGCACTTTCCATTTTACTTTATTTCATTTTTCTCTTTGTCTTAAACATATTGCATGTCACCCTCGGCTAACATATGTGCCATGTTGATGTGTCCATTTTATATAGGATTTTACCCCTCATTTTAGCTGGGTTTTTATTGAATATCACACTTTTATTAATGTTTTTATGAGCTAATCTTGTGTTCTAGGTGTGTTGCTTGTATTTGTTGTATTTTGTAGAAAATTAAGCATTCTGTAGCTTATTCCCGTCATTTTAGCAAACACCGAAGTTCACTAAGCTAAGTGGAAGCAAGTATGATGACAAGTAGAACATTGGAGCCCAAAACAAAGGAATGAAAGTCAAGCCCAAAAGAAAGTCCAAAGATCAAGTCAATTAGGAACTTAGGATGCCAAATAAAGCATTTATCCGGGTGATTTAAGGGGCATTAATCGCAAACATTGGATCCCCTTAGCATTTAATCAAGAATTTAAAGGAATATAGCCGGATTCACTCGGCCCCGATCGGGGTGGCCTGTCCCCTGATCGGGGTTTGCTTGCCGAAGGACTTTTACGTTATGTCCCTATTTCACTATAAATAGGGTCCTTAATTCGTCATTGTAGGATATCTTTCCTTACGTCATTTTACACTCCTTTAGCCTTAAGCATACACATTATCTCTTAGTTTTCATATTAGTTTTAATATTGTTAAGCATTTCGTTCTTATTTCAATACAATCTTTCCATTGCCATTTGGGTTTCATTTGTCTTTCTTGTTCAAAGTTGCAAGTTCCTTTTGTTACGGTAATTTCAATCCTTATTCATTTCATTATCGCATTCTTCGTTATTGTTATTTCATAGTATCCGTCATTGCTTTTAGCATTACAATATTAGTTGGTTACTACATTCTACTAGCACTAGTTTATCATTAGCATGTTATTTTACAATTCTTATATTCATCATTTCACTAAGTTACATGTTATTTCTATTTAGTTTATTTATAATTTATAATATTTCATTTAGTTATATTTACATCGTTATCATGTTTATCAATTCACACATTGTTGTTAGTTTCATTTCCGACATGAGTGAGTAGATCCATTTGTCTAGGGATTAGGGAATCCATGCATGATTAATATTTGTAAATGCTAAATTAGGTTGATGTAATATTGTCTATTTGTTTCTATCACATGTTTGCATCGTCATGATTAATCTTTGTTTAGTGGCCATATTTATCGATTAAGTTTGTTAATTCGTTCTATAAGTCGAGAGGCACGGAATCGAATTAGACTAAGCATGTGTTAGTAGGACGACCTAGTCATAATGAGAGTTCTCTAAGACTCGGTCTATGGTTGACAATAAGGCCGAGAGGTGGTTGTCTTTAGCCAAAACAATTGACAATGTTATTTTATCCAAGTTTAACATGAACATCTATATACAATTGCATGTGCGACCCGACTCCCCTAGACTCTTTTAAACATATTTTTTTACATCGTTTAATTTGTTAATCACCAAACCAACAAACCAATCAATCGTAATCGACCTTGATAGAAGTCTATTCATAGCTTTTTCATAACGCAATTCCCGTCTCCTTGTGTTCGACCCCTCGCACTACATTAATTACTATCAATGGAAATTTATCTTTGATTAGGTGTGCGATAAAGCCTATCAAATTTTAGCGCCGTTGCCGAGGAGCACGGTTTTATTGCATTTAGAATTGTTGATTTCTATCTTGTTTTCTTTTGTCTTGAGGAACACTTGTTCCTTGAGACCGTTACTTATGAATTTCTTGAGATTGTTGTCTTATGCCCAGGTCTTCTCGTATTGGAGATTTCTTTCACCGGATTCCGAGCCCGAGAAAACCTTGCGTAGAAGCCAACGGTTTTTGAAAGAAATTAAAGAAATCCACTTCTCCCGTGCAAATTAAAAGTGCAAGAAATTCTTACTTAGACGATCTTAAAGCTTTTGAAGAGGATGAGGTTTCTAGTTCATCATATCCACCACCACCACCATCTCCAACTAAAAAGATGGTGAAACTTTCTGATCATTCCAAGCCCACCGCGGTTATGCTTCCGGCCGGTATTAGACTACTCAAATTACCACCCCGGAGTTCGAGATCAAACCGGCTTTTATTAGCCTTGTGGAAAGAAAGCAATTTGGGGGAAGTCCTTTGGAGGATTGATGCATGCATTTTATATAGACTTATTGTACCATATTTGCACCCATCTCTATGTAATTTGTGTAGTTTTTAGCTACAAATGTCCCCCGAATTGTCTACTTTGGTTTATCTTATATTATTTGCATGTATGAACTGGAGAGGAGCATAATCAAGCCTAAAACATGTCCCTATGCATGCATTTAGGAGATGAGGTTAGTCGGAGGTTGGAGACTACTATTTTAAGATACACATAGAAGTAAGGAAGCTAGGCGAGCAAAGGAAGAGCTTCAAATTACTAGTGCCTAATTTTAAGAGCCATATCTTGAGTTCTAAAATGGATTTTCAAGTGATTCCCCTCTTATCTTTCTAACGCCACCGTAAACGCTCTGTTTGCCCAAATAACGAAGAAATGGCGGCCGTTTGAAATTCAGTGCACGAAGCAGGAATTGTGCGCTGGAAAGTACTCGATCGAGTAGTATCTTGTTTGATCGAGTACCTAATGTCCTCGACCAAATAGTGCCTTTTTTATAGTGTTCGATCGAGTACCTAAAGTTCTTGATCGAGAGGTTTTTGCTAGGAGTTACTCCATCGAGGAGTTCTAAAGTGCTCGATCGAGTAGCTTGCTATTAGATGCGAGATTTTAATTGGTGTTTTAATATCTTAGGTCGAATAAATATCTCCCCTATATAAGGAGAGATATAATTAGGTTTAGGGATCTCTTTATCTCTCTTTTTCTCTCTCTTTTGAGACCTCTTTCAGACGGTTGCTTTGTTCTGGATCTTAATTTTTAATTCCCTCTTTACTCTCTTTAATTTACCATGTTTACTGTTTCTTCATCTCTTGTTCTTGCTCTATTTATATTTATGCATAGCTAATTCTCTAATTCTAGGATTAGGGGAACCATGGTAGTAAAACAATGATGCGATAGTTGGTTTAGGAGATTTAATGTGAGAATTGTTCCATTAGCAATATAATTATAATCGTTTAGTTGAATGCATGCAACTGAATTAGTTAATCTGGTTAAGTTCAGACCTAGATCGGAAGATTGGAATGAATAGACCTGTTATGAACAATAGACTACACTAGTGAGGGCGGAAGCTAAGCTAGTTGTATTTTAGGGCGGTTAGCGGACCGGAAGGACCTTTCCTTTACCCTTCTCACATCAGACCGACTGACCTCATCTCTAGCTGATTTGTGTAATACCATGGTAACCCGACATCCTGGCATCTTTCTCTTTATTTTCTCTCAACCCTTGTTTTTATTAGACTAGTTTAAACAACTCAACCCCCATTTTGTGACTTTAGATGGACCGAATAACGAGTAGATAGTGACCGCCTCCCTGTGGATACGATACCCGACTTACCTCTATTGCATTAGTAGAGCCAGTTGGTTTGATTTTTGATAGGGTTGCGACAGCCGTGTCAAATTTTGGTGCCGTTGCCGGGGAGGCAACTATTTTATTTGCTTGTCTTATTTTCGTCTATCTTTAGCCTCAAGGAATTTATTCCTTGAGGCAGTTCTTATCTTTTCTTCTAGTGCTTTTTTGCTAGGTCCTGCAGGTCCTACCTAGGCAGATCTAGGTAAAAGATCATCAAAGGGAAGGCTTGAGTACCTTTGATCTTCCACCTATGTTTCATCATATGGCGCAGCAGGTGGTGCACTATGAGAGATGTGGTGCTGCTGGGCATGAAGCTGTTACTTACTTGACATGGAACAACGAAGTCTATGCATTTAGGCAGCATAGACAAGCTAGTCATTCTATTGCATATGTGCCGCCACGTCCGTTTCAACAACGAGGCTATCAAAAGCCTCCATTTATCTGGCCACCGCAACAACAAACCTCTCCTCCCGTTACAAAGAATGAAGAACTTGCTGATTTGAAGTCTTTTGTGAAGATACTTGCACTTTAAATGCAAGAAACCGAGAACTCTAGACAGGCTCACCTCAAGCTACTTGAATCTCAACTAGCTCAATTAGTTGTCGAGTCGGATTTTAGGGACTCAGAGACGGTATATGTTGTTTATACCGATAGTAGTCTTTCCCATGAAAGACCTGAGTTGTCTATTGACGATGAAGACTTGTATGACTCGGAAATTGAAGGTGCTAATGAAGATTAAGCTTTTCTCGAATGTTTCACCACGGTTCAGCATCAGGAGTTCGATCGAGCAGATTCCACCACTCGATCGAACAATTTGGAGGATTTGCTCGATCGACCAGATGTGAGTGTTCGATCGAGTACTGCTGAGGAAGAACAACTCGATCGAACGGTCAGTACTCCTCGATCTAGTATTTTTGATGAAGAAACTCCTCGATCGAGCACTATGCTTTTTCGATCGAGTGATATGGCCATGAAGAGCAATGCTATGTCATTTAGGTCCATTTCGGATGACGATATGAAAGAAGACAATGGTTATGGTGAATCTCCCATTTGGAAAGCCGAGCTAGATGCTTTAGAGGCTGCAATTTATGGGACGGAATCCATAAAGTAGGGGGACGAGGAGGTAGCTGAGTCGGTGAATGTTCCTAGCATGGTAGAGGTAATATAGTCTTTTGCCAATGATTCCGACGATAGGAGCGACCGACCTGAGGTAGATATTGACAACTTCATGATTATTGTTATGACTAATAGTAAACTACCTTATGTGACTTCTGCTCTCTATTTTAATGCTCCACCCCCTCCCAGTTGGACAAATAAGCTAATAATGTTTCACCATATTTTTCATCGAAAATTTGTTAGGCTGAGACGGTACTTCAGATTGCTCTTATATGCTCCTTTTCTAATTTGGTGCTACTTATGCTATTGTGTAGCACATGCGCAGGTTTATGATCTCATGATACGAGCTTTGAGTTGCTTTGATTGTGACCAACTGGAGCAACTGGATGAAGAAAAGGAGGTCGAGCTGGAATCTGTCTGAAACTAGCGCTGACCGGGAGGCAACCCGGAGTTTAAACTTTTTAGTTGATTTTTGAATATTTAAGTTTTTGTCTTGTGTAATAATTGGTTTTCAAACCATAGACTCTGAACGATCTAGGCTTGGTTTTTGGTCGCTATTTATCTGCAGGTACCACTCGATCGAGCATTCTTTTTACTCGATCGAGTGCTTGAGCCCTTCGATCGAGCACTCCTCTTCCTCGATCGAGCACCCACAGAAACTGACATCTGGATCGAGTAACCGTTTTTCCTCGATCGAACACTTCTGCAGCCCAATGTACTCGATCGAGTACTATATCTTCTCGATCGAGTGCCATCGAGTAGGCTTGTCTAAATTTACTTCCAATGACGCTGTTATAAAGCTGTTTAGCGACTTCCCATGTTGCTGGCTGGTTTAGGGAAGTCCCTACTTCGCGTATTTTTGTGAGTTTTCCGCAGCTTCACTCTCTTACTTTTCAGTTTGCATTTCCTTTCCCTATTTTTGGGTACAGTGAGGGCATTGTACAGTTTGGTTTGGGGAGGTTATGCATCCATATCTGTGTCTGCATTTATGTTTTTATTGCATTTCTGTTATCAGGTTTAATTTATGTATGCATTGTTGTTTATTTTTATAAAAATTCAAAAATCTCATAAAAATTAATTTTTTTTTATTAAATTCAATCATTTCACATTTAATTTAGCATATAGGTCGAGTCGGAACGGTAGATTTCAATGATGAAATTGCACTATAATTTGTCCTTGTGCTTAAGCGTTGTATAAATTAATATCTTTAGCTTTGTCTTATTGCATATCTACGAGTTAATGTTAAAATACAGCTGAACAAATAGACTTGACCTGAAATTTTGGCAACCAACTTATAATTTCTATGATTTAGAGCCTTATAAACTGGTGTCATTTATGACCGGTTTCATGTAGGATTGTGAGTAGTATACTCCTTGCATAATATGTTCATTAATTTGCACGTATATGAAATTCAATTGCTTTTTGCCTACATACATTCGGGTTAGTTGTTGGTGTCACATGCAGGGAGATGCTTACATTCCCTTTCTTTCATTTTCACCCATTTAACTCCACAATAGCCAAATTTGCTTGTTGACCCTTAACTACATCCAGATTTAGTCTGCCTCGTCAAGCTAGTTAGTGTATGTTTTGCGGTATATAATTTATTGTGCCAAGTTGGGTTGTATTGCATAACTTGGAGTTGGTAATTTATGAAAGAAAGATGGAGGATGAGAAAAAAAATAAGTTGAAAAAGAAAAAAACGAAAGAAAAAAAAAAGAACATGAAAAGGGAAGAAGGAAAAAGAAAAAGAAAAAGAAAAAAAAAGATTGAATAAAGTTGATTTTACTCCTATGCGATCATTATATCTTTTGCGGAGTATGTTCGGTTTGGTGAGTTTGTATGCCGATTGAGGGTATTGTGCTTAATTTTGATGGATTAGAAATGGATATGTTCCATTTGGTTCTGTTCAGGTACTAGCTTGGCCGCCTATACCCTTACATTTTCAAAAATATTTTGCCTTTTCTTACCCATTGCCTCACTTTACCATATTTTTTGTAAGCCCTCGGCTGTGACAGACCTTGTTTGGTTGGAATGTGTGTACGGTAGCTAGAATTGTCTATCATATTAGCTGCATGCATGTTTATGTGGGTTGTAGTTTAGGTGAGCGACTATTTTTCTCCTACTATTACACTCATATGCTTACCCTTTGCTTCATGAGAGAAGAGTGACCCGTGAGAGTCCATCATCAAAGGTCTTGCAAGGTCGACGGTTCAGCTTTATTATAAACATCTTACAACTCGTTTGCATTTGACAGTTTTTGCTATAAGTATTAGTTTGTTGCATTAAATTTGTTTAAGTGGACAATTTGTAGCTAGCTCTGAGTTTTCTTTTCCTTTCCATTAGTTTTGCATATAGTTTGCTTGGGGACAAGCAAAAGTTTGGTTTGGGGAAGTTTGATGCGTGCATTTTATATTGCCTTATTGTACCATATTTGCACGCATCTCTATGCATTTTGTGTTGTTTTTAGCTACAAATGTCACCCGAATTGTGTACTTTGGTTTCTCTTGTATTATTTGCAGGTATGAACTGGAGAGGAGCATAATCAAGCCTAAAACATGTCCCTATGAATGCATTTAGGAGATGAGTTGAGTCGGAGCTCGGAGACTACTATTTTGAGATGCGCATAGAAGTAAAGAAGCTAGGTGAGCAAAGGAAGAGCTTCAAATTACTAGTGCCTACCATGAAGGGCCATATCTCGAGTTTTACAACTGATTTTCAAGTGATTCCAATTGGAGATGAAGTCCTATTAGATTTCCAACGCCACCGTAAATGCTCTGTTTTCCCAAGTAACGAAGAAATGGCGGTCATTTGAAGTTCAGTGCGCGAAGCAGGAATTGTGCGCTGGAAAGTACTCGATCGATTAGTATCTTGTTCGATCGAGTACCTAATGTCCTCGATCGAATGGTGCCATTTTGATAGTGTTCGATCGATTACCTAAATTCCTCGATCGATAGGTTTTTGCTAGGAGTTACTCGATCGAGGAGTTCTAAAGTGCTCGATCGAGTAGCTTGCTATTAGATGCGAGATTTTAATTGGTGTTTTAATATCTTAGGTCGAATAAATATCTCCTCTATATAAGGAGAGACATAACTAGGTTTAGGGATCTCTTTATCTCTCTTTTTCTCTCTCTTTTTCTCTCTTTTTGGGACCCTCTTTCAGACGGTTGCTTTGTTCTGCTACTTTCCGGATCTTAATTTGTAATTCCCTCGTTACTCTCTTTAATTTACCATGTTTACTATTTCTTCATCTCTTGTTCTTGCTCTATTTATATTTATGCGTACCTAATTCTCTAATGCTAGGATTAGGGGAACCATGGTAGTAAAACGATGATGCGATAGTTGGTTTAGGAGATTTAATGTGAGAATTGTTTCGTTAGCAATATAATTATAATCGTTTGGTTGAATACATGCAACTGAATTAGTTAATCTGGTTAAGTTCAGACCTAGATCGAAAGATTGGATGAATAGCCTGTTATAAATAATAGACTACACTAGTGAGGGTGGAAGCTAAGCTAGTTGTATTTTAGGGTGGATAGCGGATCGGAAGGACCTTTCCGTTACCCTTCTCACATCAGACCGACTGACCTCATCTCTAGCTGATTTGTGTAATACCATGGTAAACCGACATCCTGGCATCTATCTCTTTATTTTCTCTCAACCCTTGTTTTTATTAGTCTAGTTTAAACAACTCAACCCCCCATTTTGTGACTTTAGATGGACCAAATAACGAGTAGATAATGACCGCCTCCCTGTGGATACGATACCTGACTTACCTCTGCTGCATTAGTAGAGCCAGTTGGTTTTATTTTTGATAGGGTTGCGCTTCTGGCCGGTATTACTACTACTCAAATTACCGCCCCAGAGTTCGAGATCAAACTGGCTTTTATTAGCCTTTTGGAGAGAAAGCAATTTGGGGGAAGTCCTTTGGAGGATCCCAATTTGCATGTTCAAAATTGTTGTGACTATTGCTCCATGATTCGGCAAACGGGAATCACTCAAGCTCAACTTAGGGAAATACTTTTCCCTTTCTCCTTTAAGGATAAGGCAAAAATATGGATCAATAACCATGATCGCACCGCCATGGGAATCAAAAATTGGGAAACGTTGGCTCTTGCTTTCTATCAAAAGTTTTTTTCCACTGGAGAATAGTCAAACTTTGAGGAGCCAAATCACGGGATTCCGTCAACAAGCTCTTGAGAGCTAATATGAAGCTTGGGAGAGGTACAACGATTTGCAAAGGCAATGCCCATATCATGGGTTGGATTCTTGGTTCCTAGCCATAACATTCTACAATTGATGTTGTGCCGAGTCCCGAAGAATTCTTGATTCCGCCAACAATGGGCGGTTTGATCAAATTGACACGGATATTGCTCATGCCACGATTGAATTCATGGCGATTCATGATGCCCAATATGTCAATTCTCGGAGTACTCCTACCAAAGGTAAAGAAGAAGCTTCCGACACTACCATTTTGAAGGCTCAATTATTATTACTCCAATAACAATTGGCGGGCCGAGATGCAAGTGCTTCTCTTTAACAACTCAATGTCGTGTCCTATACTAGTCAAATTGTTGTTTTTGAAGGTTGCGGAGGTGCGGGTCATTACACCGCTCATTGCTAAGCTAATTTGGAGGAGGTAAATGCTTATCAAACTTTTAGACAAAGTTCATTTCCACCGGGTACATTTTCCAATACTTATAACCCGAATAAAATATTTCACCCGAACATGACTTACAAAAGTAACAATGTGCTTAACCCTCAAACTCAACCTCAAAAACAACAACAACAACCAAATGTTTATGTACCACCACAACAAAGGTACAATTACCCACCGGGCTGTCAAAGTTAAAACCAACAACAAAGGCCACCTCAAGAAAATTTCCAACCAAACCAAGGACCACCACCCCAAAATGTCCAACAAAACAACCAAGGAGGGGAGGTAAACTTGAGGCCTTGGTAGTACAAATGCAAAGAGAATTGTTGGCTCAAATAAAAAAGAGTGATCAAGCCACAATGCCTCAATCAAAATGCTAGAGCAACAAATGGCTCAACTAGCCGCTTCTAGCTCTCAAATAAAGACGGGTCAACTACCACCCCAAGGCGAGCAACCACATGAAACGGTTAATGCCATTAAATTGAGGAGTAGTACTAGCTATGATGAGCCATCCATGACTTTGGATGATGAGGTGGTAAGTAAAAGGACCAAGCTTGGGGAAATGACAAAAAGAAGGCTAGTGAAGAGCCTCCTATTAAGATTCATGTGCCATTTCCTCACCGCTTATTAATGCATAAGAAAAAGAGTAAGCTTGGTACCAAGGATGATGAGCCTCCTATGCCTAAAGAAAGTGAAGAGGTGCTTGTTATAAAGGAGATCTCTCATATTGCTAAGGAAGATGATGTCGTTTCAAAGAAGGGGGATGATCATGTTGTGGTAGAAGAAGAGAAAGAAGTGGAGGATGCTCCTCCAAATGAAGTTGTTCAAGTGTCATTTCCCCGCCGTCTAGCAAAGCACAAGGAAGAGAGTAAATTTGGTAAGTTCATGGAAGTTGTTATGAATTTACAAGTTACCGTACCATTTATAGAATTGCTCACCCAAGTCCCTTCTTACTCAAAGTTCATGAAAGAAATCCTCTTGAAGAAGCGGTCCTTCAATGAGGTTGAGACCATTTCTTTCACCAAAGAGTGTAGTGCACTCTTACAAAATAATTGATAAGGACCCCCGTAGCTATTCTATTCTTTGCACTATAGGCACATATACCATTGATAAGGCCCTTTGCGACCTAGGTGCTAGTGTAAGCGTCATGCTCTATTCCATTTGTGAAAAACTTAACATGGGTTCTTTAAAATGCACTAATATTACTTTGCAAATGGCGGACCATTCTTTAAAGCAACCTTTAGGTGTCTTAGAAGATGTGCCCGTCAAAGTTAGCAAGTTTTTTATACCCGTTGACTTCCTCATACTTGATATAGCCGAGGACTCACAAACCCCAATTATATTGGGTAGTGTGGACATGGCCCACTTGCACGCCCAGCCGATCTGTGGACATACATCGGTCTTTTGAAAGCCACGCTCGGCGGCGTAAGGAATGCTTTCGACCGAATCGTTTTAGATCGGTCGATTTCGTCTCGGCAAGGGTCTTGAAACGATTAGAGATGTTCGGAGTCACCACCAAGCATTTGTGGGATGCTTGGAACCCTTTCGAATCCACTTCATACCTCGGCCAAACGAAGCACAAAGCAGGGTTTGACATAGGTACTAAAGATAAGGAATCGTCTCTCTTCAGCATCCTATCTCTAGAATGACTCTCGTACGCCCCGGATAAGGTCGTCCACTATCCAAAGTTTCTGAGTAAGAGGTGAAGGTACGTATTGGGAAGACCTTTAATCAAACACCCAATCCCGCCCGTGGTAGAGGCCTCTACTGATCGATCTTGGTTGGTTGAATGCAAAAATTGATAAAATGGTTTAAATGCATGAATGCGCATCCATTAGTTTAAACCTAACATGTGAGCTTTCTAAGTCGGTTGATTTAATCCAAGTATTAAGTATAAGATGTGTTGGATTTATGAATGATTTGTATGCAAGACGGAAATTAAACATCCATTTACCGAGTTAGGTTTATGGTAAATAACGTTGTCCATTTGTCTTAGTAAGGCAATTTGCAAATATGGTTTTTGAATGAGCAAATTAGTCATCTGATCCGTCCTATATTCGGGTTAACCGGAGTCGGGATCGTCCTAGACAAGTGCTGGAAGAGGAACAGAGCCTGCATCAGGCAGCCAGAAGAGGCGCGAGCCTATTGGCGATGCAAGAGGGTCGCCCCTGGTTTAAAAATAGAAAAAGGAGTGGCCTGTTTAGGCGCGGGTCAGTCAACGATGGAAGACGTGTTTTGACCATTGGAAAAGTTTGTAAATCGTGTTGAAAAACGGGTATTTGAACCCATTTTGGTTTTAAAAGGCCGTTTGGGCCGCTTTTGTGTTGATTTGAAGAACGTGACTTCAATAGTCGTCATTGTTTTGACAATATTCGATGTCGGGCTCGATTTTGTAAGCTTGACA
Organism: Silene latifolia; assembly: GCF_048544455.1. Lineage (NCBI taxonomy): Eukaryota > Viridiplantae > Streptophyta > Magnoliopsida > Caryophyllales > Caryophyllaceae > Silene > Silene latifolia. The sequence goes on from NC_133528.1 coordinate 58,545,417, forward strand.
TGAATAGTTTTGAAAAATAATTATGAACTAATTGTTTTAATTTCATTTGAATATAATTAGTCAATGTTCATCATTGTACTCGAGTTAAAATTCGACATGGTATATGGAACCAAGGATGGCTTTGTATTGATGACTAATACATTTGTTTTGAAAATGTAAAGAAATGATGAAGGGCTTTAAAATACCCTTAAAAAATGTAAATAAATGAAATAAAAGGTTTTAAATATCTTTTATGATGTAATTAACCAAATATTATCACCGAAACATGGATTAAACCGTCATGGTATTAGGAACCAAAGGTGAAAAATGTTTTATGGTTAAAACTTGTAAAAATGGCTTGAAAAATACTTGAAATGGTAAAAACCGATTACAACTATGAAATGAAAATAAAGGAAATGGAGAGACCAAACACGGTTTGGACTTAAGGGTGAGGCAGGTTGCTTTAGGCGCGAGCCTGTGTGCTACGTAAGTAGCCTCTACCTCAACCAAAAATCCGGTTTTGGCTCATTCTTCCCATGTTTTGGACTATGTTATGCATGATTTAGAATGTTATAGTCATGAAACATATGAAAACATAATAAGAGAAGATTTTTACACCCTCATACTAACATGTTAGGCTAATGGCGAGAAATCGACGTAAGTGTATCAACTCGTTTGGTCGGAAAACTCGGTTTAAAACCATTTTGGTAAGTAAAATAGTGTTTTATTAAGTTTAGTGATGGTGTAGTGGTCGAGATGGTCGGTCAAGTGATTTAATCCATGATGACGGTACCAAACAATGTGTAAGGCTTGTGTTTACGATCGGTAGGTCGTAAACACGTGTCGGATTGTGACTTAGGAAGTCGGGTCGAGAATTTTAAAGGAGAAGAGAGGGGGCGGACGCTCGCGTAACTCTCATATGGTGGCATTTGAGGGGTATTTATAGGAGAATGAGTGGTTGTGTGAGTTTTGAGCGACGTGGCCGCATGGGCTGCTCAAAGAGGCGCGAGCCATGTTGCACGTCATCGAGGTGTCTTGTCACTATCACACGAATGCAATCATGATTTGTTCTATCCTAGGATTTGGATGAACATGTTTGGTACTTGACTATGTAAGATTCCGGGAAATCTTAACATAGAAGCATTTGAATGGTTTGTTTTTTGTGTTTGACTCGGTTTGACTCGTTGTTGGAGTCGGGATTTGAATTTTGAGTCGGTTTTTTGTCCGGTGTCGGTTTTGACTCTAGTTAGTGTCATTGCGACCCCGTCGTCATGCATTAAAAATTCCAGGTACTTTTGAAAAGTTTTGAAATGTTTTATTTTCGAAATCGTTTTAAGTTTTTCGACGTAAAGTTGTACACAAACTGTCGAACAAACGATGCGATTCCTAAGCATGTTATAGTCCGATAATCATCGGGTGTTTGTTGGAGTCTCAGAAGATACTGGGTATCTACAGAGCCCCCACTTTGACTGAGGCTTGGACAGGGCGAAAGACAAAATAGAGCCCCCACGTCAATCGAAGATTATAACCTGGAGACCCAAGCGACGTCGAGGCAGCTCGAAAGGATTCGGGCCAAGGACCTGCCGTCGGGAAAGGCAACGCCAAGGCGACTGAAGGGTACAAGCCAAGGACCTGCCGTCGGGAACAGTTTAGAGTTTGTCGACTGTCCGTGCGGGTCGTTTAAAGTCCGTTAGACTACGTACAAAGGCTCGCCAGCCATAAGAATGAGTCATACCTAAGGCATCTTCCGGATATGTCCTTGAGTCGTATCTTGTTTGCGGACAAAGGCTCGCCAGCTGCGGGGAGGTGTCGTACCCGAGGCATCTTCGGTATACGTCCTTGATTTGTATCATTGTTTGCAAACAAAGGCTCGCCAGCTGCATGGAGGAGTCGTACCTGAGGCATCTTCGGGATACGTATTCGATTTACGGACAAAGGCTCGCCAGCTGCGTAGAGGAGTCGTACCCGAGGCATCTTCCGGATACGTCCTCGATTTGCGGACAAAGGCTCGCCAGCTGCGTGGAGGAGTCGTACCCGAGGCATCTTCGGGATACGTCCTCGATTTGTATATTGTTTGCGGACAAAGGCTCGCCAGCTGTTGTGCGTATATGAAGGGGCTCGCCAGCTGCTGTGCGTTGTAAGGCTCGCCAGCCATATGCGATTGTAAGGCCCACCAGCCATATTCGATTGTAAGGCCTGCCAGCCATATGCGATTGTAAGTCCTGCCAGCCATAATGCGTTGTAAGGCCCGCCACCCATAATGAAGGGTCGATTGATCGACCATGGAAATAGCCGCGTTGGATGGGCTTGTTTTGAAATAGCGGGCTTCGCGAGGAAGCCCCCGACATCCTGTTGGGGAATCTCGGTGCTTGTATTGAATGTTTGTGGGGATAGCGGGTTTGAATCCTGCTACCTGCTTGTTTTTTTTACAGATGGGGCTTTTGACGCCGCCGCGGAAATTGCGAATTTTGAATTTTACTATTATTGTTTTTGAAGTGACGGTTTTTGTTGCCGTTGTTGACATTTGAAGAAATAGTGGATTTTGAATTCTCACTATTGTTGTTTTTTGAAGTGAAATGACGGTTTTAATAGTCGTCGTTTGAAATTTGAAGAAATAGTGAATTTTGAATTTTCACTATTATTTTTGAAATGACGGTTTTAATTGCTGTCGTTCGAAATCTGAAGAAATAGTGAATTTTAAATTTTCACTATTATTTTTGAAATGATGGTTTTAATTGCCGCCGTTTTGAAATTTGAAGAAATAGTGAATTTTGAATTTTCACTATTATTTTTGAAATGAAAGGGCGGTTTTAATCGCCTTTGTTTGAAATTTGATAGTTTGTGTGGGGAAATTGGGCCAAAGCCCAAAATTTTGATGGAAAAGCAAGAGGAAGCCTCATTGAGGCGCGAGCACCTTGGCGAGGGAAGGGAGCTTCCCTTTTTTTCTGTAAAAGAGCGAGAATGGGAAGCTCCCCATTCTCACTTCGTCTTCTCCAAACACGCGACAAACAGGCCAAAATCGCCATTGTCGTCCTTGCTTCCTTGCTCGTTTTCTTGCCATTATCAACATGTCATCTCAAGGTACGTAATTCCTCTTGTATCCATTTGAATTTGTTGGTCTTTTCGTTGATTGAATTAGGGCAAAATCATATACCATTAAAATCGAATTGAGCATTTTTTATTAAGCCAATTTCGAGTGAAATTGATGATTGCCTTAGGTTAGAAACCTATTTAGGAGTATAGGGGTGCTTTTAGTTTGCATTTTGGTCCCCGTTCCCGCTCCCTATGCTCGAAAAACGTGAATGAGATAAGGAAACCGTCTCATTTCACAATGTCAAGTTTATTTGCTTGAGTTGTGTGCCCCCACTAGGTTGCATTGTAGTCGGGGAAGACCGTGTTTGCCATTTTGGACCTTTGTTGGGTATTGTGGGCAAGATTGGAATTTTTGTCTTTTGTGACGGTCTTATGTCTGACAAAATAAGCGTATGTTTGGGCTTGAATTGAGTCAGTTTGTTTTGAAATGGACCTTATTGGTATTTTAGGTCACTTTGAGACGCGGTAAAATCACGTTGCCTCGTTGTGGTCGTCTTTTGAAATTTTGACCTGTTTGCGCTCAAATTGACGTAAAATTGCCTTTTTGAGCCGTAGGAAAATACCCCATTGTATCGGGAATATATTTTGGGTTGTTGGCGGACCTCGTGTGGGTCTTGAGGTGCCGTTTTTGTTGTTGTTGTTTTGACTCGTCTTTTGCTTGAAAAGATGGGCGAGTCGTTTTTTTTGCGTTTTTGTAGATTGTTTTGTTCGGTTGGGGTTTGGGCGGGATTGCCCTTGTTCTGTTTTGTAGGTTTTTTTTTTGGATTTGTCCATCTTATGCCGTCGTAATGCCGAAATTTCGGCTGACGTTCTTTGATTTCCTTTGGTTGTAGGTGAGCGTCCGGGACCTACGGGGTCTGTCGTTGAGGCTTTGGAGGAGGAGGATGATCCTGGTGGAGCAGAAGCGACCGGGGAAGTTGCCAGAGCCGAGATGGTGGTAGAGGATACTTCCGCAGAGGAGGAGAGGCGGCTGGCGCTGTTGGAGCTTGTGTCCTCCACAAATTAGTGTGATAACATTTGTAAATCTCTTACAGGTTCACAAGGGTATACTTCGTATATTTAATCAGTTGATTAACGATTACCTAATAACGGTTGGCTTGCTAGAAAGTTTGACGTTATTATCATATAGATGGCGGTGATCAACTGGTCCCTAAAGGTCACACCTATAGGATGTGTTTGAGAGATGTGATTATAGAAATATGATCACATTGATGCCTAATATGACTAAACAGTTAGTCAATGTGTTGATGAGACAATTATTTCATGAAGATTAAATAATACTAGTTGAGACGAATTAACTGTCAATTCGTAAATTGAATATAATAAGTTATATTTAATTAAATGTATGTAATGTTAGCTTGGACGAATTAATCTGTTAATTCGTAATTAAATGTAATCGGTTATATTTAATATCAACAAGATGAATGTGTCATAGTGGTAATAGTAAGGGTACACAAACCAAGAGGTCATGGGTTCTATCCTCACTAGATGACAATTTAACACATTTTATACATTTTTGGAATAACCAAAATAAGGAAATAATACTCCTTATTTCGGTAATTGGACCGAGATTAGAGGATGAAAAAAATCCACCGTAATCTACCCTAACACACGGTTTAAGAGGGTAGATGTGTGAATTATTTCTAACCTAATTTTTCTACTCATTCTCTTGCCTCCTCTCATCAGAAAAAACACAAAAACCTAAATTTTTACAGAAAATTTTGGATCGATTCTAGCATAATCAAAAGGGCATATCTCATATCGTCTTGGGTGCAACTGATAGGCGAATATCTACTTTGATATTGTTCTTAGGCCGTATTTGCTAGGACCGAAAGTTATTTCTGAATCCTTTACTTTTGTTTATGTATTTTATTTTATGACTAGTGATCGTCTTCATTAAATTCATTATAATCCTTGAATATTGAGGGATTCATACAGATTAATCCCACAAGTGGTATCAGAGCAAAGGCCACGAATTTTAATTTTGATGATTTTCATAAAATTGTATGTAAACAATATGAGGAATTTCGAAAAAAAAAATATAGGGTTTTTCGGCTGAAAATTTTTTTGCCGAGAGGAATTTTTTTTCCGGCCTGTTTTTTTTTTCGTTTTTTCTTCTTTTGCTTGATGATTTATTTCCAATTTCATTTTTCATATCATTGTTTTAATCAGTTAAAATTATCATATGAAGAATTGGTAGATTTTGATTTAATGCAGATTGAGTTAAAATACAAATAAAATCGTCATGTCGATGATACAAGAATTTGTTTTTGCTATATAGTTTTAGCATATACGATTAATCATGTTTATTAATTCATTTGCTAAATCATGTTCTAATAGCAACTGTAAACATTTTCTTCATCGAATTTTTGTATTAGGGCTTTTTGCCGCAAAAGAAAAAAAAAAAAGGACGACTTATTTAGGGTTTGCCGTGAGTTCAAAGAAAAAAAAAATTCTGTTTTTTTTTGTTTGTTTTTCCTGAAATGTCGAAAAAAAAAATTAGAAATGTTTTTTTTTCTGTTTTTTTTTTTGCCAAATTGTCGAATTGGTAAAACATTTGGGCTATTTTTTTTATTCCAGCAGTGAGTAGCTGGGTTTTAAAAAAAAAAAAAAAAAAAAAAAAGAAACAAAAACTCCTGTTTTTTTTCTTTTTGCCGAGACCCAAAAGGAAGAAAAAAAGGGTTTTTAATTTTGTTTTGATTTTGGCCAATTAGTTATTGTGAAACGGTTCACAATTAAAAGATACCGAATTATTTTAAAGCAGTTTAAAATTTTGACGGATTGAATTCATATTACATATGGATTAAGAATGAAATTAATGTGATTAATTGAGGAATTGTCACTTAATTTGAGTTAAATAGATGGTTTGGATAAATTAATCAACATAATTAAGGAATTGTGTCATGTATGTTTAATTTATTTTAGTTGATGCATTTTATTTTAATTTTGTTGAATGAATCGATTGAATGAATTTAATTTACGTATTTTTGCAATCAGTTGTAATTTGTAATACTTAGTGTGGCCTTAGTCAAATTATGTTTTCGTAATGAAGGAAACATGATTTTTATGTAATTATGAGATCCCGAATCTCCTTTATTTTTCTTTAGTTTTTGGGTTTTGAAATTAGAATGTAATAAATAGGTTTATTATGTAAATTTATTTATTGTAATTTTCGAAGAAGACTAAAGATGGAGATTGGAGCTCACTCCCGCTACATGGATCAGGATGGAACATCAAGACAAGCTTCTCGGGTCCAAGTATGGATTCCAAACTTGTATTTATTGTTCATTTTGATAGGATAGGCCACACTAGGACTTTTACTGTTTTTACGTTTTCATTCTTATTGCTTTTCATTCATATGTTAGTTTATGCATCATATTCCGCCTAAAACCAAACCACGTACTACTAAAATGCATGAAAATTGACTCATATAGGTTGTATGTAAGTTTTCATGGACATGCAGATGTCACAGTCTTTAAGCCATCACCTTAGTTTATTCATTCTCGCATGCTAGATATTAGTTCACTTAAAATGAATTAAAATAAAGTTGATGGGATCTTCCTCTAAAACGGAAATTGAGATTAGTCTTTATAAGGGCAAACAACTATGAATCCCTTCTTCGTCGGTAGGCATAATATGACCCCTTCTACGTTGGGTAAGTAGTTGTGTTGACTTAGTTTACCTCAACGTCATAGTCCGAAGAGTTTCTCATGATTATGATGGACTAAAGATAGAATTTACAGAAATTTATCGACCAAGAATTCTAACGGTAGAATTAGCTAAAAGGTTAGCTTATCAATTTACAGATAATTGAGTCTTGGGATCATTTATATAATTCTTGAGGGAGGTCAGTTGTATAAATGTTTTGAGTCTTCGCGTTATGACAGTAGTTCATTAGACTTAAAAACATAAACGATGCACATGCGTATTATTTTATTCTTCTTCTCGCAGTGTAGAACACGTATATTTTGATAATACTATTACAACTAAATGGCTAGAAATAACGCAATCCCAATGCCTAGTGCCACACTTGATCGCGCGTCCTGGCTTAAAATTTTTATGGACCAGATGAATCAGGTCACACGTCTGAAAAATGACGGGTCCAACTTTGCGGACTGGGAAGCGGCACTACGGAATGCTGCCATTGCTGACGGTACGCTCAAGTACTTAACTGACCCAATACCGGTCAACCCAGGCCCTAATGCAGGAGTCAACGAGTCACTCACTTATAGTGACTTCGTTATGGAAGCGAGTGCGATAAAGAACGTACTCATCTTTGCAATGGAAACCAATTTGCAGAGACGCTTCATTGCCCAAGGTGCAAACAAGATTTTCACCACGCTCACTAACGAGTTCTCAAAAGCACCGAGAATCGTTACATATGAGCATACTTGTCGCTTCTTTGATACGAAACTCCAGAAGGGTCAACAGGTTAGCCCACACATTCTTCACATGATTGAGAATGTCGAGAAGCTGGAGGCACTGAATTGTAAAATCAGTGAGAGCATTGTCATTGACCGAATGCTTCATTCTCTTCACGATGGTTTTGCCCTTTTCAGGGCGAACTACTACATGAATGACTTGAAAAAGAGTCCTCATGAGCTACACTCCCTTCTCGTACAGACTGAGAAGGATATGAAATTGAGTGGGAGCATGAAGCAGGATGTTCTCACGATTTCCAACAAGGGTAAAGGTAAGGGCAAGGCTCGTGGCGACCTAGCTGTAGGTAAGCCAAAGTTTAAGAAGCCAGGAAACGGTAAGAGTGCGCCTGGTGAGACTAGTGGCTCACAGGGCAAGGCAAAGAGCAAGGGCGGTGACATAGAGTGCCACCATTGTCACAAGACTGGACATTGGAGGAGGAACTGTCCCGTGTACCGTGAGGACATCAAAGCAGGCCACGTCGTTCCTGTTGGTATGTCATCTTATATTCATATGATTGAGATTAACCATGCAAGTTTCGGAACTTGGGTACTAGATACTGGTTGTGGTTCTCATCTGTGTAATCATTTGCAGGGCCTAAAGAACATCATACCTCTCGAAAAAGGTGATGTGGACCTGCATGTCGAAAATGGAGTACGAGTTGCTGCTGTCTCGAAGGGAACATATGTAATCCAACTCCCTAGTGGTTTTGAGTTATTTTTAAATAACTGTTACTATGTACCCAGTTTGTCTAAGAACATTATTTCTGTTTCCGTACTTGCTAAAGACGGTTTTGCATTTTCAATAAAGGATAATAGCTGTATTTTCTCTTTCAATGAAATGATTTATGGCAAAGCAGTTTCCATGAATGGAATTTATATCTTAGACCAAACCACAGAAGTATTACACGTGAATAATAAGAAAATAAAGGTTGGTGACAAAGATCAAACCTATCTATGGCATTCTCGAATGGGACACATAAATGAGAAACGCGTGAAGAAACTCGTCGATAATAGGACTATTCCCGCATTCGATTTTTCTACATATGGCACGTGTGAATCATGTCTTATTGGCAAGATGACTCGAATTTCCTTCAAAGGTGTTGGAATGCGCGCTAGTGACCTATTAGGACTCATACATACTGATGTTTGTGGACCTATGTCAATTACCGCTAGAGATGGCTATAGATATTTTATCACTTTCACGGACGATTTAAGTAGATACGGATATGTCTACTTAATGAAGCATAAAAGTGAGTCCTTTGAGAAATTCAAGGAATACCAGAACAGGGTACAGAACCAACTGGGTAGAAAAGTTAAAGCACTCCGTTCAGATCGGGGTGGCGAATATCTTTCAAATGAGTTTGATCAACACCTGAAAGACTGTGGAATCGTTTTGCAGTTAACTCCACCTGGAACACCTCAATTGAATGGTGTGTCCGAACGGAGAAATCGAACCTTACTGGATATGGTTTGATCCATGATGAGTCACACGGTAGTGCCTGATTCATTATGGGGTTTTGCTCTTTTGTCAGCTGCTCTTATACTTAACCGAAGTTCGTCTAAAGCTGTCGACAAGACCCCATATGAAATATGGAAGGGAACGGTCCCTAACTTGTCCTTTATTCGTGTTTGGGGCTGCGAGGCTTATGTCAAGTGGAGACACGAGGATAAGCTCGGCCCGCGATCGGTCAAGACATACTTTATAGGTTATCCAAAAGGAACATTTGGTCATTACTTCTATTCGCCTACCGAACATCGAGTTTTTGTTGCGGCTAGTGCGACGTTCTTAGAGAAAGAATTTCTCGAGAACAAGATGAGTAATAGAACCTTCGAGCTGTCGGAGATTCCAGAACCAACAACCGAAGAACAGATGGAGGAAGTTGTTCCTCCAACTGATGATACGGTTAATATTCCTGAGGAACCTAGGAGGTCGGGTAGAGTCTCTCATCCTCCGGACAGATACATTGGTATGGTCTAGGAGAATGACGTTTTACTCCTAGAGAGTAATGAACCCATTACCTATAAAGGTGCTATGACCTGTTCCGACTCAAAGCTATGGCTCGAAGCCATGCAATCCGAGATGGACTCCATGTATGAGAATGACGTATGGGATCTAGTTGATTTACCTAATAAGGTAAAACCTCTACAGTGCAAATGGCTTTACAAAATAAAGCGTTCTGTAGACGCGCAACCAGATACCTATAAGGCACGACTTGTGGCAAAAGGTTTCACTCAAGTGCACGGATTGCATTATGATGAGATTTTTGCACCTGTAGTCATGCTACGTTCCATTCGGATAATCTTAGCGATTGCCGCATTTCATAATTATGAAATTTGGCAAATGGATGTGAAAACCGCCTTCTTAAACGGTTATTTGGAGGAAGAGTTGTACATGGTGCAACCCGAAGGTTTCATAGATCATGAACATCCTAATAAAGTATGCAAGCTTAAGCGTTCCATTTATGGACTTAAGCAAGCTTCTCGGAGTTGGAATCATCGTTTCGACCAGGTGATAAAAGAGTATGGTTTCAATCGATTAGTCGAAGAACCATGCTTATATATCAATTCGAGTGGGAGCAAGATTGTATTCTTGATATTGTATGTCGATGACATACACCTGATTGGGAATGACATTCCTCTCCTATCTTCGGTTAAAGAATGGTTGAAGAACCATTTCCAGATGAAAGATCTGGGTGAGGCACATCGCATTTTGGGAATCCGTATCTACCGAGATAGATCACGACGGACGTTATCACTTAGTCAGGAGTCTTATTTGGATAAGATTCTTGAGAAGTTCAGCATGACCAACTCCAAGAAGGGGAACCTTCCAATGACGACGGGATGCGTTGAGCAAGTCTCAGTCACCCACGACGCCTGAAGGGATTGAGCGCATGAGTCGTGTTCCTTATGCATCTGCAATAGGATCGATCATGTATGCCATGATATGCACACGTCCAGACGTGGCATATGCATTGAGTATGACGAGTCGGTACCAAAAGACTCCAGGTGAAACACACTGGATAGCTGTTAAAAACATCCTCAAGTACCTACGGAGGACTAAGGATTGGGTATTGACTTATGGAGGCGATACTAAGCTATGCGCAATCGGTTATGCAGATGCTAGCTTCCAAACGGATCGAGATGACTCAAAATCTCAGTCCGGGTTTGTCTTCACTCTTAATGGTGCTGCGGTCAGCTGGAAGAGTTCCAAACAGAGTGTTATAGCAGATTCTACTACTGAATCCGAGTACTATGCCGCTTCGGAGGCAGCAAAGGAAGCGATATGGATGCGTCAATTCTTACAAGGACTTACGGTAGTTCCTAGTTCGAATGACCCGATCACCATCTATTGTGACAATAGAGGTGCCATCTTCCAGGCTAAGGAGCCAAAGTCTAGCAACAAATCTAGACATGTACATCGGAAAGCTCACCTGATCCGTGATTACGTGGAGCAAGAGGAGATAGTGATAGACAAGATTGCGATGGATGATAACATCGCGGATCCTCTCACTCAACCGTTGAATTATGATAAGCATGTAGGGCACGTTAATTCCATGGGTATTAAACGTGTTCCTGAGTTGTAGTACTTGATTATGGATTTGATACATTATCTTTTTCATATACTATTTATAACTTCATCGTTTTATTATAATATTTTGTTCTTCATGTGGATTATCGACAACATTGAACGCCACAAAGTGAATCTGAATTACATTATATTTGTTTTGGTCCGTATCGCCAATGTGAGTGATAACTCGGGTATTATATTGTGCGGTCGATTGATGGTGGGTTCAACGAGCCATAAGTCAAACGGTTGACTGATCGATCACAGATGCGAGATTATAACGATACCTCGTAGGACAACTTTTTGTGACAACGTAATGGAGTCCTAAATGTTTAAAAACATTCGGTGCCAGGTCGTGGATAGGACATCCATTGTGTTCCTAGAGTCGATTCTTTTGACTATCGACTGTCTCTTGAGATTAAGGCAGTTTTTGAGTGACTTTGGTTTCTTTCTCAAAGTGCCAGAATCGGAGGCTAAGTAGATTTTTTTTGGGTCATTTCATACTGTGCTTACATCTGCAGGATTCGAGTTGAGGAAAATATCCAACCCTTATCAGGTATAGTTATTTCTCAGGGCCACTCAAGGAGTTGTAACTGAAATGCATGGTCATGCTCGAATGTTGATTCGTTTATCAGTTAAGTTACACTCTAGTCGGGGAAACCACTCTTGATAATGATCGCTTGTAAAATACGACCTTTGTGAATACGGATTTGCAAATTGTTTTACATTGAGTGGGAGAAATTTTAGGATATGAGAATCGGTTATCGCACATACACTTGTGAGGACAAGTGGGAGTTTATTGGAGCTTGTGTCATCCACAAATTAGTGTGATAACATTTGTAAATCTCTTACAGGTTCACAAGGGTATACTTCGTATATTTAATCAGTTGATTAACGATTACCTAATAACGGTTGGCTTGCTAGAAAGTTTGACGTTATTATAATACAGATGACGGTGATCAACTGGTCCCTAAAGGTCACACCTATAGGATGTGTTTGAGAGATGTGATTATAGAAATATGATCACATTGATGCCTAATATGACTAAACAGTTAGTCAATGTGTTGATGAGACAATTATTTAATGAAGATTAAATAATACTAGTTGAGACGAATTAACTGTCAATTCGTTATTTCTGAATCCTTTACTTTTGTTTATGTATTTTATTTTATGACTAGTGATCGTCTTCATTAAATTCGTTATAATCCTTGAATATTGAGGGATTCATACAGATTAATCCCACAGGCACGGCCGACTTATCCTTTTCATTGTGACTCATAGGCATGATGGCTGAAGATTGGAGGTCAACACCGAGGTGGTGCGCCACATCATGGTTCTTGGCCTCCTTATCATCCAAAGTCTGCCAGACACTGTATTTATTTTTGTCGTGGAGTAGGAACGAGGTATTATCGCCATGGTAACCACCTCTGCTTCCGTTGTTACTCCTCTGTTTCCCGTGTTGCTCCTTTTCTTCTTCGAGCGAAAGGATAGGGAGTGCTTAGTTCGGTAGGTGGCAGATAGCCCCCAGTTCGTTGTTTTAGGCCAGTGTTTGTATGATAGATGTCTGTACTAGCTTCTGTTTGTATGGTCAGTCGTTTGTACCAAACGTGTGTTGATGTATTTTGCGTGAGGCGGTTTGTATATATGTGTTTTTGGATTGTGGTTTATTTGTGATTTTTGGCTTTTTTATGTTATGTTTCGGAGAAGCGTTGTTGGCTCTTAGTTCCCTTCTTGCTTTGCACTAGTTCCTGCATCGTTAGTGTAGAAAGCAGGCAACAGGTAGCACGTATGCAGAAACGTGAACACGTAAAAAGCATTTGATTGAAAACAAAATTAACCACGATGACTCGAAGTTAAAAATTGAAATTTGAAATTTGAAACGATATTTTGAAAATTCCACGATAAGTCGTCACGTTTGGACTCCTCAAAAGGGATTGATTTTAAAATCGAACAATTAACTCGTGTCTTGAATTAAATTGTATCGAAATTTTTGAAATTGATTTGTGACTCGAAAAATTCAAACTTGAACCGTCAGGGGTGAGTTTAAAGTAAATTTTTGCGAGTGTAATTGATTTTTGATTTTTGTGAGATCAAGACTTTGATTTGTAAGAGCTTGAAATTTTGAAGAAAACTGACGTCATGTAATCAATTTTCGATTTTGTGACAAAGGCGAAAAGGCGAAAAATTTTCGGAATTTCGACTGACATGGAAACGATCCGTCGCGGAGCGGGGCAATTAGCCCTTCCCGCTTTTTTTTTTTAAAAAAAAAGAGAAAAACCCGTATTTTTAAAGCTGCGTCATGGAAACCGTGTTGGATTTCGTAAAACGCGAAATCAAGGAAATTTGAGTATGAGAAAACACAAAACATCTTGGATAGGCCCGAAGAGACGTGAGCCCTACGGCGGGAGGTTTGAGGTGTCAGGAAGAAACACAACTTGAAAGGGACAATTCAAGGTGAGGATCCTGAGAACAGCCCCAAAGAGGCACGAGCCAATTGGCGATAGAAGCCAGCTCTCCCTTTTTTCGGAAAAATGCGCTGATTGTTTTGTATAAATAGGGATGTTTGTGCTTCATTGTTTCATCATCCGAACAAAAAAAAACCTTCTTCTTCTTCCGCAAAATTATTCATGGATGCTTTTGAAAATGTGTTGCGGCAATGGTGTCGGGATTTGTCGCCTCCCGAGAAGTATCAACTCATTTGTATGGGAGTTGGTCAATTGTTGGTGCTTCCACTAGTAGAAAAATGCTCATTGACATCGCCATGTTAACATCAATTTTAAACAAAAACGATGTAAAAATTATAACCTTAACTATTTACATCGATTTTTTTTAAAAGTGATGTATTTTTTCTTTTACTTTTTTATTTACATCAGTTGTTAGCATTGCTTTTTTGAAAAACGATGTTAATTTATTTATGTTATATCGGTTATACTGGAACCGATGTCTTAAGTTTTTTAGATGAAACGTTTATTGCATCGGTTTCTGACTTTTTTAATGAACCGATGGAACAAATATCCAATACACAATCACATATAACACGTTATTGTTGTAACTTGCTTCTGATAAACCCTTCCTCTTCCAATCGAAATCCCTTAGCCTCCTCCCCACGCCGTCCAGAGTTGTCCCTCAACGTCTGTCTACCATCATCGACGGTACCCTTCATCTCTCACAATCCCTTTATTTTTCTGTCTACTTGCCTCGCTCTTCTATCTATTGTCTTCACCACCGTCCCCGCCGCACGGATTTTTCTTCCTCCATTTGATTTCCTTCTCATCTGTTTGTCCTTCACTTGCAATCTTATTTTTGCTGTTATCCAGGCCAATTAATCTACTTAAGGTGCGTGATTTATGTATTTCTGTTTGGTTGTTGTCGTTAATTTGTTGTTATCCAGGCCAATTAGTTATGCCTGTTCTTTTTTGATGAATTGTCTCAATTGAGTTTTCAGATGTTCGTGATTTCTGTATTTTCGCGTTTATTTCCTCTAATTCATGGAAAGTAAATTCGTTGTTATTCAATTAGTAATGTTGTCTATATGTTCGATGGAATGCTCTTAATTTTTTGTGGTTTTGCAGTACAATTTTTGTTTATTTTTATGATTTATTGAGGTTAATCTTTAGAATTACCATATGGTGATGAATTTATAATCTATCATTCACATATCTTGCTTCATTTTTTCTTTCACTTTGCAGATTGATTTCCATGTCCAACTCATATCAGCAGGTGGAGTATAATCATGTCAGGCTGATCTTTGAGGTAAATCTGATTAACCCACCGAACCCGTAGTCTATTCGCTTTGGTATAAATCCAATCTACAAGTTTTGCTACAGTAGCTACATTCTACAACTCAGCCTTTCTAATGCCCAATCCTCCTTGTTTAGGTAGACTTATCTTCGACCATGCCACTAGAGGGACACGATGGAATTCAGCACTTCCATCCCATAGGTAATTAATTATCTTCTTTGGTATAATTAATATGGATGCCCAATATTCAGGACAGAATTAATCAGAGTTGGTCTGCAGCATAGGACATCTTTCGGCACCCAGGTTTCTGATACGAAATACCAGTTTCGCCAATAAAATATTGCATTCTGTCTTGGATAACCTGCTAGGTTGAAGAAATTTTAATTTTTTGTTTAATCTTTCAGTTTGTATCCTTCCCTGGTCTTTTTTTCCCCTCAAAATAATGCTAGGTGAAAACAAATGCTGTTTTTAGTCCAGATTGAAACATAATTGTTATCAAAATGGTGTCCGCGTATGATCGTATTTCAGTCCGCAAAGTTATAAAACAGCCACTTTACAAAATAGTTGTGAATGATACTTGCAGCTGAGTATGTCACATTTGCTAGTTGTTCAGGCACGACACTTGTTCATGCACGAGTGCACAACAGTTAGGCACTTTATTTTAAGCCTAATACATTTATATTTTTTTTTCACAAAGCAACTGTTTTCAACACTGACATTCTCCTCTGTTCGTCTATTGCAGCTCAGTCTGAGTATCATAGGTTTGAATCACAAAGCAACATGTACCATTCTTACTCTACTCATTGATAGTTATACTCCAGCTCCAAATATCGCAATATTTGGTGATCCTTGACTATCTTGCGGTTGTACAATCTTTGGATTTTGTATGCAGATTGTCTCATTTGGAATTTGTTTTGATACTCTCCTGAAATACTTGATGCTGCTCTAATAGGGTAAGCTGTACACTTCTTATACACTTGTAAATACTATCTATTTTACTTAGATTCGGGATACCGGGTCTTTTGAACTTCACAATACTCGGCTTTTTCAGGCATGGGAATCCTGTCCTGAACTCGACGCAATGTTGCTAGCTAGAAGGAGCTCAGATATAAGGAGCAAACGTGGAGTATTAAACTAATTATGTTGGTTTTTTTATGACATTTTGTACCTTACTATCATTATTTAGTCAGACTACAAGTATCTCTTTATGTGTAAATCTAAGTGTTTATGTTCACTAGTGTATATTTATACTTTTGGAGTATTTATTTATAAATTATCGGCTTTGGAAGTGTAACTTTTCTTTATTGATTGCAACTCTCATTATTTGAGGTGTTTTTCCTATAAGAAACGCCTCAAAATGTAATTTTTTTTAATTAAAAAAAATCCTATTAACATCGGTTTTAATTAGTAAATGATGTAAAAAATACCTATTAACATCGGTTTTAGTTAATAAATGATGTATATAAGGTAATATTTACATCGGTTCTGTGCCAAAATCGATGTAATGAGATGCTATTAACATCGGTTCTAGAAAGAAACCGATGTATATTGTGTGTTATTAACATCGGTTTACAACCGATGTTAAGGTTAAAATACTATATACGTCGCCCCCAAAAACATCGCAACAAAACCAATGTAAATGGGGCAAAATAACCGATGTCAATGAGAATTTTTCTACTAGTGTTCGTCAAGTCAAGGTGCAATTCTCATTTCTTGAAGCATGCTCTCGGTTTTGGGATTCGAAACATCATGTTTTCGTTTTCCCGAAAGGCGAAATTTGTCCTCTTGCCGAAGAAGTAGGAGCCATTGGTGGATGGCCGGGTTGTGTTCCGGTGCTTCCTCCGACTCGGTTGTGTTATAAGGAGAAATTTTGTTCGATGTTGGGCTTGTCAACAAGTCAAGTCAACTTTCTCCTTGCTCCTCATGGTGTGGATATGTTAGCTCTTATCAACATTTTCTCAAACCGGTTGGATGCCAATGTCTCGGAGGTGGCTAGGAGAAGGGCTCTTGCCTTTTGCCTTGTCCATGCATACCTCTTTGTTGATGCTTTGAAGAAGGAGGGGCCAAAATGATATGGTAGCATGACCCTTATGCACGTAGTCGAGCAAATGGAGCATGGTAGAGATCCATTATGGTTGGTGCTTGGCGAGATCATCCAAGCCTTGGACAAGAAGGGCTCTTGTGGAGAAGCTCCCTCATTTGTATCTCCAAGGATCCATCAAGTGTGGCTAATGGAGAGGCTAAGGTATGTAGAACCTTCGGTTGATTCTTCTTCTTATTCCTTCCGTCACCTTACTATGAGGAAGAAGTTGTACTCGGATAGCTTCGCATCCACCGAGGCCTATTAGGCCACAAGATTGGCGGAGGAGGGTGGTCCTCACGTCCGTTGGGTGGTGCCATGGTGGCACTTGAGGTCCTTCACGGGGTTGCCCGCTTCGGTTGTTATTTCTTGTGCTTTGATGGTGGTGGGTTTGAAGGTTGCTTCCTTCATCTATCCCGAAAGGCTCATGAGGCAAATGGGGCGTCAACAAAAGGTGCCCGCTCAAGATACTCTCGTCCAAGAGAGTGTTTTTCGGAACTGTGAGCTTGTGGAGGTCTTCGAAAGATGGTGGGCACTCGGCCGCTTTGGGAGGTACCAAACCCCGTTGCCACGACATGGGTGACTCCCGCTTATGTCAAGTGGTCAAGAGCTCAAACCTTGGAAGAAAGGTCCAAGTCTTGTAAGGATGAGGTGGTTGACTTGAAGTATAGAGAGGTTGGCAAGGCCAACCGTGCCTTCTTTGAGGACTATGTTGATGGAGCTAGCCCGGATGTGATGAGGCCACCAAAGAGGAGAAGCTCGGGTCCCAAAGATGTAGTGGGCCGTGTATGGGCTCGCTTTGGACCAAGCATGGGGTCTTGCAAGAGAACGGAAGCCGTCGCCTTTGTAGATCCGTTGAGGATCCGTTCCGAAGAGGAAGTCCATGCTAGGCGGGCCAACAAAAAGAACAAGGAGAAGATGTACCCCGAGGGAAAAGGAAAGGGTAGAATGGCAGAATGAAGACCTCCATTACCCACTTTATTATTATGTTGTATTAGTGTTGTGAGTTTTTATTATGTTGTACTAGCTATGTTTTGTGTGTTTTGTGCTAGTTTTATTATGTGAGGTATCTTAGTTGACACCTTAGCTCTGGCAAGTTGTAGACTTGCCGAGCTTTATTTGCTGTTGAATTTGTAATCCTCTCATTATTAATTAAATAAGAGGATTGCTCGTGTCAAAATTGTGAACGCTTGTTTCTTCCATCCATTTTGTAAAGGCAATTCGGCTTGAATTATCCTAAACATTTGCACTTGGGAAATGGGATTTTTGTAAGAAGGGAAAAAGGCTTCTTTTTTGCATTTTTGTGGGAAAGGGAAAGTTTTTCCCTTTCTTTTTTTTTTTAACTGATGTGGGTGATGTTTATTTGTATGTGAATAAACATAAAGGAATGTTTTTTTGATGGGGATGTGTGTTTTTTTTTTTTTGTTTTTTTGTGGGGATGGTTGTATCCTTCTTGTGTAAGAAAGGACTGCTTACGTATCCACCAAAAAGGTGAAATCAAACCATGATTATAGTTCGAAATGTTTTGTAAATGTCGATTGGGTTTTGTGGTTGTATCCCTCTCGTGTAAGAAGGACTGCCTATGTATCCACCTGAAGAGGTGAAATCAAATCATTCTCGTAGTTCAGGGATTTTGTTTGAGTGCAAATGGATGTTGCCTTTGACAGATCAAAGGGCATTTGAAACGGTCAAGGTGACGCAACTTAGACTCGATAAAACATGCAATTTCAAATCAGAACGCGTTGAGGAACTTGACTTGAAAGGGTTAAGGTGGTCGCTTTTTGTAAAATTAGGGTGAGGTTGTTGGTTGCTACGGTTCAAAGGTAGTATTTCTTGAGTTGGTCTAGGTTGGTCGGGTTTTTAAAATCCTCCCCGTCTAGGTCACTCAGTCTCACTGCGCCCCTCGAAAGTATATTCTTGACCAGGTATGGCCCGACCCAATTGGGTTTGAATTTCCCCCTCGGATCGACGGGTAACGGTGCTCGAACCGACTTGAGGACTAAATTTCCTTCCTTGATGTTCCTGGGTTTAACCTTCTTGTTGAATGCCCGTTTTATACGTTGTTGGTATAGATGGATGTTGTGTAGGGAGTTAAGTCGTCGTTCGTCTAGAAGTGTGAGTTGTTCGTACCTTTGACGAGTCCATTCCGCCTCAGAAACTTGACTCCCCAGAAGGATGCATAGAGATGGGACCTCTAACTCTACCGGTTGAACCGCCTCCATACCATATGCTAGGTAGAAGGGCGTGGCGCCTGTCGCTGTTCGAATGGAGGTTCGGTATCCCCAAAGTGCGAATAGGAGCTTGCTCGGCCAATCACGGTAATTGTCTTGCATTTTCTTGATAATGGTGATAAGAGTTTTGTTTGCTGCCTCCACCGCCCCGTTGGTTTGGGGACGGTAGGGGATGATCGATGTCGTTTGATCTTGTATTTGTCCAGCAAGGCCTGTGTTTCCGCCCGGAAGTGAGAGCCTTGATCCCTGATGATTTCATGGGGTACCCCATATCGGCAGATGATGTTGTTCTGGATGAACTTGGCCACTTGTTTGGCGAGTCAAGACTGCATAGGACTGTGCTTCCACCCATTTGGTGAAATAGTCGATGGCGACGAGGACGAAGCAATGCCCCTTGGTGCCTATCGGGTTGATTTTCCCGATGATGTCGATGCCCTAGGTCGAGAAAGGCAAGGGTGATGTCATGGTGTATAAAAGGGATGGTGGTATGTGTTGTATGTTGGCGAAGATTTGACAATTGTGGCAATGCTTGACGTAGTCGCAGCAATCGGCTTCCATGGTGGTCCAGTAGTAGCCTAACCGCATGATTTTTCGGGTAAGCATCATTGCGCTCATGTGAGGGCCACATTCTCCGTCGTGGACCTCTCCCATGACTTTTTTGGCTTTGTGATGGTCGATGCAAAGAAGGAGAATCCCTTGGGGTGTTCTTTTTTATAATTGTTCTTGGTTTACCACGAATTGTGATGCAAGTAAACAGATGGCTCTTTGTCCTCTTGGATCAGAGTTAGCAGTGAATTCGTTTTTGCTTTTGTAGTTGAGGATGGCTTGGTACCAGGGTTCATCATGGTTTTCCTCGTCGTTGTTGATGGCACAGATATGAGCTGGCTCACTCCTTCTCTCGACACATAGGGGCATTGATGTCATGTCGTCAGGTATGTTGACGAGTGCAGCAAGTTTTGCCAGGGCATCAACAAATATATTTTTCTCTCGTGGCAAGTGGAAGTAGTCGACTTGGTCGAAGAACTCGGCCTCTTGATTGATTTTCGCTCGGTAGGGAGCTAAGCTGTCACTTCGGATTTTCCATGATCTGGACACCTGATTGATGATGAGTGATGAATCGCCGTGGACCCTCAGTATCTTGATGCCAATTGTGATGGCTGCTTGTAGGCTGATGAGGCATGCTTCATAATCGGCGGCATTGTTGGTGACGGCGAAGTCTAGTTTGACCGAGATCGGAACATGTTCTCCCTCTGGTGACATTAGAAGGATTCCTACCCCGAAGCCTCTCAGATTTGAGGCACCATCAAAGTATAGGTCCTATGTGTCGGTGTCGGCACAAAGGATTTCTTCGTCAGGAAGTGATCATGTGTCGGTCGATGGATCCTCGTTGACGGGGTTTTCTACTAGGAAATCGGCGACTGCCCTTCCTTTGATAACCTTGAAGGGTACAAACTTGAGATCAAACTCGGATAGCATGAGTGTCCATCTAGACAGCCTTCCGTTTAGTACCGGTTTTTCGAAGATGTATTTGACCGGGTCCATCTTGGAGTAGATGTGAACTGTGTAGCTGAGCATGTAGTGCCGCAGCTTCTTTGTTGACCACACTAGGGCAAGGCATGTCTTTTCCAGTTGGGTGTACCTTGTCTCATACTCAATGAACTTTTTGCTGATGTAGTAGATGGCTCGTTCTTCGCCGTCAACTGTTTGTGCTAGCATTGCTCCCATGGCCGTGTCGGCGACAGTCAGGTATAGAGATAAGGGAATCCCTTGTTGAGGTGGCATGAGACCAGGAGGTTTGGATAGGATTTCTTTTATCCTGTCGAAGGCCTTTTGACAGTCGTCGACCCAATCGGTGTGATCGGAGGCACGAAGCTTCTTGATGATTGGTACGCAAATCATGGTGAGCTTGGCTATGAAGCGGCTGATGTATTGAACCTGACCGTGAAATCCCCGAATCTCCTTCTCGTTCTTAGGCCTAGGCATTTGTTTAAGGGCTTTGATTTTGGTTGGATCAATCTCAATGCCTCTTTTACTGACGACATGTCCGAAGATTTTTCTGGAGGTGACTCCGAATGCACATTTCCGAGGATTTAATCTCATGTTATATTTCCGCAGACGAGCGAAGAATTTCCGGAGGGCGTTGATGTGGTCGTCCCGTTCTCTTGATTTGACGATCATGTCATCGACATAAACCTCTACCTCCTTGTGCATCATATCATGTAGGAGAGTGGTAGCGGTTCTTTGATAGGTTGCTCCGGCATTGATGAGACTGAAGGGCATGATCGTATAGCAATATGTACCCTATTGTGTAGTGAATGCAGTCTTGTGCATGTCTTCCTCAGCCATTTTGATCTAGTTGTACCCGGCATACCCGTCCATGAATGATAGGAGAGCATGCTCGGCGGTATTATCCACCAGGATGTCAACATGTGGCAACGGTAAGTCGTCCTTTGGACTTGCTTTGTTCAGATCCCTGAAGTCGACGCAAACCCGAATTCTTCCGTCTTTCTTAGGTACAGGCACGATGTTGGCTACCCAGTCCGAGTATTCTGACACTTTGATGAACCCGACCTTGAACTGTTTATCCACTTCTTCCTTGATTTTCAAAGCCCATTCAGGGCGCATTCGGCGCAATTTTTGTTTCACAGGTTTAGCTCCGGGCTTAATGGGTATCCTACGCTCTGCAATTTCCCTGTCTGTCCCGGGCATATCTTTGTAGAACCAGGCGAATACGTCCTTGTATTCGTGTAGGAGGTCAATGAATTGTTGTCTTTCCGAGGGGTCAAGGGCGGTCCCTATCCTAAGTTCTTGAGGTGTGTTGTCGGTAAATACGTTAATAGGTTCGGTCTCCTCGATGATGGGGGTCCTGGTTTCCCGTTTGTTAAGTTCTTTGGCTAGGTGAGGTGGGTAGTTACTCAAGTCAATTCCTCATAGTCATTCAGAATTGCATTGCAGTTAAATTGAGATGAGTCACAAGCAAACTTAACGTTCATTAAGTGGACTCGAGCGAAAAGCTCGGAGAGGACATACATCTCATGGTCAGTCAGAGGTGACACAGCAGAGGATGTGGCCCCTGGAACAGGCTCCAGGTTGTCACCTTCCGTGGGAGTGGGGATAACCCTAACTGACTCAGCCTCTGAAGCAGCCACAAGTTTGTGATAAAATAGTGGCAAGGGGACCTTGACTGGGACATCAGGAGTGCTAGGAGCTAAGGAAGACTCTGACTTTGACTCTGACTCAGATTCATATTCACTTCCCTCCTTGAACATAGGGCCTTCTCTAGTTGTAATCTTGAGAATGCGGCCTTGGCGATCGGTCCATTTGACAGTTTTTCTCCGGCCTTGGGTAGCTTTCTCTGGGTTAGTATAAGAGATTAGGGCGGTGGGGTCAAACTGGTTGTCCTTCAGAGCGATGTTGATGATGTCCTCATAGTCGAGGTGCTTGATGTTATCCTCTCCGAATAGGAGAGTGACAGCTTGTCCGTCGAGGCATGGGGACAATTTGGACTCAGTTGATGCAGCTTCGGTGTTGTCGGGGATGAAGTAGCAGTCTTAGAAGACTTCCACACCCGGGTGCCTGACCTTGGCCACAGAGTCATAAATCGGCTCAGGAAAACCGTGGTAGAGCTAGGACTCTCCCTCGGGGACAAAGTATCCATTGAGGGTCAAATAATAGGGACAGAGGATAATTCTGTGCTTCCTGCGCTTCCGAATTAAGGGGTTCATCTCCTGGATATCTTCATCGGTAGGTTCATAACCCAGCCCGAAGAGGATGTTAGGGACCTTAGCCTGTTTCAAGGGAGGTAAGCTGCTCTTCAGCGGATTGAGAGGTAGACCCGGGAAATAACCCTGGTGCATCAGAATGCGGTTGACTGTGAGGTTGGCAAATGGGTCACAATCAAAGGGTGTTGATTCATCAGTTAGGGCATACACAGCTTAGAATCCCCACATCTCATTGTCGTCGTCCTCAATGGCTTGGGAGGCTATTCCCTTTTTTCATGACGGCCTTGGTCGGGGAAGCGGGAATTGTGATCGTCTTCCCGTTGAAGGGGACCCTTATTTTCTGATGAAGTGTTGAGGTAACTGCCTTAACGGTGTGAATCCAGGGATGTTCCAGAAGCATGTTGAAGGAGGCGTCGATGTCGACTATCTGAAAATGGGTTTCCCTTTCCAGTGGTCCGGTTGCAACGGTTAGAGTGATAAGGCCTGCGACCTTACGACAAGTACCGTCATAAGCGCGTACTCCTTGATTGGTTGGGACCAAATCAGCTTCTTTGATACCCAGTTTATGAGCTATTTTGAGGGGAATGACATTAACCGTGGATCCGTCATCCACAAGAACCATGGGCACATTTTTTTTGAGGCACTGCACGGTGATGTATAGTGCCAGGTTGTGGTTGGCTCCGAAGGGAGGGATATCCTCATCAGAGAAGATGACCGGGTTGTTCAGGTCGGGGACATCCCTTGTCATGTGTGCCACCACTTCTTCAGGGGAGGAGGTAGAGGGCACAGTCAGTTTTCCCAAGGCTTGTAGTAGAGCTTGCCGATGCTCGAAGGATGTAGCAATCAATTGCCAAATTGAAATTTTAGCTTTTGCTTTCTGCAGTTGTTTGAGGATGAAATTCTCGGGAGCCTTTGGTTAAGTGTCCATGTTGGGGACAACCTGGTCATTCGTTGTTGGAACGACTGTCGAACTGTTCGGGTTTTGATAGGGGCATCCGGACCGGGTAAGATGACCGATCTCCTTTGCCTGTTTCTCTTTTCCTGGGACGATATAGACGTCATCAGCATCATCTCTCCAGATACCATTGACTTCAGGATCTCGAGGGTACCTTGGAGGGGTATTCCTCGGTGGGCAGTTTTTGTGAGGGAAACTTTTGTGAGGGTAATTTTTGTGAGGTTGATTATTGTGGGGATGATTATTGTAGGGTACGTGCCATGTAGTTTTAGGTGTTTGGGGACCCTCCCTCGGGCGTGGTGTTGGAGGATTGAAGATCAATCGTCGGTAAGCATCGTTAAGCGAGTAATCCTTTCGGAGAGACTGGCTATAACCTCCTCAACTTATTGGAACATGGCAAGCATAATTGCGACACTGAACACAAATACCCCGTCCGAGGCATCTTTCTCCAAGGCATTCACCTCGTCATCAATTGGTAAGATGAGGTGTGAGCAGTCTAAGGTCGGCTCATCATCGGAGATATCATGGATTCCCAAAGGGTTTGTTTTGTTGTTTGGTTTAGTCGCTGGAGGCAAAGGCAATTCCCCTTTCTCGATCATGTCTTGAATGACGTGTTTGAGCTTGAAACAGGTTTCCGTGTCATGACCTTTCCCTTGGTGGTATTGGCAGTAGGCATTAGGGTTTCAGAAGCGGGATTTCTTAGCATCAGACGGATCCGAGGTGGGTTTGTTTGGGTTGTAATTTCCCTTGGTCCATCAGCCTTTTCAGGGCGCTTGCATAAGTTGACCCTATGTTGGTGAACACTCTTTGAGGGCGTTCAGCTCTTTTGGTGGTTGATTCGAGGAGGTTCACCTCGTCAATTTTGTTTGTCTGACGATAGGGGCGAGATCCGGTCGATGTAGATCCATGGTAGCCTCTACCGGTGGTTTTGGCTAGGACACCTTTTCGGAGGTCGTCTTCAATGCGAGTTCCAAGGATTTGCAGATCCTGGAATGTCTTGATGTTTTGGTATCTCAATAAGTTGGCATATACCGGGCGGAGATTGTTGACAAATTTCTCCACCAAAGTTGACTCACTCGGCTTGCTGACCAACTGAGTGCTTACTCTCCTCCAACGGTTTCAGAATTCGGTGAATCCCTCCTTATCATTTTGAGATAGGACCTTAAGAGTACGGGTATTGGCTTGGATTTCGACATTGTTGGCATATTGCTTGGCAAATTCAACTTCGACCTCATCCCAGGTAGTGAGGTTCTTCGGGTCAAGGGAGTAGTACCATTGACGAAGGATCGGTTCCAAGGATGATGGAAAGATCCGAGTGAAGAGTTCCTATTTGACCCCTTTTATGGCCATGTAGTCCTTGAAGGCTCGGATGTGATTGAGTGGGTCCTCCACTCCCTTGAATTTGGGCACATCAGTCAAGGTAAAGTTGTCGGGTAGTTTGATACGTGCCTAATATACAGTCTTTTTGGCCTATCTCAGCACGTATTTCTATGCTTTTCTATACTATTTTTATGGTATTTTGCCCCGAATTGGCTACTTTGGTGTATTTTGTCCTTTTTGTAGGAATGATCACGAAAGTAGTGGAACCATATTCTTTTCCGTCCTTTTTGCATGCATTTAGAGGAGACGGAGTTGTCCCAGAGTAGAGTACCGCACTTGAAAGCATCATGGCACGCACTACGAGGCACTTGGGTGAAGACGTGAGTGAATTGAAGATACAAGTGCTCGATCGAGTTGTTTTTGGTCGATCGAGTGGTTTCTAGACTCCTCGATGCTCGATCGAGCTACCCTTGATCGATCGAGTAAGCTGCATTTGACCAAGCCCTCGATCGAGTAAGCAGTTGGTCGATCGAGGAGTTTCTGCTGAGATATTGGTCGATCGAGTGGTTTAACCCACTCGATCGAGAGGCTTCTGACACTATGGGCTTTAATTAGTCCATGTTTTACTTTTCCGCATAAACTCTTAAGTTGTTTGGCTATATAACCTATGTTTTACTAGGTTATTAGAGATCTCTTTTATCTATCTTTTTACTATCCTTCACAGTAGAACATTGTTACGTTGCTTAAACCTTCGACTGCTACTCTTGTTTCCGGAATTTCTTCATTGGATTTCGTGTCTTTACGCCGGAATTTGCTTGGATTGTAATTCCTTCTTTCTCCTTATTAATAAGAATTACTTGTTGCTTTAATTTCTCGTATTTGTTATCTTTTCTCCTTGCCCTAATTTCCGTTATTGCGTTTTATTATTATTTCATTATGTCTTCTGCTGGAAATTTATATGCTGTTAGTTTAACAATCGACATGAGTAGCTAAACTCCCTTCATGTTGGGATTAGGGAATCTGCGGTAGAATAATGACGACGTAGTGAATGAATTGGACGAATTGATTGAGAGACTCTGTCACTATAGCAATTTAACTGTAATTCCCGACCTAGTTGAGTGCACGCTTCTATGTCACCCATTAAACTGGCTACAATTAATCCTGGATCGAAAGATTGGACTAAATAGGCCTGCTATAAACAGTAGACTACCCTAATGAGGACGAAAGTTAAGTTAGTGGTATTTTAGGGTAGGAAGTGGACCGAAAGGACCTTCTAACATCCGTCTCACATTAGTTCGTCCGAGTCATTTACTGCCGAGTTGTTAGACTATCGTAGTGAACCGAATTCCCGACATGACCCTCTCTTCTTGATAGTTAAATCGTATTTTACCGCTTTTATTACTCTTAGTTAGATTCAATTTTAATCAACCCCCCCAATTGTTACCGTAGGATTAGAATAGACAGCTATAATTACATTTCCTCCCTGTGGATTCGATACTCGACTGCCTCTGCTACATTTTAGTTGAGACCGTTAGGTTTTATCTTTGATAGGGTTGCGATAGCCGTGTCAAATTTTGGCGCCGTTGCCGGGGAGGCAATTGTTCAATTTATTAGTTGTTTCGTTTTTAATCCTTTTTTCGGTCTAAGGGACAACCGTTCCTTGGACTATTCTTATTCTCTGTTGTAGTTTCTTCTTATGCGCAGGTCGCAGGGTGGTCCACTACTGCCATTTGAACCAGAGATTGAGAGATCTCTACACGTAAAGAGGAGACTATTTCAAGAGCAACAGTTAGAAGAAGAGTCCAGTTCTCGTTCCAACTTCTACGAGAACGAACTGTTCGAAGACAATCCACCGTCTTCTCCAGTTTCCAATTCGTCGGTTGAATCCGTTATTTTTCCAGACACTCCAGAAATGGCCGAAGAAGCGACCATTGCCAGTTATTCTGAACCCTCAGTTGAGGATCTTTACAAAGGATTCGAGCTACCAGGGGAAGCTCGAAAATTCGAGCCGAAACCTTCTTACCTTAACATGGTTGAGAAGAATCAGTTCGGTGGGGCTGCGAACGAAGATGCGGCAAAGCACATGGAGACTTTCATTGATTACTGCTGCTCCATACCCCCACCTGCCGGCGTGACAGCTGACCAGATAAAGGAAACCTTGTTCATTTTCTCACTCCGCGATCTTTGCGCGGGAGTGGTATAGGGATTTAGACCGAGGCTGCTGCTTTGGCATAAGCGATTGGAACTCATTGGCTTTAGCGTTCTATAAGAAGTATTTCTCTGCATCGAGGACTATTGCCATTAGAGCTCAGATAACAAGCTTCAAACAAGGGCCTGACGAGAACTTTCACGAGGCATGGACTCGATTTAAGAAGCTGGTGCGAACCATACCGCACCATGGCTTCGAAAAGTGGAGTCTATGCAATCATTTCTATAATGGATTGTATGATGATCAGAGGGACATTTTGGATGCTGCAGCTAATGGCCGGTTCGCTGAAAACTTGGGAGCTACCAAAGGGTGGAAGATCATAGAAGATTTGGCCATCCGTAAGGCTGAATATGGGAACTCGAGAGGAAACCAAAGAAGAGCTGCTGAGTCTTCTTCTGTCGCTGCACTTGAAGCCCTCACTGCAAGGTTCGACAAGTATGAGCTAGGGGGAGTTTCCAAGGGGGGCATGTACCAGGTTAATCTTTGTGACAGATGGTCCTTTAAATGCTGTAGGAGATGCGGATTAGAGGGACATGTCTCAGATCATTGTCCCAGTCCTTTTGAGCAATGCGCTGCCTTTCAACATTACAGGCAGAACAACAGTTACTACGAGCCAAACGTCCATCCCAATTTGAGGTGGACAAGCCAGAATGTACAAAATCCCACGGCTCCTCCAACGCAGCAACCATACATTCCTCCACACCAGAAGCAACAAGGCTATCAGAAGCCTCCATCCTTCAACCCTCCTAATCAAGGTGCATCATCCTCTAGTGGGGTGACTGAAATGGGTGAGCTTAAGTCCATGATGCAAGCCATTACAAAGCAGCTTCATGCGAGTGATCAACAAAGAAGTTCAAGTGATCAACAGAGAGATGCGTCCATAAAGGCACTTGAAACTCAAGTTGCCCAATTGGCCGCGAATCAGTCCACAAGAAAGCAGGGTCATTTACCGACTCAAAATGAGAAGAACCCGCATGAGACGGTAAATTTGATAGAATTGAGAAGCGGTCTTTCTTATGAGGGACCGGAAGTACAGAAATCAGACCCGAAGATAGCTGTAACTGATGATGAACAGTGTTCTGTTAAGAGAAAAGGGCTCACGACAATTGAGTTACTCGATCGACTGAAATCAGTTGTTCGATCGAGTGGAAATGGAGAGGAAAGCCCTCGATCGAGTAGTCCTTCTGCTCGATCGAGTGAACAGGAAGCTGAAGATAGTCGATCGAGTGGGAGTGTTGCTCGATCGACTGAAGTTGCTGAAGAAACTGCTCGATCGAGTGAGCATGATACTGGATCGAGTGATATTGATGACGGGAAGCTTATTCGAGAGCCTGCTAGTGCTCGTTTAAGCGAGAAATCACCGGAAAGACCTCGTTCGAGAGGTAAGAAGCGCTCAAAGGATATTGAACTTGCTCCGGAAGACACTTTGGAGGCGAGAAACAAGGGACTCGAGATTCCTATCACGGTTCCCTTCCCGAGGCGGTTGCAGAATACCAAGGTTAATCAACAGTTCGGCAAATTTGTTGAACTTTTGAAGAGCTTGGAAGTTTCCGTGCCGTTTCGAATTCCGACTAAGGTACCCTCTTATTTAAAATTCATGAAAGACATTTTAGCACGCAAGAGGACTATAAATGACAGTGAGACCGTAGCTTTGACTGAGATGGGGTCAGCCCTATATCAAAATAAGTTACCCCCTAAGCAATCAGACCCGGGTAGTTTTTCGATTCCGTGTCACATCGGTATGCAGTTGATTGATAATGCGTTATGCGATCTAGGCGTTAGCGTAAGTGTCTTACCTTTGTCTCTGGCTAAGAGACTTGGTTTGACAAAACTGAGTTGCACCAACATGACCGTCCAGATGGCCGACCGTAGTTTATCACGGCCATTAGGTATAGCAGAAGACGTACCTGTCCAGATTGGGAAGTTCTTTATTCCCGTCGATTTTGTCGTCTTAGATATCCCCGAAGATGCACACACCCCTATTATTTTAGGGAGACCATTTTCATCCCTTTGCCGTGCAAAGTGATAGATGTCGATGGGAAGACTTTGACATTCCAGGTAGGGGATGAGGAACTGATTTTTCATCAGTCCAAATTCCGGAGACCCCCCATGCAAGTTCAACCTTGCAATGCTCTTTCTTCTATTGTTCCTATTGTTGACACTCCGGATGAAAATTTGGAGAATATTGCTGTAATTGTTAACCCTCCGCCTCAGATTGAGAGCAAGAAGGAGGCAAGTTCGTCTGTTGTCCTCACTGCAGGTACAGATGAAAGCAAGGATGGGACTGTCAAAGGACATGGTGCAACCATTATCAATCAAACTGGCAGTAAGGATGCCAAAGAAGATGACAGAGGAGCGAGAACGAAGAAGGTTCGAACCTACATAGATGGGAACTACATTCCTCCTCACCGCCGCAAATGGTGATTCAAGCTCATGGAAGATGAAGAGGTCGGTCAAGATCGGCTCGAGGTGACGTCCTCGATCGAGAAGCCCACGAAGGGGCTACTGAAAGCTGATGAGAATTAAACGGGGAAATGCCCCGTGTAACAAATTGTAATAGACAATTCGTTTGAATTTCTTTTAAACTTTGCTTTATTACGTTTTAATTAGGACAATTAGTTTAGACAATTTTTAGCATAGACTAAGACTTTAGACTGTGTTTGCTGCGTATTTGGTATTTTGGGATGTGTTTGGATGTATTCTATACAGGTTTGGAGAAATGTCACGCATTTCGAGGAAGTAAAGACGGAAATCAAAGAGCCTACAAGAGGAAGTCCTCGATCGAGTACTTTTTGTACTCGATCGAGTGGAAGTTGGTTCGATCGAGCTGTCTGGTTACTCGATCGAGAAAGGCCAAAGTGGAACAGGTCGATCGAGGGGATTGCTACTCGATCGAGCAAAGGGGACATCAAAAGTCCTCGATCGAGTGATTAAAACCACTCGATCGAGTGAAATGAACAGTGGACACGGGAGTTTTCTATCTTAAAACTCTTATTTTCCTAATTCTATTTTCATTTACCCCTAATCCCGTCTAACCCCTTCCCTTATTGATTTCCATTTTCCCCCAAATCCCCATTTTTTGCCCAAACTCATCAAATCCACCACCTGCATTCTATTACTAGCACTTAATTCTTCAATAGCCCCTTGTTATCCCCTTCTTTTGAGTTCGTTTTCACGGTTTTCAAAGGGAATTAGGGTTTCGCGGGTTTTTCGATTAAAAATCCGCCTTTGTTGCTTGTTATTTGAAGTTTAATTGCTTGTATAGGATCATCATCATCATCAAGTAAGTGTTTCTTTCACACTCTTTGCATTTTCTCTTTGATTAATTCGAATTTCATGAGGTGAATTTGAATTAGGGTTCGAAAATCCCATGTCCAGTCGATTTGTTTCGATTTAATTGTGTTTATTTACCCTTGATTAGCTTGTTGATGATCTTACCCCAATTCCCCACTGTTTCCACTTGTTTAATTCGAAATTCGCGCAAGATTTCGCGACTAGGGCTTCTCAGTCGAATTTTTCGACTGCTAGACGATTTTTATGCTGCCATGCTCCGTTTAGCTTCAGTCCATGCTTCCTTGCTGCTGTGGTTAACTGTTTTTCCGTCCCCTGTCGCCATTACATGCCATAAATAATCGGAAATCTTGCCCTGCGAGTCGACCTTTTCGCC
The DNA here is from genome assembly GCF_048544455.1 of Silene latifolia. Taxonomy (NCBI): domain Eukaryota; kingdom Viridiplantae; phylum Streptophyta; class Magnoliopsida; order Caryophyllales; family Caryophyllaceae; genus Silene; species Silene latifolia. The sequence continues at coordinate 58,576,400 of NC_133528.1, forward strand.
TGCTAGTAGACTATATGTTGCCATATGCCGTTCTTTGCTCATTTCAGTCTCTATCAGCAGTCATACTGTGTCATTTATTCAGCACTCGCATAATGCATTTCGAAGTTTTGAGGAATTGTTGGGTTTTACTTGCTGTAAGTCGATTTGTTTCGACTGATAGTGTAATACTCCGTATTTATGGTCTTGGGGGTACTCTATCGAGTAGCCCTTACTCTGTCGAGTAAGGGTATGTTGCAGAATAAAAAAGTTTCTGACCTGTTGGGCACTCGATCGAGTAGCTGGGGCACTCGATCGAGTAGAAATACTCGATCGAGTACCTTGGGTACTCGATCGAGTGTCCGGTTTTACGGGGGAGTTTTCTCGGGTTTTGTTAATTACGCGATTAAGGTATTTAAACCAATTCGTCTTTGTTCTAAATCACTTTTTACAAAACCTAAAACCTATTTAAGAGAGAAAGCAACTTGTCTTCTTCCTAATCGCGTTCTTGACAATTCCCGGAGTTCAGACGGTCAGTTCGTATCGTAGTTCGTGTCGTTGGATTCCTTGCGTCGAGGGTAAGCTTTTAATATAATTTATATAATGTTTTGCTAGGTTTGGTCAAACCCTAATTTAGGATTTGGGGGTTTTATGAATAGTAAGTAATTGGTAGTCTTTATGTGTTATATGTTAGGAGGAGAATTCGTAGAAGAGGCGTTTTGAGACAGCTGTAGATACCGTCTGCGTGTTGTGCTTTCCAGGTAGGATTTCCTACTCAGTATTAGTCCCATAATGGGATATTGGTGATGTGCTGTAGTTAGTTGATTGATATGATGATTGTAATTGTAATTGTGATTGTGATTGTGGTTGTGTTTGTGATGGTTCTCGAGATGCGTTCTCGGCTGAGTGGGGTCACTTGCGGGAGTGATCTCACGCCCTAGTTTCGCCCTTCGTGGAACCCGCCACGAAAGGGGATGTGCACATTAATGGACAGGGTTATCGCTCGTATGATGAGCGGGGCTTAGGTGGGAACGGTGCGGTCCCCCCCGGGTGGTGGGTCCGGTGGACGACAAGATTGAGATGATGGGAGTTGGTGGTGTTTGTGTGTGTGTGTGATTCATTGTCTGTTTGTCTTATTGTGGTTATCTATTTTGATTGTGTGATTAGTATCGACTTTGGTGTTGTTTTGTAAAACTGCGGTGATCCATTCGGGGATGGTGAGCAGATATTGAACAGTATAGAGATGATCTTGGTATATTTGGGACGGCCACGACATGACGATAGAGTCTTCCTTTGTAGTTTAGCATTTATTTACATTTCGATTGAGAAAGATTAGTTTTGGAATAATGTATTGTACTTTCAGTTTGGTTTCGAGGATTGTACTCATTCATTAAACTACTTATAATAAATGTTGTTTATGTTTTGTCTATTTGATTATCATACCTCGGGCGACCGAGATGGTGATGTCTTCATACCCGAGTGGTCCTGGTAAGGCACTCGGAGTATGGGGGTGTTACAAATGGTATCGAGCGACGATCCCGAAACCCGTAACCAATGAACTTAATGAACATAGGAGTCAATTAAAATGAACCCGGGGTAAAAGTTGTAGGAGCTAGTGCAAAGGCTTGGGAGACGTCCTAAAGTCACGGGGGTCGCCCTACAACTTTGAACCGGTCACATGGGAACGTGTTTGTTGAGTCGTCTGTGTGATTGTTTAACTTGTGCAACAAAGCGATGAAATGTGTTGATTGTTTGGTGTTGAAGTAGGAGGTTGAGCATGTGAAAGAGAATGATTATATGTTGAACATGTTAATGAGTGATAACAAGTTGAATGATTTACGATGTGGCTTTTAATAGCGTAATGAAATGATTTCGTAGTTAGTAGAAGGATGCGTAACATGTTTATGATGATATAATATGATTTATAAATTTAGCATGTTAGTATGTGACGTAATATGCGGGTATCTCTTACGTATTGGGGGTACTTGATCGAGTGAGGCTGACTCGATCGGGTAGGTTTTTAACGATTTTGAGTCCAGAATCGAGTTTTGGGGCACTCGATCGAGTAACTAGGGGTACTCGATCGAGTAGAAATCACTCGATCGAGTAGCCTAGATACTCGATCGAGTGGGTTAGAGATAAGAAGGTCTGTTTGGTTCTGGAGTTTGGGTGCTCGATCGAGTACATGGGGGCACTCGATCGAGTAGCCCGTTACTCGATCGAGTGGGTTTGGATACTCGATCGAGTAGGTCCTATGCAGCGCGTTTTCGTGTTTTGAGGTTTAGTACGCGTGTTTATGTTTATCCCTTTCTTATATAGCTTCAAGATGCCGCCCAAGAGAAATGCTTTGTACGCGAGAGCTGAGCTTATGACTACGGATGACATCGTTAAGATGTTAGAGCACCAGGACGCTCTTACTGAGACCCTTACTGAGACCCTGAAGAGAGTGAATGAGGACAAGGATAAGAGTAAGGAGAAGGAGGTTGACCATGCTAAAGTCAGCCTCTATATTGCGAGGTTTAACCCGAAGGAGTACAAGGGAGTTGAGGAGCCTAACCATCTTGATAGTTGGCTGAGGGAGATGGAGAACATCTTGGATTTAGTTTGTCCGATGAGATGAGAGTGGATCAGCCGCATTCTATCCGAGGGAGGCACTGGCAAATGGTGGGATTCAGTAAAAGTGAGTGCCAAGGAGATATATACCAACCAAGGGTTACCTGCTATACCTTGGGAGGAGTTTCGTAGGGCTGTGAGGAAGGAGTTCGTACCAGAACATGTGAGGAGTAAGTTGAGGGAGGAGTTCGACAAGTTTAAGATGACAGTGAGATGTCGTGGGCGAGTACTACAGGCAGTTCAATGAGAAATCCAGATATCCGAGGACATGGGTTTGAGTTGAGGAGAATCGGCTTTGAGGTTTGAGAGAGGGCTAACCACGAAGATTATGGATAAGTTACCCGTGGGAGTCCTTACTGATGTGAAGGAAGCATATGAGAGGGCCGGGAGAGCCGAGAGGCTAGTGGAGATGGCTCGGGAGAGGTCGGGTGGAGAGAAGAGGAAGTCGGAGAGCGAGGGTGGTGGCCAATCTAATTTCAAGAAAGGCAACCACAATCAATCTAAGGGATTTTCTTCGGTTCCGGGTTTAGTCTTTGGAACTTCCTTTGGGCGAGGTCGTGGGAGTGTGAGCAACAGCTGGGGAGTGACTTGCTTTGGTTGTGGTGGCGTAGGCCACAAGAGACATGAGTGCACGAGCGCACCGGGATCTTTTCGAGAGACCGCACGAGCTTTGCGAGCAATGGACCAGGTGGATCATGGCCAAACCGGGAGGTCGAGCTACCAGAGTGGAGGCAACCGCAACGGCGGTAATTCTTATCGGAAGACACCGATGAACAACAACAACAATCAAGGGTCGGGTGCTAAGCCGACCGCATCGCCTAATCTTGTCCGGGAGGTGGGCGGAAGACCGATGGCAAGTTGTTCATGATGGACAAGAAGGCGGTGAGGAGGATGCGCACGTTATCACCGGTACATTCCTTGTTAATGGTATTCCTACGTTTATTTTGTTTGATTCGGGGGCTTCTCAGTCGTTTGTGTCTTCGAGTCATGTAAAACAGTTGGGTTTGAGAGTGTATGAGTCTGTTTGGGAGCAAGTTTTCATACCTTCAGGTGAGTCTGTATCGTGTGGGAGGTTGTTTAGAGATGTATCTTTGATAGTTGGGCAAGTCGATTTCCCTGTAGACTTGCTAGAGTTTCCTTTTAATGGTTTTGAGATGATAGTTGGGATGGATTGGTTAGGAAAGTATAAGGCTAAGATAGACTGTCATCAAAAGAGAGTGTCCCTTAGAGGACCTAAGGGTGTTAGTGTGTCTTACCGTGGGTTTCTAGTCAAACCCAAAGTTAAGTTGATTGCAGCTGTCACCTTGAAGTCGTATCTGAGGAAGGGATGTCCTCTGATTTTGTGCCATGTGAGAGATGACCGGATAGAGAGCCCGTGAGTTGATGAGATACGGTGGTGGGAGAGTTCGCAGATGTTTTTCAGAGGAGATTCCGGGGTTGCCACCGAAGAGGGAGATAGATTTCACCGTTGAGTTGAAGCCAGGGACGGGGCCAATCTCTAAGGCACCGTACCGTATGGGTCCTAAGGAGATGGAGGAACTTAGGAGACAGTTGGATGATTTGATAGAGAAGGGGTACATTAGACCAAGTGTATCGCCTTGGGGAGCACCAGTTCTGTTTGTGAAGAAGAAAGATGGGAGTTTGAGGTTGTGCATAGATTAGGGGGGAGCCGAACGTGTGACGATAAAGAACAAGTATCCTTTGCCAAGGATAGATGACCTGTTTGATCAGTGGAGTGGTGGAACAGTCTTTTCTAAGATTGATTTGAGGTCGGGGTACCATCAGGTGAAGATTAGAGATGTGGACATACCGAAGACAGCTTTCACGTCGAGGTATGGCCATTATGAGTATGTGGTGATGCCATTTGGGTTGTCTAATGCACCGACAGTGTTTATGGATTTGATGAATAGGATCTTCAGACAGTTCTTGGATCAGTTTGTAGTAGTGTTTATCGATGACATCTTGGTCTACTCTAAGACTAAGGAGGAGCATGAGGAGCATCTGAGGATCGTGTTGCAGACGTTGAGAGATCATGAGTTGTATGCTAAGCTGTCCAAGTGTGAGTTCTGGTTGGAGAAAGTTGCTTTTCTGGGGCATGTAATCTCTAAAGATGTGGTTGTGGATCCGGCGAAGATTGAGGCAAGTGACAAAGTGGGAAGCACCGAAGAATGTTCTTTGAGGTAAGGAGTTTCTTGGGTTTAGCCTGGATACTACAGCGGTTTGTGAAGGATTTCTCCAAGATAGCTAGACCGATGACAACGTTGATGAGGAAAGAGAACAGGTTTCGTTGGGATGAGAGTTGTGAGAAGGCGTTCCAAACCTTAAAGGAGCGTTTGACCACAGCTCTGTCTTGGCATTACCCGAAGGGAGCGAGAATTTCGAGGTCTATACGGATGCCTCGAAGAATGGGTTGGGATGTGTGTTGATGCAGAATGGTAAAGTGATCGCCTATGCTTCTAGGCAGTTGAAGCCTTATGAGGAGAACTACCCTACTCATGACCTGGAGTTGGGTGCAGTGGTGTTTGCTCTCAAGATTTGGAGGCATTACCTTTATGGAGCAATCTTTAAGGTATTTTCTGATCACAAGAGTCTCAAGTACATCTTTACGCAGAAGGAGTTGAACATGAGACAGAGGAGGTGGATGGAGCTGATTGGTGATTACGACATGGAAATCATCTACCATGAAGGGAAGGCCAATGTTGTTGCTGATGCTTTGAGTAGAAAGAGTGTACATTCCTTGTGTACAGCTCTATCCTTGATGAGGCTGAGGGATGAGGTAGCGAGCTTTGGGATTCATATGATGCAGAAAGGAGATGCTATGGGTGATATGACAGTACACATGGAGTTTTATGATGACATTCGAGGTAAACAGGCTTTGGATCCTAAGATAGTGGAGTGGAGAGCTGGAGTAGAGAAAGGGACAGGTGTCCGGTTTTCCATTCATACTGAGATGGTAGCTTGAGGTTTGATGGTAGGTGGTGTGTTCCTAATGACGAGGAGTTGAAAAAGACAATCATGACGATGAGCGCATTGCACACCATATTGCATCCGGGGAGACAAGCTTTACAAAGATTTGAAGAAAACGTTTTGGTGGCCTGGGATGAAGAAAGAGACAATTTTGAGTTTGTGTCCCGTTGTTTGACATGCCAGAGAGTTAAAGGGGAACAGAGAAGGCCACAAGGTAAGGTTCAGTCTTTGGAGGTGCCCGAGTGGAAGTGGGAATCCATTTCCATGGATTTCATTGTGGGTTTCCCAAAGAGTCAACAAGGTAACAACATGATTTGGGTGATAGTGGATCGTCGACCAAGTCATCTCACTTTGTTCCAATGAAAGATACATGGACTAAGGCACAATCGGCTATGGCCTATCGAAAGAACGTGCTTAAGTTACATGGAGTCCCTAAGGACATAGTGTCCGACAGAGATGCGAGGTTTATATCAAGGTTTTGGAAGGAGTTGCAGGAATCGTTGGGAACAGCCTTTGAAGATGAGTACAAACATTTCATCCCGCAGGACGGGACGGGGAGAGAGAGAACAATCAAGACTCTTGAGGATATGTTGCGAGCTTGTGTGATGGATTTTGGTGGTAGCGGGGAGCAGAGGTTGGACTTGATAGAGTTTTCTTACAACAACATGACTATCACACCGTATTGGTATGGCACCGTTTGAGGCTTTGTATGGGAGGAGATGTAGGAGTCCAATCTGTTGGGACGATAGTGCTGAGGCAGTGGTTTTAGGACCAGAGATGGTACATGAGATGGTGGAACAGATTAAGATGATCAGAGAACGGATGAGAGCAGCCCAGGATCGACAGAAAAGTTATGCAGATCTACATCGTCGGGACATAGAGTTTCAGGTTGGGGACAAAGTTCTTCTGAAAGTGTCTCCTATGCGTGGGGTTATGAGGTTTGGGAAGAAAGGCAAGCTAAGTCAGAAGTTTATAGGGCCTTATGAGATCTTAGAGCGAGTTGGGGAAGTGGCTTATCGTTTGGCTTTACCGGCTGCTTTGGAGAGAGTGCATAATGTGTTTCATGTATCGCATTTGCGGAAGTATGTGAGTGACCCGTCACATGTGTTGGAGGCAGAGAGCTTAGAGCTGGATGAGTCTTTATCATACCTTGAGATGCCTAAGCAGATCCTAGACCGAAAAGTTAGAAAGACCAGGAGTGGTGAGACAGTTTTGCTTAAGATCCTTTGGTCTGAGACTGAGGAAGCTACATGGGAGGCGGAGGATATCATGAAAGAGCGTTACCCTTTCCTTTTTGATCAGGTATGTATGGTTACGGGGACGTAACCTTGTTTCTTTTAGGGGGGTAGGAGATGATCGCGAGAGTTTTTAAGAGTTTTTACACCCCTTTTATATATGTTGTGTCGGTATGTTTGTCGGGATAAGTTGGGTTAGTAGCATGTTTTATGTTGTGTTTATTTTTGACCTTCGAGTCGGGAAGCTTATGGGAGTACCTTTGGTTGGTAGTGGTTTGAACTTCGGGGACGAAGTTCCTTTTAAGGAGGGAAGACTGTAATACTCCGTATTTATGGTCTTGGGGGTACTCTATCGAGTAGCCCTTACTCTGTCGAGTAAGGGTATGTTGAAGAATAAAATAGTTTTCGACTGTTGGGCACTCGATCGAGTAGCTGGGGCACTCGATCGAGTAGGGGGGGTACTCGATCGAGTACCTTGGGTACTCGATCGAGTGTCCGGTTTTACGGGGGAGTTTTCTCGGGTTTTGTTAATTACGCGATTAAGGTATTTAAACCAATTCGCCTTTGTTCTAAATCACTTTTTACAAAACCTAAAACCTGTTTAAGAGAGAAAGCAACTTGTCTTCTTCCTAATCGCGTTCTTGACAATTCCCGGAGTTCAGACGGTCAGTTCGTATCGTAGTTCGTGTCGTTGGATTCCTTGCGTCGAGGGTAAGCTTTTAATATAATTTATATAATGTTTTGCTAGGTTTGGTCAAACCCTAATTTAGGATTTGGGGGTTTTATGAATAGTAAGTAATTGGTAGTCTTTATGTGTTATATGTTAGGAGGAGAATTCGTAGAAGAGGCGTTTTGAGACAGCTGTAGATACCGTCTGCGTGTTGTGCTTTCCAGGTAGGATTTCCTACTCAGTATTAGTCCCATAATGGGATATTGGTGATGTGCTGTAGTTAGTTGATTGATATGATGATTGTAATTGTAATTGTGATTGTGATTGTGGTTGTGTTTGTGATGGTTCTCGGGATGCGTTCTCGGCTGAGTGGGGTCACTTGCGGGAGTGATCTCACGCCCTAGTTTCTTCCTTCGTGGAACCCGCCACGAAAGGGGATGTGCACATTAATGGACAGGGTTATCGCTCGTACGATGAGCGGGGCTTAGGTGGTAACGGCTGCGGTCCCCCACTGGCAGGGCTGGTCCAGTGGACAGTCAGTATTGAGATGATGGGAGTTGGTGGTGTTTGTGTGTGTGTGACAGTTCAGCTGTCTGTTTGTCTTATTGTGGTTATCTATTTTGATTGTGTGATTAGTAATCGACCGGTGTTGTTTTGTAAAAACTGCGGTGATCCATTCGGGGATGGTGAGCAGATATTGAACAGGTATAGAGATGATACTTGGTATATTTGGGACGGCCCACGACATGACGATAGAGTCTTCCGCTGTAGTTTAGCATTTATTTACATTTCAGTTGAGAACAGTTAGTTTTGGAATAATGTATTGTACTTTCAGTTTGGTTTCGAGGATTGTACTCATTCATTAAACTACGTACTTATAATAAATGTTGTTTCTGTTTTGTCTATTTGATTATCATACCTCGGGCAACCGAGATGGTGATGTCTTCATACCTGAGTGGTCCTGGTAAGGCACTCGGAGTATGGGGGTGTTACAGATAGGGCCTTATTTTTGTTGTCACATGTTGGTTAGCGGGTTGTTTTAACCACGGTTAGCAGCATCTTCTCTTATTCGTGCCCTTTGATACCTTGCAGGATGGACGCGAGTTCTTTGCCTTCTACTAGTACGTCCTCCAGCTCGTCCGTGAGCGAGTCAGTGGTCCCTACTGTCACCACTACTTCTGCCCTGGTGACCACGGCAGCCTCAGCTGCTATCTCTGCCTCTACCAGACCTTTGTCCATGTTGGAACGAGGATTCATCCCTCGTTTTCCGTCTCCTGGCATGGCACCACCGAGGCCACATCAGCAGGCTAGCCAGTTAGCCATCACTTCCAGCCCTTCTGAGGCTGATGTTACGGGAGAGGGCGCTCTCACCCCTTTACAGCGGATGCCCACGGTACGTTTTACTTCCGCGGCTCATCGGACTCGGTTAGCCGCTTTACTTCGTTGCCCCCTCTCCTCCACCCGTTTCCTTGCACGGACCGACCTAGAGACCTTAGGAATTTATGAGGAGGTCTGTAGTTTGTTGAACGGGACGGGTATGTCGGGTCTGATCACCATGCAGGAAGCTACTATTCGTACCCCTACGTACGAGTTCTTTAGCTCCTATTCCTTTGACACCGACTCTTATGATGCTGACCACTCCAGCTCTTGCATTCACTTTCGACTCCGCAACGAGTCACACCACTGGACTTTGGCCAAGTTTGGGCAGGTTTTAGGCCTAGTTAGTGACGGTCCCACCGACCCACCTCGAGACCTCCTTCAGCCGCTTTGGGCTGCACTTTCTCACACCCCCTTCCCTTCACGGAAGGGAGCTCACGTTCACTTACCCGCCCCCCGTTACTACTTGCGTCTGATAGGAGAGACCATCTTTGGGCGACCTGAGCCCAATAACGTGACCAACACTGAGCTAGCGATTCTCGCGGGGTACCTCAACATTGACTCCGGTACCCCGTTTGTTCTAAACATTGCCTATCCGGTAGCTCAAAGCATTGAACGGAATTGGGACTCGGGTCAAGACCGCTGTTGTCTGTGGCGGGCTAGTGACTAGGATTGCCCGCCACCTTTACCCCACTGACCCTTCACTTATTGCACCCGATAGGGAGGCTTACCTTAACCTGAGAGCCATGACCGACTTCGCCTGGTTCCCAAAGGCGAAGGGGAGCGCGAGGACGTGGAAGATCTGTGGTTCCACGTCTGTTACCTTGCCGTGGTCTACCCTTCCGCCACTTTTACCGCTCTCCACTGCTGCTGAGGGAGCGAGGCCACCTCCACCTACCTACCACCTTACCTTCACTCCTCCTTCTTCTTCTAGAAAGAGGAAGCGGGAGGCCGGAGCATCGTCTAGCTCTCAGACTCGGCCCGGCACCCGATCTCGGACTCGGATCGGACCCACACGAGACTCCCACACCTCCACCTTCACTCACTCCACCCTCCTTCGATCCGGCCTTTCCGCCAACTTTGTCCGCCCTCCTGTTTTAGGGGCGCCCGAGGTCATGGACCAAGGGCGTCGTGATGCCGTGCTTTCGGATATGTGTGTACATTATCGAGATGAGACGGGATATGGCTTTGGTCGTATTCCCGCTCTACGAGTTCCATATCCGAGCCCGGCGACCGATTCCAGAGGGGTGGCCGCATCCTTCCTTCTACCGATACCCAGCGGACGGGTACCCTCCACTACCTTCTGACTCAGAGGAGGAGGCGGAGGAGACACTGGTAGCACGAGAGGTGCGGTTACGGGCTGAGCAGGCGGCACGGTCAGCTGCCAGAGAGGAGGCGAGTAACCCTCCGTTCGTACCCGGTCCGGAGGATCAGCCTGGAGATGACGACTGAGTCTCCCCCTTGTTTGTTGCTGGTTTGGGGAGACCGTTTTGTTGAGTCGAGTACTGGGAGACGGCGGTGCCGACGACGAGTAGCCCCTCTATGGTCTACTCACTTCCCGTTTTGATCTGGTTTGGGGAAGTTCGCTTTTGTATGTACATTACTCTTTTCATTTTTGTCTCCTTTATTTATTTTTCTTTTGTTGGTTGTATACCCCATCTCCCATCTTCTCTTTGGTGTATCTTTGGAGGACAACGAGGGCGTTGTCCGTTTTGGTTTGGGGAGGGTATTGCATCCTTTTGAGTCTGCATTTGCATTTGTTTTGCATTCACGTTTAATTTCTAGCTTGCATTGTTGTTCATTTTCAATAAAAAAAAAAAAAAAAAATCAAAAATACAAAAAAAAAAATTAGAAAATTTCAAAAATTCAAAAACATTTCACGTTTAATTTAGCATATAGGTTGAGTCGGAACGGTAGATTCCCGTGATGAAACTGCACTATAACTTGTCATTTTACTTGAGCCTTGCACTTTTATTGATAGTCTTTAGCCTTGTCATACGCATAATCTACGAATTTCTGTTCAAATAATAGCTGACTGTTTAGACTTGACCTATAAACCCGGCAAACTACTTAAAAAATTTGAGTTTTAGAGCCATAATCGGTGACATTCATGACCAGTTCATTAGGAATTTTGAGAGTAGTACTCCTTGCATAGCATGTTTGTCTCATTTGCACATTTATGACATTCAATTTCTCGTCAAATGCACATATTCGGGTTTGTGGTTGGTGTCACATGCAGGGAGGGTCTTGCAAATTCCCCTTTCTTTATATCTTCACCCATTTAGCTCCACTTTAGCCAAAACTTGCCTTTTTGACCCATTAGCTACTTTCCAAACTAAGCCTGCCTAGTCAAGCTAGTTAGTGTGTCTTTTGTGGTATGTCTTCCATTGCAGTTTGGTCCGTAATTCTTGTTGGAGTTGGTGTATGGATTAAGGAAGGAGGAAAGAAAAAAAAAAGTATTGAAAAAAGAAAAAAAAAAGAGAACGTGAAAGACGATAGAAAAAGAAAAAAAAAAAAGGAAAAATTTACATGAGAAAAACAGAAAAAAAAAAGAGCTAATAAAAAAAAAAAGGAAAAATAGAGATTGTGAAAAAGTTGTCCCCTCTTGTCAAAGTTGAGAAGATGTTCGAAGATGTACAATCGACAAGAGGGTTGGTTGTTTCAGTAAGTTGTTTCAGACGATGTGTTTTAAAAAGGAAAGTTTGTGACCGTCTGACTCCTCCGTTCTATCCCACATTTTTTGAGGAGATTGTGCCTTGAGTCTAGTGAGTTTTGTGCCAAGTGAAGGGCACTAGTACTTAGTTTTTCAGTCAGTTGAGATCCGGATGGTTTCCCTATGGTCCTGTTAGGAACTAGCTTGACGCTTTTACCTCCACTTTTCCATAACTTGTTTAGCCTTTTCTCACCTGAACCTCACTATTCCCATATTATTTGCAACCCTCGGCTGTGACGGACATTGTTGGTTGGAATTTGTGCATTAGTACTTGAATTGTCTTTCATTTTTGTTGCATGCATGCTATGTAGGTCGCAGTTAGGTGAGTGACTGTCTTTTCTTCTCTCTTTTACATATTACATTTGCCCTTTGCTTCATGAGAGAAGAGTGACCACGTGAGAGTCCAGTTTTGTTGGTCTTGCAAGGTCGATAGGTCGACTTTATTTATGAACGACTTATAATTCGTTTGCGTATTGATCGCTTGGCTTTAATCGTTGATTCTCGTTGCATTAAACTGGTTCAAGTAGACAAGTTAAGCTAGCTCTGAGTTATCATTTCCGTTCCATTAGTTTAGTTTTGAGTTTACTCGAGGGCGAGTAAAGGTTTGGTTTGGGAAGATTTGATACGTGCCTAATATACGTCTTTTGGCCTATCTCAAAGACGTATTTCTATGCTTTTCTATACTATTTTTATGGTATTTTGCCCCGAATTGGCTACTTTGGTGTATTTTGTCCTTTTTGTAGGAATGATCGCGAAAGTAGTGGAACCATATTCTTTTCCGTCCTTTTTGCATGCATTTAGAGGAGACGGAGTTGTCCCAGATTAGAGTACCGCACTTGAAAGCATCATGGCACGCACTACGAGGCACTTGGGTGAAGACGTGAGCTGAATTGAAGATACAAGTGCTCGATCGAGTTGTTTGCTGGTCGATCGAGTGGTTTCTAGACTCCCTGATGCTCGATCGAGCTACCCTTCAGTCGATCGAGTAAGCTGCATTTGACCAAGCCCTCGATCGAGTAAGCAGTTGGTCGATCGAGGAGTTTCTGCTGAGATATTGGTCGATCGAGTGGTTTAACCCACTCGATCGAGAGGCTTCTGACACTATGGGCTTTAATTAGTCCATGTTTTACTTTTCCGCATAAACTCTTAAGTTGTTTGGCTATATAACCTATGTTTTACTAGGTTATTAGAGATCTCTTTTATCTATCTTTTTACTATCCTTCACAGTACAACATTGTTACGTTGCTTAAACCTTCGACTGCTACTCTTGTTTCCGGAATTTCTTCATTGGATTTCGTGTCTTTACGCCGGAATTTGCTTGGATTGTAATTCCTTCTTTCTCCTTATTAATAAGAATTACTTGTTGCTTTAATTTCTCGTATTTGTTATCTTTTCTCCTTGCCCTAATTTCCGTTATTGCGTTTTATTATTATTTCATTATGTCTTCTCTTTGAAATTTATATCGTTAGTTTAACAATCGACATGAGTAGCTAAACTCCCTTCATGTTGGGATTAGGGAATCTGCGGTAGAATAATGACGACGTAGTGAATGAATTGGACGAATTGATTGAGAGACTCTGTCACTATAGCAATTTAACTGTAATTCCCGACCTAGTTGAGTGCACGCTTCTATGTTACCCATTAAATCGGCTACAATTAATCCCGGATCGAAAGATTGGACTAAATAGGCTGCTATAAACAGTAGACTACCCTAATGAGGACGAAAGTTAAGTTAGTGGTATTTTAGGGTAGGAAGTGGACCGAAAGGACCTTCTAACATCCGTCTCACATTAGTTCGTCCGAGTCATTTACTGCCGAGTTGTTAGACTATCGTAGTGAACCGAATTCCCGACATGACCCTCTCTTCTTGATATTTAAATCGTATTATACCGCTTTTATTACTCTTAGTTAGATTCAATTTTAATCAACCCCCCCAATTGTTACCGTAGGATTAGAATAGACAGCTATAATTACATTTCCTCCCTGTGGATTCGATACTCGACTGCCTCTGCTACATTTTAGTTGAGACCGTTAGGTTTTATCTTTGATAGGGTTGCGATAGCCGTGTCATAGTTGATCCCCAACGGGTTCGAATCTCCGATTGTTCTCAAGGTGGATATTGTTACCCCGGGCTAGGAGTTGTTCTTCCAGGAGCTTGAGCCTTTTCTCAGTTTCAGTCAAGGGCGGAGTGTTGTGTTCTCCAGTTTCCTTATTTTCCAGGGTGTCGATACGGGCCTCGACACGGTCCAGGGTGACCTTAAGAGTAGTGAGTAGGCTGGCTAGCTGAGCAGTTATGACATCTCTGTTGTCGTTGTTGTTGTTGGATGAAGCTGAAGACGGGGCCATGGTTCTGAGGCAGAAAAACGGGTCACATTACAACTCAATCCGACATGGTTCGAAGACTGGACGCAGACAACACAAAGGACGGAACAAGGGACTCAACAAGACGAGGGTGACCGTGTGTGGTACCTCGGTGCTGACTCGACTTATAACGTGACGGTGTTGACCAGACTTTGACTCGTGTCCAACGTAGTGGCATGATGCCATTGGACGGGTCTCGTGGTGAGACGACTCATAAGTAAAGACCCATAAGTCTGTTTGCTCTGACTCGATAGACACGAGGCGGAATTGGAATGGTGGACTGAAGTTTTCGAAAATAGATATTTTCAAAAAGATTTGTTTGTCGCTTTATGGACAGCTTCCGAAGATAGGGATCTCCGCAAGTCGGTCAGTTGAAAGGGTTGTCTTAAGTTTGTTTGCAGAAGACGGTTTGAGTTTGAGTCGGCTCGGAAAACAATGTACTGTTTCCAAAGACGGATTTTGAAATTCAAAATTGCATGTTTTGAAAATCGAGTTTGAAATGTTTGAAAAGGTCTCAGGGACGGTGCATGGTCCTCGGGATCTCGAAAGTGTCATGAGAAAAGGGTGTGTGCTTTTCTCGGGTTTTGAAAGAGCCATTGTCGGCGCGAGACGGGTTAAAATCCGTGTCTTGACGCGGCGATTATAACGGCGTAAAAAGGTGTTTTGAAATGGTTGTAAAAAACCGGGTCTGAAAATTGTTGTTACGACGGCCTAGAAAGGCGTGTTGAAATGGTTATAGAAAACCGAGTTTGAAAATTGTCATTACGACGGCCTAGAAAGGCGTGTTAAAATGGTTGTAGGAAACCGTGTTTGAAAATCGTCATTACGACGGCCTAGAAAGGCGTGTTGAAATGGTTATAGAATACCGGGTTTGAAAATAGTCATTACGACGGCCTAGAAAGTCGTGTTGAAAAGGTTATAGAAAACCGGATTTGAAAATCGTCATTACGACGGCCTAGAAAGGCGTGTTGAAAAGCAACGGTCGGCGAAAGACCGAGTTTTGAAATGGCCATTATAACGGCGCAAAAGGGTGTTTTTGAAAGTTTGAAAATGACACGTGTTTGGGCTAAAAATAGCACAATAAAGAAGGCCCATTGGATAAGGTAAAGATTATGAAAGAAGAGGTAAGGAGGAAGGGAGCCCGCGGTCAGGAAAAGGGGAGATGGTTTTGAGAAGGATCAAGAGCCCGTCATAGAAGGTGCCCGCGTTAAGGAAAGGAGTGTTAGGGAGAAGTTAGGGAGAAGTTAGGGAGATTGGGGAGAATTGGTAAAAGAGTTCGGGTTTGGAAAGAAGTCCTTATGGAAATAATATTCCCTTTCCATATTCGAGGTAGGACATGTCTAGGGTTCTTACCCTATAAATAGCCAAGGAAGCAAATCAAAGAGGACATTCAAGACAACTTATTCAACACATCCGTATTCATTCATACAACAATAATCAAGATCATATCTCGGCAAATAATATACGCTCGTTCTGGATCTGTCAGGCCTGGCGCCTAGGGCCAGCAGGATTAGCTTCGTGCCATAATTGTAATCATCCTCCAATTCATATAGTGCAATACTTGGCAGGGTACCGTCCCTCCCGCGGTTGTTCCCACATCAGGTTTTCCGCGTCACCAAAATCTTACGTGTCTATTTACATTACGTACTTTATTTTTTCCTATTTACTTATTGACATACGAATCATCATACAATCGACCAACGAATATAGACTACATTGACCCTGATTAATCGATTTGGGTAAAAATACCAAAACAGTTTGGCACCCACCGTGGGGCATTGTGGTCGTCAATCGTTGATATTCTAGATATACAATGGAAAAGCAAGTATCTGAAACCATGTCAGGGAGCAGGCAACCATCGCCACCACCACCGTCTACCCAAAGTCCAACATCGACAGTGGCCACACAGGCTCCCGGACATACCTCAAGAATCATACCAACAACAAAAGCCTCTCTACCTCCCAGGACCCCTGTTGTCTCAGCTCAGACCAGATCAGACAAAGGAACATCAAGCTCAGGCGTCACTCTGCCGCCCAGTCCCACGCAGATCCTGCTCGCCGGCGTGGAAAATCTTCAGAAAGCTATGGAAAACATGAGAGAAGACCAAAGGAGAGCAGATGCTGAGGTAAGAAGAAGAGACAGAGAGCTCTGGGCACAAATTTATCTCCTGAAGCAGCAGTCCAACACTCCAGCAAACATGACAGGTGAAGGAAGATTTCCTTTGGTAGATCTGACACAAGGAGCAGCAGGCAGTAGGCAGATACCAGCTGAAATAATTACAAGATTGGATTTGGCTACGACACCATCAGATGGAAGGATAACCCCACAAGGGTTAGGATACCTCACACGAGATAGGCTGGCAACCCACCCACTGCGTAGGGATACAAACAGTGGCCTCCCCGTCGCCATCCCGCAAAGAATCGATTAGACACCTGTAGCAGGATCCGAGTCAAACCAGCAAGTGAACTGGCAGCAGGGGACAATCGTTGCCACAACCCCCCGGCGGCCGGAACTTATCGTAATCTTCAAGAGCCCGGATCGGGAGGAATTATGCGAGAAAATGACAAAGCGGACCCGTATTCAGCCAATATAACTAATCACAGATTGAACTAAAGGAGATGCTTGAGCAGAGTTCCCGTGGCTACCACCCCACTCGAGAAAGCAAACTCAGACAGTTATGCCGACTCACCATTCGTGGACACCATATCCATCACAGCCATGCCAAAGGGATTCACAAACCCAAATATGCCTCTCTTCGACGGCACAACAGACCCCTTTGATCATATCACCAAGATAAACGAGAAAATGATGACGGTAATGACCATAGGACAAGTTAAGGAAGCCTCGCATGTGCAAAGGATTCGGGTCCACCCTAACAGACCAAGCACTTCGATGGTTTGTAAGCTCGCCCAACAGTCGATATCTACATTTCTTCGAATTGGTAAACGCATTTACTCAACAGTTCGTAAGCAAGCAAGCAGAAGCCACGAAGCATGCGGGAGAGACCTGCATTTAATCATCCAGGGGGCAGGAGAGAGCATTGGAGAATACAATACCAGATTTAACAACGAGAAGGTAGCAGTACGAGAATGTGATGTCTCAACAGCAGTAGAAGCCTTCAGAAGAGGCCTTCACCACGACTCTGGCCTATACAAGCAGCTGACTATGCATCCCTGCCATAGTTTCGAGCAGTGTAGGAGAAAGCAGCTGCCGCGAACATACTAGAGGAAGATATCCTAGCCAGAGCCAGCTTGCAGAGCACACCGAGTATTTCTAGTACTTCAGCCATGGAGAAATCAGGAAGAAAGCAAACCACCAACAAGAAGGACAAGAGATACAGACCATACGGGAGGGGAGTCAACAGAATCGAGGAAAACCAGCTACTCCCCACCCTGGCATAATATGGATTCACTACAGGTATCGGAGGAATCTTGAAGGCACTCAGGGAGATGGGAGATGGAGTCAGGTGGCCTAACCCACCAGTAGGAGAGCAAGCTTGGAGAAAGGATAGCAAGAAGAAGTGTGAATTCCATCGTGATATCGAACACAACACTGAGGATTGCTACACATTAAGAAGAGAGATCAAGCGCCTGTACGAACAAGGAAATCTAAGCCACCTGTTACCACGTGGGGGCAAGCAGCAGGATAAGGTAGGTTCCGCCAAGCCGGCAGACCCACCCACATGCACTAAAATTATAAACGTGATAACAGGCGGCTCAGACTTAAGCGGCCTGACATACTCAGCAGCTAAGAGACATGCCACCGAAATCAAAGGAGACAGGCCAGCTAATTCTTGTAGAATTTCTCACAGCGACCTGCCAGCAGTAAGCTTTGATGAAGGAGATACATACGATGAACGAGAACACCATGACGCACTTATTATCACCTTGTCAATGGCCAATTGCACAGTAAGAAAGGTTTTGGTAGATACAGGAAGCTCGGTCAACTTAATCATGCTGAAAAACCATAGACAACATGGGATTCAGCGAGAAGGATTTACAGAAGAAGACTATTCCGCTAGTAGGCTTAAGCGGAGAAACAGCCAGCTCGTTGGGTGAGATAATCATCCCCACCTATGTGGGAGGAGTCAACAAGCAAGTCAGGTACCTGGTTATTGATGGCCCCTCTACTTACAACGTCATCCTAGGAAGACCATGGCTGCACCAGATGAAAGCAGTCCCTTCAACATATCACCAGTGCATAAAGTTCCCCACCCCATGGGGAGTAGAAATGATAAGAGGAGATCAGGAGGAAGCTAGAGGCTGCTACAAGAAGGCACTCAAGTGCACCGCCAGCCCTCCCGCATAGCAATTACAGAAACAGCCTATCCAGGACGAATACATTAAACCCCCAGCAGAAGAGCTGGATCAGATTAACCTGGACAAGCTGCACCCAGAGAGGACCGTGCTCATTGGAGCAGGATGTACATGAAGCTTACGACAGCAGCTAGTCAAGTTCTTACAAGATAACATGGATTGCTTTGCATGGTCACACGATGATATGATAGGCATAGATCCATCCATCATAACACACAAGCTTAGCGTGGACCCAAAGTGTAAACCCATCCAGCAGAGAAGGAGAAAGTTTGCAGCAGAGAGAAATAAGGTAATCAACCAGGAAGTAGACAGCCTGCTGGCAGCAAAGAAGATAAGAGAAGTGAAATACCCAGAATGGTTATCTAATGTAGTGGTAGTGTGACACCCCTCGATGAGGCATCAAAAGAACTATTAAATCTGAGCGGAAAATACGAGATTTTTAAAACCTTTAAAAGTTTAAAGTGTGAAATCCACCATAAGTGATCAAACTAAAATGAAAAGAAAGATAATTAAGTTTTATAATTAAAAACGAAGTGCGTTGGGGAAAAGATATCCCACGAATAAACACAAGTCTAACGATAGGTGAGTCTAAGCAAACTATAACTAAGGTCCAAGGGTCAACGTTCTCGCTAGCTCACACGTCTTCCCCATAATCTGCATCACAAACCCGTCATTCATGTAAACATGAACGCCATAAGTCGTGGGGAGTAACTCGTGGTTCTCCCAGCCACAATATGTCAAAACGCACATAAGCAAGAACTTAATTAAACATATTGATCATGCATCATACTTGAATAATATGAACAAGGGAATATAAACGATAATCATAATGAGATAGGCACATTGTATTCTTAATGAGATAGGCATGGTACATTATATTAAACATGCATTCAAGGTAACCCAAAACATGGATATGAGATTAGACATCGAATCATATGAAGAAGGTAAACAACGGATCAATTGAATAGAAAATACATGGATGAAAACCAATAGCCATTACTTGAAAACCTCTTAACAACCATAGCACGGGACGTGGCTACTAATGTCACATTCATACTTATGGCTTGCATCTCACCATAAGAACGGATGGGAACATCAATCCCGGCGATCATATCGCAACTAGGGGCTTGCATCTCACCACTAGTATCCGATAGGACCAAGACTCTCACAAACAATCATAGAAGACGTGCACTCTCGTATATAAGAACACGCCAATGACCGTAACAAGCAAGACATTTACAAAGGATTGACTCAAAACAAGACAAACCCCTAGACTCCAACCTCTTGGTAGGACGACGATCATAATACGGTCCTAGTCTAAACCTGGATCCAGACTCTCGGGATGGGCGACACCCGATTCGACAAACAATACCAAATCGTATCCAAGACTCGAAACATGGCACGCACTCGTATCCAAAGGTCGAGTAACCTCTAATCGGAAACATGGCACACACTCGTATCCAAAGGTCCGAAGAAAGGCGGAAGGATATCCTAATTCGGAAACATGGCACGCACTCGTACCAAAGGTCCAAAGAAGGAAAGATAACCCAATCCGGAAACATGGCTCACACTCGTGACCAAAGGTCCGAAAGAGGTAAATAGGGAAAGTCAAGTCGTCACACAATGTAAGTCGTCACACTTGGGTCACAAATACGAGTGGAAAAGATTGCACAAACATAACATAAACAATTCATGTGAAGCATGCATAAGTATAAAGGTATAAGAAACATCAAGTACTCCCATGATAAAAGAGTCTCAACACATCATACACAAGCATTAGAACCAAAGTTAAGATGCATACCCAATAAGAAACTCAAAACCCAATCTATAACAACAAGTTTAGTACTCGACTACAACAAGGGTCAACTTCAAACGGTCATAACTTGAGTTCTATACATGATAATGAGGTGAAACCAGTTGGAAGTGATAGCTTATCCTCTTACGGTTCTAACGGTAGGTCATAAGCCTCAAACAAACAAGTAACGAAGAAGTTATGGCCATTTTACGAAAACTGGTCCAGGCTGTGTGCGCAGCCTGCGCCGAGGTGCGCAGCCTGCGCCTAGGTGCGGATTTACACGACACAACAACTTCATCTTCATCCCCAAATCATTTTTTTATCAAGCCATTACCATCCCAATTACAGCATATATTACCCAAGTAACTTCATGCAAGTATTAAGGGTGAAATCAAAGCATAAAAGAGGGATTAAAACACAAGATTTGATTCAAATTCAAACAATTCCAAACTAACAATTTCATGACATAATTAAACACAATTACTAAGGGTGAATAAGACGGTTTCTTTACTAATTCATCCATGTAAACACTCATGTAACCCAAAATATTGGAAATTTCTTCAACAAAGCATGAGATGGTTTCTCACACAAACTCATTCAACAACAAACATGTGAAACAAGAAAAGATTCAATCTTTAACATACATATGAACAAACTACAACATATAAACACACAAATTTACATAATGTCGAGTAACCCATCACCGTTACCTTTTTGCACTTAAATCCACAATATACTCATCTACCTTTCAAGAATCCACTTCCGGGTCAACTAAAACTTCTCCTAAACATAAGAAAACACAAAATAAGACTAAGAATCAAAATTAGAAAAAGGGTACCATGTATAAAACGGCTCGACAGCCCTATATAAGGAGGAGAGTCGGTGTCTTTCTTACCTAGAAAGATGGAGGGCGATGAGAGGAAGAGATAGACGCGAAAATCACTTGATTCGGATAAGAATTGAGCAAGTTATGGTGTTTTGAAGATTTGTAAGAGGAGAGTATGAAAATGGTGTTTGTGTTTGTGGTGGTGTTGCTGAAATTGTGAGGAAGGAGGAGGGGTTAGGGTTTCCCTCATTATTTTTATGAGGAGGAAGGAGTAGTAGGTGAGTCCATTGGTCATACTAGGCCCAATAAGCAAAATTGAGTCGATATACACATGAATTTACGTCTCAAGCCCACTACAACTCAAGACGGAGAATATTATTATTATTATCATTATTATCCGACCAAAATATTTATTTTGTATAGCTTAAGCTTTAAAAATATAATATTTATAAAAATCATGTTTAATAATTAAATTAATTAAATTAAATAATTTAAAATATAAATAAGACCATGGAATGGTTAATTAAATTATAAATGTCAAAATGGAAAATTCGCGGGTGTTACAATCACCCCATCTTTTAAAAAGTTTCGTCCTCGAAACTTGAAGGTAGAAAAGAAAGGTTATAAAAAGTAAAACTGAACTTTTAAAATTGGTAACCAAAACAATAAAAGGTTACTTATCGTAAGAATCAAAATCCTTTCAGAAGTCTCAAATAAAATTTTCCGACGTAACTGCATTCTCATCAAAGGAACGAAAATGCTCTCGTTGCGCATTCAAGAACATCACATTCCAAATCGAAGATATGGTCAAAAGCAAATCATTTGTATAAATCGAAAATTAAAATACTTTCAAAAACATTAATGAAGAGTTTTCAAAGGTATAAGTCTCATTCATGGAACGAAATTGCTCTTGTCGTGCACACAAGAACGCTAACTTTCCAAGTGAAAGACAAATTTAAAACAGAAATCACTCGCCGACAAGCGTAGAACAAGTTATTAAGCGTTTCAAATAACGAGTTCTAACATCCGATCAACGTCAAAATCGAAAGAAAAAGGTAATTCACTCAAATTTTCTTTTGCCAAAGCCAAATTAGAGATAGAGGTTTCACTTTTAAACTCAAATGGAGTCAAATTTCCGAAAATATAATATTAAACTCTGACAAAGGAATCATAAGTAGGTCAAAGTTAGTTAGAAATTGAGCAAAATTAAAAGTAACTCGGGTTTAGCAATTAAAATCAATAAAAAGGAGTTGTACTCATAGAACAAAAGGAGAACTAAATCAAATTCCCATTTTCAAACCTTTAAAATAGGTAGGGTTTTATAAAAGTAACATAAACTTTTAACAATGGATCAAAAGTGGTAGCTTGAAATGTTTAGAAATAGTACGAAATGAAGAGAACTTAGATATCATGAACACAAGGTACGCTAAGAGGGTTCAAACTTTACCAACAAAAGAGCTATGATGAACTTCCTAGGAGAAGTGTTGAAATCGAGTCTACGAGGATATCAAAGATTGAATTTCACAAGTTACGAGTATCAAATTTAAAGGAGGAGCATGATGAAGCGAAGAAGAGAGGTATGAACGGAAATGCTTATGCTTAAGGAAGGCAGGAATTTAAACAACAAGGAAACGCCAGAAAGTCAAATCTCAAACAACAAAGTCATCTTGAACGGTAACTCATAACCACATAACTCCCAAGAATTTCCTCAAAATACTTGCACACTTTACTCCTATGCTATCCCGTGGGTCAAGTCACTCCACCACAATTGTGATTCCATAACTCTCAAATATAAGTCATCTATAAACGATTTCCACGAAAGATCAAAACTACTAACAGAGTTACACACATAACCAACTATCGACTACTAGGAGTTCTCACTATGGTAAAATCCTTAATCAAAGGTCAAAATCTCAAGGTCTTCATACTTTCTAACACTCCAAACCAAAATCTTATTCACACCCGAATTCACAAGCATAGATGATCACATTCCCCAAATCATAAAGACCACCAACCAAAAGTAAATAGGTTTGTCATACAATTTTTTTCTACCCAACTCAACTCGAGTTCCATTAATCCAATTTTGACGAAATCAAGGTTCACAAAGAATCCTCAAAGAGCATCTCACTCACTCTACAACGTAGCCAACAATGCCATCACTCCACTAAAGAAACAAGAGCAATAATTAGGTCAAGAAATGATAGGAAATTTCAATGGGATACATGAACATGACGAGGTGTGAGATTAAAGGAGTCAATAGTAAAGGTAACTAGTTAACACCAGTAAGAGACATTAGAATTAGAGAGGTATTCAAGGCAAGAAAATGACAAGTAAACTTTTATACTTAAGGAATAAATGTAATCAAGGTATGAACGAAGGGAAGGAAGATGATTAAAGGTACGAAGGGGGATTTTAAGGCTTAAACCATACGCTTTCTAAGACTTAAGGTTCTCTCTAACAATGCCACGCCTATTAGGATATCGTACCGTCATAACAAAACGACCAAATTCCAAAACGAGGGTCAAGGCCATTTATCTCATTCCTTATATGCAAGTCTCTCTTAAAGGATTACACCTCTATGACTGATCAAGGTAAAAATAAACGCTCGCTTAAGGGTTGATAAATTGGTTAGATTCGTTGTTCACCTATCCTATCACATATTAGGATTTCTCTAAAGCAAATCTACCACTCTAGTATAAAAGCACCCATTTACCTCAAGTACTTGACACAACCTCAATGTTCCTAAAACCATAGGGTTAACAAAGACTTCTCAATACTAAGTCTCTCTCAACTCAAGAACCCTCAAGGGTCGCCTAATATCAAATCACATCACCAATCCATTATGGTCATCAACATACCATTATCCTTTCTAGTTACTAAAACAAATGCTAAAACTTTCCAATGATGTACCTTAGTCTCACTCTCATACCATACCTCAGGTGGTAATCAATATCACTCACTAAAACCAACTAATAATCCCACAATTAGCATTTCTCATATGGTCACATGTACATTATCAAACTCTCATATCTAAAGTGATTACAAAAGCCATTCACAAACTCGACTTACTTAATAAATCCTACATCCTCAAATCCACCATTCAGTTTCATCCATTTTAAGTCAAGTACTAAGCATTAGTATCCCAAGGCACGTCTCACTACACTTCCCAAGGTTTTCAAATCTCAACCATAAACAACAAGCCAAGTTCTATAACCTTAGTAACAAATGCAACTCACACTTGACAACATAAATAATGCCACCAATCAAGAATACTCACTTTACCAAGGATTTAGGTCTAAGAATCATTAAGTATGTCTCATCTCACTACCTAAGTCTTTCCAACATCAAATCCTCTCCAAACCAGGATTAAGAGTCAACCACAAACAATCTCCTCAAAGGTCAAATTTCCAACCAAGGTCAACATTCCTCAAAAGAAAGAGTATTATCAAAAGGCGTTAAGGGAGGATAAGCAAGGAACAAGGAACAAGTTATGGGGTATAGGAGTAGCTTCCAAGCAAAACAGAAGAGAGTTTAGAAGAAGGATAAGCACCAAGAGATAAAGAATAAGGCAAGATACACAAAGAAATGAGAAACATCTTTGAGGAAGTAGAAGCATTCTTCAAATGTTGAACAAATCTTCAATCCTCAGCAATAGGCACCAAATCTTGATCACCACATTGGTAAGTTTACGGTTATTGATCCAAGGGCACACAAATTATTAAAGGACAATCAACAAACATGTTAGAACCTAACAAAGAGCAAACACACTACAAACTACCACCTTAGGTCCTTAAGTCTACCCATCTCTCATTCATTATTCAAGGTCAAGTTCACATTTAAATTTGGGGTACACGTGTGTGCGTCGGGAGCAACATATGCTCTGATACCAACTGTGACACCCCTCGATGAGGCATCAAAAGAACTATTAAATCTGAGCGGAAAATACGAGATTTTTAAAACCTTTAAAAGTTTAAAGTGTGAAATCCACCATAAGTGATCAAACTAAAATGAAAAGAAAGATAATTAAGTTTTATAATTAAAAACGAAGTGCGTTGGGGAAAAGATATCCCACGAATAAACACAAGTCTAACGATAGGTGAGTCTAAGCAAACTATAACTAAGGTCCAAGGGTCAACGTTCTCGCTAGCTCACACGTCTTCCCCATAATCTGCATCACAAACCTGTCATTCATGTAAACATGAACGCCACAGTCAGTGGGGAGTAACTCAGGGTTCTCCTAGCCACAATATGTCAAAACGCACATAAGCAAGAACTTAATTAAACATATTGATCATGCATCATACTTGAATAATATGAACAAGGGAATATAAACGATAATCATAATGAGATAGGCACATTGTATTCTTAATGAGATAGGCATGGTACATTATATTAAACATGCATTCAAGGTAACCCAAAACATGGATATGAGATTAGACATCGAATCATATGAAGAAGGTAAACAACGAATCAATTGAATAGAAAATACATGGATGAAAACCAATAGCCATTACTTGAAAACCTCTTAACAACCATAGCACGGGACGTGGCTACTAATGTCACATTCATACTTATGGCTTGCATCTCACCATAAGAACGGATGGGAACATCAATCCCGGCGATCATATCGCAACTAGGGGCTTGCATCTCACCACTAGTATCCGATAGGACCAAGACTCTCACAAACAATCATAGAAGACGTGCACTCTCGTATATAAGAACACGCCAATGACCGTAACAAGCAAGACATTTACAAAGGATTGACTCAAAACAAGACAAACCCCTAGACTCCAACCTCTTGGTAGGACGACGATCATAATACGGTCCTAGTCTAAACCTGGATCCAGACTCTCGGGATGGGCGACACCCGATTCGACAAACGATACCAAATTGTATCCAAGACTCGAAACATGGCACGCACTCGTATCCAAAGGTCGAGTAACCTCTAATCGGAAACATGGCACGCACTCGTATCCAAAGGTCCGAAGAAAGGCGGAAGGATATCCTAATTCGGAAACATGGCACGCACTCGTACCAAAGGTCCAAAGAAGGAAAGATAACCCAATCCGGAAACATGGCTCACACTCGTGACCAAAGGTCCGAAAGGGGTAAATAGGGAAAGTCAAGTCGTCACACAATGTAAGTCGTCACACTTGGGTCACAAATACGAGTGGAAAAGATTGCACAAACATAACATAAACAATTCATGTGAAGCATGCATAAGTATAAAGGTATAAGAAACATCAAGTACTCCCATGATAAAAGAGTCTCAACACATCATACACAAGCATTAGAACCAAAGTTAAGATGCATACCCAACAAGAAACTCAAAACCCAATCTATAACAACAAGTTTAGTACTCGACTACAACAAGGGTCAACTTCAAACGGTCATAACTTGAGTTCTATACATGATAATGAGGTGAAACCAGTTGGAAGTGATAGCTTATCCTCTTACGGTTCTAACGGTAGGTCATAAGTCTCAAACAAACAAGTAACGAAGAAGTTATGGCCATTTTACGAAAACTGGTCCAGGCTGTGTGCGCAGCCTGCGCCGAGGTGCGCAGCCTGCGCCTAGGTGCGGATTTACACGACACAACAACTTCATCTTCATCCCCAAATCATTTTTTTTATCAAGCCATTACCATCCCAATTACAGCATATATTACCCAAGTAACTTCATGCAAGTATTAAGGGTGAAATCAAAGCATAAAAGAGGGATTAAAATACAAGATTTGATTCAAATTCAAACAATTCCAAACTAACAATTTCATGACATAATTAAACACAATTACTAAGGGTGAATAAGACGGTTTCTTTACTAATTCATCCATGTAAACACTCATGTAACCCAAAATATTGGAAATTTCTTCAACAAAGCATGAGATGGTTTCTCACACAAACTCATTCAACAACAAACATGTGAAACAAGAAAAGATTCAATCTTTAACATACATATGAACAAACTACAACATATAAACACACAAATTTACATAATGTCGAGTAACCCATCACCGTTACCTTTTTGCACTTAAATCCACAATATACTCATCTACCTTTCAAGAATCCACTTCCGGGTCAACTAAAACTTCTCCTGAACATAAGAAAACACAAAATAAGACTAAGAATCAAAATTAGAAAAAGGGTACCATGTATAAAACGGCTCGACAGCCCTATATAAGGAGGAGAGTCGGTGTCTTTCTTACCTAGAAAGATGGAGGGCGATGAGAGGAAGAGATAGACGCGAAAATCACTTGATTCGGATAAGAATTGAGCAAGTTATGGTGTTTTGAAGATTTGTAAGAGGAGAGTATGAAAATGGTGTTTGTGTTTGTGGTGGTGTTGCTGAAATTGTGAGGAAGGAGGAGGGGTTAGGGTTTCCCTCATTATTTTGATGAGGAGGAAGGAGTAGTAGGTGAGTCCATTGGTCATACTAGGCCCAATAAGCAAAATTGAGTCGATATACACATGAATTTACGTCTCAAGCCCACTACAACTCAAGACGGAGAATATTATTATTATTATCATTATTATCCGACCAAAATATTTATTTTGTATAACTTAAGCTTTAAAAATATAATATTTATAAAAATCATGTTTAATAATGAAATTAATTAAATTAAATAATTTAAAATATAAATAAGACCATGGAATGGTTAATTAAATTATAAATGTCAAAATGGAAAATTCGCGGGTGTTACAGGTAGTGCCTAAAAAGAATGGGAAGTGGAGAGTATGTGTGGACTTCACTGATCTCAACAAAGCATGTCCTAAAGATCCATTCCCGCTGCCTCATATTGATGCAATGGTAGATGCAACAGCTGGACACGAGATGTTAACATTTCTGGATGCATGGAGTGGATACAATCAGATCAAGATGGATCCTGCAGACCAAGAAAAGACAGCATTTATGTCCGAGAGAGGAATATATTGCTACAACGTCATGCCGTTCGGCCTAAAGAACGCAGGCTCCACATATCAAAGGCTGGTTAACCGCATGTTCAAAGAGCAAATAGGAAGAACCATAGAGGTGTACATTGATGACATGGTGGTGAAATCAGAAAAAGCCAAAGATCATATGCGGCATCTGGCAGAAACATTCAACACCCTCAGGGAATACAAGATGAAATTAAACCCATCTAAATACACCTTCGGGGTATCTTCTGGCAAGTTCTTGGGCTATATTGTAAATCAAAGAGGAATAGAAGCCAGCATCGAGCAGATCAAAGCTGTCTTACAGCTGGAATCACCCGAGAAACCTAAGGATGTTCAAAGACTAGCTGGAAAAGTAGCAGCCCTAAACAGGTTCATTTCAAGATCTTCAGACAAATGCAGGCTATTTTACGACGTACTGAGGAAAAGCCAGAAGTTTGAATGGACCGCTGAACACGAGCAAGGCTTCAGAGACCTGAAGCACTATCTCAGCAGCCCGCCACTGCTGTCAAAGCCAAAGTCAGGAGAACCATTATTCCTATACCTAGCTGTCACAGAAGTAGCAGTGAGTGTTGTCCTAGTCAAAGAGCAAGAAAAGGAACAGAAGCCAGTATACTACGTAAGCAAGTCGCTGCTGCCGGCAGAGACCAGGTACACATCTCTTGAAAAGTTAGTACTAGCGTTGGTAGTAGCATCTCGCAAAACTGCGTCCCTATTTTGAGTCACACATCATACATGTTGTGACAAACTACCCGCTAAAAGCTATCATGAGGAAGCCTGAACTGTCAGGAAGAATGTCTAAATGGTCTGTACACCTTAGTGGATACGACATCGAATACGACCCTAGAACATCAATCAAATCACAAGCACTGGCCGACTTCGTGTCAGACTTCAGTCCAGCCATCCAGAATCTGGCAGATACAGAGATCCTCACTTTAGAAGGAAGCAAGCAGACAGAAGTCTGGCAGATGCATATCGACAGAGCCTCCAACCAAAGAGGGGCAGGTGTAGGATTAATGCTGCGATCACCGCAGGGTGACCTGATAGCGCAAGCTGTAAGATGTGAATTGAAGGCAACCAACTATGAAACAGAATATGAGGCCTTGATATTGGGAATGAAGCTAGCTCTGGAGTTAGGGGTCAGACACCTGCTCATATCCAGCGACTCTCTGTTAATAGTCAACCACGTAAATGATGAGTTTATAGCCAGAGATTCGAAGATGATTGCATACCTAAAAGTAGCAAAGGAATTAAAACAAAGATTCGAAACTTGCAAGCTTAAACAGGTCCCCAGAGATCAGAACGTGGAAGCAGACGCCCTAGCAACCCTGGGGGCAACATTCAAACCAACAGAGCTATCCAGCATTCCAATAGCACATATGCTGGAACTTTCTATCCGGAAGGCAGATGAAATAGACAGGGGTGAACTGGAGGATCCACAAAGAGAAAAAGAAGTCCAAGCAGTTACAGAGGAAGGTGAGAGCTCTCGGCCAAACAGGCAGACGCCCGACCAGGTAGCCGATCCAGCAGACGACTGGCGCACACCTTACCTAGACTGGCTGTGCTATAACAAGCTACCAGATGATAAGAAGGAAGTGAGAGCCTTTTGAATAAAGGCCTCCAGATTCATACTTATTGATGATATATTATTCAGAAAATCGCTAGCAGGCCCCTACCTACGGTGCCTGGACAAGGAAGAAGCACAGACTGTGTTACATGCTCTCCACAGTGGCGAATGTGGAAACCATGCAGGGGGCAGGAGTCTGGCAAATAAAGCACTCAGACAGGGATATTATTGGCCTTCAATGAAAGCAGATGCAGCAGAGTATGTGATGCGTGTCTTGTATATGATGTTTTGCACCTCATTTTACACGCATTTCAGAGCTCATTCATGTAGTTTATGCTACATTTCTCTCTATTTCCGTCTACTTCCGTATTTTTGTACATTATTGCAGAAATGTGAAGAATCCAGCGGAAATCAAGCTAAATCCGTCCCCGGGTATCCTGCGTTGCAATTGACGTGAAGTATTGACTCGAGGAATGAGCTTGGTGCGCATTCCAAGGCCCAAAAGACAAGTCCGCGGGATTATAGAAGTCAAGTAGCAGCTCAAGCAGTCGATTGACCACTGCCTTCAGTCGATCGACCAACATGCGGGTTCCAGAAACTACTGTACACTGCATAGCAGTCGATCGACCGGTCATCTCAGTCGATCGACCACCCCGCTACTCAGACGAGAATTAAAAGATCGAGGAAAGCAAGCCCATTATGTTTAGGTTTTGATAATAAGTTGTTACGTATGTTTGCTATATAACGTAACCTAGAACATCAGATAAAGGCATCCAGTTTTGACAAAGTTTTTATCTAAGTTTCACATTCAGTTTTAGAATATCATAGTTAGGGTTTGGAATATTGGTTGCATCGGATTTTCATTCATACTTCTAATCATTCCGTTGCTATTCTTCTGCAATTTTCGGTATTCCTTCTATTCTACTTTCAGTTCATCTTTATTGCGTTGTTAGATATAGAATTGTTAGTTAGAATCCAAGCCAATTATCGTTTATGTTAATTGTTTGTTCTACTAATTTTAGCATGAATTCAGTAGTCTTTATCGTCAATATTATTGTTATTTTCGCCATAGCCATGAGTAGCTAAATTAATTGTGCTAGGATGTAGGGGAATTGTAGTGTAAGCGGCAATATAATGAACACGGCCTGATTCGCGTGTTGGTCGATCGACCACCCTACCTGGTCAATCGACTGACCACGTGAGATTTTTATTTTCGTTTTAATTGTTTTAATTCTTAATTCGACGAATCGAGTGCACACGACTAGTTGAATGCTTAGAATATGACTGACCCATTAGATCGAGAGATAGGGACAGTTATTAGATCACCAATTAAAATGACTAAACTATGCTGAGATCGAAAGATAGGTAAAGTTTAGACCGTAAATCACTTTTCAGGACGAAAGTTAGTATTAGTGATATTAGGGACCTATAGCAAGATCGAAAGATGCTATTAAGAGTGGACCGAGAGGACCTCTTTATTTCCCACCTCATGTGTTTTGATTTAGACCTGTTTAGTATGCTACCGCCGAAACTATAACGAACCGACCATCCTAGTACCTCTTTTATACTTGATTTTATATATTTCATTAGTTTACTTTTCTTTTATTGCTATTAGCTATAGACCAAACCCAATCAAACCCCCACCTTTTGTTACCTTAGACTGAATTTAAACAACTAGAAATTACGTCTGCCTCTCGGTGGTTCGACCCGACTGCCGCTAGCTATAGTTGTAGTTGGAAATTATAAATTTATTTTTGACACCTCACGACGGGTATCAAATTTTGGCGCCGTTGCCGGGGAGGCAATAGTTCTAATTTTTAGTTGTTTTATTTTTAGTCTTTCTTAGTTTAAGGGACATCCGTTCCTTAAACTTTTCTTATATTCTTTCTGTAGTTTCTTCTTATGCGCAGGTCACAGGGTGGTGAACTAGTACCATTAAATCCTGAGATTGAGAAATCCTTGCGCGAGTTGAGACGATCACAAAGGGTATTGCCGATAGAGGAAGAGCTGAGTACTCTGTCAAGCTTTTACGAGAACGAGCTGTTCGAAGAAGATCCACCTACATCTCCTGCTTCTATTTCTTGGTGACCGAGTCACTTCTCCGAAATTCCAGTCATGGTGAAGAAGCAACCATTTCCAAATCACTCGAGCCGACACGGTGAGAATCTTTACAAAGGATTCGAACTACGGGGAGGCGAGAAAATTCGAGCCAAAGCCTTCCTATATTAACCTGGTTGAGAGAAACCGATTCGGGGAGCTGCAAATGAAGATGCAGCCAAGCATATGGAGACCTTCGTTGATTATTGTTGCTCTATACCCCCGCCGACCGGTGTGACCCAAGATCAGATCAAGGAGACCATGTTCATTTTCTCTCTTCGTGACGCTGCAAGAGAGTGGTATAGAGATCTGGACCGAGCCGCCCATGGGATCACCGACTGGAATTCCTTAGCCCTGGCATTCTACAAAAAGTACTTCTCTGCCTCGAAGACGAATGCCATTAGAGCTCAGATCACGAGCTTTAAACAAGGGCCTGATGAGAACTTCCATGAAGCATGGGTCCGTTTCAAGAAACTGGTGCGAACCATACCGCACCATGGGTTCGAAAAATGGAGTCTTTGCAACCAGTTCTATAATGGGCTGTATGACGATCAGAGGGCTATTTTGGATGCTGCAGCCAATGGCCGATTTGCTGAGAACATGGGAGAGACTAAGGGGTGGAAGATCATCGATGATTTGGCCACTCATAAGGCTGAATATGGGAATTCAAGAGGAAACCAGAGGAGAGCTGCTGAATCTTCCTCTGTTGCTGCACTAGAAGCTCTCACTGCAAGGTTTGACAAATATGAATTGGGAGGAGATTCTAAAGGAGGGATGTACCACGTTAACGCTGTTTCAGACGGTCCTTTCGTTTGTAGAAGATGTGGAGCTGAGAGGCATGTCTCAGAGAATTGTTCTGTCCCCTTTGAGTCCTGTGCAGCCTTTCAACACTATAGGCAAACAAACACGTACTATGAGCCGAATGTCCACCCCAACCTGAGGTGGAGCAGCCAGAATGTCCTAAATCCGACTCAACCTCCACAACAGCAGCAGCAGCAAGCGTATGTACCCCCTCACAAACAACCTTATCAAAAGACTCCCTATGTGCCGCAGCAGCAACAATCCCAAAATTTTGAGTTCACCGAGTTGAAGAACTTATTGCTGAAGGAGTCCCAAGCTACAGAGGTCGGGATGAAGATGCTAGAGAGCCAAATTGCTCAATTGGCTAGTAAGAGTACCACTCGAGCTCCGGGACACTTACCAACTCAAACTGACCAGAAAGAGACCCTCAACGCCATAACTTTGAGGAGTGGGTCTACCCTGGAGGGGCCTGCTATGGTCGAGGATGCCACTGCGAAAGATGAGGTAAAACCAAGTCAAAACAAAGCTGGAACGAGCAAAGGAAAGAAAAAGGCGTCTACCAGGTATATCAGTCGATCGACTGACATACCCGGTCGATCGACTGAAGTGCGGGTTACAGAAGCTTCTGGTCCTGTTCATCCCAGTCGATCGACTGACATCACTGGTCGATCGACTGAGATCGCTGCTGATAACAAGATTTTTCGTCCTCCGATGCCCGACAACTTGAGGGATCATTTGTTCCGGGGCATGACAATCCCGAAAATATTGGGGAAAGACCCGAGTGCTGATGGGTCAGTCTCGGCTCCGAAGTTCGATCCGATGACGGTTAATGGCTCACATTTGAGACGGTCTGAAGAGGGGTCAAGCTTGAATAAGGAGAAAGTTGTGGACTTTCAGCCTAAGTCCACGGATGCCGGCATGCGAGACTTAGAGGAGAGGGCTAAGGTACTTCTCTCAGCCCCATATCCAGAGAGACTAGTGCCGACGAAGGAACAGGTATCTTTCAATAAATTTGAAAAGGTTATTCGTAGTTTGAATGTGCAAGTTCCTTTCCTTGAGTTAGTCAATCAAATGCCTGCCTATACTAAATTCATAAAACAACTCCTGTCTAAAAAAAAGTCACTTGAAAATGTGCATACTGTCGCATTAACCAAAGAGTCCTGCTCTTATTTGTCTCACACTGCACCCCATAAGCTAGAGGACCCGGGTAGCTTTTCTGTTCCTTGCAATATAGGTACCTTCTCTATTGAGAAGGCATTATGTGACTTAGGAGCTAGTATAAGTGTCATGCCCCTGAGTCTAGCTAGGAAGCTCAAATTGACTAGGTTCACAGTGACAGATATGACAGTATAAATGGCTGACCGATCTGCGGTCCAGCCAATAGGAGTCTTAGAGGACATCCCTGTCCAAATAGGGAAGTTTTTCTTCCCCGTCGACTTCGTTGTACTTGACATGCCTGAGGATGCCCATATTCCCATTATTTTGGGTAGGCCATTTCTGCACACTGCTGGTGCAGTCATAGATGTCGGTCTAGGTACCTTGACTTTTAAAGTGGGCAAACATTCTATTGTCTTTGCACAGCCATCTAAGAAAAAGGACCCCATGTGGCCTGTGGCTTGTAACACGGTTTCTGACAAGAAATCGTACTTTATGCTTCCTGATATGCCTATCCCTGTTCCTGTTGTAACCCCTCCGCCCCAGGATGGGAGCAAACTGGAGGAAGATTTGTCCATTTCTGATATTGCAGGAGCTGGTTTGGGGAAGGACGAGCTGCAGGTTACTCTAGCTGCGAAGAAGCCAATCATCTCACGAGGAGGTCTTGGTTGCCTTAGCTATGCCACCGATGAGGAAGTTGATGACGAGCCGGTCAAGGCAAGGGATTCCGACTTGGACTTCGACGAGATGGAGGAGGTCCTTGATTGGGGAGATGATGAGAGTGTTGATCCGTTGAGCCATACGGACGTGGAAGCTGAGAAGGGTGCAGCTGACAAGATAAGCACAGTTGAGGCTACCTGTAGTAGCCAGAAGCAGACGAAGTGGGCCATTCCGTGGTCGTTCTTGATCAACTACTAGTTGATCACATGTTTTCCAAACATTTTATTTGCTTTTGTTAGACATTTTTTATTGCTTTTGTGTGCGCGAAACTTCGCATTTGATCTTGCTTGCTTAGGATTTTATATGATTTAGACTTTACTTTGGGTTTTACGCAATTTTGGGCGCGTATTATTGTGCATTTGCAGGTTTTTTAGACCTCATTAGCTCAAGAAATTGAGCAAATTACGAAGAAATAAGAAGTTACAACAGTATTTCCAGTCGATCGACTGGTCTGTGTAGTCGATCGACTGGTCTGCGGTTTCCATGAGCTTCTGTTCCTGTTCACCTGGTCGATCGACTGAGTGATGTAGTCGATCGACCACCATGCACTGCCGTACCTGTTCACGACCTCTCTTCTGCTATGTTTGGTCGATTTGCGGAATTAAGGGAGTTTTCTACCCCACTCTATCTTCCGTCATTTATTATTTCTTCTATTTTCCTCAATCATGCATATAATATCGCTTCAAAATTGTCTTCTCGATTTTATGCGTGGGTTTTGTTTTTGTCTTTTCAGGTACTTTTTAGTAGCACTGCTGGCTACTGAAACCTCCTAGCTCACGCTGATTTGGGGAAGTTTCCTTTGCTGCGCTTAAAGTCTTGTGAGTTCCCAATTTTCACTTCATGTCATATTTATTTGTTTAAATTTCTCGCAAATTCCCATTTCTCTTTTCTTCATTGCATGATTTTGCACAATGGGGACATTGTGCGATTTGGTTTGGGGAAGGGTTTTGCGTCACATATCTTTTGCTTGCATTCACGTTTACATTTTTGCCTTGCATTGTTTATTTCATTTTTCATATATACAAAAATCCAAAAAAAATTGAAAAAAAAAAATTTCAAAAATTCAAATAAAATGCACGTTTATTTTAGCACATAGGTCGAGTCGGAACGGTAGTATTTCAATGATGATATTGCAATTGCATCTGTTTTCGCTTAAGCCTTGCTAATTAACATGTTATTAGTAGAATCATATATGCATAGTCTACGAGTTTTCGTTAATTTATTTGCTGAACTAGAGACTTGACTTTGAATTTTGGCAACCTACATCATATTTCTGAGATTTAGAGCCTATAACTGGTGACATTTATGACCGGTTTATTTAGGAATGTGAGTAGTACTCCTTATGAGACATGTTTCCTTAATTTGCATAAATATGAACTTAATCTGCTTAATACCTGTATGCATTCGGTTTGTGGTTTGTTGACACATGTGGTAGAGGTTTCCTTTTTCTTATTATGCCCATAAGCTCCACACTGCCAAAAATAGCCTTTTTGTCCCATTACCACATCCTACATTTAGCCTGTCCTTTGTCAAGCTAGTAGTACATGTTTTTGGGATTGTTACTTCGTTTTTGGTGGTATTTGCTCAATTGAGATGATTGTTGGGAAAATGAAAAGAAGGAAAGAAGAAAAAAAAAAAGAAAAAAAAATGATTCGAAAAAAGAGAAAAAGAGGTTCTGTACTGTTTAAGCGGTCGATCGACTGGCATTATAGGTCGATCGACTGAGGTTCGAGAGAAAGAAAAAGAAATCAATTCGCTTAGTTCAAGCCTTTATCTTTTGGCGATTTTTGCTCCCATGTATTATTCATATTTTATGGGGAGTTGATTGATTGCTTTTATACCAGGGATTGTGAGTTTTGTGCTTGCTATAGCACTGTGTCTATTGATTATGAGCAAGAAGTTGGATGTTGCCATATGGTTCCGTTTTGGTACTAGCTTGATCACCTGTACCCCCACTTTTCCATAAAATGTTTTGCCTCTTCTTACCCATATCTCACATATCCCATATATACCTCGGCATGTGTCATGGTCATTTGTTGGTTGGAATGCATATGTACGGTCATACAGATTACTTTCATATTAGATTGCAGGCATGTTCTTATAGGTCGTAGTTAGGTGAGAGTCTTTACAAAACGAATTCTTCCTATCCTCTTATATTTTCACCTGTGCTTATGAGTGATTTGAGCGGCCCGCGAGAGTCCAATTTGATAAGTCTCTATAGTTGACGGTTCAGCATAGTTTTTAACGACTTCATAACTCGTTTGCATGATTCATATGCAAATTGATTGTTGGTTGTTGCATTAAAATGGTTTACGCTTTACTTGTTGCAATTCGCTCTGAGTTTGAACTCGTTCCATTAGGTCATTAGATCGAGTCTAGTTCTTGCTTGGGGACAAGCAAGGGTTTGGTTTGGGGAAGTTTGATGCATGTCTTTTATATGATGTTTTGCACCTCATTTTACACGCATTTCAGAGCTCATTCATGTAGTTTATGCTACATTTCTCCCTATTTCCGTCTACTTCCGTATTTTTGTACATTATTGCAGAAATGTGAAGAATCCAGCGGAAATCAAGCTAAATCCGTCCCCGAGTATCCTGCGTTGCAATTGACGTGAAGTATTGACTCGAGGAATGAGCTTGGTGCGCATTCCAAGGCCCAAAAGACAAGTCCACGGGATTATAGAAGTCAAGTAGCAGCTCAAGCAGTCGATCGACCAGTGCCTTCAGTCGATCGACCAACATGCGGGTTCCAGAAACTACTGTACACTGCATAGCAGTCGATCGACCGGTCATCTCAGTCGATCGACCACCCCGCTACTCAGACGAGAATTAAAAGATCGAGGAAAGCAAGCCCATTATGTTTAGGTTTTGATAATAAGTTGTTACGTATGTTTGCTATATAACGTAACCTAGAACATCAGATAAAGGCATCCAGTGTTGGGAAATGTGTCCTCAACAATAGTGCGATCATATGATTTAAATATCATTATTAAATCTCATTTTAAGAATACAATTGGGAAGTAATATTGTTACTGTCAACTGGTCAACATATATCGGTAATGATTGGCTGACTAGAGTTTGACATTACTGTCGTGTGACGGTGGTGATCAGTTGACCCCCTAGGTCATACCTAAAGGGCAATACTCTTAATTGATTATTTAATTAATCGTATAATGTTGCGAGTTAATTAAATTACTTGAAAATTGACGGACGATTTTGGAAGTAAAATTTACGTATCAAATTGAAATGTGATTAAATGAGATACTGATCCGAGTAATTAAATTGTATAATTACTCGGATGAAATAAATTGTTTAATGTAACAATTAAATTGAATGAATTGTTATAAATACAATCGATTTGTGATTTATAAATTGGTAAAAATTATTTCGGCATGAGTAATTATGGAATTACTAAATCAATTTTTGTATGTGACGTATTTTTATTAATACGTTGATTTTTAATATGTTAAAAATACATTACAAATTATGTTACATGTGACATGTTACACATTGACAATTGACAAAATAATATGGATTCCATATTATCATATGGACCGAAATAAAGAAGAGGTTTAAGCTAATTAAATTGTTTAATTAGTAGCTAAACATAATGATTGTTTTGCTTTAGTAGCCTTACATGCCTATAGTGCATTGTGAAGACAAATGAGCCCATGCATTGGCTCCTTTCCACCTCCTCTTGGCCGGATTTTTAGAGAAGAAAAACCACTTGGTTTTTCTTCTTATTTTTGATATACACCATAATGTAATGTGTGTATTATTCATTCTAACTACTCATCCAAAATACAAGTTCTAGTGAGAAGGAAAATCCTCTCTTCTCCTCTCTTAAAAACCGAGACTATTATGTGATTTAAAGAGTTTTGGTTCAATTTTCTACTAAGATTAATATTATACTAGTACTTATAATATTAATTAGATTAAGTGAAAGCCTTGGGTATAAAGCTTGGGGAGAGATCTTATACTTAGATCTTTGTTCTTCCATTGGAAAAGCTCAAGAACAAGAAGAGAAAGGTGATCTCTCTTGTGCCCAATATAGCCGAAATATTGAATGTAAGGACATTATTTCTCTTCTCTTTTATTAATGTTTGCATGCATAAAATCTGTTTTAATTTTATGACAAATTAATTTCGACATATATGAGTATGTTAGAATGTATATGAATCTACATTTCCTTCAATCGGTATCATGAGCCACGGTTGTTTGCATGCAAATTGGTTAAAAGTTTTTCCGAGTTATATGAATAACAAAATAAAACTTGTAAAATTTGTGTTATTATGATATATCACGAAATAATTACATGCATGTTAATATTTCTGGTCCTAAAGTGTTTTAGGATATTTTGGTTAATTTTTCGGATTTTTATTGTTCATATTTAATGATAATGACATTTAAATGTGATTTTATGAGTAAAAATGTCATTTTTGGTCGAAAATTAGCTATACTTCGAATTTTAAGTTGGTTTTTGGATATGTTGTCACATATATTATTTTGAGATAACCTGTAATTTTTCATAATTTTTGCACCTGTTATGCTCGAAAAATGAATTTTTCATTATTAAATATGGATTTAAGAGAAAAATAGGTTAATATGAGTTAAATTTCGAATCTGGTCATAGAAAATTAATATGTTGTCACATGCAATTTTACAAGATGTGTGTAAAATAATTGGCTATAAAGAAGTCTTTTAGCATGATTTATGAATTTTTGAAGAAAAATAGCATAAATAGTGACATTATTAGTTGGAAATTAATAAAACATAATCTATGACTTAGGAAAAACGTCTAATGTTGCATTTTATTGTTTTTTTCAGATCTAAAATTTAAAAGTTAATGAAAATAATTTTTCCATGTTTTTATGATTATTTTATTAAATATCGATAAACCGCAACATTGTTTTTCCGGAAAATTTTCGAAATTTTTAACCTAAGATTTTGAACATTATGAGTGTCATGGAATTTTTCCAGAATGTTCATGAATTTAAATTTCAAATTTTGAATTTATTTGAAATTTTTGGATTTATTTGAAGTTTAATAGCATATTTTTGTAATATTGGTCCATTTATGAACAATTTTGTAAATAAAAGTTAATTATGGTCAAAATTATTAGTGAAGACTATATTTTGAGTCCTAAGAGGTTAGGGTAATTAACTCATGCATAAATATGAGTTTATGTATTTTTGTGATTATAAAATGTTGAAATCACGCAAACCCAAAAAACCGAGTAATATACGATATTGGCTAATTAAAGGCGATTTAGCATAAAAATTGAGCATGTTCATACATATTATAATGCTGCATTTTTCTCTATGATTGTCATAATTTTAATTTATGTAATTTTGAATTATGTAATTTTACTTAGTATGGCCTTAGATTTTAATTGGTATTTCCGAAATGTATGGGAATATCGATTCGGTTGTAATTTTTATTGTGATCTCGTATCACCGTTTTGTAATTTAATAGATTTATTTTATTTTAGTTACAAATGTATAATAGGATTTATGTAATTTATTATGTAATTTTATTCATTCAGGAGTTCCTAAAGACGGATTTCTTCAAGAATGGCGATACATAAAGACGGTGTTACCTCGAGATGCGTGCCACAACCGAAGTTCAAGGGACCAATGGAGTTGGTTTCCGAATTTGTAATAGTTAAAGAGTTTTTCTATTTTAGGAAAGGCCATACTAGGATTTATTTATTCTTTTATGCTTGCATTTTATTTTATGTTACATGCATCGCTAAATCGCCATAACTAAACATGCATTGTCATTTTATCGAGTTTATCGACCGTGTCAATTAGAATTATCGTAGTTCACCGCTTTAGTTCACTTAAAACGTGATAGATAATAAATTGACATGACCTCTCGCTAAAACAATTAATTGAGATATAGCCTTACCAAATAGTAGAAACCATGAAAACCTATTTCGCGAGGGAGTGCACTCGGCCCTACCGGGGTACAAACCTTGTTACGTAGGGGAAGTGGGTGATGAATGTTAATCCACCGAATTCATGTTGATAAGGGTTGAATCGGCCCTACCGTGCCCAAGTTGATATGGATTTGGATCATGGACACATTTATTCGAAATTTGGATTGAACTCAACAAAAGTTTTTCGATAAGGGATGTATCGGCCCTACCGTGCCCTTGTCGGATGTGTTTTGGGCTATAGATAATTGTTAATGTAATATTATCGACCAAGAGTTCTAAAAGTAGAATCGATTAAAGAGTTAATCCACCGAGTTATATTGATAAGGGATGAATCGGCCCTACCGTGCCCAAGTTAATATGAATTTGGATCTTGGAATCATTTATCATAGTTGGGTAGAGGTCACTATGTAAATGCTTTACTTGTTGTTTACAAGTATTAATAAAACGATAAATGTTAAGTTTTCCACTATTCCGTTGTTATTTTGTTCTATTTCTTTACCACAATTCATATA
This sequence comes from Silene latifolia, assembly GCF_048544455.1. Taxonomy (NCBI): domain Eukaryota; kingdom Viridiplantae; phylum Streptophyta; class Magnoliopsida; order Caryophyllales; family Caryophyllaceae; genus Silene; species Silene latifolia. The sequence goes on from NC_133528.1 coordinate 58,616,973, forward strand.
CGATATCATTTTGATTTTGATTCAAATCTCCATTAAAATATCGTAACTAAAGACAAATATGAGTTTGCTTCTAAAACCTCAAATGAACCATTGCTAAGAATCTCTTGTAAAGAGTATAGATTAAAGTTATTCATTATCAAACAGGTTTTTGATTCTTGACTAACACATCTACTTGCAATGGATTGTTTTTCCATGTACTTAAATGCATTAAGTACATCGAAGCGATAAAATTGTTTTGGTAATTAGTTTTGTCAAGAATTCGTAATTGACCAAAATAACGCAACCACTTCAATGAAAGTTTTTAAGACTAAACGAACAAATGAAGAGTAATCTTCATGAATTCAATTTTGCTTCTCAAAGCAAAGACTCATTGAAATGAGTGGGAGCATTCTCTTAAACCGTTAAGATGAGAACGAGGTTCAAGAAGTAAAGATTATAGTGGAATTGATACTAGGTAATGTTAAAGGTAAAGTTGTTGAGAATGACAATACTAAACCTATCAATCCCGACCGATATAGTTTCCATTGTCTTAAATGTTGGACACGAGAAAGGAAACTACCCCAAATTATTGAAGAATCAACAAGTTAGTTGTGGGACATCTAATGGGACCTTCTTCTTTAAAAATGTTTATTTGATTAAACATAAATTTTGCTAATACTACTTCGTCAATATTAGAAACCAATGGAGGTTTTCATCATTGTACTTGATACATAGGATGATTAGAATATGACGACTAGCAACAATGAAGTTGAGAGATAGAGTAATTGTGTACTCAATCTAGTTTTTGGATTTAAAGTAGTACTTAATTGTGACTATTAAGTGCATAAACTCTAAATAAGAATATAAACTTGTTAAGAGACAAAAGAGGTTTTCACTTTTGTGACCCTATACACCACGATTTGATGAATGGCTAGGCCATTATCAAGGTGATTATATTCTAAACCAAACTAGAATGACATATCATGTAGATGATGTAAGATTCAAATTGGTAACCCAAGATTAAACCTTAAATTTTGGAATGATGAACGCAAAGAGTTATCGAGTACTCTTGAAACCATTAGATTGTTAATGGTATATGCGTATCTTGTATTCAAAGCAAGATGTCTCGTGCCTTTTGTTTGAAAAAGGAGATCGAGATTGTAAATCATTGATCCAAAATAGGTTGATCATTTTCTTTTACCAACGATTTAAGTTGACACTAGTGTGTTCACTTAATAAGGTAAATTGAGAAATCTTTGAAGAAGTTCAAAAGTTCAAGGAATCACGATTTAGTCGTGATGGGATTATCAAAGTGAAGACTTTGATATAAGCCAAAGGAAATGTGATATAGTATCACAAGTTAATCTCTCTTAGCACGCATCATGGAATAATGTGTGATTAGATAAGAAATCAAACGCTATTCGATATGGTTTGGATTTCAATCAAGTTACTTTGAGTTACTTGATCCTTTTGGGGATTTTATCATTTTTGTCTAAATTATTTTTCCACTAAAACGAATCATATGAGATATGAAATGGTAAAGGTACCATGTTTGTAAGTTTTCACAAGAAGAAAGATGCTCATTTTTCCCTTTCAATAATCACGAGCACGACGGGTTTGCGGCTCATGAAGCTGTCTTTCTAAAATACAAGTTTATTTTTAGAAGACAGAGTGGGAGAAATTATTCAAAGAGCCACAAAGATGTTATGTCGCAAGAAACTGGTCTTTCTTGGCTACGTGAGATGTTTTGTGTAAAACGTTGTCGCAAGAAACTGGTCTTTCTTGGCTACATGAGACGTTTTGTGTAAGACATTGTTTCTTCAAAACCTAGGAGGTTAAAATTCGTCACTTGTTAAAAATGATGAATTCATGTTACTTTTAAGAAAGTAAAGAGCTTATAACTTACAAAGAAATTGTTTGATTCAAGATTGATTACTACGGAAAGTAATGAACATATGACTTACATAAGAGTGATTAAGTCACAACTCAATATAAGGCTTAGAGCCATGAAAATCCGAAATAAAAAGGCTTGATTAGTTGCAAAGGGTTTTACACTAATAAAGAGAGATTTCAAAGTTTGATTGGTTGCAAAGGGTTTTGCACTAATTGAAATGCTTGAGTCTATTTGGATCTTCTTAGGGATTGTGTTTCATTATGAGGTTATGAAATACATAGCAAGTGAATCTAAAACCCACTTCTTCAATAAAAGGAATGTATTCAATACATGTCTTGAGTTTTGAAGATTCTTGCAATCCTAAGATAATGTGAAACTTAATGAGAGGGTCTTAAGTAGGACATCAATGAGTTGGAATCAACATTTTTGGATCATGTGATAAAACATTTCTCGATAAGTCGAGAAGTTGTGTTTATACATGAAGTTTAGTGGGAGTTACGGAAATTTTAATTAGTCCGATATGTGGATGACATATTGATCATTGAGAATGATTCAAGACTTTTGGAGTATTATAATACATCTTGAATATCCGGATTTATGAAGATAAATCCACATGATATTAGCGTCAGTAAGAAGTCTTATGTTGATAAGATTCATGACTAGTTCAATTAAATTGAACATATTTGATTGATTTCATTTGCTTCCATTGCCGAATCAATTAAATGAGTAATGATGTATAACACTTCATATACTTTGAGTATGATGAATTGTTTTCAAAATCGAATTTAAGTAATCTTTACCTAGTATATAAAGATTACCCTTAAGTGCTTGCAGAAGCATTAAGGAAGTAAAAAAAAAAAAAGTGTTTATGATGCAATTTTGTGTAAGGGTGTTACACAAGTGACAATTGACAATTGAGGTTGCGCATGGTTTCCGACAAAACCATAATCAAAACACATTAGGATGGTTAAGATACCATTGTGGCTATGATAATTAAGAAGTAGATTTTCTAGAATCGTTCTAGGCAATAAAGACCAATGAGAGATATTTATAACGGAAATTGAGTACACTTGCAATCATGAGATGTGCAAGAGGATGAGTCCCGCACATCGTGAAAACAAAGTGGGAGCTATTCTTAGGCTAAGAGGGCCTATGTCTTGATTGGATCTCGACACGTACTCGAGAAAGTGTTGTGATGCAAATGTATACATTACAAAGGAAAACGAATATGTAGTAAGGTTGAGTAAGGTACAAGAAGTTGATAAAACCTACTAACCAAAGCCTTCCCAAAGGCTAAACATGATGAGTCATGTCATTTCAATTGAATTGAAATGAACAACTACGTACAAGATCAAATCAGATTATAGAACATGAAATAGTAATCAGGCATTGACTATTCATGTGTGATAATCGCATTTGTCGTTCGAGTTTTATTTTAAAACTCTTTTATTATACTTTGTTACATCCAAACGGGTTGTGGAGACAATTGAACCCCGTTAAAGTGAACACGGATTAACATTGTATTTGCCCATAGTTACTTGTATGAGGTGACGTCTCGAAGTAACTAGAGTGTGATGCGATTGATGGCAAGTTCAAGTGCCATAGAGTCATGTGAGATGACTAGTCGATCACATAGGCAGACTGTTAGGAACGTTTTGTCGGGCCTTATGACCGCTTATAGAGTTCTGGCAAATTTATATAGCCTGGTCGTGGCGAGAGCTGCTATAGTATTCAAATGAGTCGATTCTTTTGACTAAAGACTATTCACCTAAGATGGCTCAGTTTCAGATTAACTTTGATTTGTGTTACTACGACCTTCGTAAATGGGGTCAAATGGGCATATTTTGGGTTATGATGGCTGTGGCTAGTCGAAGGGAATGAGTGCGATAGGAATTGTCCACCCCCTTGTCAGGGTTAAAACAATATCTCAGGGCCACTCGAGGAGTAATGAACTGGAAATGCGTGGCCACGCTCGGAAGGTATCCAGAGTGGATAAATCCGGTCAATCAGTTATTCTCCAGATCGAGGAAACCACTCTCGATATGATCACTTGCAAGTACGACCGAAAGACACCTTGCATTGAGTGGGAGATAGTAATAGGACAAGAGAATTGGTGACGCACACTTGTCGAGGACAAGTGGGAGATTGTTGGGAAATGTGTCCTCAACAATAGTGCGATCATATGATTTAAATATCATTATTAAATCTCATTTTAAGAATACAATTGGGAAGTAATATTGTTACTGTCAACTGGTCAACATATATCGGTAATGATTGGTCGACTAGAGTTTGACATTCTTGTCGTGTGACGGTGGTGATCGATTGACCCCTAGGTCATACCTAAAGGGCAATACTCTTAATTGATTATTTAATTAATCGTATAATGTTGCGAGTTAATTAAATTACTTGAAAATTGACGGACGATTTTGGAAGTAAAATTTACGTATCAAATTGAAATGTGATTAAATGAGATACGGTCTGAGTAATTAAATTGTATAATTACTCGGATGAAATAAATTGTTTAATGTAACAATTAAATTGAATGAATTGTTATAAATACAATCAGTTGTGATTTATAAATTGGTAAAAATTATTTCGGCACAGTAATTATGGAATTACTAAATCAATTTTTGTATGTGACGTATTTTTATTAATACGTTGATTTTTAATATGTTAAAAATACATTACAAATTATGTTACATGTGACATGTTACACATTGACAATTGACAAAATAATATGGATTCCATATTATCATATGGACCGAAATAAAGAAGAGGTTTAAGCTAATTAAATTGTTTAATTAGTAGCTAAACATAATGATTGTTTTGCTTTAGTAGCCTTACATGCCTATAGTGCATTGTGAAGACAAATGAGCCCATGCATTGGCTCCTTTCCACCTCCTCTTGGCCGGATTTTTAGAGAAGAAAAACCACTTGGTTTTTCTTCTTATTTTTGATATACACCATAATGTAATGTGTGTATTATTCATTCTAACTACTCATCCAAAATACAAGTTCTAGTGAGAAGGAAAATCCTCTCTTCTCCTCTCTTAAAAACCGAGACTATTATGTGATTTAAAGAGTTTTGGTTCAATTTTCTACTAAGATTAATATTATACTAGTACTTATAATATTAATTAGATTAAGTGAAAGCCTTGGGTATAAAGCTTGGGGAGAGATATTATACTTAGATCTTTGTTCTTCCATTGGAAAAGCTCAAGAACAAGAAGAGAAAGGTGATCTCTCTTGTGCCCAATATAGCCGAAATATTGAATGTAAGGACATTATTTCTCTTCTCTTTTATTAATGTTTGCATGCATAAAATCCGTTTTAATTTTATGACAAATTAATTTCGACATATATGAGTATGTTAGAATGTATATGAATCTACATTTCCTTCATCCAGTTTTGACAAAGTTTTTATCTAAGTTTCACATTCAGTTTTAGAATATCATAGTTAGGGTTTGGAATATTGGTTGCATCGGATTTTCATTCATACTTCTAATCATTCTGTTGCTATTCTTCTTCAATTTTCGGTATTCCTTCTATTCTACTTTCAGTTCATCTTTATTGCGTTGTTAGATATAGAATTGTTAGTTAGAATCCAAGCCAATTATCGTTTATGTTAATTGTTTGTTCTACTAATTTTAGCATGAATTCAGTAGTCTTTATCGTCAATATTATTGTTATTTTCGCCATAGCCATGAGTAGCTAAATTAATTGTGCTAGGATGTAGGGGAATTGTAGTGTAGGCGGCAATATAATGAACACGGCCTGATTCACGTGTTGGTCGATCGACCACCCTACCTGGTCGATCGACTGACCACGTGAGGTTTTTATTTTCGTTTTAATTGTTTTAATTCTTAATTCGACGAATCGAGTGCACACGACTAGTTGAATGCTTAGGATCGAGAGATAGGGACAGTTATTAGATCACCAATTAAAATGACTAAACTATGCTGAGATCGAAAGATAGGTAAAGTTTAGACCGTAAATCACTTTTCAGGACGAAAGTTAGTATTAGTGATATTAGGGACCTATAGCAAGATCGAAAGATGCTATTTGTTAAGAGTGGACCGAGAGGACCTCTTTATTTCCCACCTCATGTGTTTTGATTTAGACCTGTTTAGTATGGTGCCGCCGAAACTATAACGAACCGACCATCCTAGTACCTCTTTTATACTTGATTTTATATATTTCATTAGTTTACTTTTCTTTTATTGCTATTAGCTATAGTCCAAACCCAATCAAACCCCCACCTTTTGTTACCTTGCTTAGACTGAATTTAAACAACTAGAAATTACGTCTGCCTCTCTGTGGTTCGACCCGACTGCCGCTAGCTATAGTTGTAGTTGGAAATTATAAATTTATTTTTGACACCTCACGACGGGTATCAGTATGCACGAAAATGTGATGCCTGCCAGCGCTCAGCGCCCATGATCCACCAGCCAGCAGAGCCTCTGCACCCTATCATCTCTCCTTGGCCATTCATGGCATGGGGCATGGACATAGTAGGCCCCCTACCACGGGCCACAAGAAACAGAACCTGGATGCTAGCAATGACAAGTTACTTCTCCAAGTGGATAGAGGCAGAAGCATTCACGGAGGTAAAAGACAAACAAGTCATTTCATTCATAAAACGAAACATCGTTTGCAGATTTGGTATCCCATCAGAAATCATATGTGACAATGGCTCACAATTCATCTCCAACGATACCGAGGGATCGTGCGGTGGAATATCACCTTAAAAAGCCAAAGCACCTAGGACTCCAAAGTCCAATGGACAAGTCTGAATCCAAAGAATAAAATTATTATGGACAATCCGAGAAGGAGGTTACAGGAGTTGGGAGGAAAGTGGGCGGATGAGTTGCCACTAGTGTTATGGTCCGACGTAACGACGCCAAAGATAGCAACAGTCAAACACCCTTCACTGGTGTTTGGCGCGAAGCGGTCATTCCATCGAAGTTCTAGTTCCCACTCACAGGTATGAAAATATGACAAGGAACCGAACAATGTAGAGATGACCGTAAGCCCGGACACAATTGACGAGCGCGAGCAAGCGCAAAAATCCGTCTGGTCGCCTACAAAACAATCAAAGTGGCCAGGAGTTATAACAAGAATGTGAAAAGGCTCCTGGAGGTAGGAGACCTGGTTCTCCGAGAGGTGTTTCAAAACACCAAAAATCGAAAAGGTGCAAATTCGCCTACAAATGGGAAGGACCATACCAGGTAGAAGGAGTTGTTGGCCATGGTGCATACAGACTGATGACTATGGACGGTCAAATCATACAACGCCCATGGAACATACTTCACCTGAAGAGATATCACTTTTAATAATAAGTAGACTCTAGTTTTCAGAATAATGTACTATGAGAAGCCAAATCATTTTTAAAGATAAAATAAAAATCCGGTAGTAGGCATACTGCCAGTTTCACTCTTATTTCTGGTATCTTTAAGTTATTTTTGAAACTTTAAACTACTATTGGATGGTGTGGTCTGGCAGCGTCCTGGGACCACAATTGCTCTGGTACCCCATGAGATGGCGACAGGTACTTCACATCATTTTAATAGACTTTCTTATTTTCAGGCTTCTCTAAGTACATCACTTTGAATTCTGGTATCTATGGTACTTTGAAAGGATGTCTAGCAGGACTGTCAACTGCCAACGCGGTGTGACAAGGCACACGATACTCCAACATGCCCAACCTATTTTCTCCACAAGGAGCACCCTCACCAAAGTGACCGTGGAACATACGAAAGGGAGCCTGGCCGACAGTGAATACGCTTATCCAGCTACCCTCGATACCACCCCCGGACGTAGCTCGCACTAATCGCACTTAATCAGGGCCCCAGCATGCAAGCAAAAACGAACATGGAACGTAGGGATATCTGCGCTACCAGAATCCTGCAGCGTCTCCATCTGGTCCTAAAATGACGATAAACTTGCCTCAATGACGCCCTTGTTGGCATTAAACGAGATGAACACACCTTGCGTCATGAACAAGGTTAAGTAGTCCAAAAACTGCGACATACGCCTAAATCAGCCATCCGGCTGACACGGCAGCTAGCTTGGTCCGAGTCAGTCTTTTCAGGCTGACCAGGCCGGTCTAAATCAGCCTCCTAGGTTGACACGGCCACTCCTCCTTACATTGCGGCATACGCCTAAATCAACCATCGGCCGACACGGCGCCTAGCCGAGTCGAACGTTATCCTTTCGGGGTGACGAGGACTCGCCTAAATCGTCAAACAGATCGACACGGCACAAACTTCCTAAAAACAGGGAAGATAAACAAACAAACACACGATATGTAAGCTAAAACCTTGCCAAACTATGACAAAGGGCATTTCAAAATATGGCCAAAAATACGGCCCCAAGTTTAACCGCCACCCTGGCGGAGCAAACACAAGAACAAGTTTAAAACTTACAAAGTCCGCCACCCTCGGGGCGATCGCCAAAAAAGTTCATCAAAACATAAAAATTTAATTATCGGTCACATTAATGACCTCCACCTCTGGCATCTCCTCTGCCTGCTGACCTCTCATTTCAGGTACTACTTCAGCTTGAGCATCCTCAGCCGCCATAACTCCCTGAGCTCCGTCGGCAAAGCATCCGGGACATTCCAAAGATCACCCCAAAGCACTGCTCGGCCAACGCAGAGAATTCACCTCACCAACCTCGGGCATCAAAGATACTCGGATCAGGTTGAGCGGGGTAGAGCATCTCCAGCTGCTTCTCCTTTTCCTCTATGGTCTGCTGGGTGGGAGCCTCCTCAAGGGCAGCACGCATCCCACTGATCTTCCCCCGCCAGGTAGCATATGCAACAACATTGGTGGCCAGAGAAATCAGCTCACTGATCTTCTCATCAGAGCGCTTGAGGGAGTCAGAGAAAGTGCTGCACACGGCCTGGGTTCGAGCCAGCTGATCAGCCCCCTCCTTCAACTTTTTCTTGGTGACGGCAAGCTCAGTCTTCAGCTCAACCACACGCTCCTTCAGATCAACCCGTTGCTGCGCCAGATCCGCAACAGTCTCCTTCAGCTCGTGATTCTTGGCACTGGTAGCACGGCTGGTCGTCTGCACTATGATGATCATCTTCCTATTGTAGAGTGCAAACTGCAGGGTCTGGGGCAGAGAAAATCAAGAGTCAGCAAGGAAATCAGGAGGCAGAATCCAAGTAAACAGACAAACAGGAGGGTAGAAAGTGAAGAATATTTACCATGAAGGCGTTGTGCACATCGTTTTCAGCCATCTCCTCTGGGTGAACTCCGAAAACGTTTCCTCAACAGGAGGAAAGAGCAGCTGATCAATCTCCGGCCAGTACGGCACCTTGTCCACATTCCCAAAGCCTTATGGGAAATGAGCAATGATGCCCCCACTAGACGAAGCACGAGGACTGGCAAGAGGAGTAGGCGGATGGCGAGATAACGGATTATCCTCCAGGGGCACGCGTGTAGCAGAACTGGAAACTGTGGGAGGAGTCTGAAAAGAGGCAGCCGGAGCACTCCTCTTGGAGGCAGAGGCCACATCAGGGCTGGCAGAAGGTCTCTTTCTTTTAGCACTTTGGAGGATGAGTTCCAATTGATCAACCTTTGAACCTACAAGACACATAGCCTCAGGCGACAGAATGCTTAAAACATCAGCAGAGATAGTATGCAAACGAAAGTGGTTACATAAACCTTACCAGAAGACATACTGTGGGCTGATTGAGGAGGATTGGAGGAAGAAGCAGGTGAGAAACCAGGAAGCAGGTCTGGGAACTTTCTCTCAGACTCGAAATCTTTGAACGACTTCTTTGCGCAGCGGGGATCTTGGCGCCAATACGGGTGAGGTCACAGGGGCCGGCACGAAGGCGATGAAGTAAGCTAGTAAGCGGCGAGATAAAACAAATCAGGTAACAGGAAGGCTACTTACTCGAAGTCAGAACCCATTTCTCGAAAATATAATCGGCAGGAGGCTGGATGGAGTCCTTCCTCACGTAGAAGAAGTCCTCAAATCATTTCTCATCGCGAGATTTTGACACATGTTTGAAGGGAGCCTCTCCACGGCCCCGGAAGGAGAATTGACCCCTGCACAGGGATCTGATGTTGTACATATGAGCCAGGTCGCCCAGAGTGACAGATTTGCCAGTACTCTGGCCAGCGGCCAGAGAATAGAGAAGGACTCTCCATAAGGCAGCGAAAATTTGTGCTATGGCGAAATTGTTGGTGAAGATAAAATCTTGGACGAGTTTAGGGAAAGGAAAACGGAGGCCATATTTAAATGGGTACAGATAGAAACAAACCCACCCCGGACGGAGGGCGTCGACTTTTTCTGTCCGGTTCGGATGGCAATATCCACCCCGTCACCAAGACCAAGCAGATTCTTAATCATGGGGATGTCGGCCGACGTTAAAGCTGAGTCACAGTCGTGGGGGTGCTTGAAAAGCCCCCCAGAAGGGAAGATGGGGTCGAGGTTACGATCACAGGGTGTGGAGGATCGACGAGTTTTGCCCATGGTGGAGAGAGAAAATGAAGATTAAAAGGAGAAGAGAGGATGGATTACCTGGTGATGAAGACGGGGAGGGGAAACAGTGAAGCCGGCGAGGAGTGAAGAGGAAGGAAGATTGAGGGTTTAAGAGAGAAGAGTTTTTTGAAATAATTTGAAATGATTAATGAAAGTGGAAGAGGGACGTTGGAGTTATAAAGAGGAGAGAGGGTGTTGGGTGCAGAGAAAGAGGAGTAGGGCGGCTGGAAATGATGGATTGCATTGGAAGGAGTAAAAAGACGGCGTAGGGTTTTTAGCATTTGGTTACGTAAATTCCTTGCTCGATACTTGAAAGCGTACTTCGCAAGAAATTTGGGGCAAACTGTTTGAGCTAAAAATAGCACAATAAAGAAGGCCCATTGGATAAGGTAAAGATTATGAAAGAAGAGGTAAGGAGGAAGGGAGCCCGCGGTCAGGAAAAGGGAAGATGGGCTTGAGAAGGATCACGAGCCCGTCATAGAAGGTGCCCGCGTTAAGGAAAGGAGTGTTAGAGAGAAGTTAGGGAGAAGTTAGGGAGATTGGGGAGAATTGGTAAAAGAGTTCGGGTTTGGAAAGAAGTCCTTATGGAAATAATATTCCCTTTCCATATTCGAGGTAGGATATGTCTAGGGTTCTTACCCTATAAATAGCCAAGGAAGCAAATCAAATAGGACATTCAAGACAACTTATTCAACACATCCGTATTCATTCATACAACAATAATCAAGATCATATCTCGGCAAATAATATACGCTCGTTCTGGATCTTGCAGGCCTGGCGCCTAGGGCCAGCGGGATTAGCTTCGTGCCATAATTGTAATCATCCTCCAATTCATATAGTGCAATACTTGGCAGGGTACCGTCCCTCCCGCGGTTATTCCCACATCGGGTTTTCCGCGTCACCAAAATCTTACGTGTCTATTTACATTACGTACTTTATTTTTTCCTATTTACTTATTGACATACGAATCATCATACAATCGACCAACGAATATAGACTACATTGACCCTGATTAATCGATTTGGGTAAAAATACCTAAACAACACGGAAGGACTTATGATCACATAGCACATAAGCACTCACAGTTTCATTATATTATGTATAATGCTGACACGGGTTTTGGCTTAAAGGGTGGGTTACACACCAAGCAATCAAACCCCGATTTGCGAGAGGGATACCAATCCAAACAAAATGTGTAAGGAGGGTGCCCTAGCCTCATGCTCGAAGGTGATGAAAGCTCTTTGACAAAACAGAAATGTGTAACGTCAACGGTATGCTTGACTCAATCGGGATGAGAAACGCGGGGATGAGAAAACTCACGCCGACGAGACGAGCCAATTGGTCGAAAAGGGTTAGGTTATGGGCCCGGACAAGGAACCCGACCATGACCGTAATATCAATTAATGCATTTCAACCAAGATCTCATTCGAGTCTCACCATCTAGGGATCGCCACGACACAAGTGTCCTAGTTTTCCCCAGCGGAGTCGCCAATCTGTGGACATGGCCCACCTGCACGCCCAGCCGATCTGTGGACATACAGCGGTCTTTTGAAATTCACGCTCGGCGGCGTAAGGAATGCTTTCGACCGGATCGTTTTAGATCGGTCGATTTCGTCTCGGCAAGGGTCTCGAAATGATTAGAGATGTTCGGAGTCTCCACCAAATATTTGTGGGATGCTTGGAACCCGTTCGAATCGACTTTATACCTCGGCCAAACGAAGCGTAAAGCAGGGTTTGACATAGGTACTAAAGATAAGGAATCGTCCCTCTTTAGCATCCTATCTCTAGAATGACTCTCGTATGCCCTGGATAAGGTCGTCCACTATCCAAAGTTTCTGAGTAAGAGGTGAAGGTATGTATTGGGAAGCCATTTAATCAAACACCCAATCTCGCCCGCGGTAGCGACCTCTACTGATCGATCTTGGTTGGTTGATTGCAAAAATTGATAAAATGGTTTAAATGCATGAATGCGCATCCACTAGTTTAAACCTAACATGTGAGCTTTCTACGTCGGTTGATTTAATCCAAGTATCAAGTATAAGATGTCAAGTTGGATTTATGATTGATTTGCATGCAAGACAGAAATTAAACATCCATTTACCGAGTTAGGTTTATGGTGCATAACGTTGTCCATTTGTCTTAGTAAGTCATTTTGCAAATATGGTTTTTGAATGAGCAAATTAGTCATCTGATCCATCCTATATTCGGGTTAACCGAAGTTGGGATCGTCCTAGACAAGTGCTGGAAGGGGAACAGACCTTGCATCAGGCAGCCAGAAGAGGCGCGAGCCTATTGGCAATGCAAGAGGGTCGCCCCTGGTTTGAAAATAGAAAAAGGAGTGGCCTGTTTAGGCGTGGGTCAGTCAACGATGGAAGACGTGTTCTAACCATTGGAAAATTTTGTAAACCGTGTTGAAAAATGGGTATTTGAACCCGTTTTGGTTTAAAAATGCCGTTTGGGCCTCTTTTGTGTTGATTTGAAGAACGAGACTTAAATAGTCGTCATTGTTTTGACAATATTCGACGCCGGGTTCGATTTTGTAAGCTTGACATGAATAGTTTTGAAAAATAATTATACTAATTGTTTTAAGTTCATTTGAATAGAATTAGTCAATGTTCATCATCGTACTCGGGTTAAAATCCGACATGGTATATGGAACCAAGGATGACTTTGTATTGATGACTAATACATTTGTTTTGAAAATGTAAAGAAATGATGAAGGGCTTTAAAATACCCTTAAAAAATGTAAATAAATGAAATAAAAGGTTTTAAATTTCTTTTATGATGTAATTAACCAAATATTATCACCGAAACACGGATTAAACCGTCATGGTATTAGGAACCAAGGGTGAAAAATGTTTTATGGTTAAAACTTGTAAAAATGGCTTAAAAAATACTTGAAATGGTAAAAACCGATTACAAATATGAAATAAAAATAAAGGAAATGAAGAGACCAAGCACGGTTTGGACTTAAGGGTGAGGCAGGCTGCTTTAGGTGCGAGCCTGTGTGCTACGTAAGTAGCCTCTACCTCAACCAAAAATCCGGTTTTGCCTCATTCTTCCCATGTTTTGGACCATGTTTTGCATGATTTAGTATGTTATAGTCATGAAACATATGAAAACATAATAAGAGAAGATTTTTACACCCTCATACTTACATTTTAGGCTTATGGCGAGAAATCAACGTAAGTGTATCAACTCATTTGGTCGGAAAACTGGGTTTAAAACCGTTTTGGTAAGTAAAAGAGTGTTTTATTAAGTTTAGTGATGGTGTAGTGGTCGAGATGGTCGGTCAAGTGATTTAATGCACGATGACGGTACCAAACAATGTGTAAGGCTTGTGTTTACGATCGGTAGGTCGTAAACACGTGTCGGATTGTGACTTAGGAAGTCGAGTCGAGAATTTTAAGGGAGAAGAGAGAGGGCGGACGCTCGCGTAACTCTCAAATGGTGGCATTTGAGGGGTATTTATAGGAGAATGAGCGGTTGTGTGAGTTTTGAGCGACGTGGCTGCATGGGCTGCTCAAAGAGGCGCGAGCCATGTCGCACGTCTTCGAGGTCTCTTGTCACAATCACACGAGTGCAATCATGATTTGTTCTATCCTAGGATTTGGATGAACATCTTTGGTACTTGACTATGTAAGATTCCGGGAAATCTTAACATAGAAGCATTTGAATGGTTTGTTTTTTGTGTTTGACTCGGTTTGACTCGTTGTTGGAGTCGGGATTTGAATTTTGAGTCGGTTTTTGGTCTGGTGTCGGTTTTGACTCTATTTAGTGTCATTGCGACCCCGTCGTCATGCATTAAACACTTCAGGCACTTTTGAAAAGTTTTGAAATGTTTTATTTTCGAAATCGTTTTAAGTTTTCCGACGTAAAGTTGTACACAAACTGTCGATCAAACGCTGCAATTCCTAACCATGTTATAGTCCGATAATCATCGGACATTTGTTGGAGTCTCACCAGATACTGGGTATCTACAGGTAGGCCATTTTTGCACACCGCGGGCGCGTTAATAGATGAGAAAAATGGGATGTTGACTTTGGAAGTAGGCAATGACCGGATTACCTTTAGTAAAAACAACACCATTATAAGCCTAATGTTGCAAGAGTCTTGTTATTTATTTAGCACTGTAGACTCTCCTAATGCCTCTACTATACCTCGATCCTTACTGATGGATCCTTTGGAGGAAGATATTGGTGTTGATTGTTTTGTAGGTGACGATTCTAAGGCCACTAATGCATAGAGTGCCAAAAGGAAAGGGGAGTTTTCTTGGATGAGCTTAAAATGGATGCGGAACGTGAAAGGAGCTATGAAAGGAAGCTCAGAAGGTCGCAAGCTCAAGGACGGTAATTGATCAAATAAGCTTCTTATGTCGTGCGGGATGTTAAACCAGCGCTTCTTGGGAGGCAACCCAAATTTTTATTTGTTTTTATTTTAATTTTCCGCAATTTAATGTTTTCGTAGATTTAGAAATTAAATTATTAGACTTGAGAGTGTTTTGTTTTGTGATTTATAGTTGAAAAAGGAAGAAAAGGAGGCTCAAGGAGGATATTCACGCTTCTTCGTGCAAGAAACCCCGTTCGGGGTCGTAACTTTTAAAAACGGAGAAGCTAAAACATTACGGAGTAAGAAAGTCAAAATTGCTAAAACTAGTCAACCCCGACCAGGGTGGGCTAGCCCCGTGATGTGACTCATTTTAGAGCACATTTAGTCCCCGAATTAGCCTCGTTCCTATGCTTTTTAGTGCATAATTAGGTCATTTACTATCTTTAGTCTTTCGTTTTGCATATTCTTTGAGGTTTTGATCCCTTGGTAGGAAAGGAGTAAGAACCTTGCATTTGCATGGCAAAATGGAGCTAAATTGATCGAATCTAATGACCTAGCATCAAAGGGAAAACAAGACTAGAAGGCCTATGTAAATAATGAAGTAAATGGGCAATGATGAAAAGATCCGCATCTCCAACAAGATCCTTGAGGATTGTTGAAGAAAGAAAAGAAGAAGAAGTGACTGCCCAGCAATCCGAGCGTCGCAGTGCCCAGGACGAGCGTCACCCTGCTACAGTCCGAGCGTCCCGTGATCAAGACGCTCGTCTTGAGGCCTTGTGATCCGAGCGTCCCGACCTCAAATCCGCTCGGATTCCTCTCCAGTACAAGCCGTCCCTCAGCCAAGCTGCTCGGGACGAGCGTATTCTATAAAGACCACCAAAACGGATATGCGCATCTCCCTCGATAAGAGCACTTCCTCAACTTTTCTTAAGGGACATAATCGTCAATTAAGCCCTTAGTAACCCTAATTTATGTCCCTAATCCTTAGTATAAATACCCGATTGTACTAATTAGATTAAGAGGCTCTCTTTAGGTTATTCTAATCCAATTTTAATCTCATCTTAATCTTGTAATCAACTCTTAATTAAGCTTTAATACAAATCTCATTTTCTTAATTTCTCTATTGTTCATCATTTATTTTGGGTAATTGAAGATTATTTGGGTATTATTGGGAGATTGAGAACCTCCCATCAATCATCAAGTACTTCTATTATTCTTTGCTTATTATTTTGGAATAATCTTTAGGTATAATTCTCTATTAATCCTTGTTTTAATTATTGTTAATCATTTACATTCATTCATCATGTTTTGCCTTGTTAATATGATTGACAACCTTGTTAGCATGTTAAACTTGATAATGAGCGAGTAGTCTCTTAACTAGGGTTAATGGGTAATTAAGGGAAACCAACGTGGGGGATGATTCATGCTTAATCTAATATGTTCACATAATTTATTTGCTTGCTTGTTGTGATCTCAACTCATGCACATGTTATGTCTGATGAAATGTGAACCTATGAATCCTTGCATTTTTTACCCATCACTTACCTATTTAATGAGACTTGTAAGACATAAACCAACTCGAGTCTCATTAGACCATGCATATAGTTGAGTAGGGAAGATTAAGTCGACTTGTAGGTGTTGTACAATCTAATCGATTCGGCTCCGGGAGCCAAACCTTCCTAGGATTTTAAGATATAAACCAACTCGATCCTATCACAACAATAATTGCTTGCTTATAATTTGAGAATATGTTTGTATGATCAATTCCCATGTATCCCCTATGAACTCATGACACCCTAGTGCTTTTAATCATTTGTTTACATCTTAATCATCTTGCTTGCTTTTATTGCTTTATTTTTATTGTTGATTAGTTTAGTTGATATCCTACCTCAACCCAAATTGTGACACCCTTAGACACAACCATTTGCAATCGAAAATCCTACATCAATACCCGTCCCTTGGGATCCGACCTTTACTTACCTCTTTACTAATAGTAGAGTAGTTTATGAAGTTATAAATATTGTTTTAGTCTAGGTAACTTTTGACGACGAGTAACAAAACCGACGAACCAAAAATGGCGCCGTTGCCGGGGACGGTGTTAACTTGATTTGATTTTCTTTGATTGTTTTTAGTTGTGTCTTTCTTTGCCTTGGGGAAGTAAAACTCCTCAAGGTACTTCTTATCTTTTTCTCTTAATGCATTTTGCAAGATGGATATTATAGATTGTTTTGTTGAGGATCAATTGAGTATACCTTTCTTCAAAGACCCCATGCAAGCATTGGAAGCCTTAGAAGCAAGTGAGGCCAAAAATACGCATTGGGAATTAGAAGTGGATCTTCTTGAGGCCGCTCTAGCCAACAAGGAACTTACTCATGAGCAATCCGTATTAGTACACAACATCCTGATGTGATCAATATTTGAGCATATTTAGTCCTGAAATTAGCCTCGTTCCTATGCTTTTTAGTGCATATTTGGGTCATTTACTATCTTTAGTCCTTTGTTTTGCATATTCTTTGAGGTTTTGTTTCCTTGGTAGGAGAGGAGTGCAAACCTTGCATTTTAATGGCAAAATAGAGCTAAATTAATCGAATCTAATGACCAAGCATCAAAGAGAAGACAAGACTAGAAGGCCTTTGTACATAATGTAGTAGATGGGCAATGATGAAGAAGATCCCTACATCTCCGACAAAATCCCGGAGGATTGTTGGAAGAAGAAAAGAAGAAAAGAAGAAATGGCACGCTGGACTAGGATCCGAGCGTCACACCTATCGGGACGCTCGTCTATAAGCTCCACAATCTGAGCGTCCAAGTTGCCAGGCCGCTCGTCCACCGCCTACACAATCCGCTCGTCCCGACCTTTTAGACGCTCGGATTGTCCTCAAGTGCAACACGTCCTCTTCTTTCTCCATTCGAGATGCGCATATTTTTGAAAGACTAGCTAAAAGGAGACCCGCATCTTTTCTTGAGAGGAGTGATTCCTCAAGGACTTAATCGTCATTTAAGCCCTTAGTAACCCTAATTTGTGCACCTAATCCCCACTATAAATACCCCATTAGTCTAATTAGATTATCATGTTCTTCTTATCAATCTTTAGTGTAGTTTATATTATTCTAATCTCTCTTTAATCTTGTAATCAACTTTTAATCAAGCATTAATACAAATCTCATTTCCTTAATTTCTCTATTGTTCATCTTTTATTTTGGGTAATTGAAGATTATTTGGGTTTATTGGGAGATTGACAACCTTCCATCAATCATCAAGTACTTCTATTATTCTTTGCATTATTATTTTGGAATCATCATTAGGAATAATTCTCTTAATCCCTTTTTAATTATTGTTAATCATCTTCATTTATTCATCTTGTTTTGCTTTGTTAATACGATTGACAACCTTGTTAACATGTTAAACTTGATAATGAGTGAGTAGTTTCCTTAACTAGGGTTAATGGGGAATTAGGGGAAACCAACATGGGGGATGATTCATGCTTAATCTAATATGTTCACATAATTTATTTGCTTGCTTGTTGTGATCTCAACTTATGCACATGTTATGTTCGATGAAATGCGACCCTATGAATCCTTGCATTTTTTTACCCATCACTTACCTTTTCGATGAGACTTATAAGACATAAACCAACTCGAGTCTCATTAGACCATGTATATAGTTGAGTAGGGAGGATTAAGTCGACTTGTAGGTGTTGTACAATCTAATTGATTCGGCTCCGGGACCCAAATCTTCCTAGGATTGTAAGATATAAACCAACTCGATCCTATCACAACAATAATTGCTTGCTTATAATTTGACAATATGTTTGTATGATCAATTCCCATGAATCCCCTATGAACCCATGACACCCTAGTGCTTTTAATCAATTATTTACATCTCATATTAGTCGTCTTGCTTTTTTACTTTTATTGTTATTTAGTTTATTGATCTTCTTATCTCAACTCAAATTGTGACACCCCTAGACACCACTAGTTGCAATCGAAAATCCTACATCAATACCCGTTCCTTGGGATCCGACCTTTACTTGCCTCTTTACTAATAGTATAGTTGTTTGTGAAGTTATAAATATTGTTTTGGTCTAGGTGCTCCTAACGACAAGTAACCGAAATCTGAGCTCAAAGCGGACCGACCAAAAATGGCGTCGTTGCCGGGGACGGTGTTAACTTGATTTGATTTTCTTTGATTGTTATTAGTTGTGTCTTTCTTTGCCTTGGGGAAGTAAAACTCCTCAAGGTTTGTTCTAATTGTTTTCGAGTTGTTTGATATTTTGCATGTCTAGAAGATCACAAGGTAACATGTTACCTATTGATCACAAAATTGAAAGGACTTTGACAACCAATAGAAGACTTGCTAGAAACACTTTGAGAGGTATTGGTGAGGTTGTAGATATTCAACCAAATACTATTGAGTTTATCAACCCTTTTGCAAGAGAAGGTGAGGAGAACCCAACACAAAATCAACCACAAAATCAACCCACAATGCCTAAGTTTTCATCACATTCCATACCAACCGAGGAGAACCTACCCAATGGAACTCCCACACCACAACACTTAACCGAAAATTTCATTGCAAAATCCGCATTTATCCAATTAGTCGAAAGAAGCCAATTTGGGAGGATGCCTAGTGAAGACCCTCATTCTCACATGGAGACTTTTTGTGACTATTGTGATGCGATTTCACAAACCGGAGTGACTCAAGACCAAATTCGATGGGTCTTATTTCCTTTTTCTCTAATTGGTACCGCGAAACAATGGTTGAAGAGACTTGATAAGGCTACTCTTGAAATTGACTCTTGGAAGAAGTTGGCTCTAGATTTCTACAAAAAATTCTACCCTTAGGAAAAGACTAACATGCTAAGAGCTCAAATTATGGGTTTTAAGCAAAGGGACGAAGAATCTTTGTATGAAGCTTGGGAGCGATTCAAAGGAACTTGTCGCTCATGTCCTTATCATGGACTCAGCGAGTGGTTCTTGGTACAACAATTTTGGAATGGTCTTTATGAAGACTCCCGAAACATTCTCAACATGGGATTAAATGGTATGTTCACCGAAATTGACGATAATCAAACTTGGAACAAGATTGAGGAAATGGCGGTTCATAATTCACAATATAGTAGACCTCGCAAGGCTACTAGAGGAGGAAAGCATGAAGTGGACTCTATCACTCAATTGGGTGCTCAACTTAGTGCTCATATTGATACCATCAACTTGAAGTTTGAGAAGGCTATGGCTAAGCTTGAAGAAGCCTCAAAATCACCAAACCAACATGTTAATGCCATGGTGGCATCTTCATCAATCCCAAGTGGGATATGTGAGAATTGTGGAACTTTGGGACATGACCAAAGTGAATGTAGGGGAACAAATGAGCAAGTGAATGCTTTTCAAGCATACATAAGTGGTACCCCTTATTCCAACTATTACAATGAAAAAACCAAATTCCACCCAAATCTCTCATACAAAAGCCAAAATGTTCAAAACCCTCAACCAACGTACACCCCACCTCCCATGAGAAACCAAAATCAAAGACCCTTTTACAACCAAAACCAAGGTTATCAAATCAAACTCCATACAATCAACAAAATGACCAAGGTTTTGATGTCCAAAAAGCGGTCCTCCAAATGCAAAAGAATCAACAAGAATTTTTCACTCAAATGCAAAAAGATAGCCAAGCAAAAGACATCACCATCAACAACATCCTAGCCCACACGAAAATCTTGGAAACCCAAATGACCCAACTAGCATCTTCAAGCTCTCAAAGACAAAAGGGGCAATTACCATCTCAAAGTAATCCCCCAAGACATGAAACGGTTAGTGTCATCCACTTGAGGAGTGGTACAAGATATGAAGGGCCAAAGAAGCAAGTTGAGGATGAAGTTGTGGAAGCTAGTGACAAGGAAAGAGTTGTGCAAAACTCTAAGGAAGAAGAACCCGCAAATCAAGAAGTTTCAAAGAAAAGTGAAAAAAAGGCCAAAGAGAAGGAGCCCATCGTGATTAGACTTCTATTCCCGAGTCGTCAAGCTAAGCCTAAGTTTGATGACCAACTTGGAAAATTCATGGAAATTGTGAAGAATTTAGAAGTCTCGATTCCTTTCACGGAATTGATCAATCACGTTCCGGCCTATGCAAAGTACATGAAGGATATCCTTACAAAGAAGAAATCAATTCGGAAGCTTGAGACTATTGCCTTCACTAAGGTGAGTAGTGCCATCCTTCAAGGGAGTTCACCTCCAAAGCTTAAGGATCCGGGAAGTTTCTCCATTCCATGCACTATTGGTGACACTACAATCAACAAAGCTTTATGTGACCTTGGGGCAAGTGTTAGTGTCATGCCATATTCGGTTAGCAAGAGGCTAGGAATGGGAGAACTCAAATGCACCAACGTCACGCTTCAAATGGCGAATAGATCAACAAAGACACCTTTAGGGGTATGGGAAGATGTTCCCGTGAGAATTGGAAAATTCTTCATCCCGGTGGATTTCGTTATTGTTGACATGGAAGAAGACTCCAACATTCCTATTATCTTAGGAAGACCTTTCTTGCAAACCGCGGGAGCGGTGATCGATGTGAAGCATGGAGAGCTCACCCTTGAAATGGGAGATGAAACCATTACTTTCAATCTTGACAAGACCATGAGAGCTCCCCGATTGCATGAGCCATGTTTTATGGTTGATCACTATAGCCGGAAGGATGATAGGAAGAAGTTAGAATTTCAATGGAAAAAGAAAGTGTATGATACCCCATCAAAAGAGCAAGGAAATTGCAACAATGAGAGCTTAAAAAGCTCACCCATGACAAGTGAAGAAGATGGCCCCATTGGTCAAGACAAGAAAGAAGGAGAGTTGTCCCTATCAACTCAAGAAATTTTTAGTGATCAAGTAGATGAAGTATGCGGTCTTTGGGATGATGAGTTCGAAGGGATATTCAATCCCTATATTGGTAATGCTATGACCCAAGACCATCATAAAGAACAAAAACTGCAAAGATCTATTGAGGATCTTTATCATAATAATGAGCAAGCTTTCGACTACTTCTTCAAGGTGTTGAGTAATATCAACAACACCTTGAACATGACCCCTTGACATCTCACATTGGATGAGAGTTTGGTGGAGTCCTCCATAAAACCACCATTTGTAAATATTCTAACTCTCTAACTTGCATTTCAATTATTCTATTGCATTTTTATCATTTTTGGATTTACATTTTTGTGCCTTGATCAAGATATTCATCATTTTGAGAGAAGTGAGGGAGGGACTTATGATTTTATTGATGTGTAGTGCTTTACCTTGGTGTGGGGATAGCAATTGCCTAGGCTATTCATGCCTTTGTAGTGCCCCTACAATGAAGAAAACGAGAATTGAAGAATGAAAATAACACGGGTTACGAAGTACCCACGGATGGACCTGAATCCGTGTGGTCAAGGAAGAATCCGAGCGGGCAAATGGACAATCCGCTCGTCCTGAAGAAACCCGAGCGTCCAAGTTAGAGCTGTAGAAATCAAAAATATGGTCTAACTGTGAATCCGATTGTCTCAGCTGAGAAACCGCTCGTCTCATTCTGGACGGTCGTCCTTCAAGAAAGACGCCCGTCTTTTTGCTGCAAAATTTTGGGATTTTTCACTGTAAAGGAATCCGAGCGTCCACCCAGAAAGACGCTCGTCTCACCATGAAGAATCCGCTCGTCTTTCCATGAATCCGCTCGTCCTGTGACGTCTTTTCCTGAGCCAAATTTTGAAGAATCCGAGCGTCCCGACACCTGGTCCGCTCGTCTTCCCCTGCAGTTTCAAATGTAACGGGTCTTTTTAAAACCCTCTTCTCCCATTCATTCTTATTTCTTCAACATACAAACACTACCCAAAACCCTCATCCTCTAAATCAACAAAAATAAATTTCCTCAACCAAACTCAACCAAATCAAATCCAAACTTCCTCACAACAAAAATTAATCACTCCTTTTGCAACAACAAGTGATTCAAACACCAAAATCTTCAAACCTTTGAGTCGATTTTCAAGATACAAAGCAACACTCTTTCATCCTAAATCGATTTGGGTATCACTAAAAATTGAAGATTTCAATCTTTCAATGGTGGCATCAAGCAAAGGAGAATGGCAAGAACTAAAGGAGGCAACAAGGCACCCCAAAAGAAGACACTTTCCAAAAGGCAACTAGCTCTTCAAGCAAAACAATTGTCAAAGGCTTTGGTAATCCAAAATGCAAGGTTGGAGGTTCAACAACAAGATCCCTCTATGGAAGCTACAACATCAACAACTCCGGTCATTGAACAATTATCCAATTATCCGGAGGTAATTTTCACTTCCGACTCCCATAGAGAGAAATTCATTCACTTTGCTAAAAAAACCATCATGCCTACTAAGTTTATTTGTGAAGACGTATTGTCAAAGTTGGGTGTTCTTGAACAAACCAAAACCTTCTTTGAGTCTATGGGATTGGGTAAATTGTTTACAATGAAAGAATTGACATACTCCTCCCTCACCTTGGAATTTTTAAGTTCTTTGAAAGTCACAAGGGTGGAGACTCGAACCAACATCGAGTTTCGTCTTGAAAATGTTGATAGACGCATAACTTATGGCGAATTGGGTAAGATATTAGGCCTTAGTGATAACCCGAAATATACAAAGATTCCTATCAAGTATGACCCCGCTCCTCTTTGGATGGCAATTTCCGGAAAGAAATTCATACGCTTTCATGATTGTCGTGCTCTCTTAGTCCACCATCTGGGCATTAGAGTATGGCATAAGGTCATTGGGAATACTTTGATAGCAAGAAATGGCACAAATAATCTTACCAAACTCGATTGTATTCTTCTTCAGTCGGCCTCGAACATTGGGAGGGAATTTACCAAGTCATACAATGCTCTAAGACTTTTGGTTGAACGATGGCTTAATGTCGATTGTGGCAAAGAAGGCACCGCCTTTATTGTCAATGGAGGACTAGTTACCCATTTGGCTAAGCATTTTAACTGGAATTTCAACAAAAATAACACTTATGTGCCGGTTAAAGGAGGCCATCTTATTGATATGGACACCATGACTCACAAGTTTAAGTGGGTCAAGCACGACACTCTTGACAACAAATATGGGTGGTTAACAAATGAAGCTAGATCCTTCACCTTGCCTTCCAAAATTTTCCGATTGAATGTTCACCGATCAAACTACCTTCTCCCACTCTCCGAAGAGATCGAGTATATCATTCAACAACAAAGGGGCGAAATTGCCAAGCCCTCCTCCTCCATTATCACCCCACCTTACCCATTTGAATACCACGAGTTCAAACCCAAAGATGTCGAAGTGGGAAATGATTACTTGACTCTACTCATGAGGGAAATGCATAAGCAAGCTTACAATGATAGAGTGGATGCTTACAAGGCCCAATATCCGCCCCTCCTACATCTAGCTAGGCAAGGACTTATTGATTCGTCTTGTCCTTTGCCTAGTTGGGCGGATAGGGAAGTATTCTTTCCTAGCATTTCTAGTGGTGGTAGACCGGGTGGAGAGGAGATGGTTGTTGAAGAGGGTGGTGACCAGAAGGAGAAGAAGAAGAGGTTCAAGAAAAAGAAGTCCAAAAAGAGGAAGAGGAAAGTGAGGAAGAACAAGCAAGTGAAAGTGAGAGTGGACATGATTCCACATCTATGGAGGTTGATGATGCCTCAAGAGAGGAAGATGATGATGATGATGATGATGATGATGATGATGATGATGATGATGATGATGATGATGATGATGATGATGATGATGATGATGATGATGATGATGATGATGATGATGATGATACGATGGGTGAGGATTAGCAAACTTTGGAGGCTCCTACATTCTTACACCTCCCTTATGGTTTGTCTACTTCTCTTCTTTTTATTTTATCTTGATCATTTTGTGGAGTCCTAGCAACATTGGAGGACTAACACCTTGGCATCATTAAGGTGTTCATTATTATTGTTCCCGACTTGTAAAATCCAAAATGAAAATCTTTAGTTTCATGCATTGCATTCCATGTGCATGAACTCCCCCGAAAATCATGACATTAGAAATAATGTCTATTTTGGTTTGGAGAAGTCCATGCATATGCATTGGGAGCTAATCCAAATTATGCTCTCCGCCATAACAAAAACACACGCATCATGTAGTGTAGTTTAGTATAGTTCGCATTTAGTTTAAAAATCATGCATTTTCATTGCATAATTTCGTATCGTATTGGCCATTGAGGACAATGCTCATACTAGTGTGGGGATGGGAAATTCTAACTTAACTTTTATTCAAAATCCAAAAAAAACAAAAAAAAATCAAAAATTTCGAAAAATCCAAAAAAATTGTAAAATTGTAAACCCAAAAACATGTTCATTTCCTTTGTAGTGTAGTCTTGTATATATTGTCTTGTATATATTGTGTTTGTTCATCCTTTTTCATATTGATTGACTACGCCACATCCGAGACATGAGGATATTGAAGACCGCATGGTATGATCTTTCCAATCTCCTTTTCCCTCTTTATGTTAATGACTATGTGGCTTTATTTTGATTGATGTGGTATAAACAATGTGAATTTAGGACTTTCATTTAGATTATTTGGCATACTAGTTGGTAGAAGCATATTCATTAGGATGTATATATATGTTAGTTGCATCATGGCATATAGATTGCATGTTAGGAAAATTTTGCGAAACCATCAATTTGGGAAGCTTAACAAGTATATATGGGCCCTAGTAGATACTTTTCTTCTTAAGACTTTGCTTGTTAGAATACTTGTAAAACACCCTAGGATGTGTCATGCTAGTATCCTTTGACCTATGGATTAAGGCCTAGTCAAGAGTACCTTGTGGTGTGATAACTCCTTGGCTGCCGTTTATTCCAAGGTGACCCTTGAAACCATGCAACCATCATCCATATTCTACCACAATTTTGTCATCAAAGGGAATGGGCACAAAAATTGTTCAAAAATTTGAGTTCAAGAAGTGAAATGAAATGTCAAATAGTTTGCAAAATTGTATCAAAGGAAAAGAGGAGCAAAAATAGACTCCTATGCTTCAAATATAAGCACCCTCCCTACAAATGGGGTGACTTGGAAAATATTCAAAAGAAAATGCAAAAAGTTGAAAGTTGTCAAGTATTGAAATACACAACATCAAAAGAAATAGCAAAAAGAAAGTGTTCTCAAATGTCAAATACCACAAGAAATTGGGGGAAAAACAACAACAAAAGCAAACTCCCAAATGAAACTCAATTACTATTGATCCCTTTATCCATCATATCCACTTTTGTGCATGGTAGAGAAGGGACGACCCTTCTTCTTGTCTAGGCAAGAAGGGGAATTCCACGATCCTCCAGTGTTTCTAACACCATAGGCAGTCTATTCTTAACAAAAGCATTTAACAATTGAGGACAAAGGTACCCTAGCTTGACACAACTTGGAGGTGATTTATTGGTATCCTTCTAGGCTTAGTAGTTTGAAGAAACCATATCTATGAAGGAGTGTGTACCCTTAGATTGCTTCCCCTTCAGATAATTTCCGCCACTTAGATGAGGAAAGTGGCTATTCTTTTTGTAGATGCATCCATTACTTGATTTTGTGTGGTTTAATGATTGGATGTGTCGCCATTTTGGCAAGACCCACCTTGCCTTGCAAGAAGGCATCCTACCTCATGGTTGTCTTGTTGTGAGTTGAAGGGGTGGAGTGAGACCCGCTAATTATCTCATATCGGCTATATGAGTAGGTTAGTTTAAATAACGGTCCTAGTTTTTGTCACCTCTTTACTCGGGACGAGCAACGGTTCGGTTTGGGGATATTTGATGTGATCAATATTTGAGCATATTTAGTCCCCGAATTAGCCTCGTTCCTATGCTTTTTAGTGCATATTTGCGTCATTTACTATCTTTAGTCCTTTGTTTTGCATATTCTTTGAGGTTTTGTTTCTTTGGTAGAAGCGGAGTACAAACCTTTCATTTTCATGGCAAAATAGAGCTAAATTGATCGAATCTAATGACCAAGCATCAAAGAGAAGACAAGACTATAAGGCCTTTGTACATAATGTAGTAGATGGGCAATGATGAAGAAGATCCTTGCATCTCCGACAAAATCCCGGAGGATTGTTGGAAGAAGAAAAAAAGAAAAGAAGAAATGGCACGCTGGACTAGGATTCGAGCGTCTCACCTATCGGGACGCTCGTCCAGAAGCCCCACAATCCGAGCGTCCAAGCTGCCAGGCCACTCGTCCACCGCCTACACAATCCGCTCGTCCCGACCTTTTGGACGCTCGGATAGTCCTCCAGTGCAACACTTCCTCTTCTTTCTCCATTCGAGATGCGCATATTTTTGAAAGACTAGCTAAAAGGAGACCCGCATTTTTCTTGAGAGGAGCGATTCCTCAAGGACTTAATCGTCATTTAAGCCATTAGTAACCCTAATTTGTGCACCTAATCCCCACTATAAATACCCCATTAGTCTAATTAGATTATCATGTTCTTCTTATCAATCTTTAGTGTAGTTTATATTATTCTAATCTCTCTTTAATCTTGTAATCAACTTTTAATCAACCATTAATACAAATCCCATTTCCTTAATTTCTCTATTGTTCATCTTTTATTTTGGGTAATTGAAGATTATTTGGGTTTATTGGGAGATTGACAACCTTCCATCAATCATCAAGTAATTCTATTATTCTTTGAATTATTATTTTGGAATCATCATTAGGAATAATTCTCTTAATCCCTTTTTAATTATTTTTAATCATCTTCATTTATTCATCATGTTTTGCTTTGTTAATATGATTGACAACCTTGTTAACATGTTAAACTTGATAATGAGTGAGTAGTTTCCTTAACTAGGGTTAATGGGGAATTAGGTGAAACCAACATGGGGGATGATTCATGCTTAATCTAATATGTTCACAAAATTTATTTGCTTGCTTATTCTGATCTCAACTTATGCACATGTTATGTTTGATGAAATGCGAGCCTATCAATCCTTGTATTTTTTTACCCATCACTTACCTTTTCAATGAGACTTGTAAGACATAAACCAACTCGACTCTCATTAGACCATGCATATAGTTGAGTAGGGAGGATTAAGTCGACTTGTAGGTGTTGTACAATCTAATCGATTCGGCTTCGGGACCCAAACCTTCCTAGGATTTTAAGATATAAACCAACTCGATCCTATCACAACAATAATTGCTTGCTTATAATTTGAAAATATGTTTGTATGATCAATTCCCATGAATCCCTTATGAACCCATGACACCCTAGTGCTTTTAATCAATTGTTTACATCTCATTTTAGTCATCTTGCTTGTTTACTTTTATTGTTATTTAGTTTAGTGATCTTCTTATCTCAGCCCAAATTGTGACACCCCTAGACACCACTACTTGCAATCGAAAATCCTACATCAATACCCGTCCCTTGGGATCCGACCTTTACTTGCCTCTTTACTAATAGTAGAGTTGTTTGTGAAGTTATAAATATTTTTTTGATCTAGGTGCTCCTAACGACAAGTAACCGAAATCTAAGCTCAAAGCGGACCGACCACATCCTTGTGGAAGCATATCAACCCATAGAAGAAGAACAAGCGACCAAAGATGATATCATACAAGCCGAGGAGCAAGAAGAGTTTGTCATGGAATTTGAGTATGATGAGATTTGTGAGCTTGAAGAGCAAGTTGAATATGCCATGAGAATGGAATGTCTAATGGAAATGGAGCAAGTTCTTAATGAATCTTCAATGGAGGAAAGTGAGGTACAAGTTCCAACTCTAAAACCCCTTCCCCCAAATTTGAAATATGCTTACCTTGATGAATCTAAAACTAAATCCGTGATTGTTAATGATAAACTTGATGAGAACCAATTGAAGAAATTGCTTGATGTGTTAAAACAACATGAAAAGGCTATAGGTTATAGTCTAGATGACCTTAAGGGGATAAGTCCCAATTTTTACATGCATAGAATTCATCTAGAAAAAGACCATAGACCTACCATCCAATCTCAAAGGAGATTAAACCCTCAAATGCAAGAAGCCGTAAAGGCGGAGGTTATGAAATTACTTGATGCGGGAATCATATATCCCATATCGGATTCTTTGTGGGTTAGCCCCGTTCAAGTGATACCTAATAAAGGAGGTACCATGGTGGTAACCAATGATAAGAATGAGCTAATACCCACAAGAAAGATCACCGGTTGGCGTATGTGTATTGACTATCCAAAATTGAATTCCGCAACAAGAAAGGATCATTTCCCCTACTATTCATTGACCAAATGCTTGAGAGGTTAGCCTCCAACAAGTTCTTTTGCTACCTTGACGGGTATTCAGGATTCTTTCAAATCCCCATACACCTGGATGACCAACATAAGACCACCTTCACATGCCCTTACGGTACCTTTGCATATAGGAGAATGCCTTTTGGCTTATGTAATGCCCCCGCTACTTTCCAAAGATGCATGATGACTGTCTTCTCCGACTATCTAGAGACCATAATGGAAGTTTTGATGGATGATTTTAGCGTTTGTGGAAAATACTTTGACTCTTGCTTGCATAATCTTTCTCTTGTATTGCAAAAATGTGAAGACGTTAGTCTCGTTTTGAATTGGGAAAAGTGTCACTTTATGGTCAATGAAGGAATTGTTTTGGGTCATTTAATCTCAGAGAAGGGCATCGAGGTCGATAAAGCTAAGGTTAAGGTGATAGAGAAACTCCCACCTCCCGTGAATGTTAGAGGGGTGAGAAGTTTTCTCGGTCACGCGGGTTTCTATCGCCGTTTTTTAAAAGATTTCTCAAAAATCGCGAAACCCCTCACTCAACTCTTACTTAAAGATGCCCAATTCCACTTCACTAATGAGTGTGTTGAATCCTTTAATAGAATCAAGGAAGCACTAATATCGGCACCGATCATTCAACCCCCAAATTGGAAACTACCATTCGAGATCATGTGCGACGCGAGTAACTACGCCGTTGGAGCAGTTCTTGGCCAACGGGTAGGAAGAGCTTTGCATTCTATCTATTATATGAGCAAGACTCTTGATTCCTCCCAAGTGAATTATGATACTACCGAAAAGGAACTCCTTGCCATTGTCTATGCATTAGACAAATTCCATTCTTATTTGCTCGGATCAAAAGTGATTGTTTTCTCGGATCACCGTGCTCTTCGACATCTCTTGATAAAGAAAGAAGCAAAACCAAGATTGTTGAGATGGATTTTGCTACTCTAAGAATTTGACTTAGAAATAAGAGATAAGAAGGGGGCCGAGAATGTGGTAGCGGATCACTTGTCAAGGATCCAATTTCATGATGAAGAGGTAGAGACACCGATCAACGACTCTTTCCCCGATGATATTTTGATGGCCATTCATTCACAACTTGAGAGGCATACTACTCCATGGTTCGCCGACTATTCCAATTATATTGTTGGAGGAGTTCTTCCTCAAAATTTGAGCTACAACCAAAGGAAGAGATTCTTATTCGAAGTAAAGAGATATTTTTGGGATGACCCCAATCTTTACAAAGAGTGTAGTGATGGACTTTACCGGAGGTGCATACCCCAATGGGAGATTCATGGTATTTTGGAAGGATGTCACTCATCACCTTATGGTGGACACCATGGAATAGGAAGGACTATTGCTAAGATCCTTCAATAGGGCTTTTTTTGGCCTACTATGTTCCAAGATGCTAGGGAATTCATCCTTCATTGTGATGCTTGTCAAAGAACGGGGAATATCAATTGGAGAAACGAGATGCCACAAAAGGGGATACTAGAGGTAGAGATCTTCGACGTTTAGGGAATCGACTACCAAGGACTGTTTGTGACATCCAAAGGGAACAAATACATCCTCGTGGCCGTAGACTATGTCTCAAAATGGGTGGAGGCAATTGCCACCCCAACCGATGATGCAAGAACGGTCACTAAACTCTTCAAGAAAATAATCTTTCCAAGATTCGGAGTCCCTAGAGCAATCATAAGTGATGGAGGGATGCATTTTCATGAAAAGAAGCTCACATCCCTGTTAACCAAATATAGTGTTCAACATAGAACCGGCTTGGGATATCACCCTCAAATAAGCGGTCAAGTTTAAGTTTCAAACAGAGAGATCAAGCAAATTCTTGAGAAAGTTGTTAACAAGACTCATAAGGATTGGAGCATGAAGCTTGATGACGCTCTTTGGTCTTATAGGACGCCCTATAAGACTCCCATAGGAGCCTCCCCTTACAAACTTATCTATGGGAAAGCATGCCACTTGCCAATTGAGTTAGAATACAAAGCTTTTTGGGCAATCAAAACTCTCAACCTTGATCTCAAACTAAGTGGTCAAAAGAGGATGATGCAAATTCAAGAGTTGGAAGAATTCCTACTACAATCTTATGAGAATGCCAAGATATACAAAGAGAGGACAAAGTTGCTTCATGACAAGAGGATCAAGCAAAAGGCCTTACACAAGGGAGATAAAGTCCTTATATTCAACTCCTGATACCGTCTCTTTCCCGGGAAGTTGAACTCTAGATGGATGGGTCCCTATGTGATCACCAAGGTAGGAAGGTATGGAGACTTCGAGATAAGGTCGGAAGATGGAAGCAAATTTAAAGTTAATGGCCAAAGATTGAAACCGTATTATGAAGGAGCATTCATTGGAGAGGTTGAGGTCACCTACCTCGGGCCTCCTCCTCCTTGAGAAGATTGTCAAAGAGATTTTGGTGGAGTCCTCTCCAAATCACCACTTGTAAATAAACTAACTTCTTTAACTTGTATCATTAACTTTATTGCATTTTTATCATAAGCATGATTCTTGCCATGAGAGTAAGTGAGGGAGGGTCACTAATCGTTTTTGATGAATGAAGGATCTAGCAATTCAAGTGTGGGGAAGCACTTTCACCAAATTAGAGGAAAATCAGGACAAACCCGAGGGACCCGCAAGGAATCCGCTCGACCTAGCAGCTGATCCGAGCGTCCTCGGTGAAATACGCTCGTCCTAAAGAAAGCCGGAAAGCAGATATTTTGTTCTGACTGAAGATTCGAGCGTCCTCAAAGACAATCCGCTCGTCACAGTCCAGACGGTCGTCTTACCATGCATCCTCTCGCCCTGATTGTATCATTTTCGGAGATTTCTTCCTGATAGAGAATCCGAGCGTCCCCAATAGGATCCGCTCTTCTCCGTGCAGAAATCCGAACGTCCCGACGAGAATCCGCTCGTCCTGGCTGCTTCAATATTTGGGATTTGTTCTGGATGAAGATCCAAGTGTCCCGTGAGGAATCCGCTCGTCTCCATGGTCTAAGATCCGAGCGTCCTAAGATCGAGCCGCTCGTCACCCTGCGTCTTTTTATTCTAGTTTCTCGCCAATTAAAACTCTTCCCCACCACACATTTCGTGACACCTCATCCTTCCTTCCACTTTATAATATAAAAACCCCTCTCTTATGACCCAAATCATATCTCAAGCACTCGTTTACCCCTTGAAAACAAAAACCCCCAAAATCTAGGGTTTCACAAGTTTCAAAAAAAGATCTAAATCACAAGAAACATCTCCATATTTCAACAAGTCAAATTCCAAATCTACACTCAAGAATGGGGCCAAAAGGATCATTATTTAGAGAAAGAAGAAGACCAAGGGTAAGGGGAAGCTCATCTACTTCTCACCTCAACACTTTAAGGAGAGAAGATGAGGAAATAGTTGATCTCACAAAGCTTGATGAGTTCTCGAACATAGAGTTTGTTAATGATGTCTAAAGGCTTGTTTTCCATCGTCTTCTTGGTAAGAACATCCTACCCACTAAATTTATGTGCCATAAGACTTTGAGGAACCTTGGGATCTTTCATCAAACCGAAGCTTTCTTTGAATTGTTTGGTCTTTCAACCTTATTTCACATGTATGAGCATACCTATCGATCTTTAGTTCTTAAATTCTTGAGCTTCTTGAAAATTACCACCTTGAACAAGACAATTTGTGTGGAATTTAGATTGGAAAACCCACTAGGATGATGACCCGTGCTGAATTCGCTAATGTGCTTGGGCTAGATGTTTCGCCTACCCGAACATCAAAGCCAAGAAAGTATAGCATAGCACCCCTTTGGAGAGCAATGACGGGTCGGGATTTTTCATACATCAAAGAATGCTTGGCTTTTCACATTCAAAATCCTATCATTACGCTCACTTATCGATTTCTAGCCGGCACGCTTCTTGCTCGTCGGGATCCCGTAATAGTGAATGAGCTTGACCTTGTCTTCATGGAGTCTTACCTCGAAATTCAAGGAAGGAGCGGGTACCATTTCAATTCCCCCCTTGTTCTTCTAGAGAAATGGGCTAAATTCCGGAATGGGGACGATGATGGTGTTAAACATATTGTCAATGGGGGACTTATCACAAGGCTTGCCAAGTTTTTCAACCCCAAATTCAATGAAAACAATGAGTATGTGCCCCTTGCGGGAAACATAAGAATTAATGAAGAGCTAATCCTTAGGCAACACCATTGGATGACCCATGAGGGATATGAAAAGAGGATCAAATGGCTTACTAAGAGGAATACTCCCATTTACCTACCAATAAAAGGATTAGCAAGAATTTCACCAAGAAGAGGCTCTCTCTCTCCGATCCCATCATATCTCATCCCAACAAGTATAAATCAAGCGAATCAAACACCACCTCCAACACAACATCAACAACATGAACAACAAAATAATGATAATGAAAAGATTGTGATACCACCTTACCTCTTCCAATACCAACCTTACAACCACCCGAATCCTTTCATCCTCCCTAGGGATGATTTCGTGACGGGGATCCTTCAAGATATGCACCTCCGCCAATTCGAGGCCAATGTGGATAATTACTATGCCTTGTATCCACAATTTCACCAAATGGCTCGACAAAGAATTATTAGTGAAGAGGGAATGTTTCCCTCTTGGGCTCAAATGCATATTCTTTTCCCAAATTCGGAGAAAGCTAATGAGGGAGCACATGGTCAAGGAGGTGAAGGGGGTGAAAACTCAAATGGTGGAGATATGGTGGAGCTAGATAGCGAAGAGGATGAGTTTATAGATTTCCATGGAAGCGATGCATCGAGGGAAGCTTGGGATAGTGATTCGGGAGGGGATGATGGTGACCTTTAAAGAACACTTCATGAGCTAGATGGAGCGGGCGCGAGGCACCCATCAAGGCCAAAGTGAAGTTTCTTTTTCTCCCCCCTCATTTCTTTCTTTTTCATGACAAGAATTTCATGTTTTGTTAACTTACTTCATAATTGATTGTTTTATTTTTGGGTGTCCTCGTAAAAAGTAGGACTATTATTCAACCTAGGCAACATTTGGGTGATGATAAATTAATTGTTCCCACATTCAAAATCCAAAATGACATTTGTAGTTTCATGCATAGCATCTTATTGCATGAACTCCCCCAATTTTTGACATTAGAAATAGTGTCTATTTTGGTTTGGAGAAGTTTATGCATATGCATTGGGAGCTAATCTAAATTATGCTCTCCAACATAACAAAAAAACCATGCATCATATAGCATAGCTTAGTTTGCATTCACTCTTGTTTATATGTCATATAATTTGCATTTAGCTTAGAAATCATGCATTTTCATATAGACTGCATAATTTCCTATCGTATTGGCCATTGAGGACAATGCCCATACTAGTGTGGGGATGGAAAATTCTAACTTGACTCTTTTAAACAAAAATGATAAAAATTGAAATATTTAAAAAAATACAAAAATATGTCTTTTCATTTCATTAAAACAAAATAAAAAAAAATCAAAAATCCAAAAATCCAAAAACATGTTCATTTCCTTTGTAGTGTAGTCTTGTATATATTGTTTTGTATATATTATGTTTGTTCATCATTTTTCACATTGATCGACTACGCCACATCCGAGACATGAGGATATTGAAGACCGCATGGTATGATTTTTCCAATCTCCTTTTTCCTCTTTATGTTAATGACTATGTGGCTTTATTTTGATTGATGCGGTATAAACAATGTGAATTTAGGATTGCATTTAGAGTATTTGGCATACTAGTTGGTAGAAGCATATACATTAGGATGTATATATGATAGTTTCATCATGGCATATAGTTGCATTTAAGAAAAATTTTGTGAAACCATCTATTTGGGAAGCTTGACAAGTGTATATAAGGCCCTTGTAGATACTTTTTCTTCTTGAGACTTTGCTTGTTAGAATACTTGTAGAACACCCTAGGATATGTCATGCTAGTATCCTTTGACCCATGGATTAAGGCCTAGTCAAGAGTACCTTGTGGTGTGATAACTCCTTGGCTACCGTTTATTCCAAGGTGACCCTTGAAACCATGCAACCATCATCCATGTTCTACCACATTTTGTCATCAAAGGGAATGAGCACAGAAATTGTTAAAAAATTTGAGTTCAAGAAATGAAAAGTGAAAAAGTTTGCAAATTGCATCAAATGAAAAGAGGAGCAAAACTAGACTCCTAAAAGCTTCAAATATAATCACCCTCACTACAAATGGGGTGACTTTGAAAATGTTCAAACGAAAATGCAAAAAGTTGAAATTTGTCAAGTGTTGAAAATGCCAAACATCAAAAGAAATGGTAAAAAGAAAATGTTCTCAAATGTCAAATGCCATAAGAAATTGGGGGGAAAACAATAACAAAAGCAAACTCCCACATGAAACTCAAAGTTCTATTGATCCCTTTTCCATCGTATCCACTTTTGTGCTTGGTAGAGAAGGGACGACCCTTCTTCTTGTCTAGGCAAGAAGGGGAATTCCGCGATCCTCCAGTGTTTCTAACACCATAGGGAGTCTACTCTTGACAAAAGCATTTAACGATTGAGGACAAAGGTACCCTAGCTTGACACAACTTGGAGGTGATTTATTGGTATCTTTCTAGGCTTAGTAGTTTGAAGAAACCGTATCTATAATGGAATGTGTACCCTTGAATTGCTTCCCCTTTAGATAATTTCCGCCACTTAGATGAGGAAAGTGGCTATTCATTTTTGTAGATGCATCAATTACTTGTTTTGTGTGCTTTAATGATTGGATGTGTCGCCATTTTGGCAAGCCCCACCTTGCCTTGCAAGAAGGCATCCTACCTCATGGTTGTCTTGTTGTGAGTTGAAGGGGCGGAGTGAGACCCGCTAATTGTCTCACATCGGCTATATTAGTAGGTTAGTTTGAATAAGGGTCCTAGTTTTTGTCACCTCTTTACTCGGGACGAGCAAAGGTTCGGTTTGGGGATATTTGATGTGACTCATTTTAGAGCATATTTAGTCCCCGAATTAGCCTCGTTCCTATGCTTTTTAGCGCATAATTGGGTCATTTACTATCTTTATCCTTTCGTTTTACATATTCTTTGAGGTTTTCATCCCTTGGTAGGAAAGGAGTAAGAACTTTGCATTTTCATGGCAAAATGGAGGTAAATTGATCGAATCTAATGACCAACCATCAAAGGGAAGACAAGACTAGAAGGCCTATGTAAATAATGAAGTAAATGGGCAATGATGAAAAGATCCTTGCATCTCCAACAAGTTCCTTGAGGATTGACACGTCTGTCGCGTACCTGTCAAAAATAACCAACTGGCTCTAACTAATATAGCTAGGGAAGTCGGGTCGAATCCACAGAGAGGTAGGAATTTGTCGGCTGAATTTAAGTTCGTCCAAGTAACCAATTTGGGGGGTTTATAAAATGTGATTTCTAAACTAAGAGGATAAGGAAAAGAGAAATAAAAGGAAGGAGTTAATAGATAAAGGAGAATAGCTAAGACAAACGGTTCACCATAATCATCTGGTCGAGTAATCTAGGTCCCAGGTCAATGCAGTACGGTCTAAGGGGTAGCGAACGTCACCTTTCGGTCCTTAATTCACCCTAAAGTGTAAACAGTTTAACTTTCGCCCTCGCTGCAATACTCTATTGTTCGCTACTAGTCTGCCTCTTCCAACCTTTCGGTCCAGGTCAAGGTCCACTAAGAATAAGGGTCTAACTGCGTCGACTCAATTAGGCAATTACAATTAATTGTAGCATTTAAACAACAAAGACGGCACTAGCATTAACCTAGTAAATCGACTACTCTCCCTTCATATTATGGATCCCCTATAGTCTTAGCATAGGGAAATTAGCTACTCATAATTGTCGGACTAACCATTACAATAACCAAATAATTAAGACTAAACATGATGATGAAATTAATAAGAATCCGATTGAACGATAATAAAACAAAGAGAAGAAGGATTTTAAGCAGTAATAAGATTAAGAAATAACTAGATTGATAATACCGAATCCGAGTAGCAAAGTGTAGAGAGTAAAAGTCCAAAGAATGGTGACAAAAAGTGGCAGTGAAATCAACCAAGTGAAGAGATGAGTAACGTAATTACTCCTCTCCAGTCTTATACTAAAATTCACTCTCAAAACCTAATCTATGGACTGATTACAAAAGCCCATAAATAATTAGGCGGAAATTAACTAAAACACACGACACCACTCGATCGAGCAAGAATAATCTACTCGATCGGCCAATATCATCACAAAACCACTCGATCGAGTAGATGTGACCCACTCGATCGAGCACCACTAGCATAAACTCCTCGATCGACCCCTCAAACAGCTCGATCGATCAATCTTGAGTGTATAAAGCATTCGATCGAGCAGTTAACCACTCGATCGAGCTACATAGGCACGTTAGACCTTGAATTGCTTCCCAAACTCGGCTCATGCGTCTTCCAAGTGTTAGATTTCCAAGCTCCAGCTCCTTATTTTCCATGAATGCATGCAATTGGGACAGTTAAGGCTCGATTTAGCTTCTCTTGATCAATTCTCGCAAATTACAATAAAACGGACCAAAGTAGAATATTCGGGGGTATTTGTAGCCAGATGCTACATAAAAAGCACAGAAATGCGTGTAAAAATGAGGTGAAAACCTTATATAAAAGACACGCATCAAATCTCCCCAAACCAAACCTTTGCTTGTCCCCAAGCAAATATGAATGCAACTAAAGGATGAACAATGGAACGGACCAACGCATCGCTACAAAGCACCCACTAGAACCAATTTAATGCGATAACATGACAAAGTAGCAGTAAAAAGTGCAAACGAGTTAGATTAATGTTTCAAACTTACTGAACCATCGACCTTGCAAGACTCAAAAGGTATCGGACTCTCACGGGTCGCTCGTCACTCAAAAACAGGCATAAGGTGAGTATATATGTGAAAGATAGAAAGAAGTAAGACACTCACCTAACTCGACCTATAAGAACATGCATGCAGTCAACATGAATAAAGTCTCTACAACCGTACATAAGCATTCAAACCATACTAATGACCAAGACACGTGCCGAGGACTTACATTTGGGTAAGTGAGGTAGTGGGTAAGAAGGGGCTAAAATGAATTTGGATATGTGAGGTTAGTAGCCAGGCTAGCAACATCAGATCCAAATAGTAACTGCATCCCAACTTCGTACTTATGACGTCAAGATAAAACGGTGCAAAACTATGCACTAAACTCACAAACACCAAATAACGTCAACACCCCATAAAATATAGATAAGGCATGGGAGTGTGAATCATTATGCAATTCTGATTCTTTTTCAAAAATAATCTTTCTGCTTTTTTCTTTTTTTTTTCTTTTCTTTTTTTTTCGCATTTCTCGTTCTCTTTTTTTTTTCATTTTTTTTTTCAATTCGACAATTTCCTTCTTTCTTTCTTTCCCTTCAATTCTTCCACCTTCTTCTGAAATCAGATAATATAACCATATTGCAAAAAACATTCCAAGAACTACTCGTTACTAGCTCAGCTAGGGTAGGAAGTATTATAGAAAGTAGTTGATAGGACAAAAAGGGCAATTTGGCTGTGTGAGGCTCATGGGTAGAATGAAATAAAGGGGACTGCCTCTCCTAACACGTGTCACCATCCACAAACCGAATGCATACAGGTATTAAGAAGACTAGACTCATGCTTATGAAAATTGATGTTACATGTCTTAGAGAGAGTACTACTCACATCCTAAATGAAACCGGTCATGAATGTCACCAGTTTATAAAGCTCTAGCCTCAGAATGTAATGTAGCTTGCCGACATAATGAATCAAGTCTATTCGTTCAGGTAAGGAAGAAACAAAAACTCGTAGATTATGCACATAATCACGCCAACTAAATGTCAAGAAAATGCAGGGCTCAAATAAGGGTTCAAAGTAGCGTCAATGTTCAAACGTTCCGACTCAAATCAAACATGAAATATTTTTTTTGAAAATTTTTGAATTTTATGATTTTTTTGGATTAAAACAAACAACAATGCATGCGGAAATAATAAATATGGAAGCAGAAATGCAAGAAAACATGCAGACATGGATATGGATGCATACCTCCCCAAACCAAACCGTACAATGTCCTCATTGTACTAAAAATAGGGAAAAAAAATGCAAACTTGAAAGGAAAAGGAAAAGTGGAGTCGGAAAACTTACAAAACGTCGTAAGGAGGGACCTCCCCAAACCGACCATGAACATGGGAGGTCAAAGAAAGTCAAACAGTGGCTCCATAGACGTAAAACAAAGAATTGGTGGAGGTCATAACCATTCGATCGAGTACTTTGAACAGCTCGATCGAATGAACCGGTGCATTAGAATAGCTCGATCGAATGAAGAATCACTCGATCGAGTAAACACGGGTTTGGATCTGGTCGATCGAGGACATTTTTACTCGATCGAGTAACTACGATCGAGAAAGTGCTCGATCGAACACCAAATCATTCGATCGAGTCTTTGTGACTGCAAAAGACGCATTGAACGCAAGGAAAGTACAAAGGAGGTTCATAAAACAGCGTCTAAAGTTCAACGTAAGGCTAAAGAAAAACAAATACTTCAACAAAAGTACAAATAAAACAGTCCGGGCTGCCTCCCGGAGAGCGCTGGTTTAAGAGGTCCCGCACGACCTTTCGGCATCGATTAAGCGGCGCGTCGAGCTCGTCAAGCGCAAGACTTCAACGCGGTTGTCCGCTTCACTCGCCTCGTGGTAATGCTTCACATATTGGCCATTCACCTTGAATCTATGACCCTCGGAATCTTCAAGCTCTACGGATCCAAATTTGTAAATTTGTCACCGTATATGGACCACTCCATCCGGACTTGACTTGCCAGGAAATAGTCTCAGTAGGGCATTAAACAAGAAAACACCTTTTGCCCCACATAAAACTCCCGAGGTAGGATTCTCTTGTCATGCCATCTCTTCGTCTTTTCCTTGTAAATGCGCGAGCTGTCATAGGCATTAAGCCTAAACTCCTCTAATTCATCTAGCTGCAAAAGACGATTCTGACCACACAATTTAGGATCATAATTAAGCTCACGAATTGCCCACCAGGCCTTACATTCAGCTCAACAGTAATCGACACGATTTCCCATAAACTAACCTATAAGGTGATGCACCAACCGGTGTCTTAAAGGCGATTCTATAAGCCCATAATGTGTCATCTAGCTTAAGACTCAAGTCTTTCCGTGATTTAGAAACTACCTTAGACAAGATCTCTTTCACTCACGATTAGAGACCTCTACGACCACTAGTTTGGGGATGATACCCCAAACCACGCGGTGTTGGACACCAACTCTAGACAGTATGGAAGTGAGTTTCTTTTCCTTAAAATGCATCCCCCCATCACTAATGACGACCCTAGGGACACCAAAACGGGGGAATATGATCTTTTTAAACATCTTTATCACGGTCTTACCATCACAATGAGGTGAAGCAATTGCCTCAACCTATTTTGACACATAGTCTACAGCTACTAAGATGTACCTGTTACCTTTACTGGATGGGAACGGTCCTTGGAAATCAATGCCCCAGACATCGAAAACCTCAACCTCTAGGATGCCGTTTTGTGGCATCTCATGTCTCTTCGAAATGTTCCCTGATCGTTGGCAAGCATCACAAGCTGAAACAAAAGACTTGGCGTCAGCAAACAAAGAAGGCCAGTAAAAACCAGACTGAAGTACCTTAGCCACGGTGCGCGATGGACCGTGGTGACCACCATATGAAGAGGAGTGACAGCCTTCAAGGACTATTTTGGTCTCCCACTGCGGAATACACTGTCTGTAGAGACCGTCGCACATTCCTTAAACAAGTAAGGGTCATCCGGAAATCGCTTAGCGTTATATAGAAAACGCTTCTTTTGTCGATGAGAAAGGTCGGGCGATGACCGCCACCGACAATGAAGTTAGCTATATCTGCATACCAAGGTTCTTGGTTAACAATAGACGACACAACAGCAAATAAAGTATCGTCAGGAAAAGAATCATCAATGGGTAGAGAATCTTCCCCTTCTTGTCGCATCAGCCGCGACAAGTGATCGCCTACAACGTTCTCGGCTCCTTTCTTATCCTTAATCTGCAAGTCAAACTCCGAAGAAAGAGTATCCATCTCGAGCCGTGGTTTAGCCTCCTTCTTAGCAAGGAGATGCCTCAAAGCTGCATGGTCAAGAAAACAGTGACTTCGACCCAACTAAATAAGTACGAAACTTTCTAAGGCATAAACTACGGCTAACGGCTCCTTCTCGGTGGTAGTGTACTTCACTTGAGCCTCATCCAGAGTTCGGCTCGCATAGTAAATAGCATTCAAGGCTTTGTCCTTTCTCTGGCCAAGCACCGCTCCTAGTGCGTAGTCACTCGCATCGCACATGATCTCAAACGGCAGGTCCCAATTGGGAGGCTGTATGATCGGCGCGGAGACTAAGGCCCGCTTTAACTGTTAAAAGCAGAAAGACAAGCGTCAGTAAACACAAAAGGGGCATCCTTAAGCAGCAATTGTGTGAGTGGTTTAGCAATTTTGGAGAAATCCTTGATGAACCTAGCGATAAAAACCGGCGTGACCAAGGAAGCTCCTCACCCCTTAACATTAACAGGAGGTGGTAATTCTTTGAATCACTTCCACCTTTGCTTTGTCAACTTCTATTCCCTATCAGAAACTAAGTGCTCTAAGACAACTCCCTCGTTGACCATAAAGTGGCACTTCTCCCGATTCAAAGACAAGATTAACCTCAATACAAATACTGCAACACTTTCTCAAGGTTAGACAGACAAATCGGAAAAATCACTTCCATATACACTAAAGTCATCCATAAAAACTTCCATGATAGACTCAGTATACTCTGAAAATATCCCCATCATACACCTTTGGAATGTAGCAGGGGCATTGCACAAACCAAAAGGCATTCTGCGATACGCAAAAACGCCCTTAGGACAGGTAAATGTAGTCTTGGCCTGATCGTCTGGGTGGATAGGGATCTGAAAGAACCCTGAATACCCGTCTAAATAGCAGAAAAATTTATGAGAAGCTAACCTTTCTACCATTTGATCAATAAAGGGAAGGGGAAAGTGATCTTTCTTAGTGGCGGCATTTAGCTGTCTGTAATCTATGCACATCCGCCAACCAGTTACTACGCGAGTAGGTATTAATTCATTCTTCTCATTCTTAACTAAAGTTGTCCCTCCTTTCTTCGGGACCACCTGTACTGGACTCACCCATTTAGAATTACCGACAGAATAAATAATACCTGCGTCTAGCAGCTTCATTACCTCGGCCATCACGACATCCTCGCATCTTCGGTTCACTGCGCCGACCCTGTCTCGCAAGGTTTGTGATCCTCCTCCACTCTATCCTCGTGCATACAAATATCGGGACTAATCCCCGTGATATCATCCAATGAATAGCCCATTGCCTTCCTGTTTTTCCTAAGTACGACTAACAAGGAGGTGTTTGCTCTTCACTAAGCTTGGCACCGACAATGACCTGGATATTGCTGTATCGTCTAAGAAAGCATATTTAAGATGATAAGGGAGAGGCTTACGTTCCGGTACCTTTACCTCAATGGAGCAAAGAGTGCTGATCATTTGTTCCACCTGCTCTCCGTCATGCTCATCTAAATCATCAACAAGCAAATCCAACGCAGCGTCATCGTCACCTGGACTATCTGCACACTCATCAAAAAGCATGAGAGCTTCCAGTGGGTCCCTCATAAAAGAACCCGACCAGAAGTCATAAATAGACTCGTCATTGATATCGACCGAATAGCAAGTGTCCTCTATCATTGGGTGGGCTAAAATCTTGGGCAAACCGAATGTGATAGCGTCATCCCCATCGCAAGAGTCGACGCCCTTGTCGACATCAATAATGACCCAGATTGTACAAAGGAATGGTCTTCCTAAGATAATTTGGGTCCGGGTGTCCTCAGCTATATCCAAAATAATGAAATCTACTGGATGTAAAGCTTGCCTATTTTCACAGGCACATCCTCTAAGACACCTAAGGGTCTCCTAACAGATCTATCATCCATCTGTAGGGTAATGTTGGTCACTTTGAAGTGACTCATCTTCAGTTTCTTGCAGACAGGAAGGGGCGTGACACTAACACGGCACCTAAATCGCAAAGGGCCTTATCAATAACCATATTGCCTATGACACAAGTGATAGAAAAACGCAGGGTCTTTCATTTTTGGAGGGGCCTTATTTAACAAATAGTTACTAGACTCTTCCATAAATGAAATCGTCTCAAATTCACTCAAGTTTCTCTTACGCGTCACGATATCCTTCATAAACTTAGCGTAAGTGGGTACCTGAGTAACAAGTTCGGAAAAAGGGACAGTTACCTGGAGGTTCTTCACGATGTCCACGAACTTACCGTACTGTTGCTCGATCTTTGCGTCCTTCAGACGGCTTGGGAAGGGTACCCTGGTAGCAATGAGCGATCCCGCAACCTTTTCTTTACCCTTACCAATGCGTGACGTCTCCACAGCAGGGGAAGATGACACGGTGGCGGTATTAGATACTGAATTAGGATTTCCGCCACTTAAAGTACTGGATCGAGTACTTTGATCGCTCGATCGACCATGTTCTTCACTCGATCGAGTGATTTCTTCAGCAGAGTTGCTCGATCGAGTAGTACTATCGCTCGATCGACCAACTTGGAATTCTGCGC
Source organism: Silene latifolia (assembly GCF_048544455.1). Classification (NCBI taxonomy): domain Eukaryota; kingdom Viridiplantae; phylum Streptophyta; class Magnoliopsida; order Caryophyllales; family Caryophyllaceae; genus Silene; species Silene latifolia. The sequence continues at coordinate 58,660,590 of NC_133528.1, forward strand.
TTCTCGATCGACCGCCATTGTCACTCGATCGAGTGACTGGATGATTAGAACCGCTCGATCGAGTAGATGAGTTGCTCGATCGAGTGGTTATTGCACACGCAGCAAGTATTTCCTGCAAAAACTCGTCTAGATCATCATCTGAGTCATCATCAGCTGTCAAAACCTCGTCTTCTTCATGAGTAAGGTCATTTTGAAAGTTCATTGCACTGACTGGATCGCAAATTGGAAGAAGTTTGGCTTGGTCTGTCGCGAATGTTAACTGCGCGACTTGTTCTTTCAATTCCGATATAACCGTTTCAGATTGCTGTGACATCTTTGACATACTCATCATAATGGATTTCAACTCGGCAATTTCTTCTCTTGCAGAGGGAGAGACCGGTTGTGGTACTGGCGTAGAAGGGGTAGAATCATTCTTGATTTCTTCATACAACTGGGAGAAGGGAACTCCCTGCTTGTATTTCTTATATGCAAGGGCGCGCTCTACACTTGCCATGCATTCATAAAGATCGTGCCCTTCCTCGCCACATCTACCACATGGCTCTGTATGCTCTGTAATCGTAGGCATATTGGCAAACAACCTTCAAAGCAACAGCTAATCTGCAAAACTGATCAAAACCTTGCAGAAAATGAGATCAGCCTCAAGGAATAAATTCCTTGAGACAAAAGACAAACTTAATTAAAGCAACAAAATTGCGCCACCTCCCCGGCAACGGCGCCAAAATTTGACACGTCTGTCGCGTACCTGTCAAAAATAACCAACTGGCTCTAACTAATATAGCTAGGGAAGTCGGGTCGAATCCACAGAGAGGTAGGAATTTGTCGGCTGAATTTAAGTTCGTCCAAGTAACCAATTTGGGGGTTTATAAAATGTGATTTCTAAACTAAGAGGATAAGGAAAAGAGAAATAAAAGGAAGGAGTTAACAGATAAAGGAGAATAGCTAAGACAAACGGTTCACCATAATCATCTGGTCGAGTAATTTAGGTCCCGTGTCAATGCGATGACGGTCTAAGGGGTAGCGAACGTCACCTTTCGGTCCTTAATTCACCCTAAAGTGTAAACAGTTTAACTTTCGCCCTCGCTGCAATACTCTATTGTTCGCTACTAGTCTGCCTCTTCCAACCTTTCGGTCCAGGTCAAGGTCCACTAAGAATAAGGGTCTAACTGCGTCGACTCAATTAGGCAATTACAATTAATTGTAGCATTTAAACAACAAAGACGGCACTAGCATTAACCTAGTAAATCGACTACTCTCCCTTCATATTATGGATCCCCTATAGTCTTAGCATAGGGAAATTAGCTACTCATAATTGTCGGACTAACAATTACAATAACCAAATAATTAAGACTAAACATGATGATGAAATTAATAAGAATCCGATTGAACGATTATAAAACAAAGAGAAGAAGCATTTTAAGCAGTAATAAGATTAAGAAATAACTAGATTGATAATACCGAATCCGAGTAGCAAAGTGTAGAGAGTAAAAGTCCAAAGAATGGTGACGAAAAGTGGCAGTGAAATCAACCAAGTGAAGAGATGAGTAACGTAATTACTCCTCTCCAGTCTTATACTAAAATTCACTCTCAAAACCTAATCTATGGACTTATTACAAAAGCCCATAAATAATTAGGCGGAAATTAACTAAAACACACGACACCACTCGATCGAGCAAGAATAATCTACTCGATCGACCAATATCATCACAAAACCACTCGATCGAGTAGATGTGACCCACTCGATCGAGCACCACTAGCATAAACTCCTCGATCGACCCCTCAAACAGCTCGATCGATCAATCTTGAGTGTATAAAGCATTCGATCGAGCAGTTAACCACTCGATCGAGCTACATAGGCACGTTAGACCTTGAATTGCTTCCCAAACTCGGCTCATGCGTCTTCCAAGTGTTAGATTTCCAAGCTCCAGCTCCTTATTTTCCATGAATGCATGCAATTGGGACAGTTAAGGCTCGATTTAGCTTCTCTTCAGTCAATTCCTGCAAATTACAATAAACGGACCAAAGTAGAATATTCGGGGGTATTTGTAGCCAGATGCTACATAAAAAGCACATAAATGCGTGTAAAAATGAGGTGAAAACCTTATATAAAAGACACGCATCAAGGATTGTTGAAGAAAGAAAAGAAGAAGAAGTGACTGCCCAGCAATCCGAGCGTCGCAGTGCCCAGGACGAGCATCGCCCTGCTACAGTCAGAGCGTCCCGTGCTCAAGACGCTTGTCTTGTGGCCTTGGGATCCGTGCGTCCCGACCCCCAATCCGCTCGGATTCCTCTCCAGTACAAGCCGTCCCTCAGCCAAGCCGCTCAAGACGAGCATATTCCATGAAGACCACCAAAACGGATATGCGCATCTCCCTCGAGAGAAGCACTTCCTCAACTTTTCTTAAGGGACTTAATCGTCATTTAAGCCTTTAGTAACCCTACTTTATTACCCTTAGTATAAATACTCGATTGTACTAATTAGATTAAGAAGCTCTCTTTAGGTTATTCTAATCCAATTTTAATCTCATCTTAATCTTGTAATCAACTCTTAATTAAGCTTTAATACAAATCTCATTTCCTTAATTTCTCTATTGTTCATCATTTATTTTGGGTAATTGAAGATTATTTGGGTATTATTGGGAGATTGACAACCTCCCATCAATCATCAAGTACTTCTATTATTGTTTGCTTATTATTTTGGAATCATCTTTAGGTATAACTAGTTTTGTGACCCGTGAAAAATCACGGGTCTTATTTAAAGTTATGTTTTTAAGACATTTTTTTTATCTAAAGTACATCAATTCATGCTAGTGACTTAGTGAATATCGAGTGATGATATTTGGTGTCGTATTAATGCTACTAAATATGTCTGGTAAGCTCTAAATAAACACACACTAACGAAAGTATGAATACAATGATACATAATCCAACTAAATTAGTGAGGTAAAATACCAATTAATTACGCGTTAAATGATACATGATACGGATTTAGTAAATAACCAAATTATTTCCATGGTCGTTGCCTCTTCAATATCCAAAGCCATAATGGCCTTAGCGGTTAAGAGAGAGGGATTATTTCACTTTTTTTTTATTACTTATTTATTTCAATGATCGTAGAGAAAGAAAGGTGTTGCACATTGGGCTTAATGATGACAGTGTTGAATGACTTCATCGTTATGCTCATTAAATTAAGGAGGTGGTGAGTTTTTAATCTTGTTAATTAAAATTTGAATAGATTGGCAAAATGACATTTTCTGATACGGATATGCACATTATTATATTATCTTATTCAATTATTATTTAATATACAATTTTTTTTATAGCAAGAATTTTCCGTAAATATTATATTATCACTAATCAAATAATCTATAATCAAATATTAAATACAAATTATATGTAAAAATGTCATGTATCTGATAGTTTTATTTAGAGACTTAAATGGATACTATTATTTTTTTTAGAGAGTTAAATAGATATTATTAATTCAACTTTTCCTCAAAATTTATTATTCTTCTAAAAAATGTACATATATAAAACGAAGAATATCACCGACGATGAATGATGATGGTTTGTAAGCCAACTAAAAGAGTAAAAAGGTGTTTTCGTTTTTCACATTTAGATCCAACCATGTAATCTCCACTTTTCAATAGTCTTGCTCGCAATGAATAATCTACAAATTTGAAATAGTTTAAATTAAAATCAAGATAAAATAAGCATAATATTACAAAACTAACTATACATCTTATTAAACGTTTAATGTTTTAAAATATTAAAAGATAGAAATTCAGAGTATCTTTGTGTTTAAAGAGACTATGCAAACTTTAATCGCATGCGCACATCTTGTTTATAATTTTTCTCAAGTGTGCTAATGATAGTATTTAAGATGAGTTTTAAAAAGGTTGAAAGTAACAATATGCGAAATCGGGAACCTTTATAATCCAATTTATTAGATTAGATTTTTCATTTACCACATATAAGACCTTTCAGCTGCTATGAACAAATGTACGATTAAATGACGAGATTAAATTTTTAATTTATTTTTACAATTTAATACATGACCTTATATTCTTATGGTTTCCACAAAAAACAAACATTAGTAGCTTTACAATCAAAATTATTAAACTTTCATTTATAACATACTAGTTTTACTCTCGTGAAAATTGCACGGGATGAAATATTCAACAATTTAACTAAATATATCAATTTCATATAATTATGATTTGCCTTTAAAATATTGATTATATAAAATAAAGTTAGAAAGTATATACATTATTTAGTAAAATCAAGTAATTTTGTTAAAACCCTTGATTTTCAATTTAAATTTTATAATTGTTTTTGTTAAGAGTTTGTATTGTGTAAGGCGATTTTACACTAATATAATTGTAAAACGGTTCCAAAAATAATTAATAAATGATCTCATTTTACGATAAATGCCGCATAATCTATACATGAAATTATTTTTGGATTGACCATTAAGATCAACCTTTTTTTATTGGGAATATACCCGTCTTAAATGAAAATTTGTCGTGATTGTATAAATGTTGGTTTTTTTCTTTAAAAAATTGATCGAGTCAACTTCAATAAGTAGCGGGTCAAACTTCGTCCGGCTAATCACAATCGATTATAATCAATTATATTTTGGGATAAATTTACTCCCACCAAATGTGTTCTCCAAAGTCCCAAATGAAAATGTAATTTTTTCTTCGGTAAAAAAAATGCGTTTCTACTCTTTTGATATTGAAGATTTTATAGCTAGTCATTATTAAAAGGTCAGATTTTTATTTTAATTAAATTATTCGTATTCATATGGTTTGTTTTTAAGAGTGGTATGATTTGTTTTTTAAAATACTTAATAAATTTCTTATACTCTTTATTTTGAATGTAACCTTCCGTTCCAATGTTTTTTAGTTAAAAATTAAGGCTACGATTTTAATTTTATGTTTCATCCGAGTTTTTAAAATAATGATGATTTTGATTTTAATCATAAGGTGACATTATTTTTTATTAATCATTTGATAATTTTTTACAATTTGAACTTCACATAAACCACCTAAACTAAATACTTAATAAACAATTATGAATTGGTATCGAAATGCCGGCAAAAAACGGCAAAAGACTTACCAAAAAAAATGTAAAGTCCCCAAAAAAGAGAAATGTAAGAAAAAAATATGTTAACGGGCCCCACCAAAGAAAATTGCAAAAAAACATGTGTGATTTATGACGTGGGTGAAGCAAAATGCTCTAAATGTTTTTGTATTAATGAAAGTAAGATAAGACCTTTTAGCTACTATTTTATGGTTAATGGGGAGTTAGATGGACAAATTGTATGAATTAAATTATGAGATTAAATTCTTAATTTATTTTTATAATGTAAATGATGATCTTATGGTTCCATATAAAAGTTAGTAAACCTATACGAAGAGTTTTTTTTTCTTTTTTTTTTTTTTTGCTATTCCTTTTTCTCTATTCCTCTTGGCTTAGAGTTATTATGCTATTTATTTTTTTGTTAATAATTAATAAATAAATTAAATATTTAATAAAAAAAGAATATAAATTAAATTGATTGCTATTGTCGTGTGGAATTAAATTGATTGCTAATGCTTATGTGGATTTAAATTAAATGTTTTAGTCTTTTATATATGAAAAAAAGAAAAAAAACTTTTTTTCATAGCATTCAACAATAATGTCTTACTTTGTTGAATACAACAATGATGTAGCTAGCAAATTGTCCTTAACTTTGCAAAGATAGAAGATGGTATTTGGTACAATTACATATATCGTTTATAAGAGTTATGTTTAAAGGTTTTGGTAACTATTGTTTATTATATGAATTTAATAGAAGAAGTTCAAATTTAAGAAAGTTGACACTCGACAACGTTGTTACTGGGTACAGTGATAATCAAATCGTATTTTCGGATTATAATCTTATGTATTTAGTACTCCAAATGTTATATTTATATCACGATATGATTTCAACTGTAAGAAGAAAATTACCATGGCAACAAATATGTCAATCACATCAAATGATTAAAAATAGACAACTCGCAAAATCTATATGATCCACAATTATTTGTCATAATCAACTTATTCATAATAAGAGGCCTTGAAGAGCAATGATCCAGTGATGTTGATTATCTTATTTGTTGAAAAGTTAATCAAAAACTGAATTTATATTAAGAACATAAAAACAAAGATGCAAATTATTGTTGTTCATACTATGAAGTTAATTATACAATCATATATATACACATATAATCACGTCATGTCCATTGATTCGCCCAAATCCTACAAAAAATAATGAAAATCCATTAATTTTTTTTTTGAAGTGAGACAATACTTTTGAAACACAAAAAAAATAAGATATGTTTATAGAATATTGGGCAAACATAAATTATTTGTTGATTAAAAATATATGTAAATCTGTGATTGATAATAGTCATTAAAGTATTTTCACATGTCAATATTAATAGTGAATCATAAAAATATTTATTATAGAAATTATATACACAAGAGTATAAACAAAAACAAAAAAATATTAGCAAACAATAATCTAAAAATTACCTCGAGTGGTAATGTCGAAGGTGATTGATATGATATACATTTTGCATTCTTTCACATCCAAGTTTTGGCTTTATAGAACTACTACATTTTCATTTATAAACTGTGTTAAAAGTTCTTTTTAATTCGAAGAGGAAAACAAAAAAAGGTAGCTAAAGAGACATTATTTATGTTGAAGAATGAATGCAAAAATAAAAAGGAATGCAATGATGAGGAAAATCCTATTGATTTTACTCAATTAAATTGGTTTGAATTTATCATTTATTAGATGATTAGAGGATGCCTCATGATTTAAGTTTATAGGAAATTCTCATGTCACTTGTTCAAGTTAGCCTTTTTAGATTATTTATAGATATGAGATAGCATTAAGTAAGCTTATGTAGCATTTTGATATAATGACATGGCATTTGTGACATGGCATTAAGTAAATGTTTCAAGGAGCCTTTTAATTAAGTTTTATAGATTCTCTCTTAATCCTTGTTTTAATTATTGTTAATCATTTCCATTCATTCATCATGTTTTGCCTTGTTAATATGATTGACAACCTTGTTAGCATGTTAAACTTGATAATGAGTGAGTAGTCTCTTAACTAGGGTTAATGGGTAATTAAGGGAAACCAACATGGGAGATGATTCATGCTTAATCTAATATGTTCACATAATTTATTTGCTTATTTGTTGTGATCTCAACTCATCCACACGTTATGTTTGATAAAATGCGAGCCTATGAATCCTTGCATTTTTTACCCATCACTTACCTATTTAATGAGACTTGTAAGAAATAAACCAACTCGAGTCTCATAAGACCATGCATATAGTTGATTAGGGAGGATTAAGTCGACTTGTATGTGTTGTATAATCTAATCGATTCGGCTCCGGGACCCAAACCTTCCTAGGATTTTAAGATATAAACCAACTCGATCCTATCACAACAATAATTGCTTGCTTATAATTTGATAATATGTTTGTATGATCAATTCCCATGTATCCCCTATGAACACATGACACCCTAGTGCTTTTAATCATTTATTTGTTTACATCTTAATCATCTTGCTTGCTTTCATTTCTTTATTTTTATTGTTGATTAGTTTATTTGATCTCCTACCTCAACCCAAATTGTGACACCCTTAGACACAACCATTTGCAATCGAAAATCCTACATCAATACCCGTCCCTTGGGATCAGACCTTTACTTACCTCTTTACTAATAGTAGAGTAGTTTGTGAAGTTATAAATATTGTTTTGGTCTAGGTAACTTTTGACGACGAGTAACAAAACCGGCGAACCACCCCGATAGGGGACGCAACTTTTTCCAAACAAAATAAAATCGTAGAAAATTGATAAATCATTTGAAAACATCATTCCTTCATCAAACTTTCAAAATTTGGAAGGAAGGGCTTCAACTTTTGGCCCTTTTCTTGATTGTTGATAATTGGAAGAGTCCCCCTTATACATACTAGCTTGGGGGAAGGCTAGCTAGTCTAGTAAGTGTTCTTTCCTTTGCATTTTAGTTTAATTTCTCGCAACCCATTAAATATGACCTCTTGTCTTTCTTGTTCATGTGATTTGAGCCATTTTTATGGTTTGGTTGGGTACTTTACATGTTGGCACATTGAGGACAATGTTGTGTTTAGCTTGGGGGGGATTGCATTTTGTGGACATCGGCCCACCTGCAAGCCCGGTCGATCTGCGGACATGCGGCGGTATTTTGAAAGCCACGCTCGGCGGCGTAAAAAACGCTTTCGACCGGATCGTTTTAGATCGGTCGATTTCATCTCGGTAAGGGTCTCGAAACGATTAGACATGTTCGGAGTCGCCACCAAGCATTTGTGAGATGCTTGGAACCCGTTCGAATCTACTTTATACCTCGGCCAAACGAAGCACAAAGCAGGGTTTGACATAGGTACTAAAGATAAGGAATCGTCCCTCTTTAGCATCCTATCTCTAGAATGACTCTCGTACGCCCTGGATAAGGTCGTCCACTATCCAAAGTTTCTGAGTAAGAGGTGAAGGTACGTATTGGGAAGCCCTTTAATCAGACACCCAATCCCGCCCGCGGTAGCGGCCTCTACTGATCGATCTTGGTTGGTTGAATGCAAAATTTGATAAAACTGTTTAAATGCATGAATGTGCATCCAATAATTTAAACCTAACATGTGAGAGCTTTCTAAGTCGGTTGATTTAATCCAAGTATCAAGTATTGGTCGGACTCACTTGGAGCTTAGATTTCGGTTACTTGTCGTTAGGAGCACCTAGACCAAAACAATATTTATAACTTCACAAACAACTCTACTATTAGTAAAGAGGCAAGTAAAGGTCGGATCCCAAGGGACGGGTATTGATGTAGGATTTTCGATTGCAAGTAGCGGTGTCTAGGGGTGTCACAATTTGGGTTGAGATAAGAAGATCACTAAGCAAAAATAACAATTAAAGTAAACAAGCAAGATGACTAAAATGAGATGTAAATAATTGATTAAAAGCACTAGGGTGTCATGGGGTCATAGGGGATTCATGGGAATTGATCATACAAACATATCCTCAAATTATAAGCAAGCAATTATTGTTGTGATAGGATCGAGTTGGTTTATATCTTACAATCCTAGGAAGGTTTGGGTCCCGGAGCCGAATCGATTAGATTGTACAACACCTACAAGTCGACTTAATCCTTCCTACTCAACTATATGCATGGTCTAATGAGACTCGAGTTGGTTTATGTCTTACAAGTCTCATTGAAAAGGTAAGTGATGGGTAAAAAATGCAAGGATTCATAGGCTCGCATTTCATCAAACATAACATGTGCATAAGTTAAGATCACAACAAGCAAGCAAATAAATTATGAAAACGTATTAAATTAAGCATGAATCATCTCCCATGTTGGTTTCCCCTAATTACCCATTAACCCTAGTTAAGGAAACTTCTCACTCATTATCAAGTTTAACATGTTAACAAGGTTGTCAATCATATTACCAAAGCAAAACATGATGAATAAATGAAGATGATTAACAATAATTAAAAAGGGATTAAGAGAGTTATACCTATTGATGATTTCAAATAATAATGCAATTAATAAAAGAAGTACTTGATGATTGATAGAAGGTTATCAATCTCCCAATAATACCCAAATAATCTTCAATTACCCAAAATAAATGATGAACAATAGAGAGATTAAGGTATGACCTAAGGGGATCAACTGGTCACCACCGTCTCACGACAGTAATGTCAAACTCTAGTCAGCCAATCATTACCGATATGTGTGGACCAGTTGACAGTAAAACTACTTCCCAATTGTATTCTTTAAAATGAGACTTAAACATGTGATCATCATGATCAACAGTTGTGATCGCATTATTGTCGGAGGACACATATTCCAACAATCGCCCACTTGTCCTCGACAAGTGTGCGTCACCAATTCTCTTGTCCTATTACTATCTCCCACTCAATGCAAGGTGTCTTTCAGGTCGTACTTGCAAGTGATCATATCGAGAGTGGTTTCCTCGATCTGGAGAATAACTGATTGACCGGATTTATCCACCATGGATATATTCCGAGCGTGGCCACGCATTTCCAGTTCATTACTCCTCGAGTGGCCCTGAGATATTGTTATAACCCTGACTAGGGGTGGACAATTTCTATCGCACTCATTCCCTTCGACTAGTCACAGCCATCATAACCCAAAATATGCCCATTTGACCCCATTTACGAAGGTCGTAGTAACACAAATCAAAGTTAATCTGAAACTGTGCCATCTTAGGCGAATAGTCTTTAGTCAAAAGAATCGAATCATTAGAATACTATAGTAGCTCTCGCCACGACCAGGCTATATAAATTTGCCAGAACTCTATAAGCGGTCATAAGGCCCGACAAAGTGTTCCTAACAGTCTGCCTATGTGATCGACTAGTCATTCTCATATGACTCTATGGCACTTGAACTTGTCATCAATCGCATCACATTCTAGTCACTTCGAGACGTCACCTCATGTAAGTAACTATGGGCGAATACAATGCTAATCCGTGTTCACTTTAACGGGGTTCAATTGTCTCTACAACCCGTTTGGATGTAACAAAGTATAAGGTGAGTTAATAATAACTCAAACAACAAATGTCGACATCACATTCGGGTAGTCAATACCATATTACAACCTTGTGATGCATGTCGTAAGTGTGTAAACACTTGTTGATTGCAATAGAAGTTTAACATACCACGTGTCCATGTGTTCAAACTTCTTATAATCGCATTTTCCTTTACGTTCATGTTATCTCTCATAGCATGAACCTTACCAAGTACACATATGGGTTCCCAACCTCGGATTGGGTTCTTTATCTTGAAAGAACTTTCCTGTCGATTATCACATAACCAATGAATTTGCAGTTAATGATTCAACTTGCACTGATCAAGTACACCATCCACTCATAATGCACTAGGTAAATGTTTTGCAGAGTCTTGCAACAATTTGTCAAGAAGATTAGCCTAGCACTTCTCACAAGTCCTAGCAAATTAGGAAATACTAGTTTTGAGTAACTTCTTACTTCAACTAAGTACTTTTCCAAAATTCTAATTTATCCTTTTAGCTGAAAAACTTAGGATTATCATAAATCCTTACGCGTGTTCAGATTTTCTTTAATATGTGCAACCTCTTGACACATAACAGAGTGTTCTGTCCAACACTGAAATCGCTCATCGGATTCTCCTCGAGAACACATGACGATTCTTTTATGGCTTGCCAATGAATCATCATGCTCTTATACATATGATTTATTATTGGATATGTGCATGATTATTCTAATGGCTGAAACATTAGTAACCTATAATCATGTCATCAACTATACTTAGGTTCAATGAATGACCATGACTGCTTATGGTAATTCCATTTTTATCGATATGAATAACCTATGTTTCTTGTTGATTTGATGCGTATATCTCAATACTTATCCAACATCTCATGATGTGATTGGATTCATCATAGTCCATTTTTCATCCAGAATTGAAAACTCAAATACTTCTTTGTGAAAGAATAGTATTAGCTCGTCATTCCCAATGAGTAATGAGTTATAAACCTTTACAGGATGATTGCTTCCACTAAATTCCATGTTTTCACATGATAATTTCTAAACTCCCACTTAATTCCAGATGTTTCGTAATTGACTACTCAATTGAAACATTTCAAGAATTGAGATTTGTTGCTTTGGTAAGTTATTGAGATAAAACCATATATGTTCCCATCATATCCTTTCAAAATACCTATTTTGAAGTGGTCTCATCTTATCCTTATGGAAAGAGATTTTAATCTCTAACTCATTCATATCACAATGATGAGTACCAATGTCATTATTTAAATATGAATAATATCTAATACACGTCCTTCAAAATACCCTTATCGGAAGGAGGTTTAACCAATTCATTTTCATAATGAGGTTAAGTAATGATATTAGCGTGGTTAATACTTAACTTAGCTATTGAGGATATCGGTATATCAATCCTTGCAACTTCTAGTCATAAATCTCATTTATTTTCTAGGATGTAACTTTGATTCATTTAGGCTCTTAAGTAAATATCAATGTTGAAACTATTGGTCAAAATTTATCATAAACTAGTCAAAACTCTTGTTAAGACTTTACATTAGTCATTTTTCTTCCAAAACTTTCTTTTGGTCTCCTCGTGTAGTTATCTTGAGAAAAATCTATTGATTACTTCACTTGGTCTCTTTTGTCATGTAGATCTATTCGAGACCATAGATCTCATCTATTGGGCATACTATATAAATAGATATACCTTTATTCAAATCATTCTCCCTTGCGTAGATCTCATTTACACAAGTACACAAATTTATCTTGGTGTTGTGTCCTCATTTTTCTCCCACTCTATATTTAGAATAAATACACTAGAGATTCAAAGATAGCATATGAGACACAAATAATGATTTTTGAAGTATAAGGAGGACTATCTCATAGGTTGACTAATTGTTTTAGATTTTGTAAGTGTATTTGGTGATTAACTTTCCTTTAAGAGAGTTCATTAACTCAATATCACTTTGTAAATGATCATACACAAGTCTTTTGCTTGTGGTCATATAATGAATCCCATCATTATAGTTGTCTATTAGATCACTTTAAGTGAATAATCATATGTTTCTATGAGCAAGCGGATAAAGACGAATTTTAGAACAAGGATAAAAACGATAAAACGGGTGACTTGGGTTGCAAACCAAGCCACCATTATCCAAAATACAACCATTATCCAAAATACATTTCCATGTCGAACACGGAAATCAAAAGGTTCTAAAATCCGAAACATAATTAAAATAAGACAATAAAAAGCGAAGCTTCATGGAAGCTATTCCTAGCTTCTCGATGGTTTCTCAAGCTTGCTTTTCTTTTCCCTTGTCCTTGCTTGGTGGAGGCCCTATTTACAATAAAAAGGGGATACATTATCACAACTTTGTATCACAATACCATAGTTGAATTAGAAACATAAAAGAAAGGATAGTCATTTACCTACTGGAGTGATCTTTCCAGCCTTAATATCACCAAGGTATTTGGAACAATTTCTTTTCCAATGTCCAACACCATTACAATAATGGCATTTATCAAGAGGATCCTTCTTGATCTTGGAGGTGCTAGCTTCATAAGTCTTAGTTTTGGTGAAAGTGGGAGCTTGCTTCTTACCCTTCTTCCCATTATTCTTGAACTTCCCCTTGCTTTTGGTGCTAATGTAAAGCACATCCTTAGGTGGGTTAACATTTAACCCCATGTCTCTTTCGGCTTGCACTAGTAACTTGTGCAACTCTTCAAGAGACACGTCCTTGTCTTGCATGTTAAAATTCACCCGGAATTGAACATACGCTTTGACCTTGGATAAGGAGTGTAGAATCCTATCTACAATGAGTTCTTTGGGGATTTCAACCTTTTGAATCTTCAAGGTCTCGACTAGCTCCATTAATTTGAGCACATGAGGGCTAACCTTTTGGCCCTCTTTGAAGTCGAGATCAAAGAATGCCGCGACCGCCTCATATTGGACGATCCGCGGAGTTTGTGAAAACATTGTCACAAGCTTGGAATAAATTTCATTAGCGGTGCCCATTTTAAAGGCTCTCCTTTGGAGATCTGCCTCCATCGCAAAGAACAACACATTTTTCATTGCGGCGGACTCCTTATGGTAAGCCTCATATGCTTCCCTAGTGACGGCGGTCGACCTAGTATTAGGTTCGGGTGGAGAGGCCTCGGTGAGGTAACGAAGCTTGTCGTCACCTTGGGCGGCTAATTTGAGTTGGGCATCCCAATCGGAGAAATTTGACCCATTCTTTTCAAGTTTACATCGATCCATAAAGGATCAGAGCCATGAAGTATTAGTGAGAGGCGTGGCGTTGGTGTTTGGATTTGCCATTGATATGAGAAATAAGAGCGGTCTACAAAACAAAATATAGAAGGAATAAAACATATGTCGTTTTAATAATAATAATACTCGTAAAAAATTAATTTAAACAAGTTTTTATTGCATTTTTCTAGTGACCTCTACCCAACTAGATAAATGATTCCAAGATCCAAATTCATATTAACTTGGGCACGGTAGGGCCGATACATCCCTTATCAATATAACTCGGTGGATTAACGCTTTAATCGATTCTACTTTTAGAACTCTTGGTCGATAAAATTACATTAACATTTATCTTTAGCCCGGAACACATGCGACTACGGTCACGAATACTTCCGTTGAGCTCAATCCAAATTTCGAATAAATGTGTCCATAATCCAAATTCACATCAACTTGGGCACGGTAGGGCCGATTCATCCCTTATCAACATGAATTCGGTGGATAGACATTTATCACCCACTTCCCCTACGTAACAAGTTTTGTACCCCGGTAGGGCCAAGTGCACTCCCTCGCGAAATAGGTTTTCATGGTTTCTACTATTTGGTAAGGCTAAGTCTCAATTGTTTATTTTAGCGAGAGGTCATGTCAATTTATTATCTATCACGTTTTAAGTGAACTAAAGCGGTGAACTATGATAATTGTATTTGACACAGTCGATTAACTCGATTAAATGATGATGCATGTTTTAGTTATGGCGATTTAGCGATGCATGTGACATATAAATAAAATGCAAAGCATAAAAATAAATCCTAGTATGGCCTTCCTAAAATAGAAAATCTAATTAACTATTACATATTCGGAAACCAACTCCATTGGTCCCTTGAACTTCGATTATGGCACGTATCTCGAGGGAACACCGTCTTTATGTATCGCCTTCTTGTGGACACCGTCTTCAAGGAACTACGGAATAATTAAATTACAAAACAAATTACATAACTTCCTATTATACAATTGTAATTAAAATAAAATAAATCTATTAAATTACAAAACGGTGATACGAGATCACAATAAATTACAACCGAATCGATATTCCCATACATTTCGGGTAATACCAATTAAAAACTAAGGCCATACTAAGTAAAATTACATAATTCAAAAATTACATAAAATAAAATTATGACAATCATAAATAAAATACAGCATTATAATATGTATGAACATGCCCGATTTTATGCTAAATCGCCTTTAAGTAGCCAATATCGTATATTTAACGGTTTTTACGGATTTGCGTGATTCAACTTTTAAAAATCACAATTAATTACATAAAATCACATTTATGCACAAGTTAATTGCCCTAACTTCTTAGGACTCAAAAACTAGTCTCCACTAGCTATTTGACCATAATTAACTCATATTTCTTAAAATTGTTCATTAATGGACCTAAAATTACAATAAAAAGCTATAAACTTCAAATAAATCACAAAAATTCCAAATAAATTTGAAATTTGAAATTTAAACTTATGAACATTCTGGAAAAATACCATGACACTCATAATGTTCAAAAACTTAGGTTAAAATTTCGTAAAATTATCGGAAAAACTATGTTGCGGTTTATCGGATTTATCAATAATAATCATAAAAACATGAGAAAAATTATATTCATGAACTTTTCAATTTTCGATCTGAAAACGATAATAAAATGCAACATGTGACGTTTTTCCTTAGTCATGGAGTATGTTTTAGGAATTTTTCACTAATTAAGTCACTATTTATGCTATTTTTCATCAAAAAATCATAAATCATGCATAAAGACTTCAATATAGCCTATTATTTTACACACATCTTGTAAAATTTCATGTGACAACATACTAAATTTCTATGACCATATTCGAAATTTATCTCATATTAACCTATTTTTTCATCTAAATCCGATTTTAAACATGAAAAAAAACCATATTTCGAGCATAAAAACTCCAAAAATTCTAAAAATTTACAGGTCATCTAAAAATAAAACATGTGATAACATATCCAAAAATCACTGGAAAATACGAAGTTTAGCTAATTGTAGTCCGAAAATGACATTTTAGTCATAAAATCATATTTTTAATGCCATTATTATATAAGATGAACAATAAAAATCCATAAACTAACCAAAATATCCTAAAAACATTTTAGGACCAGAAACTTTATCATGCATAAATTTATTTCGTGATATATCATAATAACACAAATTTACAAGTTTTATATGTTAATCGTACAACTCGGAAAAAACATAACCGATTTGCATGCAAACAACCAAGGCTCTTGATACCGCTTGTTAGAAATCTAGATCTCTTTACTCAACATATTCATATATGTTATAATTTTAATTTAGTCATAAAATTAAAAGGTGATCTTATGCATGCAAACAAAATATAATTAAAGAAGAAATCATCATCTCACATTGATATTTCGGATCAAAGGGCACAAGAGAGTGTTGGAGCTGTGTCCTCCAGTTAGTGCGGATAACGTCATTGCACATACACTTGTACGGACAAGTGGGAGCTTGTTGGGGCTGGTGTCCTTTACAGTTAGTGCAAGGACTTATAAATCTCTAATAGGATCAAAGGGTATACTTTTGTATTATAATCAGTTGGTCCACGTTTATCAATAACGGTTGGCTTGCTAGATAAGTTTGACGTTATTGTCATACAGATGGCGGTGATCAACTGGTCCCTAAAAGTCACACCTATAGGATACGTTTGAGAGATGTGACGGTATGAAAATACAGTCATGTTGATGCCAGAAAATTGACTAAGCAGTTAGTCCGAGTTATTTGACTAATAATTAGTCAAAATGCGATGTTGAGATATTTTATTTAATACGGATTAAATAAAATGGGTTAAGGCGAATTAAACAGTTAATTGGTAAATTAAATATAAACGGTTATATTTAATTAATGTATATTGAATTAATTATACAATATCGTCTTTGTCGGACATGTATTAATATTTCAACTAATCCGAGTTATTAGTTGATGTTATAATAACCAATAACCGATGACGATTTATAATAAAACCGCGTCATATACATTTAGCATTTTACGAACCAGACCACGAGTTAAAATTAAAAGGAAGTGGAAGCCCACTTCCCAAGAGGGCTCACGGTTTGGCCGAGTAGAGCAAACAAAAGGAGAGCCTCTCCTCATTTGCAACCTAATCATTTTCATTTGTAAAATTATTAGGGTTTTGGGAGAACATTTCCTCTCAAAACCTAGATCTCACATCTAGCAAAACCTCACAACAATACTCTCAATATTGTAAGGCAATTAGAGAATACATTTCTAGCACAAGGGCATAGTCTCAGACGGTCTTGGGTGTATCGATTAGGAGGAAATCTATTTTGATTTCTGTTCTTAGGCCGCATCTCAAAGGACCCGAGGTTATTTCTAATGCTTTATCGTTTTTCTCATGTTTTTCGTTTTATGACAATAATCGCATATTAAATTTACGTTATAGTCCTATAATTTAAGGGTTTTATACGGATATTACCCCTCAAGTGGTATCAGAGCGAGGCCACGTAAATTTTTCTATGTGTTTTTCATCAAACGAATTGAATCGATAAAATTTTGTTGAAAAAAAAACACTCGGCTGATTTATTTTTGCACGGCTGAAATTTATTTTTTTTGCACGGCTGTTTCCTTTTTTTTGAAACCGTGTCTTGATTTTACACGGCTGTTTTCTTGAAATCCGTGCCATGTCTTTTTGTTATTGTTTTTGTAAACCGTGCTAATCAGACGATGTTTGGTATTCGATTTGTTCTTTGCATATTGTTCTTGTAATCGATATTCATAACAATATGTTAAAGATTCATCAATTGTAGTTTCAATTCTATACGGATTAGGTTAAATTGCAATTGGTTTTTAACAAATCGTTTTTGTTTTGCTTGTTGAGGCTCACGTTTTTTTTGGTACCGCTGGTTTTTTTTTTTTTTGCTTTTGAGCTCTCGGCTTTTCAGCTCTAAAATAAAAAAAAAAAAAAAAAAAAAAAAAAAATTTGAGTACTGTTCACGGCTGACGTGAAGAAAAAAAAAATGTGTTTTATTTTTTTTGGCCTTAACATGTGCATAATACGGATTTTATGCATTCGCTTGATAGTGAAACGGTTCACTCACGTACCATTTAGTTATTTTAAAACGATTTAAAGTAACGGATTATCACGGATTGAAATTAAGTTGATTAAAGCGGTTTTGTCACATAATTTTAATCATTAAAGGTGGTTTGGATAAATTTAACATAATTACGGAATTATGTCACGAATAAATTTAATTTAGTTGATGCATTTTTTATCGTTATTGTTGAATGCCTTGAATGCTTTTAATTACGTATTTATTTATTTTTTTTACAATCGGTTGTAACTTAGTGTGGCCTTAGTAGAACGTGTTACCGTAATGATGGAACACGGTCTTGGTTGTATTTTGAGATCTCGTATCTCCATTTTTATTTTTTTGTAATTACAGTTTTATTTAGAATGTAAATAGGTTTATATTTTGTAAATTTTAATTGTAATTTTGAGAAGACCAAAGATGGAGATCGGATGCTCACTCCCGCTGCATGGAAAAGATAGAACATCAAGACAAGCTTCTCGGGTCCAACGGTGGATTCCAAAGTTGTATTATGTTCTTTTTACTAGGATAGGCCACACTAGGAATTTTTATTTACGTTTTGCATTCTTTTATTTATTTTTCGTAACGATAGATTGCATCATATTCCGCCTAAAAACCAAACCACCTAATAATTGCATGAAAACTGACTCATATAGAGGTCACGCGTTAGTTTTCTATGACATTCTCATGTCACACGATTATTTTAAGCCATCACCTAAATTAATTCATTCACGCAATGCTAGTTTTTCGTTCACTTACAATGAATTAAAATTAAGTCGATGGGATCTTCCTCGTATAAACAAAAATTGAGAACGGTCTTTATAGGTCAAACTCCAATGAATCCCTTCTTCGTCGGTAGGCATAATATGACCCCTTCTACGTCGGGTAAGTTGGAACCGATTGACCTATTTTATCTCAACACTATGGTCACTCGTACGATCCTGTGATTATGGTGGACTATAGATAGGATTTACGGAAATCTATCGACCAAGAGTTTTTACAGAAGAACTAGCTAAACAGTGTGCTTATCAATTTACAGAAATTGAGTCTTGGGATCACTTGTATTATTCTTGAGGGAGATCAATTATGCAAGGGCAATGAGTCTACACGATTAAAATGAATTTTTAATAGACTTAAATCACCTCGATGAGTTGCTTATTTTGTTTTTGTTTTTCTTTCTTTTTCAGCGTAGATCACGTTTTTTAAACTGCTAATAACATAATGGCTGGCATCCTCGATGACCCAATGCCAAGTGCCACATTGGACCGTGAGTCCTGGCTTCGGATCTTCATGAATCGGATGAATCGGTCCACTAGATCGAAGAATGATGGATCAAACTTCGCGGAATGGGAGGCGGCATTACGGAATGGTGCCACCGCCGACGGAAGCTCAAGTATCGATCGAGCCCCTCCCGCCAGCCCCAGGCCCCACGGCTCGAGTTAACGAGGTCTCCACGTATAGCGACTTCGTCATGGAAGCGGGTGCGATTAAAAACGTACTCATTTTTGCAATGGAATCCAATTTGCAGAAACGCTTCATAGCCCAAGGTGCAAACAAGATTTTCACCACGCTCACTAAGGAATTCTCGAAAGCACCGAGAATCGTGACCTATGAGCATACCACTCGCTTCTTTGATGCGAGACTCCAGAAGGGCCAACCGGTTAGCCCACACATTCTCAGCATGATTGAGAATGTCGAGAGACTGGAGGCGCTTGATTGTAAAATCAGCGAGAACATTGTGATTGACCGCATGCTTCATTCACTCCACGATGGTTTTGCGCTCTTTAGAGCCAATTACTATATGAATGATTTGAAGAAAAGTCCTCATGAACTGCACTCCCTTCTCGTACAGACCGAGAAGGACATGAAGTTCAGTGGGAGCATGAAACAAGATGTTCTCGTTGTGTCAAACAAGGGCAAGGGTAAGGGCAAAGCTCAAGCAGACCTAGCGGTAGGTAAACCGAAGTTTAAGAAGTCGGGATCAGGTAAGAGTGGGCCTGGTGAGGCAAGTAACTCATCAGGCGCGACAAAGAGCAAGACCGAAAACATGGAATGCCATCATTGCCACAAGACTGGGCATTGGAGGCGTACATGTCCTGTCTACCATGAGGACATAAAAGCGGTCGTGTTAAACTTTGTTGGTATGTCTTCTTTCTCTTCTACTTTTATTCATATGATTGAGATTAACCACGCAAGTTACGGAACTTGGGTACTAGATACTGGTTGTGGTTCTCATCTGTGTAATCATGTGCAGGGGCTCCGAAACATCGAACCCCTCGTAAAGGGTGAGGTGGACCTGCGTGTTGGGAATAGAGCACGAGTGGCTGCCGTCTCAAGGGGAACATATGTGATCCAGCTTCCTAGCGGATTTGAGTTATTTTTATATAACTTCTATTATGTACCCAGTCTTTCTAAAAACATTATTTCAGTTTCTGCACTTGACAAACTTGGTTTTTCATTTGTAATAGAGATTAATTCTTGCATTTTCTCATTACACGATATGATTTATGGCAAGGCAGTCTCCATGAACGGAATTTATGTTTTAGATCAGACCACCGAAATATTACACGTAATGAATAAGAAGTTAAAGGTCGGTGACAAAGATCAAACATACCTTTGGCACTGCCGTATGGGACACATTAATGAGAAACGCGTAAAACAGCTCATAAAGAATGGAGCTATCTCGGCCTTTGATTTTCAATCACTTGGCACGTGTGAATCATGTCTCATCGGTAAGATGACTCGAATTTCCTTCAAAGGTGTTGGAATGCGCGCTGCTGACCTATTAGGACTCATACACACGGATGTGTATGGACCTATGTCAATCACCGCACGAGAAGGCTATAGGTATTTCATCACTTTCACGGACGATTTAAGTAGATATGGCTATGTCTACTTAATGAAGCACAAAAGTGAATCCTTTGAGAAATTCAAGGAATACCGAAATAGGGTACAGAACCTCTTTGGGCGAGAAAGATTAAAACACCGCACTCGGACCGTGGTGGCGAGTATCTTTCTCACGAGTTTGATCAACACCTTAAGGACTGTGGGATTGCCCTACGTTAACTCCACTGGAACACCTCGGTTGAATGGTGTGTCCGAACGGAGAAATCGAACACTACTTGATATGGTTCAATCCATGATGAGTCACACCGTGTTGCCTGACTCATTGTGGGGTTATGCTCTTCGTCATTTGCTCTAATACTTAACCGAAGTCCGTCTAAAGCTGTTGACAAGACTCCATATGAACTATGGAAGGGAACGGTCCCCAACTTGTCCTTTATACGGGTTTGGGGCTGCGAGGCTTATGTCAAGTGGAGACACGAGGATAAGCTCGGCCCACGATCGGTCAAGACATACTTTATAGGTTATCCTAAAGGAACACTTGGTCATTACTTTTATTCGCCAACCGAACAACGTGTTTTTGTTGCGGCTAGTGCGACATTCTTAGAGAAGGAATTTCTCGAGAATGCAAAGAGTGATAGAACCTTCGACCTGTCGGAGATTCCAGAACCAAATACCGAGCAACCATTGGAGGAACCAATTCCTTCGATCCCGGTTGCGGTGAATATTCCTGAGGAACCTAGGAGGTCGGGAAGAGTCTTTATTCCTCCGGACAGATACATTGGTATGGTCGAGGAACATGACATAGATGACATTCTACTCTTAACGAGTAATGAACCCGCAACCTATAAAGGTGCCATGACCAGTTCTGACTCAAAGCTATGGCTTGAGGCCATGCAATCCGAGATGGACTCTATGTATGAGAACAACGTATGGGATCTTGTTGACTTACCTGCTAAGGTTCGTCCCCTTCAATGCAAATGGCTTTACAAGATAAAGCATTCTGTGGAAGGTCAACAAGATATCTATAAAGCACGACTAGTTGCTAAAGGTTTCACCCAAGTGCAGTGTCCGCACTACGATGAAATTTTTGCACCCGTAGTCATCTTTGCGTTCCATTCGGATTATCTTAGCGATTGCCGCTTTTCATGACTATGAAATTTGGCAGATGGATGTGAAAACCGCCTTCTTAAACGGTTATTTGGAGGAAGAGTTGTACATGGTACAACCCGAAGGTTCATCGATCCTGAACATCCTAAGAAAGTATGCAAGCTTAAGCGTTCCATTTATGGACTTAAGCAAGCATCTCGGAGTTGGAATTATCGCTTCGACCAAGTGATTAAAGAAAATGGATTTACTCGATCGGTCGACGAACCATGTCTTTATATCAAGTCGAGTGGGAGCAAGATTGTCTTCCTAATACTGTATGTCGATGACATACTCCTGATTGGGAATGACATACCTCTCTTAACTTCGGTGAAAGTATGGTTGAATAACCATTTTCAGATGAAAGATCTGGGTGAGGCACAAAGAATTCTAGGCATCCGTATCTATCGGGATAGATCACGACGGATATTATCTCTCAGTCAGGAGTCTTACATAGACAAGATCCTAGAGAGATTCAGCATGACTAACTCCAAAAAGGGGTTTCTTCCTATGGCTCCAGGGGTGCACTTGAGCAAGTCTCAGGCACCAGAGACACCGGAAGAGAAAGAGCGCATGACACGGATTCCTTATGCCTCAGTTATAGGATCAATCATGTATGCCATGATATGCACACGTCCGGACGTGGCATATGCATTGAGTATGACAAGTCGATTCCAACAAAGCATCCGGGTGAATCACATTGGATGGTGTCAAGAACATTCTTAAGTACCTACGGAGGACTAAAGATTGGGCATTGACTTATGGAGGCGATCAAAAGCTATGCGCAACCGGTTCTGTGAGATGCTAGCTTCCAAACGGATCGAGATGACTCAAAATCTCGATCCGGATTCGTTTTTACTCTTAATGGCGCTGCATCGGTGGAAGAGTTCCAAACAAAGTGTTACAAAGCAGATTCTACGACGAGTCCGAGTACTATGCCGCGTCACGAAGCTGCAAAGGAAGCGATATGGATGCGTCAATTCTTACAAGGACTATCGTGCCTAGTTCGAATGACCCGATCACCATCTATTGCGACAATAGAGGTGCCATCTTCCAAGCTAAGGAGCCAAAGTCTAGAAACAAGTCTAGACATGTACAACGGAAAGCTCATCTAATCCGAGATTACGTGGAGCAAAAGGAAGTAGTGATAGAAAAGATTGCTACAGATGATAACATAGCAGATCCTCTCACTAAACCATTACGACAAGATAAGCATGAAGGGCATGTTAATTCCATGGGAATTAAACGTGTTCCTAAGTTGTAGTACTCTTTTATGGATTAGATACATTCCCTTATGTACTCTATACGACATCATCGTTTTGATATTTATATATTTTGTTTTTCATGTGGTTTTGTACGACAATTTTGAACACCACAAAGTGAACTGAACAAACATTATATTTTTGGTCCTTAATTGCCCACGTGAGCTGATAACTCAAGGTAATTATTTTGTGACGTTGGTTGATGGTGGGTTCAACGAGCCATAAGTCAAAAGGTTGACTGACCAATCACAGAGGCGATTTATACGGATATCTCGTAGGACACTATTGTGACATCGACGTGGAGTCCTAAATGTTTTATAACATACGGTGCCCGGTCGTGGATAGGACCTCCGTGGTGATCCTAAGAGTCGATTCTTTTGACTATCGACTATCTCTAGAGACTAAGGCAGATTTTGGGTGACTTTGGTTTCTTTCTCACGGTCATCCGTAACAGGGGGCCAAGTAGATTTTTTCTGGGTCATTTCATGCTGTGCTTAGATCGGAAGGAGTCGAGTTGAATGAAATATTCAGCCTTTATCAGGTACTCGATATTTCTCAGGGCCACTCGAGGAGTCAGAATCGAAATGCATGGCCATGCTCGAATACGAATTCGTTTTATCGGTTGAGTTACTCTCTAGTCGGGGAAACCACTCTAGATACGGATCGATTGTAAAAATACGACCATTGCGGATCCGGATCGCAAATTGTTTTACATTGAGTGGGAGAAATTTTAAATGAATATGAGAATCGGTTATCGCACATACACTTGTACGAACAAGTGGGAGTTTGTTGAATTTGTGTCCTCAGTTAGTGCGGATAACGTCATTGCACATACACTTGTACGGACAAGTGGGAGCTTGTTGGGGCTGGTGTCCTTCTGATTAGTGCAAGGACTTATAAATCTCTAATAGGATCAAAGGGTATACTTTTGTATTATAATCAGTTGGTCCACGTTTATCAATAACGGTTGGCTTGCTAGATAAGTTTGACGTTATTGTCATACATATGGCGGTGATCAACTGGTCCCTAAATGTCACACCTATAGGATACGTTTGAGAGATGTGACGGTATGAAAATACGATCATGTTGATGCGGAAAATTGACTAAGCAGTTAGTCCGAGTTATTTGACTAATAATTAGTCAAAATGCGATGTTGAGATATTTTATTTAATACGGATTAAATAAAATGGGCTAAGGCGAATTAAACAGTTAATTCGTAAATTAAATATAAACGGTTATATTTAATTAATGTATATTGAATTAATTATACAATATCGTCTTTGTCGGACATGTATTAATATTTCAACTAATCCGAGTTATTAGTTGATGTTATAATAACCGATAACCGATGACGATTTATAATAAAATCGCGTCATATACATTTAGCATTTTACGAACCAGACCACGAGTTAAAATTAAAAGGAAGTGGAAGCCCACTTCCCAAGAGGGCTCACGGTTTGGCCGAGTAGAGCAAACAAAAGGAGAGCCTCTCCTCATTTGCAACCTAATCATTTTCATTTGTAAAATTATTAGGGTTTTGGGAGAACATTTCCTCTCAAAACCTAGATCTCACATCTAGCAAAACCTCACAACAATTCTCTCAATATTGCAAGGCAATTAGAGAATACATTTCTAGCACAAGGGCATAGTCTCAGACGGTCTTGGGTGTATCGATTAGGAGGTAATCTATTTTGATTTCTGTTCTTAGGCCGCATCTCAAAGGACCCGAGGTTATTTCTAATGCTTTATCGTTTTTCTCATGTTTTTCGTTTTATGACAATAATCGCATATTAAATTTACGTTATAGTCCTATAATTTAAGGGTTTTATACGGATATTACCCCTCAGAGAGTTCTTCTACTCTCTTGTTCTTGAGCTTTCCTTAATTGGATGAACAAGGATTCAAGAAGAGAATCCCTCCCAAAGGTATTATACCCAAGATAACAACTTAATAAAATTAATATTATTATTACTAGAATAATACTAATTTTTGTATAAAAATTGACCCAAAATATTATTTGGTCTCTCAATAAAACCGGTTAAGAGAGAGGGAGGAGAAGAAAGATTTTATCTTTCTAAAACTTCTTATTTTAGATGAATGAATAATGATATGATACACTAGTGTTTTAATGTAGTGTATAAGATAAATTATAGAGCAAAAACCCTTGGCTTTGCTCTTTGAAAAACCGGGTAAGGGGGAAAGGAAAAGGGACCAATGCATGCACTAGGAGGTCTTCACAAAAGCAAGTAGTGTTGCATGGCTATGTATAGTAGGAAATGATTATGTTTACCACTAACATAATCAACACAATATATGCCTAATCCTCCCCTTAATTTCGGTACATATAGATAAAATGGACTCCATTTTATTTTTGTCAATTTGTCAATTTGTCACATGTCACATGTCACATAAAATTGTTATGTATTTTTAACATATTAAAAATCAACGCATTAATAAAAATACGTCATATACAAAATCGACTTAGTAATTCATAATTACTTGTACCAAAATATTTTACCAAATATAAATCACAATATCTTGTATTTATAATAATTCATTCATTCAAATGCAATTGTTTCCTTAAACAATAATTTCATCTAAGTAATAAAACAATTCGATTACTTAGACCGTATCTTATTTAATCAAATTCCAATGAGACAAGTAAATATTACTTCCAAAATCGTCCATCAATTTTAAGTAATTTAATTGACCCGTATCGTCATACGATCAATTAAATGATCAATTAAGAGTGTTACCCTTTAGGTATGACCTAAGGGGATCAACTGGTCACCACCGTCTCACGACAGTAATGTCAAACTCTAGTCAGCCAATCATTACCGATATGTGTGGACCAGTTGACAGTAAAAATACTTCCCAATTGTATTCTTTAAAATGAGACTTAAACATGTGAGTATCATGATCAACAGTTGTGATCGGATTATTGTCGGAGGACACATATTCCAACAAGAAGTTGATTACAAGATTAAGAAGAGATTAGAATGATATAAACTACACTAAAGATTGATAAGATGAACATCATTAATCTA
Organism: Silene latifolia; assembly: GCF_048544455.1. Lineage (NCBI taxonomy): Eukaryota > Viridiplantae > Streptophyta > Magnoliopsida > Caryophyllales > Caryophyllaceae > Silene > Silene latifolia. The sequence continues at coordinate 58,686,895 of NC_133528.1, forward strand.
ATTAGACTAATGGCGTATTTATAGTGGGGATTAGGTACACAAATTAGGGTTTACTAATGGCTTAAATGACGATTAAGTCCTTGAGGAATCGCTCCTCTCAGAAAAGATGCGAGTCTCCTTTTAGCCGGTCTTTCAAAAATATGCGCATCTTTCATGGAGCAAGAAGAGGACGTGTGAATCTGTAACACAATCCGAGCGTCCAAGGGTCGGGACGAGCGGATTCTCAGGTGGCTGGACGAGCGTCTGGGTAGCTTGGACGAGCGTCCTGGGAGGCTTCTGGACGGGCGTCCTGGGAGGTTGGACGAGCGGATTCTGGCAGTTTTGGACGAGCGTCCTGCCTGGTTGGACGAGCGGATCTTGTCCCAGCCATCCTTTTCTTCTTTTCATCTTCTCTTCTCCCAACAATCCTTCGGGATTTTGTCGGGGATGCAAGGATTTCTTCATCATTGCCCACCTACTATAATATGTACAAAGGCCTTATAGTCTTGTCTTCTCTTTGATGCTTGGTCATTAGATTCGATCAATTTAGCTTTATATTGCCATGAAAATGCAAGGTTTGCACTCCTCTCCTACCAAGGAAACAAAACCTCAAAGAATATGCAAAACAAAGGACTAAAGATAGTAAATGACCCAAATATGCACTAAAAAGCATAGGAACGAGGCTAATTCGGGGACTAAATATGCTCAAATAAAGGTCACATCAAATATCCCCAAACCGAACCTTTGCTCGTCCCGATTAAAGAGGTGAAAAAGACTAGGACGGTTATTTAAACTATCCTACTAGCATAGCCGATATGAGACAATTAGCGGGTCTCACTCCGCCCCTTCAACTCACAACAAGACAACCATGAGGTAGGATGCCTTCTTGCAAGACAAGGTGGGTCTTGCCAAAATGGCGACACATCCAAGCATTAAAGCACACAAAAACAAGTAATGGATGCATCTACAAAAGAATAGCCACTTTCCTCTTCTAAGTGGCGGAAATTATCTAGGGGGGAAGCAATTCAAGGGTACACATTCCTTCATAGATACGATTTCTTCAAACTAATAAGCCTAGAAGGATACCAATAAATCACCTCCAAGTTGCGTCAAGCTAGGGTACCTTTGTCCTCAATCGTTAAATTCTTTTGTCAAGAATAGACTCCCTATGGTGTTAGAAACACTGGAGGATCGCGGAATTCCCCTCCTTGCCTAGACAAAAAGATGGGTCGTCCCCTCTCTACCATGCACAAAAATGAATACGATGGATAAAGGGATCAATAGTATTTGAGTTTCATGTGTGAGTTTGCTTTTGTTGTTTGTTTTTCCCCCCAATTTCTTGTGGCATATAACATTTGAGAACAATTTCTTGCCATTTCTTTGATGTTTGGCAATTCAATACTTGACAATTTTTCCACTTTTTGTATTTTCTTTTGAACATTTTCAAAGTCACCCCAATTAGTAACGAGGGTGCCTTATATTTGAAGCATAGGAGTTTTCATTTTTGTTACTCCTCTTTTTTTTTTATACAATTGTAAACTTTTTCAATTTCTTTTCATTTCATTTCTTGAACTCAAATTTTGAACAATTTTTGTGCCCATTCCCTTTGATGACAAAATGTATGGTGGAACATGGATGAATGATGGTTGCATGGTTTCAAGGGTCACCTTAAAATAAACGGTAGCCAAGGAGTTATCACACCACAAGGTACTCTTGATTAGGCCTTAATCCATGGGTCAAAGGATACTAGCATGACACATTATAGGGTGTTTTACAAGTATTCTAACAAATAAAGTCTTAAGAAGAAAAAGTATCTACTAGGGCCTATATACACTCGTCAAACTTCCCAAGTAGACGGTTTCACAAAATTGTTCTAACACGCAAACTACGTGCGATGATGCAACTAACATTTATACATCCTAATGCATATGCTTCTACCAACTAATATGCCATATAAACTAAATGCAATCCTAAATTCACATTGTTTTTACCGCATCAATCAAAATAAAGTCACATAGTCATTAACATAAAGAGGAAAAAGGAGATTGGAAAGATCATACCATGTGGTCTTCAATATCCTCATGTCTCGGATGTGGCATAGTCGATCAATGTGAACAAGGATGGACAAACACAATATATACAACAATATATACAAGACTACACTAAAAAGGAATGAACATGTTTTTTGATTTTTTCAATTTTTTGGATTTTTCGAAATTTTTGATTTTTTTGGATTTTGAATAAAAATCAAGTTAGAATTTCCCATCCCCACACTAGTATGGGTATTGTCCTCAATGGCCAATACGATAGGAAATTATGCAATGAATATGCATTATTTCTAAACTAAATGCAAATTATACTAAGCTACACTACATGATGCATGTGTTTTTGTTATGGCGGAGAGCATAATTTAAATTAGCTCCCAATGCATATGCATGGACTTCCCCAAACCAAAATAGACATTATTTCTAACGTCTTAAATTTCGGGGTAGTTCATGTACATGGAATGCAATGCATGAAACTAAAGATTGTCATTTTGGATTTTACAAGTTGGGAACAATAAAAATGAACACCTTAATGAAGCCAAGGTGTTAGTCCTCCATGTTGCCAGGACTTCTCAAACATAATACAAATATGGTAGAAATTATCAAAACATCAAATTCTTTTCATGAAAATTAAAAAGAGAGAGGATAAGGAAACTTCACTTAAGCTTTGATGGGTGCCTCATGCCCGCTCCATATAGCTATGAAGAGATCTCTAGAGATCGCCATTATCTCCCTCTAAGTCACTATCCCAAGCCTCTTTGGATGCATCACTTGCATTGAAGTCCATGAACTCATCTTCTTCACTATTGAGCTCCACCGTATCTCCACCACAAGATTTATCGCTCCCTTCGCCTTCTTGCCCATTTGCTCCTACATTTGCTCTTTTCGAGTTTGGGAAGAGAATGTCCATTTGGGCCCAAGAGGCAAACATTCCCTCCTTGCTAACCTTCCCTTGTTGAACCAAATGGTGGAATTGTGGGTATAGAGCATAGTAGCTATCCACAGCGGCTTCATATTGACGGAAATGCATGTCTTGGAGAATTCCCGTCATAAAATCATCTCGGGGGAGGATGAAGGGGTTAGGGTGATTGTATGGTTGGTATTAAAAAGGGTAGGGAGGTATCTTTATCTTTTCATTTTGTTGTTGTGGCTCGTTTTATTTTTGTTGGGTTTGTGGTGGTGCTTGATTTGCTTGGTTCGAGTTTGTGGAGATGAGGTATGACGGGATTGGGGATAGAGGACCCCTCCTTGGTGAAATTCTCGGTAAACCATTCATTGGCAAGTAGATAAGGTTACTTCCCTTTGTTATCCATTTGATCCTCTTTTTAAAACCTTCGTGTGTTATCCAATGATGTTGCACAAGAAGTAGTTCCTCATTGATTCTTGTATTCCCGGAGAGTGGGGCGTACTCATTGTTTTCATTGAACCTTGGATTAAAGTGATTCGCGAGCCATGTAATGAGTCCTCCATTGACGATATGCTTCTTCCCATCGTCATCCCCATTTCTAAACTTAGCCCACTTCTCAAGTAGTACAAGAGGTGCATTAAAATGATATCCACCTCGTCCTTGGATTTCAAGATATGACTCCATGAATACAAAGATCGAGCTCATTCACAATTGCCGGGTCTCGGCGTGCAAGAATAGTTCCGGATAAGAACCGGTAAGTGAGCCTTATAATAGGGTTTTGGATGTGAAATGTCAAGCATTACTTGATATACAAAAAGTCTCGAGCGGTCATGGCTCTCCACAATGGTGCCACACTATACTTCTTAGGTCTTGATGTTCGGGTAGGCGAAACAACCAAACCGAGTACATTTGCAAACTCAACAAGAGTCACCATCCTTGTCACATTCTCCAATCTAAACTCTATGCAAATTGTTTTGTTCAAAGTTGTGATCTTTAGGAAACTTAAGAACTCAAGAACAAGAGGTCGGTAGGTTTGCTCATGTAAGTGAAACAAGGTAGAAAGACCAAATAACTCAAAAAGGGCTTCCGTTTGATGGTATATTCCAAGCTTTCTTAATGTTTTATGGCATATAAATTTGGTAGGAAGGATATTCATACCAAGTAGTCGGTGAAAGACAAGCCTTTGAACATCGTTCACAAATTCAATGTTGGAAAAATCGTCAAGCTTGGTGAGATCCACAATCTCTTCATGTTCCCTCCTTAGAGTGTTGATGTGAGAAGTAGATGAGCTTCCTCTCACTCTTGGCCTTCTTCTTTCCCTAAATGAAGATCCTCTTGGTCCCATTCTTCGATTGTAGATTTGGAGTTTGATTTGTTGAAATATGGAGATGCTCTTTGTGGATTAGATCTTTGCTTTTGAACCTTCTTGAAACCCTAGAAATAGGGGGTTTTTGTTTTTGTGGACTGAATGAGTGCTTGGGATATGTTTTGGAGTCATAAGAGCGGGGGTTTATAATATAAGTGGAAGGAAGGTTGAGGTGTCACAAATTGTGTGGTGGGGGAGAAATAAAATCGCGAAAACCGGAAATAAAGGTTGCAGGGAGACGAGCGGATTCGACCTTGGGACGCTCGGATTCCTTCGTTTTGGGACGAGCGGAATCTTGGGAAGACGCTCGGATTCTCTTACAGCGAGTTTTTCCAAAATTTGAAATAGCCAGGACGAGCGGATCGAAGTCGGGACAAGCGTCTTTGCTGAAGTTGGACGAGCGTATTGTCTAAGAGACGCTCGGATTTCGTTACAGGGGAAAATCCCAAAATCTTGCAGCAAAAAGACGAGCGGATCGTTGATGCGACGGGCGTCTGGATAAAGACGAGCGGATTGGCTTTAGAGACGCTCGGATTCTGGATCAGGATAAAATATCTGCTTGTCAGCTCTTTTTGGACGAGCGGATTCTCTGTTGGCCGCTCGGATTCTTGGTTGGACAATCGTCTTTCCCTCGAGACGAGCGGATTTCCCTCGCTTTTCCTTTACTTCGATAAAAAGCTTCCCCATACTTGAAAACTAGTTCCTTCATCCATCAAAAAGATTAGTGACCCTCCCTCACTTACTCTCATGGAAAGAATCATGTTTATGATAAAAGGATGCAATAAAGTTAAAAATACAAGTTAGGAGGGTTAGTATATTTACAAGTGGTGGTTTAGGGAGGACTCCACCAAACTCTCCCTTTGATGATTTCTTCAAGGATGAGGAGGCCCGAGGTAGGTGACCTCGACCTCTCCAATAAATGCTCCCTCATAATATGGCTTCAATCTTTGGCCATTGACCTTGAATTTGCTTCCGTCTTCCGCTTTGATCTCAAAGTCTCCATACTTTCCTACCTCGGTGATCACATAAGGACCCATCCATCTAGAGTTCAACTTCCCGGGAAAGAGTCTATATCGGGAATTGAATAGAAGGACTTTATCTCCCTTGTGCAAGGCTTTTTGCTTGATTCTCTTATCATGGAGCAACTTTGTCCTTTCCTTGTAGATCTTGGCATTCTCATAAAATTGTAGTCGGAATTCTTCCAACTCTTGAATTTGTATCATCCTCCTTTGACCACTTAATTTGAGGTCAAGGTTAAGAGCTTTGATTGCCCAAAAAGCTTTGTACTCTAACTCGATTGGCAAGTGGCATGCCTTCCCACAGACAAGTTTGTAAGGAGAGGCTCCTATGGGAGTCTTATAGGCCGTCCTATAAGCCCAAAGAGTGTCATCAAGCTTCATGCTCCAATCTTTACGAGTCTTGTTTACAACTTTCTCAAGAATTTGCTTGATCTCTCTATTTGAAACTTCAACTTGACCGCTTGTTTGAGGATGGTATCCTAAGCCGGTTCTATGTTGAACACCATATTTGGTCAAAAAGGTATGCAAGCTTCTTTTCGTGAAAATGCATTCCTCCATCACTTATGATTGCTCTAGGGACTCTGAATCTTGGGAAGATTATCTTCTTGAAGAGCTTAGTGACCGTTTTTGCATCATCGGTTGGGGTGGCAATTGCCTCCACTCACTTTGAGATGTAGTCTACGGCTACAAGGATATATTTGTTTCCCTTGGATGTCACGAACGGCCCTTGGTAGTCGATCCCCCAAACGTCGAAGATCTCTACCTCTAGTATGCCCCTTTGTGGCATTTCATTTCTCTAAGAGATATTCCCGTCCTTTGACAAGCATCACAATGAAGGATGAATTCCCTTGTATCTTGGAACATCGTAGGCCAATAGAAGCCCGATTGAAGAATTTTTGCAATGGTTCTCCTTGCTCCATGGTGTCCACCATAAGGTGATGAGTGGCATCCTTCCAAGACTCCTTGAATTTCCCATTGAGGGATGCACCTCCGGTAGAGCCCATCACTACACTCTTTGTAAAGATTTGGGTCATCCCAAAAGTACCTCTTTACTTCGAATAAGATCCTCTTTCTTTGGTTGTAGTTTAAGTTTGGAGGAAGTACTCTTCCAACAATATAGTTGGCATAATCGGCAAACCATGGGGTGATATGTCTCTCAAGTTGTGTTTGAATAGCCATCAAGATATCATCGGGGAAGGAGTCATTGATTGGTGTTTCTCCTTCTTCATCATGAAACCGGATCCTTGACAAGTGATCCGCTACTACATTCTCGGCTCCTTTCTTGTCTCTTATTTCTAACTCGAATTCTTGAAGAAGCAAAATCCATCTCAACAACCTTGGTTTTGCCTCTTTCTTTATTAAGAGATGTCGGAGAGCACGGTGATCTGATAAGACAATCACTTTGGATCCAAGTAAGTAGGAACGGAATTTGTCCAAAGCATAGACAATGGCAAGAAGCTCTTTCTCGGTGGTATCATAGTTAACTTGGGAAGAATCTAGAGTCTTGCTTATACAGTAGATGTCATGTAGAGCTCTCCCTACCCGTTGGCCTAGAACCGCTCCAACGACGTAGTTACTAGCATCACACATAATCTCGAACGGTAGTTCCCAATTTGGAGGTTGAATGATCGATGCCGAGATTAACGCTTCTTTAATTCTATTAAAGGCTTCAACACACTCATCAGTGAAATGGAATTGGGCATCTTTAAGTAAGAGTTGAGTGAGGGGTTTCGCGATTTTTGAGAAATCTTTTATGAAACGGCGATAGAAACCCGCGTGACCGAGAAAACTTCTCACCCCTCTAACATTCACGGGAGGTGGGAGTTTCTCTATAACCTCAACCTTAGCTTTATCAACCTCGATGCCCTTTTCAGAGATTAAATGACCCAAAACAATTCCTTCATTGACCATGAAGTGACACTTTTCCCAATTTAAAACAAGACTAACGTCTTCACATTTTTGCAATACAAGAGAAAGATTATGCAAACATGAGTCAAAGTCTTTTCCATAAACGCTAAAATCATCCATAAAAACTTCCATTATGGTCTCTAGGTAATCGGAGAAGACACTCATCATGCATCTTTGAAAAGTGGCAGGGGCATTACACAAGCCAAAAGGCATCCTCCTATATGCAAAAGTGCCATAAGGACATGTGACGGTGGTCTTGTGTTGGTCATCGGGGTGTATAGGGATTTGAAAGAATCCCGAATACCCATCAAGGTAGCAAAAGAACTTGTTAGAGGCTAGCCTCTCAAGCATTTGGTCACTGAATGGTAGGGGGAAATGATCCTTTCTTGTTGCGGAATTCAATTTTCGATAGTCAATACACATACGCCAACCGGTGATCTTCCTTGTGGGTATTAGCTCATTCTTTTCATTTGTCACCACCGTGGTACCTCCTTTCTTAGATACCACTTGAACGGGGCTAACCCACAAAGAGTCCGATATGGGATATATGATTCCCGCATCAAGTAATTTCATAACCTCTCCTTTAACAACTTCTTGCATGTGGGGGTTTAATCTCCTTTAAGATTGAATGGTAGGTATATGGTCCTCCTCTAGATGAATTCTATGCATACAAAAGTTGGGACTTATCCCCTTAAGGTCATCTAGACTATAACCTATAGCCTTTTCATGTTGTTTCAACACATCAAGCAATTTTCCCAATTGGTTTTCATCAAGTTTGTCATTAACAATCACGGGTTTGGTCTTAGATTAATCAAGGTAAGCATATTTCAAATTTGGGGGAAGGGGTTTTAAAGTTGGGACTTGTACCTCACTCTCCTCCCTTGAAGGTTCATTGAGAACTTGCTCTATTTCCATTAGACACTCCATTCTCATGGCATGTTCAATTTGTTCTTCAAGCTCCTCAATCTCGTCATACTCAAATTCCATGACAAATTCTTCTTGCCCTTCGGCTTGTAAGATGTCTTCTATGATTGCTTGCTCTTGTTCTATAGGTTGATATGCTTCCACAAGGATGTTATGTACTAATTCGGATTGCTCATGAGTAAGTTCTTTGTTAGCTAGAGCGGCCTCAAAAAGATCTACCTCTAACTCCCAATGCATATTTTTGGCCTCGCTTGCTTCCAAGGCTTCCAATGCTTGCATGAGGTCTTTGAAGAAAGGTATACTCAAGTGGTCCTCAACAAAACAATCTATAATATCCATCTTGCAAAATATCGAACAACTTGAAAACAATTAGAACAAACCTTGGGGAGCTTTACTTCCCCAAGGCAAAGAAAGACACAACTAATAACAATCAAAGAAAATCAAATCAAGTTAACACCATCCCCGGCAACGGCGCCATTTTTTGTCAGACTCACTTGGAGATTAGATTTCGGTTACTTGTCGTTAGGAGCACCTAGACCAAAACAATATTTATAACTTCACAAACAACTATACTATTAGTAAAGAGGCAAGTAAAGGTCGGATCCCAAGGGACGGGTATTGATGTAGGATTTTCGATTGCAAGTAGCGGTGTCTAGGGGTGTCACAATTAGGGTTGAGATAAGAAGATCACTAAACTAAATAACAATTAAAGTAAACAAGCAAGATGACTAAAATGAGATGTAAATAATTGATTAAAAGCACTAGGGTGTCATGGGGTCATAGGGGATTCATGGGAATTGATCATACAAACATATCCTCAAATTATAAGCAAACAATTATTGTTGTGATAGGATCGAGTTGGTTTATATCTTACAATCCTAGGAAGGTTTGGGTCCCGGAGCCGAATCGATTAGATTGTACAACACCTACAAGTCGACTTAATCCTCCCTACTCAACTATATGCATGGTCTAATGAGACTCGAGTTGGTTTATGTCTTACAAGTCTCATTGAAAAGGTAAGTGATGGGTAAAAAATGCAAGGATTCATAGGCTCGCATTTCATCAAACATAACATGTGCATAAGTTGAGATCACAACAAGCAAGCAAATAAATTATGAAAACATATTAAATTAAGCATGAATCATCTCCCATGTTGGTTTCCCCTAATTACCCATTAACCCTAGTTAAGGAAACTACTCACTCATTATCAAGTTTAACATGTTAACAAGGTTGTCAATCATATTAACAAAGCAAAACATGATGAATAAATGAAGATGATTAACAATAATTAAAAAGGGATTAAGAGAGTTATACCTAATGATGATTCCAAATAATAATGCAATTAATAAAAGAAGTACTTGATGATTAATAGAAGGTTGTCAATCTCCCAATAAACCCAAATAATCTTCAACTACCCAAAATAAAAGATGAACAAAAGAGAGATTATGGAAATGAGATTTGTATTAATATTTGATTAGAAGTTGATTACAAGATTAAGAAGAGATTAGAATGATATTAACTACACTAAAGATTGATAAGATGAACATCATTAATCTAATTAGACTAATGGGGTATTTATAGTGGGGATTAGTTACACAAAGTAGGGTTTACTAAGGGCTTAAATGACGATTAAGTCCTTGAGGAATCGCTCCTCTCAGAAAAGATGCGGGTCTCCTTTCAGCCGGTCTTTCAAAAATATGCGCATCTTTCATGGAGCAAGAAGAGGACGTGTGAGTCTGTAACACAATCTGAGCGTCCAAGGGTCGGGACGAGCGGATTCTCAGGTGGCTGGACGAGCGTCTGGGTAGCTTGGACGAGCGTCCTGGGAGGCTTCTGGACGGGCGTCCTGGTAGGCTGGACGAGCGGATTCTGGCAGTTTTGGACGAGCGTCCTGCCTGGTTGGACGAGCGAATCTTGTCCCAGCCATCCTTTTCTTCTTCTCTTCTCCCAACAATCCTTCGGGATTTTGTCGGGGATGCAAGGATTTCTTCATCATTGCCCATCTACTATAATATGTACAAAGGCCTTCTAATCTTGTCTTCTCTTTGATGCTTGGTCATTAGATTCGATCAATTTAGCTCTATTTTGCCATGAAAATGCAAGGTTTGCACTCCTCTCCTACCAAGGAAACAAAACCTCAAAGAATATGCAAAACAAAGGACTAAAGATAGTAAATGACCCAAATATGCACTAAAAAACATAGGAATGAGGCTAATTCGGGGACTAAATATGCTCAAATAATGGTCACATCAAATATCCCCAAACCGAACCTTGCTCGTCCCGAGTAAAGAGGTGACAAAGACTAGGACCGTTATTTAAACTATCCTACTAGCATTGCCGATATGACACAATTAGCGGGTCTCACTCCGCCCCTTCAACTCACAACAAGACAACCATGAGGTAGGATGCCTTCTTGCAAGACAAGGTGGGTTTTGCCAAAATGACGACACATCCAAGCATTAAAGCACACAAAAACAAGTAATGGATGCATCTACAAAACAATAGCCACTTTCCTCATCTAAGTGGCGGAAATTATATAGAGGGGAAGCATACACACTCCCTTATAGATACGATTTCTTCAAACTAATAAGCATAGAAGGATACCAATAAATCACCTCCAAGTTGTGTCAAGCTTGGGTACCTTTGTCCTCAATCGTTAAATGCTTTTGTCAAGAATAGACTCCCTATGGTGTTAGAAACACTGGAGGATCACGGAATTCCCCTCCTTGCCTAAACAAGAAGAAGGGTCGTCCCCTCTCTACCATGCACAAAAGTGGATACGATGGATAAAAGGATCAAAAGTATTTGAGTTTCATGTGAGAGTTTGCTTTTGTTGTTTGTTTTTCCCCCCAATTTCTTGTGGCATATAACATTTGAGAACAATTTCTTGCCATTTTTTTGATGTTTGGCAATTCAATACTTGACGATTTTTCCACTTTTTGCATTTTCTTTTGAACATTTTCAAAGTCACCTCAATTGGTAACGAGGGTGCCTTATATTTGAAGCATAGGAGTTTTCATTTTTGTTACTCCTCTTTTCTTTTGATGCAATTGCAAACTTTTTCAATTTCTTTTCATTTCATTTCTTGAACTCAAATTTTGAACAATTTTTATGCCCATTCCCTTTGATGACAAAATGTATGGTGGAACATGGATGAATGATGGTTGTATGGTTTCAAGGGTCACCTTGGAATAAACGGTAGCCAAGGAGTTATCACACCACAAGGTACTCTTGACTAGGCCTTAATCCATGGGTCAAAGGATACTAGCATGACACATCCTAGGGTGTTTTACAAGTATTCTAACAAACAAAGTCTTAAGAAGAAAAAGCATCTACTAGGGCCTATATACACTCGTCAAGCTTCCCAAGTAGACGGTTTCACAAAATTTTTCTAACATGCAAACTACGTGCTATGATGCAACTAACATTTATACATCCTAATGCATATGCTTCTACCAACTAATATGCCATATAAACTAAATGCAATCCTAAATTCACATTGTTTTTACCGCATCAATCAAAATAAAGCCACATAGTCATTAACATAAAGAGGAAAAAGGAGATTGGAAAGATCATACCATGTGGTCTTCAATATACTCATGTCTCGGATGTGGCGTAGTCGATCAATGTGAACAAGGATGGACAAACACAATATATACAACAATATATACAAGACTACACTAAAAAGGAATGAACATGTTTTTTGATTTTTTCAATTTCTCAATTTTTTGGATTTTTCGAAATTTTTGATTTTTTTGGATTTTGAATAAAAGTAAAGTTAGAATTTCCTATCCCCACACTAGTATGGGCATTGTCCTCAATGGCCAATACGATAGGAAATTATGCAATGAATATGCATGATTTCTAAACTAAATGCAAACTATACTAAGCTACACTACATGATGCATGTGTTTTTGTTATGGCGGAGAGCATAATTTAAATTAGCTCCCAATGCATATGCATGGACTTCCCCAAACCAAAATAGACATTATTTCTAACGTCTTGAATTTCGGGGTAGTTCATGCACATGGAATGCAATGCATGAAACTAAAGATTATCATTTTGGATTTTACAAGTTGGGAACAATAAAAATGAACACCTTAATGAAGCCAAGGTGTTAGTCCTCCATGTTGCCAGGACTTCTCAAACATAATACAAATATGGTAGAAATTATCAAAACATCAAATTTTTTCATGAAAATTAAAAAGAGAGAGGATAAGGAAACTTCACTTAAGCTTTGATGGGTGCCTCATGCCCGCTCCATATAGCTATGAAGAGATCTCTAGAGATCGCCATTATCTCCCTCTAAGTCACTATCCCATGCCTCTTTGGATGCATCACTTGCATTGAAGTCCATGAACTCATCTTCTTCACTATTGAGCTCCACCGTATCTCCACCACAAGATTTATCGCTCCCTTCGCCTTCTTGCCCATTTGCTCCTTCATTTTATCTCTCCGAGTTTGGGAAGAGAATGTCCATTTGGGCCCAAGAGGGAAACATTCCCTCCTTGCTAACCTTCCCTTGTTGAACCAAATGATGGAATTGTGGGTATAGAGCATAGTAGCTATCCACGGCGGCTTCATATTGACGGAAATGCATGTCTTGGAGAATTCCCGTCATAAAATCGTCTCGGGGGAGGATAAAGGGGTTAGGGTGATTGTATAGTTTGTATTGAAAAGGGTAGGGAGGTATCTTGATCTTTTCATTTTGTTGTTGTGGCTCGTTTTGTTGTTGTTGGGTTTGTGGTGGTGCTTGATTTGCTTGGTTCGGGTTTGTGGAGATGAGGTATGACGGGATTGGGGATAGAGGACCCATCCTTGGTGAAATTTTCGGTAAACCATTCATTGGCAAGTAGATAAGGTTACTTCCCTTTGTTATCCATTTGATCCTCTTTTTAACACCTTCGTGTGTTATCCAATGATGTTGCACAAGAAGTTGTTCCTCATTGATTCTTGTATTCCCCGAGAGTGGAGCATACTCATTGTTTTCATTGAACCTTGGATTGAAGTGCTTCGCGAGCCTTATAATGAGTCCTACATTGACGATATGCTTCATCCCATCGTCATCCCCATTTCTAAACTTAGCCCACTTCTCAAGTAGTACAATAGGTGCATTAAAATGATATCCACCTCATCCTTGGATTTCAAGATATGACTCCATGAATACAAGATCGAGCTCATTCACAATTGCCGGGTCTCGGCGTGCAAGAATAGTTCCGGATAAGAACTGGTAAGTGAGCCTTATAATAGGGTTTTGGATGTGAAATGCCAAGCATTCCTTGATATACAAAAAGTCTCGACCGTTCATGGCTCTCCACAATGGTGTCACACTATACTTCTTAGGTCTTGATGTTCGGGTAGGCGAAACATCCAAACCGAGTACATTTGCAAACTCAACAAGAGTCATCATCCTTGTCAGATTCTCCAATCTAAACTCTATGAAAATTGTTTTGTTCAAAGTGGTGATCTTTAGGAAACTTAAGAACTCAAGAACAAGAGGTCGGTAGGTTTGCTCATGTAAGTGAAACAAGGTATAAAGACCAAATAACTCAAAAAGGGCTTCCGTTTGATGGTATATTCCAAGCTTTCTTAATGTTTTATGGCATATAAATTTGGTAGGAAGGATATTCTTACCAAGTAGTCGGTGAAAGACAAGCCTTTGAACATCGTTCACAAATTCAATGTTGGAAAAATCGTCAAGCTTGGTGAGATCCACAATCTCTTCATGCTCCCTCCTTAGAGTGTTGATGTGAGAAGTACATGAGCTTCCTCTCACTCTTGGACTTCTTCTTTACCTAAATGAAGATCCTCTTGGTCCCATTCTTCGATTGTAGATTTGGAGTTTGATTTGTTGAAATATGGAGATGCTCTTTGTGGATTAGATCTTTGCTTTTGAACCTTCTTAAAACCCTAGAAATAGAGGGTTTTTATTTTTGTGGAGTGAATGAGTGCTTGGGATATGTTTTGGAGTCATAAGAGAGGGAGTTTATAATATAAGTGGAAGAAAGGTTGAGGTATCACAAATTGTGTGGTGGGGGAGAAATAAAATCGCGAAAACAGGAAATAAAGGTTGCAGGGAGACGGGCGGATTCGACCTTGGGACGCTCGGATTCCTTCATTTTGGGACGATCGGATTCTTGGGAAGACGCTCGAATTCTCTTACAGCGAGTTTTTCCAAAATTTTAAATAGCCAGGACGAGCGGATCGAAGTCGGGACGAGCGTCTTTGCTGAAGTTGGACGAGCGTATTGTCTAAGAGACGGTCGGATTTCGTTACAGGGAAAAATCCCAAAATCTTGCATCAAAAAGACGAGCGGATCGTTGATGCGACGGGCGTCTGGAGAAAGACGAGCGGATTGGCTCCAAAGACGCTCGGATTCTGTATCAGGATAAAAAATCTGCTTGTCAGCTCTTTTTGGACGAGCGGATTCTCTGTTGGCCGCTCGGATTCTTGGTTGGACAGTCGTCTTTCCCTCGAGACAAGCAGATTTCCCTCGCTTTTCCTTTACTTCAATAAAAAGCTTCCCCATACTTGAAAACTAGTTCCTTCATCCATCAAAAAGATTAGTGACCCTCCCTCATTTACTCTCATAGAAAGAATCATGTTTATGATAAAAGGATGCAATAAAGTGAAAAATACAAGTTAGGAGGGTTAGTATATTTACAAGTGGTTGTTTAGGGAGGACTCCACCAAACTCTCCCTTTGATGATTTCTTCAAGGATGAGGACGCCCGAGGTAGGTGACCTCGACCTCTCCAATAAATGCTCCCTCATAATATGGCTTCAATCTTTAGCCATTGACCTTGAATTTGCTTCCATCTTCCGCTTTGATCTCAAAGTCTCCATACTTTCCTACCTCGGTGATCACATAAGGACCCATCCATCTAGAGTTCAACTTTCCGGGAAAGAGTCGATATCGGGAATTGAATAGAAGGACTTTATCTCCCTTGTGCAAGGCTTTTTGCTTGATTATCTTATCATGGAGCAACTTTGTCCTTTCCTTGTAGATCTTGGCATTCTCATATGATTGTAGTCGGAATTCTTCCAACTCTTGAATTTGTATCATCCTCCTTTTACCACTTAATGTGAGGTCAAGGTTAAGAGCTTTGATTGCCCAAAAAGCTTTGTACTCTAACTCGATTGGCAAGTGGCATGCCTTCCCATAGACAAGTTTGTAAGGTGAGGCTCCTATGGGAGTCTTATAGGCCGTCCTATAAGCCTAAAGAGCATCATCAAGCTTCATGCTCCAATCTTTTTTTTTTTTTTTTGTGAAAATGTAAGCTTGTCATTAAAATCATAAAAAAGTCCCTTACAACACAAATTATTTCAATACAGAATGCATCTCACTACACAAATAGCTAATGACTACTTATGTAGTTCACCCAATTCCTAACCCTGCCATTCCTACATGGTACCTCATACTGATTAATTCTCCACTTCACTTCACGTTTAATGCTATTGACAACCACCTGAGGATGTGATAGACACCCCTCAAATCTGCATTTGTTACGAGCAAACCAAATATGGGCAAGTAGTGAGGCAAGAATCATAGCCACTGCCTGCTTGAACCATATAGACTGCTGCCTCCAGCGTATCCACCATTCAATGCAATTCTTCTCTGGTAAGTCCACTAAGCTCCAGCAGCCTGTGAGCTCCAAACAAAGTCTGCTATATCTACACTGGAAAAACAGATGTTCATGACATTCCATCGTCTCTCCACATAGATAGCAGCAATTGTTCTGAATTATATTCATTTTGAGCAACCTGTCTTGTGTTAGAAGCCTATTCTGTGCTACTAACCAGCACATGAACACATGTCGAGGAATAATCATCCTATTGAGCATCCAAGGATACCACTGGACCTTATCTCCAACTGGTTTAAGCCAGTGATACCCCTCCTTTAAACTGTACTGCTCTACAGTGGGATCAGTGAATAACTTAGATTTATAAATATTCTTGACTTGGCAAATCTTTCTCCAAGCCCAGCTGCTGCCAGTCCCTGGTTCATAGTCCTTCCATGTTTCAGTTTTGATATAGACAGCATGAACCCAACGAACCCAGAGGTGATCAGCCTTCATTGCAATCCACCAGACATATTTAGCAATAGCAGCAACATTCCAAGCATGGAGATCCTTAAAACCCAGTCCCCCTTGTTTCCTAGGTTGACAAATGGTAGCCCAAGAAACTAAGGCAGGACTTTCCTTATAATTAGAGCCATACCAAAGGAAAGATCTGCAAACTGCTTCAATCTTGCTTATGACAGTTTTAGGTAGGATGAAAATCCTTGCCCAATAGCAATGTAAAGAGCTAAGCACAGATTTGATCAGAACAACCCTACCAGCATATGAGAGTTTTCGAGACCCTAAGCTTCTAATTTTGTCCACAATTTTATCTACCAAGCACTCACAATCAAGAACAGAGAGCCTCTTGGGAGACACATTCACACCAAGATACTTAAAAGGAGTCGCCCCTTCTTCATACAGTCGCTTCTCAATTTCGAGACCAAACTCTCATCAATCCCATTATAGTAAAAATTAGACTTCCCATTATTCATTTCCAGACCTGATGCTGTAGAGAAATGATCAAAAGCAGCCAACATAAGGCCAACAGACCCCCTATCACCTCTACAAAACAAAATCAGGTCATCAGCAAAGCATAAATGGGACAAATGGATCCTGTTACAAAGGGGATGGAATTTAAATTTATGATGTTGATGCACCACACCTAGGACCCTGCTCAAATAATCCAAACATAAGGTAAAAAGAAGAGGAGACAAAGCGTCTCTTTGCCTGAGCCCTCTCCTGCCTTTAAAGAACCCAAATGTTTCACCATTGAGAGAAAGAGAATAGGTGGGGGTTGTGATGCACTGCATAATGATCTTGGTGAACGATTCAAGAAACCCAGTAGCTTGAATCATCTCCAGGACAAAAGACCAAGCCACTGAGTCATAAGCTTTCTGAAGATCCACCTTCATTAACACCCTAGGAGAACAACTTTTCCTTTTATAAAGCTTGATTAAATCCTGACATATGAGAATGTTCCCAACAATATCCCTTCCTTTTATAAAAGCCCCTTGACTAGGACTAATGATATCAGGCAGGACCTTACCAATTCTATTACACAGCACCTTTGACAAACACTTATAAATAGTATTACAGCAGGCAATGGGCCTGAACTATAAGACTGTTTCAGGAAGTGGCACTTTAGGAATAAGTGTAATGGTAGTGGCATTGCACTGTTTGAGGAGCTTTCCTGAATGAATGGCTCCTTGTACTGCAGCAACAACATCAGCTTCAACAATATGCCAGTTATCTTTAAAAAAACTGGCTACTATAACCATCAGGACCAGGTGCCTTGGTCCCTGGAATATCAAACATAGCCACCTTTACTTCCTCAGTAGTTATAGGAGCTGACAACATGAGACAGTGGGCCTCAGTTACACACTTCCCATACTTGATTACTTTCCTATTAATAGGTTTAACATATTTTTCAGTCCCCAACAATTGCTGATAGTAATGAATGAAAGCAGCCTGAATACTCTCAGTAGTTGAGCACAGGACATTATTTACATCTGCAACTTGGAACACTCTATTTTTTGCCCTCCTCCTTCTAATGCAGGCATGGAAGTAAGAAGTATTATCATCACCATGCTTCAACCAGTCACACTTTGCTTTCTGACTCAGGAATTGATCTCTTTCCTTCCTAAGTTCCTCAACCTCTTTAGCACAAATTCGTTCAATCTTGCAAAGATCCTCATTCAAGGGGTCCCCTACCAACATTTCCTGAGCTTGTTTTAATGACAACTCAGCAACATGTCTGAGGTTAACAATATCCCCAAACTGATCCTTGTCCAATTTTTTCAACTGATATTTAAGTCCCTTCAATTTAGTGACTACCTTAAACATAGCAGTACCATGACAAACCAAATTCCACCCCTTCTTCACAATATCAGGATAATCTGGTGCCATGGACCACATGTTAAAGTACTTAAATGGTGCTCCCTTTCTTTGAACAGAACCATCAAAATTAATAAGGCAAGGGCAATGATCAAACATTCCCTCAGGCAAGAAGTGAACATAGCTGTCAGAAAACATAATAGCCCAATCATCATTAATCAACACTCTATCAATTCTGCTATAGATTTTCTCTCCATCCTCATGCTTATTTGACCAAGTATAGAAGGCCCCCCTTGCACTAAGGTCATCCAACTGACAGTCCTGGACTACCTGGAGCAAGGGTTGTAGTTCAGCATTAGTAACAGGAGCACCCCCAATCCTCTCATTCCTAGCAAGGACAGCATTGAAGTCCCCCCTACTAGCCAAGGATCATGAATAACCCTCTGATAACACCTCAGCCTACTCCAAAGATCCTCCCTATCAGCTGCCTGATTCAAGCCATAGACAACAGTGAACCAGAAGCTATTCTTTCGAATTTTATCCCTAACTTTGGTATGAATGCACTGAACAGTGATATCACACACATCCACCTCAAAATAGTTGGGATTCCAAATTAACCAAATCCTACCACCTTTATGAAGACTAGTATTAGAGCATATAGACCAGTCATCACAAATATTTATTCGAACATTTTCCCAATTTTTAACTTTAACTTTTGTCTCTAACAAACCAAAAAACCCTACATTATTATGGAGCAAGAATCTCCTTATTTCCTTCTGTTTATTAGGATTATTCATACCTCTAATATTCCACATACCACAACTACCCATTATCACCTCCTATCTTACTACCTTCCCCTCTTTCAAATGGACCAGTCCCTATGCCCAGTCTAGAGTGCTGGAGAGAATGAGTTAGAGACTCCATGAAAGACAATCCTCCATGAGTAAACCTCCTCTTTTCACCAGTCTCAGTTCTCATGAGCTTGGCCATAAACCGTCTAGGCATAGAACTCCCCACATTAGGTGTCTGCTGAACCAGGACTGGGGTCAAAGCAATCACTGGTGCAGGTGTCTTTGCTACCACAGTCACTGCAGGAACCCCAGTTTGTTGAACAACAGCTCTCTGCACTTTTGGAGCAGGTTTAGGTTGAGGACCAGGACCAGGTTTAGCAGGTGCCTTTTTTGGTCTCCAAACCTTCTTCCCCACTACTGGTTCAGTACCCTTCCTGCACTTTTCAGTAAGATGTCCCATCCCCTTACAGCTAGTACAAGTTAGTGGGATCCAATCATATACAACCTTAAGGGATTGAACTTTACCATGTTCATCAACAAATTGTATCTTAGTAGGGAACTGTTGGTCAATCGCTACTTCAATCATAATCCGAGCAAAACCCAGAAAATTTTTGTGAAAAGTAGCATCATCACACTTGATGAATTTACCCACAACCCCAGACAACTTCTTAAGACTCTCCTGCCCCCAATACTTCACATCCAACCCAAACAATTTCATCCAGATGGGAATTTTCTGAACATCATGTTTAATGAGTTCAGTTTCAGGGGTCCATTCATTTACTATTACAGGTTTATTATCAAACATCAAATGTCCATTATTCAAAACGAATTGTTGTTGCTCTTTTGTTTTGAATCTAACCAGGAAAATCCCGTTAGGAAGGAAAGAAATCTTATCAATACCCTGTGCTTGCCAAACCCTCTTCGCAAAACCAGTGAGGACATTACTGGGAGGGTTAGCACCAAGCACGTAGCAATACACAGAAGTGGACCAGAACGAAATCTCACCAGCCACGTCTTCCTTGGTAATTGTGACCAGCGGCGTGGTGACCGGAGAAGACGCCAGTTCCTCCTGTTCAGATTCTTCATCCTTCTCTAAAATGGCTTCGAGATCAGAATCAAATTCCTGCGATGAAAATTAGAGCTGTCGATGATGAGACTTACCCTTATTCTGTGTATTAAAAGTAAGATCAACATGTTTTTTTGATTTTTGATTGTTTTTCGTAGCAGAGATTTGAGGATTTTTGGTAACTTTCTTTGATCGAGCCATTGCTTGATAAGGAAGCTAACTCAGAATTTTAGAGAATTTTCTATCTCTAGTTTCTCTCTCATCCTCTCTTTTTTAGTCGTATGTTTTTGCTCCATGCTCCAATCTTTACGAGTCTTGTTTACAACTTTCTCAAGAATTTGCTTTATCTCTCTATTTGAAAATTCAACTTGACCGCTTGTTTGAGGATGGTATCCTAAGCCGGTTCTATGTTAAACACCATATTTGGTCAAAAGTGATGCAAGCTTCTTTTCATGAAAATGCGTTCCTCCATCACTTATGATTGCTCTAGGGACTCCGAATCTTGGGAAGATTATCTTCTTGAAGAGCTTAGTGACCGTTTTTGCATCATCGGTTGGGGTGGCAATTGCCTCCACCCACTTTGAGACGTAGTCTATGGCGACAAGGATATATTTGTTTCCCTTGGATGTCACGAACGGCCCTTGGTAGTCGATCCCCCAAACGTCGAAGATCTCTACCTCTAGTATGCCCCTTTGTGGCATTTCATTTCTCCAAGAGATATTCCCCGTCCTTTGACAAGCATCACAATGAAGGATGAATTCCCTTGTATCTTGGAACATCGTAGGCCAATAGAAGCCCGATTGAAGAATTTTTGCAATGGCTCTCCTTGCTCCATGGTGTCCACCGTAAGGTGATGAGTGGCATCCTTCCAAGACTCCTTGAATTTCCCATTGAGAGATGCACCTCCGGTAGAGCCCATAACTACACTCCTTGTAAAGATTTGGGTCATCCCAAAAGTACCTCTATACTTCGAATAAGAACCTCTTTCTTTGGTTGTAGTTAAAGTTTGGAGGAAGTACTCTTCCAACAATATAGTTGGCATAATCGGCAAACCATGGGGTGATATGTCTCTCAAGTTGTGTTTGAATAGCCATCAAGATATCATCGGGGAAGGAGTCATTGATTGGTGTTTCTCATTCTTCATCATGAAACCGGATCCTTGACAAGTGATCCGCTACTACATTCTCGGCTCCTTTCTTGTCTCTTATTTCTAAGTCGAATTCGTGAAGAAGCAAAATCCAACTCAACAACCTTGGTTTTGCTTCTTTCTTTATTAAGAGATGTCGGAGAGCACGGTGATCCAATAAGACAATCACTTTGGATCCACGTAAGTAGGAACGGAATTTGTCCAAAGCATAGACAATGGCAAGAAGCTCTTTCTCGGTGGTATCATAGTTAACTTGGGAAGAATCTAGAGTCTTGCTTATACAGTAGATGGCATGTAGAGCTCTATCTACCCGTTGGCCTAGAACCGCTCCAACGACGTAGTTACTAGCATCACACATAATCTCGAACGGTAGTTCCCAATTTGGAGGTTGAATGATCGATGCCGAGATTAACGCTTCTTTAATTCTATTAAAGGCTTCAGCACACTCATCAGTGAAATGGAATTGGGCATCTTTAAGTAAGAGTTGAGTGAGGGGTTTCGCGATTTTTGAGAAATCTTTTATGAAACGGCAATAGAAACCCGCGTGACCGAGAAAACTTCTCACCCCTCTAACATTCACGGGAGGTGGGGGTTTCTCTATAACCTCAACCTTAGCTTTATCAACCTCGATACCCTTTTCTGAGATTAAATGACCCAAAACAATTCCTTCATTGACCATGAAGTGACACTTTTCCCAATTTAAAACAAGACTAACGTCTTCACATTTTTGCAATACAAGAGAAAGATTATGCAAACATGAGTCAAAGTCTTTTCCATAAACGCTAAAATCATCCATAAAAACTTCCATTATGGTCTCTAGGTAATCGGAGAAGACACTCATCATGCATCTTTGAAAAGTGGCAGGGGCATTACACAAGCCAAAAGGCATCCTCCTATATGCAAAAGTGCCATAAGGACATGTGACGGTGGTCTTGTGTTGGTCATCGGGGTGTATAGGGATTTGAAAGAATCTCGAATACCCATCAAGGTAGCAAAAGAACTTGTTAGAGGCTAGCCTCTCAAGCATTTGGTCAATGAATGGTAGGGGAAATGATCCTTTCTTGTTGCGGAATTCAATTTTCGATAGTAAATACACATACGCCAACCGGTGATCTTCCTTGTGGGTATTAGCTCATTCTTTTCAATTGTCACCACCGTGGTACCTCCTTTATTAGGTACCACTTGAACGGGGCTAACCCACAAAGAGTCCGATATGGGATATATGATTCCCGCATCAAGTAATTTCATAACCTCTCCTTTAACAACTTCTTGCATGTGGCAGTTTAATCTCCTTTAAGATTGAATGGTAGGTCTATAGTCCTCCTCTAGATGAATTCTCTGCATACAAAAGTTGGGACTTATCCCCTTAAGGTCATCAAGACTATAACCTATAGCCTTTTCATGTTGTTTCAACACATCAAGCAATTTTCCCAATTTGTTTTCATCAAGTTTGTCATTAACAATCACGGGTTTGGTCTTAGATTAATCAAGTTAAGCATATTTCAAATTTGGGGGAAGGGGTTTTAAAGTTGGGACTTGTACCTCACTCTCCTCCCTTGAAGGTTCATTGAGAACTTGCTCTATTTCCATTAGACACTCCATTCTCATGGCATGTTCAATTTGTTCTTCAAGCTCATCAATCTCGTCATACTCAAATTCCATGACAAATTCTTCTTGCCCTTCGGCTTGTAAGATGTCTTCTATGATTGCTTGCTCTTGTTCTATAGGTTGATATGCTTCCACAAGGATGTTATGTACTAATTCGGATTGCTCATGAGTAAGTTCTTTGTTACCTAGAGCGGCCTCAAAAAGATCTACCTCTAACTCCCAATGCATATTTTTGGCCTCGCTTGCTTCCAATGCTTGCATGGGGTCTTTGAAGAAAGGTATACTCAAGTGGTCCTCAACAAAACAATCTATAATATCCATCTTGCAAAATATCGAACAACTTGAAAACAATTAGAACAAAGCTTGGGGAGCTTTACTTCCCCAAGGCAAAGAAAGACACAACTAATAACAATCAAAGAAAATCAAATCAAGTTAACACCATCCCCGGCAACGGCGCCATTTTTGGTCAGACTCACTTGGAGCTTAGATGTCGGTTACTTGTCGTTAGGAGCACCTAGACCAAAACAATATTTATAACTTCACAAACAACTCTACTATTAGTAAAGAGGCAAGTAAAGGTCGGATCCCAAGGGACGGGTATTGATGTAGGATTTTCGATTGCAAGTAGCGGTGTCTAGGGGTGTCACAATTTGGGTTGAGATAAGATCACTAAACTAAATAACAATTAAAGTAAACAAGAAAGATGACTAAAATGAGATATAAATAATTGATTAAAAGCACTAGGGTGTCATGGGGTCATAGGGGATTCATGGGAATTGATCATACAAACATATCCTCAAATTATAAGCAAGCAATTATTGTTGTGATAGGATCGAGTTGGTTTATATCTTACAATCCTAGGAAGGTTTGGGTCCCGGAGCCGAATCGATTAGATTGTACAACACCTACAAGTCGACTTAATCCTCCCTACTCAACTATATGCATGGTCTAATGAGACTCGAGTTGGTTTATGTCTTACAAGTCTCATTGAAAAGGTAAGTGATGGGTAAAAAATGCAAGGATTCATAGGCTCGCATTTCATCAAACATAACATGTGCATAAGTTGAGATCACAACAAGCAAGCAAATAAATTATGAAATCATATTAAATTAAGCATGAATCATCCCCCATGTTGGTTTCCCCTAATTACCCATTAACCCTAGTTAAGGAAACTACTCACTCATTATCAAGTTTAACATGTTAACAAGGTTGTCAATCATATTAACAAAGCAAAACATGATGAATAAATGAAGATGATTAAAAATAATTAAAAGGGATTAAGAGAGTTATACCTAATGATGATTCCAAATAATAATGCAATTAATAAAATAAGTACTTGATGGTTGATAGAAGGTTGTCAATCTCCCAATAAACCCAAATAATCTTCAACTACCCAAAATAAAAGATGAACAAAAGAGAGATTAAGGAAATGAGATTTGTATTAATATTTGATTAGAAGTTGATTACAAGATTAAGAAGAGATTAGAATGATATAAACTACACTAAAGATTTATAAGATGAACATCATTAATCTAATTAGACTAATGGGGTATTTATAGTGGGGATTAGGTACACAAATTAGGGTTTACTAAGGGCTTAAATGACGATTAAGTTCTTGAGGAATCGCTCCTCTCAGAAAAGATGCGGGTCTCCTTTTAGCCGGTCTTTCAAAAATATGCGCATCTTTCATGGAGCAAGAAGAGGACGTGTGAGTCTGTAACACAATCCGAGCGTCCAAGGGTCGGGACGAGCGGATTCTCAGGTGGCTGGACGAGCGTCTGGGTAGCTTGGACGAGCGTCCTGGGAGGCTTCTGGACGGGCATCCTGGGGGGCTGGACGAGCGGATTCTAGCAGTTTTGGACGAGCGTCCTGCCTGGTTGGATGAGTGGATCTTGTCCCAGCCATCCTTTTCTTCTTTTCTTCTTCTCTTCTCCCAACAATCCTTCGGGATTTTATCGGGGATGCAAGTATTTCTTCATCATTGCCCATCTACTATAATATGTACAAAGGCCTTCTAGTCTTGTCTTCTCTTTGATGCTTGGTCATTAGATTCGATCAATTTAGCTCTATTTTGCCATGAAAATGCAAGGTTTGCACTCCTCTCCTACCAAGGAAACAAAACCTCAAAGAATATGCAAAACAAAGGACTAAAGATAGTAAATGACCCAAATATGCACTAAAAAGCATAGGAACGAGGCTAATTCGGGGACTAAATATGCTCAAATAATGGTCACATCAAATATCTCCAAACCAAACTTTTCTCGTCCCGAGTAAAGAGGTGACAAAGACTAGGACCGTTATTTAAACTATCCTACTAGCATTGCCGATATGAGACAATTAGCGGGTCTCACTCCGCCCCTTCAACTCACAACAAGACAACCATGAGGTAGGATGCCTTCTTGCAAGACAAGGTAGGTCTTGCCAAAATGACGACACATCCAAGCACTAAAGCACACAAAAACAAGTAATGGATGCATCTACATAAGAATAGCCACTTTCCTCATCTAAGTGGCGGAAATTATCTAGAGGGGAAGCATGCACACTCCTTCATAGATACGATTTCTTCAAACTAATAAGCCTAGAAGGATACCAATAAATCACCTCCAAGTTGTGTCAAGCTAGGGTACCTTTGTCCTCAATCGTTAAATGCTTTTGTCAAGAATAGACTCCCTATGGTGTTAGAAACACTGGAGGATCGTGGAATTCCCCTCCTTGCCTAGACAAGAAGAAGGGTCGTCCCCTCTCTACCATGCACAAAAGTGGATACGATGGATAAAAGGATCAATAGTATTTGAGTTTCATGTGAGAGTTTGCTTTTGTTGTTTGTTTTTCCCCCCAATTTCTTGTGGCATATAACATTTGAGAACAATTTCTTGCCATTTCTTTGATGTTTGGCAATTCAATACTTGACGATTTTTCCACTTTTTGCATTTTCTTTTGAACATTTTCAAAGTCACCCCAATTAGTAACGAGGGTGCCTTATATTTGAAGCATAGGAGTTTTCATTTTTGTTACTCCTCTTTTCTTTTGATGCAATTGCAAACTTTTTCAATTTCTTTTCATTTCATTTCTTGAACTCAAATTTGGAACAATTTTTGTGCCCATTCCCTTTGATGACAAAATGTATGGTGGAACATGGATGAATGATGGTTTCATGGTTTCAAGGGTCACCTTGGAATAAACGGTAGCCAAGGAGTTATCACACCACAAGGTACTCTTGACTAGGCCTTAATCCATGGGTCAAAGGATACTAGCATGACACATCCTAGGGTGTTTTACAAGTATTCTAACAAACAAAGTCTTAAGAAGAAAAAGCATCTACTAGGGCCTATATACACTCATCAAGCTTCCCAAGTAGACGGTTTCACAAAATTTTTCTAACATGCAAACTACGTGTCATGATGCAACTAATATTTATACATCCTAATGCATATGCTTCTACCAACTAATATGCCATATAAACTAAATGCAATCCTAAATTCACATTGTTTTTACCGCATCAATCAAAATAAAGCCACATAGTCATTAACATAAAGAGGAAAAACGAGATTGGAAAGATCATACCATGCGGTCTTCAATATCCTCATGTCTAGGATGTGGCGTAGTCGATCAATGTGAACAAAGATGGACAAACACAATATATACAACAATATATACAAGACTACACTAAAAAGGAATAAACATGTTTTCTGATTTTTTCAATTTTTCAATTTTTAGGATTTTTCGAAATTTTTGATTTTTTTGGATTTTGAATAAAAGTCAAGTTAGAATTTCTCATCCCCACACTAGTATGGGCATTGTCCTCAATGGCCAATACGATAGGAAATTATGCAATGAATATGCATGATTTCTAAACTAAATGCAAACTATACTAAGCTACCCTACATGATGCATGTGTTTTTGTTATGGCGGAGAGCATAATTTAAATTAGCTCCCAATGCATATGCATGGACTTCCCCAAACCAAAATAGACATTATTTCTAACGTCTTGAATTTCGGGGTAGTTCATGCACATGGAATGCAATGCATGAAACTAAAGATTGTCATTTTGGATTTTATAAGGTGGGAACAATAAAAATGAACACCTTAATGAAGCAAAGGTGTTAGTCCTCCATGTTGTCAGGACTTCTCAAACATAAGACAAATATGGTAGAAATTATCAAAACATCAAATTCTTTTCATGAAACATAAAAAGAGAGAGGATAAAGAAACTTCACTTAAGCTTTGATGGGTGCCTCATGCCCGCTCCATCTAGCTATGAAGAGATCTCTAGAGATCGCCATTATCTCCCTCTAAGTCACTATCCCAAGCTTCTTTGGATGCATCACTTGCATTGAAGTCCATGAACTCATCTTCTTCACTATTGAGCTCCACCATATATCCACCACAAGATTTATCGCTCCCTTCACCTTCTTGCCCATTTGCTCCTTCATTTGCTCTTTCCGAGTTTGGGAAGAGAATGTCCATTTGGGCCCAAGAGGGAAACATTCCCTCCTTGCTAACCTTCCCTTGTTGAACCAAATGGTGGAATTGTGGGCATAGAGCATAGTAGCTATCCACGGCGGCTTCATATTGACGGAAATGCATGTCTTGGAGAATTCCCGTCATAAAATCGTCTCGGAGGAGGATGAAGGGGTTAGGGTGATTGTATGGTTGGTATTGAAAAAGGTAGGGAGGTATCTTGATCTTTTCATTTTGTTGTTGTGGCTCGTTTTGTTGTTGTTGGGTTTGTGGTGGTGCTTGATTTGCTTGGTTCGGGTTTGTGGAGATGAGGTATGACGGGATTGGGGATAGAGGACCCCTCCTTGGTGAAATTTTCGGTAAACCATTCATTGGCAAGTAGATAAGGTTACTTCCCTTTGTTATCCATTTAATCCTCTTTTCAACACCTTCGTGTGTTATCCAATGATGTTGCACAAGAAGTAGTTCCTCATTTATTCTTGTATTCCCGGGGAGTGGAGCGTACTCATTGTTTTCATTGAACCTTGGATTGAAGTGCTTCGCGAGCCTTGTAATGAGTCCTACATTGACGATATGCTTCATCCCATCGTCATCCCCATTTCTAAACTTAGCCCACTTCTCAAGTAGTACAAGAGGTGCATTAAAATGATATCCACCTCTTCCTTGGATTTCAAGATATGACTCCATGAATACAAGATCGGGCTCATTCACAATTACCGGGTCTCGGCGTGCAAGAATAGTTCCGGATAAGAACCGGTAAGTGAGCCTTATAATAGGGTTTTGGATGTGAAATGTCAAGCATTCCTTGATATACAAAAAGTCTCGACCGGTCATGGCTCTCCACAATGGTGCCATACTATACTTCTTAGGTCTTGATGTTCGGGTAGGCGAAACATCCAAACCGAGTACATTTGCAAACTCAACAAGAGTCATCATCCTTGTCACATTCTCCAATCTAAACTCTATGCAAATTGTTTTGTTCAAAGTTGTGATCTTTAGGAAACTTAAGAACTCAAGAACTAGAGCTCGGTAGGTTTGCTCATGTAAGTGGAACAAGGTAGAAAGACCAAATAACTCAAAAAGGGCTTCCGTTTGATGGTATATTCCAAGCTTTCTTAATGTTTTATGGCATAGAAATTTGGTAGGAAGGATATTCTTACCAAGTAGTCGGTGAAAGACAAGCCTTTGAACATCGTTCACAAATTCAATGTTGGAAAAATCGTCAAGCTTGGTGAGATCCACAATCTCCATGTTCCCTCCTTAGAGTGTTGATGTGAGAAGTAGATGAGCTTCCTCTCACTCTTGGCCTTCTTCTTTCCCTAAATGAATATCCTCTTGGTCCCATTATTTGATTGTAGATTTGGAGTTTGATTTGTTGAAATATGGAGATGCTCTTTGTGGATTAGCTCTTTGCTTTTGAACCTTCTTGAAACCATAGAAATTGGGGGGTTTTGTTTTTGTGGAGTGAATGAGTGATTGGGATATGTTTTGGAGTCATAAGAGAGGGGGTTTATAATATAAGTGGAAGGAAGGTTGAGGTGTCACAAATTGTGTGGTGGGGGAGAAATAAAATCGCGAAAACCGGAAATAAAGGTTGCAGGGAGACAGGCGGATTCGACCTTAGGACGCTCGGATTCCTTCTTTTTGGGACGAGCGGATTCTTGGGAAGACGCTCGGATTCTCTTACAGCGAGTTTTTCCAAAATTTAAAACAGCCAGGACGAGCGGATCGAAGTCGGGACGAGCGTCTTTGCTCAAGTTGGACGAGCGTATTGTCTAAGAGACGCTCGGATTTCGTTACAGGGAAAACTCCCAAAATCTTGCAGCAAAAAGACGAGCGGATCGTTGATGCGATGGGTGTCTGGAGAAAGACGAGCGGATTGGCTCCAGAGACGCTCGGATTCTGGATCAGGATAAAATATCTGCTTGTCAGCTCTTTTTGGACGAGCGGATTCTCTGTTGGCCCCTCGGATTCTTGGTTGGACAGTCGTCTTTCCCTCGGGACGAGCGGATTTCCCTCGCTTTTCCTTTACTTCGAAAAAAAGCTTCCCCATACTTGAAAACTAGTTCCTTCATCCATCAAAAAGATTAGTGACCCTCCCTCACTTACTCTCATGGAAAGAATCACGTTTATGATAAAAGGATGCAATAAAGTTAAAAATACAAGTTAGGAGGGTTAGTATATTTACAAGTGGTGGTTTAGGGAGGACTCCACCAAACTCTCCCTTTGATGATTTCTTCAAGGATGAGGAGGCCCGAGGTAGGTGACCTCGACCTCTCCAATAAATGCTCCCTCATAATATGGCTTCAATCTTTGGCCATTGACCTTGAATTTGCTTCCGTCTTCCGCTTTGATCTCAAAGTCTCCATACTTTCCTACCTCGGTGATCACATAAGGACCCATCCATCTAGAGTTCAACTTCCCGGGAAAGAGTCGATATAGGGAATTGAATAGAAGGACTTTATCTCCCTTGTGCAAGGATTTTTGCTTGATTCTCTTATCATGGAGCAACTTTGTCCGTTCCTTGTAGATCTTGGCATTCTCATAAGATTATAGTCGAAATTCTTCCAACTCTTGAATTTGTATCATCCTCCTTTGACCACTTAATTTGAGGTCAAGGTTAAGAGCTTTGATTGCCCAAAAAGCTTTGTACTCTAACTCGATTGGCAAGTGGCATGCCTTCCCATATACAAGTTTGTAAGGAGAGGCTCCTATGGGAGTCTTATAGGCCGTCCTATAAGCCCAAAGAGCGTCATCAAGCTTCATGCTCCAATATTTACGAGTCTTGTTTACAAATTTCTCAAGAATTTGTTTGATCTCTCTATTTGAAACTTCAACTTAACCGCTTGTTTGAGGATGGTATCCTAAGCCGGTTCTATGTTGAACACCTTATTTGGTCAAAAGGGATGCAAACTTCTTTTCATGAAAATGCGTTCCTCCATCACTTATGATTGCTCTAGGGACTCCGAATCTTGGGAAGATTATCTTCTTGAAGAGCTTAGTGACCGTTTTTGCATCATCGGTTGGGGTGGAAATTGCCTCCACCCACTTTGAGACGTAGTCTACGGCCACAAGGATATATTTGTTTCCCTTGGATGTCACGAACGGCCCTTGGTAGTCAATACCCCAAACGTCGAAGATATCTACCTCTTGTATGCCCCTTTGTGGCATTTCATTTCTCCAAGAGATATTCCCCGTCCTTTGACAAGCATCACAATGAAGGATGAATTCCCTTGTATCTTGGAACATCGTAGGCCAATAGAAGCCCGATTGAAGAATTTTTGCAATGGTTCTCCTTGCTCCATGGTGTCCACCGTAAGGTGATGAGTGGAATCCTTCCAAGACTCCTTGAATTTCCCATTGAGGGATGCACCTCCGGTAGAGCCCATCACTACACTCCTTGTAAAGATTTGGGTCATCCCAAAAGTACCTCTTTACTTCGAATAAGAACCTCTTTCTTTGGTTGTAGTTTAAGTTTGGAGGGAGTACTCTTCCAACAATATAGTTGGGATAATCGGAAAACGATGGGGTGATATGTCTCTCAAGTTGTGTTTGAATAGCCATCAAGATATCATCGGGGAAGGAGTCATTGATTGGTGCTTCTCCTTCTTCATCATGAAACCGGATCCTTGACAAGTGATCCGCTACTACATTCTCGGCTCCTTTCTTGTCTCTTATTTCTAAGTCAAATTCTTGAAGAAGAAAAATCCATCTCAACAACCTTGGTTTTGCCTCTTTCTTTATTAAGAGATGTCGGAGAGCACGGTGATCCGAAAAGACAATCACTTTGGATCCAAGTAAGTAGGAACGGAATTTGTCCAAAGCATAGACAATGGCAAGAAGCTCTTTCTCGGTGGTATCATAGTTCACTTGGGAATAATCTAGAGTATTCCTTATATATTAGATGGCATGTAGAGCTCTCCCTACCCGTTGGCCTAGAACCGCTCCAACGACGTAGTTACTAGCATCACACATAATCTCGATCGGTAGTTCCCAATTTGGAGGTTGAATGATCGGTGCCGAGATTAGCGCTTCTTTAATTCTATTAAAGGCTTTAACACACTCATCAGTGAAATGGAATTGGGCATCTTTAAATAAGAGTTGAGTGAGGGGTTTCGCAATTTTTGAGAAATCTTTTATGAAACGGCGATAGAAACCCGCGTGACCTCGAAAACTTCTCACCCCTCTAACATTCACGGGAGGTGGGTGTTTCTCTATCACCTCAACCTTACTTTTATCGACCTCAATGCCCTTTTCCGAGATTAAATGACCCAAAACAATTCCTTCATTGACCATGAAGTGACACTTTTCCCAATTTAAAACAAGACTAACGTCTTCACATTTTTGCAATACAAGAGAAAGATTATGCAAACATGAGTCAAAGTCTTTTCCATAAATGCTAAAATCATCCATAAAAACTTCCATTATGGTCTCTAGGTAATCGGAGAAGACACTCATCATGCATCTTTAAAAAGTGGCAGGGGCATTACACAAGCCAAAGGGCATCCTCCTATATGCAAAAGTGCCATAAGGACATGTGAAGGTGGTCTTGTGTTGGTCATCGGGGTGTACAGGGATTTGAAAGAATCCCGAATACCCGTCAAGGTAGCAAAAGAACTTGTTAGAGGCTAGCCTCTCAAGCATTTGGTCAATGAATGGTAGGGGAAATGATCCTTTCTTGTTGCGGAATTCAATTTTCGATAGTCAATACACATACGCCAATCGGTGATCTTCCTTGTGGGTATTAGCTCATTCTTTTCATTTGTCACCACCGTGGTACCTCCTTTCTTAGGTACCACTTGAACGGGGCTAACCCACAAAGAGTCCGATATGGGATATATGATTCCCGCATCAAGTAATTTCATAACCTCTCCATTAACAACTTCTTGCATGTGGGGGTTTAATCTCCTTTGAGATTGAATGGTAGGTCTATGGTCCTCCTCTAGATGAATTCTATGAATACAAAAGTTGGGACTTATCCCCTTAAGGTCATCTAGACTATAACCTATAGCCTTTTCATGTTGTTTCAACACATCAAGCAATTTTCCCAATTGGTTTTCATCAAGTTTGTCATTAACAATCACAGGTTTGGTCTTAGATTCATCAAGGTAAGCATATTTCAAATTTGGGGGAAGGGGTTTTAAAGTTGGGACTTGTATCTTTCTCTCCTCCCTTGAAGGTTCATTGAGAACTTGCTCCATTTCCATTAGACACTCCATTCTCATGGCATGTTCAATTTGTTCTTCAAGCTCATCAATCTCGTCATACTCAAATTCCATGACAAATTCTTCTTGCCCTTCGGCTTGTAAGATGTCTTCTATGATTGCTTGCTCTTGTTCTATAGGTTGATATGCTTCCACAAGGATGTTATGTACTAATTCGGATTGCTCATGAGTAAGTTCTTTGTTACCTAGAGCGGCCTCAAAAAGATCTACCTCTAACTCCCAATGCATATTTTTGGCCTCGCTTGCTTCCAAGGCTTCCAATGCTTGCATGGGGTCTTTGAAGAAAGGTATACTCAAGTGGTCCTCAACAAAACAATCTATAATATCCATCTTGCAAAATATCGAACAACTTGAAAACAATTAGAACAAACCTTGGGGAGCTTTACTTCCCCAAGGCAAAGAAAGAGACAACTAATAACAATCAAAGAAAATCAAATCAAGTTAACACCGTCCCCGGCAACGGCGCCATTTTTGGTCGGACTCACTTGGAGCTTAGATTTCGGTTACTTGTCGTTAGGAGCACCTAGACCAAAACAATATTTATAACTTCACAAATAACTCTACTATTAGTAAAGAGGCAAGTAAAGGTCGGATCCCAAGGGACGGGTATTGATGTAGGATTTTCGATTGCAAGTAGCGGCGTCTAGGGGTGTCACAATTCGGGTTGAGATAAGAAGTTCACTAAACTAAATAACAATTAAAGTAAACAAGCAAGATGACTAAAATGGGATGTAAATAATTGATTAAAAGCACTAGGGTGTCATGGGGTCATAGGGGATTCATGGGAATTGATCATACAAACATATCCTCAAATTATAAGCAAGCAATTATTGTTGTGATAGGATCGAGTTGGCTTATTTCTTACAATCCTAGGAAGGTTTGGGTCCCGGAGCCGAATTGATTAGATTGTACAACACCTACAAGTCGACTTAATCCTCCCTACTCAACAATATGCATGGTCTAATGAGACTCGAGTTGGTTTATGTCTTACAAGTCTCATTGAAAAGGTAAGTGATGGGTAAAAAATGCAAGGATTCATAGGCTCGCATTTCATTAAACATAACATGTGCATAAGTTGAGATCACAACAAGCAAGCAAATAAATTATGAAATCATATTAAATTAAGCATGAATCATCCTCCATGTTGGTTTCCCCTAATTACTCATTAACCCTAGTTAAGAAAACTACTCACTCATTATCAAGTTTAACATGTTAACAAGGTTGTCAATCATATTAACAAAGCAAAACATGATGAATAAATGAAGATGATTAACAATAATTAAAAAGGGATTAAGAGAGTTATACCTAATGATGATTCCAAATAATAATGCAATTAATAAAAGAAGTACTTGATGATTGATGGAAGGTTGTCAATCTCCCAATAAACCCAAATAATCTTCAACTACCCAAAATAAAAGATGAACAAAAGAGAGATTAAGGAAATGAGATTTGTATTAATATTTGATTAGAAGTTGATTACAAGATTAAGAAGAGATTAGAATTATATAAACTACACTAAAGATTGATAAGATGAACATCATTAATCTAATTAGACTAATGGGGTATTTATAGAGGGGATTAGGTACACAAATTAGGGTTTACTAAGGGCTTAAATGACGATTAAGTCCTTGAGGAATCGCTCCTCTCAGAAAATATGCGGGTCTCCTTTTAGCCGGTCTTTCAAAAATATGTGCATCTTTCTTGGAGCAAGAAGAGGACGTGTGAGTCTGTAACACAATTCGAGCGTCCAAGGGTCGGGACGAGCGGATTCTCAGGTGGCTGGACGAGCGTCTGGGTAGCTTGGACGAGCGTCCTGGGAGGCTTCTGGACGGGCGTCCTGGGAGGCTGGACGAGCGGATTCTGGCATTTTTGGACGAGCGTCCTGCCTGGTTGGATAAGCGGATCTTGTCCCAGCCATCCTTTTCTTCTTTTCTTCTTCTCTTCTCCCAACAATCCTTCGGGATTTTGTCGGGGATACAAGGATTTCTTCATCATTGCCCATCTACTATAATATGTACAAAGGCCTTCTAGTCTTGTCTTCTCTTTGATGCTTGGTCATTAGATTCGATCAATTTAGCTCTATTTTGCCATGAAAATGCAAGGTTTGCACTCCTCTCCTACCAAGGAAACAAAACCTCAAAGAATATGTAAAACAAAGGACTAAAGATAGTAAATGACCCAAATATGCACCAAAAATCATAGGAACGAGGCTAATTCGGGGACTAAATATGCTCAAATAATGGTCACATCAAGTATAAGATGTTGAGTTGGATTTATGGTTGATTTGCATGCAAGACGGAAATTAAACATCCATTTACCGTGTTAGGTTTATGGTGCATAACGCGGTCCATTTGTCTTAGTAAGGCATTGTGCAAATGTGATTTTTGAATGAGCAAATAGTCATCTGATCCGTCCTATATCCGGGTTGGCCGGAGTCGGGATCGTCCTAGACTAATGATGGAAAGGGACCAGACCCTGCACCAGGTGGCCACATGAGGCACGAGCCTATTGGCGGTGCAAGGGAGTCTCCCCTGGTTTTGAAAATAAGAAAGAAAAGGTCTGTTTAGGCGCGGGTCAGTCGACGGTTATATGCCGTGCTCTGACCATTTGAAAAACGTTTATAAAATGTGTTGAAAAGTGGGTATTTAAACCCGTTTTGGTTTGAAAGGGTCGTTTAGACCGTATTTGTTGATTTGAGGATCGAGACTCGAATAATCATTATTATTTTGATGATATTCGGTGTCGGGTTCGACTTGACATGGATAGTTTTGAGAATGATCATGAACTAATTGTTTTAAGTTCATCTGAATATAATTAGTCGATACTCATCATCGTACCCGGGTAAAAATCCGGCATGGTATGTGGAACCAAGGATGACTTTGTGTTGGTGACTAATATGTTTATTTTGGAAATATAAAGAAATGATGAAAGGCTTTAAAATATCTCTCAAAATGTAAAGAAATGAAATAAAAGGCTTTAAAATACCTTTTAAATGTTATTAACCAAATATTATCACCGGAACACGGATTAAACTGTCATGGTATTAAGAACCAAGGGTGAAAAATGTTTTATGGTTAAAATTTGTAAAAATAAATAAAAGGGTTTGAAAACATTTGAAATGGTAAAAACCGATTACAAATATGAAAATAGATTAATGAGGAAGGACGAGAACAAACACGGTTGAGTTCTGACTTGGGCACCCCATTGAGGCGCGGGCCTCTGTGCAGAACAAGGGGCTTCTGCCTCAGGCCAAAACTCAGTTTTGGCTCGTCTATCCTATGTTTTGGATCGTGTTATGCATGTTTTAGCATGTTATGGTCATAAAACAAGCAAAGACATGATAAAAGAAGGATTTTTACACCCTCATACTTACATGTTTGGTTATGGCGAGAAACAGACGTAAGTGTAACAATCGTTTGGTCGGAAAAGACTCGGTTTAAAACCGTTTTGGTAAGTAAAAAGAGCGTTTTATTAAGATTAGTGACGGTGTAGTGGTCGAAATGGTCGGTCAAGTGATTTAATGCATGATGACGGTACCAAACAATGTGTAAGGCTTGTATTTACGATCGGTAGGTCGTAAATACACGTCGGATTGTGACTTAAGAAGTCGAGTCGAGAATTTTAAGGGAGAAAAGAGGGGGCGGACACTCGTGTAAGTTCTCAAATGGGGGCATTTGAGGGGTATTTATAGGAAAATGAGTGGTTGTGTGAGTTTTGAGCGACGTGGCCACCTGGGCTGCTCAAAGAGAGGCGAGCCACGTCGCGGGTCTTCGAGTTATCCTGTCACTTTCACACAAGTACAATCATGATTTGTTCTATCCTAGGATTTTTAGTCACATGTTTGGTACTTGACCATTCATGAATCCGGGAAATCTTAGTATAGAAGGTTTGAAATGGTTTGTTTTTGTGGTTGACTCGGGTTGACTCGTTGTTGGAGTCGGGATTTGAATTTTTGAGTCGGTTTTTGGTCCGGTGTCGGTTTTGACTCTAGTTAGTGTCATTGAGACCCCGTCGTCGTGCATTAAACACTCCAGGTACTTTTGAAAAGTTTTGAAATGTTTTATTTTCGAAATCGTTTTAAGTTTTCCTACGTAAAGTTGTACACAAACTGTCGATCAAACGCCGCGATTCCAAAACATGTTGTAGTCCGATAATCATCGGGTGTTTGTTGGAGTCTCAGCAGATACTGGGTATCTACACATTTGCATTTTAGTGTAGTTTGCATTTAGGAAAAATCTAAAAAATTTTAGAGAATTGTGTTGCTTTTTGCTTGCTTCTTAGCCTACTTTTGTCATGAAAATTGTGTTTTATGCCTTCTTTCTTATCCTAATGATAGCTTATAGCAAATGATTCTTTCTTATTTGATGGGATAATTGCTACATGGGGATGTCTTGACATAGTGGGTGGAAGACGAAATCGAACCATTAGGCTTGATCTTGATTTTTGGCAAGCTACAATATGGTAAGGTAGAGCCTCCTAGGCCGATGCATTCCATTTCCGGTCTCACTTAGGTGAGTGTAGGTCTCCTTATGGTGTGTGTTAAATCAATAACGCACAAGTATGGTCTTGATTTCATCTCTTTATAAGCATTGCATTCATTTGTTGTTAGCATTTTGGAGTCATTCACATGATTATAATTGCCTATTTGAACTCTTTTCACAAAATTTATCCTTAGCTACATATAAAAATTGCCTACCATGTTAGAGCTAGTAGCTTTGATTAGTTGTGTTTGGGTGCTCATTTGGGATTTGTTCTATCTTTAAATATCATTGTGAGCTTGGTCTTAATGCTCTTGAAAAGGGAAAAAAAGTGAAAGAAAAAAAATGAAAGAAAAAAAAAATGATGAATGATGAAAAATGATGGAAGAAGAAATAAAAAGAAAAAAAAGATGTGAAAAAGCATGAAATGAAGAAAAAGCATGGTTTTGTATTGAGAAAAAGAAGAAGAAGTAGAATTAAGAAATTCTCATGTTTTATTATCATCTTTTGGAGAATTTTCTTATGGTTTGCTTTTAAATATTGGGTTTAGTTTTGGGATTGAGCATCCTTACATTTGGTTGTTGCTAGCTTGATTTAGCTCCACATACCATAAATCATTTGTTCCCCTTTCTTAACCATTACATATTGCCTTCTTCTTACCCTTGGCTTCCTTTACATGCTTGCATTTGAATATTTTTGACTTGTAGTTTTGAAATGATTACCAAATTATATTGCGGGCACACTCTTATGAGTCGAGAATAGGTGAGTGGGACTCACATAAAAATCCTTTTACTATAATTTAGTGATGAGTGAATTGAGAGAGTCCAAAGTCAAAAAGATCGTGCAAGAGCCGAAAAGATCATTCCGTCATGTAAATCTCATCCATGTTTTTGCATTATTCCTTATGCCCATGTTGTTTCGGGTTTTGAATCATTATGCTTAGCTTGTTTTAGGATATTGCAATTGATGGATATGGTTTCTTGCTTAGGGACAAGCAAGAGTTTAGCTTGGGGGAGTTTGATGTGTCCATTTTATATAGGATTTTACCCCTCATTTTAGCTCGATTTTTATTGAATATCACACTTTTATTAGTGTTTTTATGAGCTAATCTTGTGCTCTAGGTGTGTTGCTTGTATTTGTTGCATTGTTTAGGAAATTGAGCATTCAGTAGCTTATTCCCGTCATTTTAGCAAACACCTAAGTTCACTAAGCTAAGTGGAAGCAAGTATGATGACAAGTAGAAGATTGAAGCCCAAAACAAAGGAATGAAAGTCAAGCCCAAAAGGAATTCCAAAGACCAAGTCAATTAGGAACTTAGGATGCCAAATGAAGCATTTATCCGGGTGATTTAAGGAGCATTAATCACAAACATTGGATCCCCTTAGCATTTAATCAAGAATTTAGGGGGCGTTTGGTTCAATAGCATGGAATGGAATGGATTGGAATATGAATCCATAATAGTATGGGGTTCTAAATCCATTCCCTCATAAACTTGTTTGGTTCATCTTAAATTGTAAAAGGGTGGAATGGAGTTTGATACCAAGGGTGGAAGTTGGGTATGAGATTCTAGGGAGATGGAATGGAGTTAGAATCCATTGGGTATCTAACTCCATTCCAAAAGACTCTAACCAAACATTGGAATGGAGCAAATCCATTCCAATCCATTCCAAGAGAGTCAACCAAAATATAGCCGGATTCACTCGGCCCCGATCGGGGTGGCCTGTCCCCGATCGGGGTTTGCTTGCCCAAGGACTTTTAAGTTATGTCCCTATTACACTATAAATAGGGTCCTTAATCCGTCATTGTAGGATATCTTTCCTTACGTCATTTTACACTCCTTTAGCCTTAAGCATACAAATTATCTCTTAGTTTTCATATTAGTTTTAATATTGTTAAGCATTTGGTTCTTGTTGAACAATTTGGTTTAAGCATTTGGTTCTTATTTCAATACAATCTTTCCATTGTCATTTGGGTTTCATTTGTTATTCTTGTTCAAAGTTCCAAGTTCCTTTTGTTACGGTAATTTCAATCCTTATTCATTTTGTATCGCATTCTTCGTTATTGTTATTTCATAGTTTCCGTCATTGCTTTTAGCATTACAATATTTAGTTGGTTACTACATTCTATTAGCACTAGTTTATCGATCATTAGCATGTTATTTTACCATTCTTATATTTATCATTTCACTAAGTTACATGTTATTTCTATTTAGTTTATTTATAATTTATAATGTTTCATTTAGTTATATTTACATTGTTATCATGTTTATCAATTCACAGATTGGTGTTAGTTTCATTTCCGACATGAGTGAGTAGTTCCATTTGTCTAGGGATTAGGGAAGCCATGCATGATTAATATTTGTAAATGCTAAATTAGGTTGATGTAATATTGTCTATTTGTTTTTATCACATGTTTGCATCGTCATGATTAATCTTTGTTTAGTGGCCATATTCATCGATTAAGTTTGTTAATTCGTTTTATAAGTCGAGAGGCACGGAATCGAATTAGACTAAGCATGTGTTAGTAGGAAGACCTAGTCATAACGAGAGTTCTCTAGGACCCAGTCTATGGTTGACAATAAGGCGAGAGGTGGTTGTCTTAAGCCTAAACAATTGACAATGTTATTTATTCCAAGTTTAACATGAACATCTATATACAATTGCATGTGCGACCCGACTCCCCTAGACTCTTTTAATCATATATTTTTACATCGTTTAATTTGTTAATCACCAAACCAAAAAACCAATCAATCGTAATCGACCTTGATATAAGTCTATTCATAGCTTTTCATAACGCAATTCTCATTTCCTTGTGTTCGACCCCTCGTACTACATTAAATTGTGTCAAGGGAAATTTATCTTTGATTAGGTGTGCGACAAAGCCTATCACATGTCGATTTAATTCGAGTTCGATGATAAAACGGTTGAGCAAATACATTTTACATGTTTACTTACAAAACTATTCATGTCAAGCTTGCAAATCCAAAGCCGACAACGAATATCATCAACATAATGATGAATACTCCGAGTCATACTTAATACTTGGATACAAACGCGGTCTTAATGACCTTTTCCACAAAAGCGGTTTTAAAAACCTTTTAAAACGATTTTAACAGCCTTTTGAAAAACCAGAAGGTTCACGTGGGCTGCCGTCTGACCCGCATCCCAATACCCTTCTGTTCTTCATCTTTTAAAAAACCAGGGGGAGCCTCTTACACCGCCCATAGGCTCGCGCCTCAAAGGCTGTCTGGCACTGCTTCTGACTCATTTTCAGCATTTTTCTAGAACGATCTTGATTTCGGTTAACCCGAATACATGACGGATCAGATTGACGAGTTTATATTTTACACTTCATATTTTAAAGCACCCTTTTTAGACAAATGGATCGTGTTAGCACCGTAAACCTAACTTGGTAAATGGATGTTTAATTTCCGTCTATGCATGCAAATCAACTCTTAAATCCAACTCGACATCAATTACTTGATACTTGGATAAACAACCGACATAGAAAATTTCACATGTTGGGTTTAAACTTGTGGATCCGCATTCATGCATTTTACCCGTTTTATCAACTTTTGCACTTAACCAACCAAGATCGATCAATAGAGGTCGCTTCCACTGGTGGGATTGGGTGTCCGATTAAAGGGCTTCCCAATACATACCCTCACCTCTTACTCAGAACCTTTGGATAGTGGATGGCCTTATCCAGGACGTACAAGAGTCATTTAAGCGATAGGATGCTAAAAGAGGGATGAATCTTTATCTTTAGTACCTATGTCAAGCACTGCTTTGTGCTTCGTTTGACCGAGGTATAAAGTGGATTTTGATAGGTTTCCAGGCATCCCATAATTTCTTGGTGGCGACTCCGAACATCTCTGCATCGTTTTCGAGACCTTCATCGAGACGAAACCGACCGATCTAAAGCGATCTGGTCGAAAGCATTTCTACTTCCCTGAACACGACTTTCAGACCGCTCCATGTCCGCAGGTCGGCGTGTAGGTGGAATATGTCCACAGGTGGGTATTTTGTGTGTTTGACTCGTGTTGAGTCAAAATTTGAATTTTTAGTCGGTTTTTGGCCCGGTGTCGGTTTTGACTCTAATTAGTGCCATTTTAATGAAAATGGCATGATAAAACCATTTATTGCATTATTTTACATATTCGAGACTCGGGTTGACTCGGGTTGCGGGTTTCTGAGTCGGTTTTGGGTCTGAAGACGGCTTTAACTCTAAATAGTGTTGTTTTAATGCAAATGAAGTTAGAAACCCATTTTTGAAATTATTTTTCATATACGAGTAATGCATTAAACCGTATCATGTATAGGGAATCCATGCACGCATATCAAAACACGTTGTAGTTCGATCATCATCGGGTGTTTTTTGGAAGATGCAGATGCCGGGTATCTACAGCGTCACTTGTGTCAGTGTCTCTATGTTAATTTTTGCATGTAAGGCGGTGGTCCTGGGAGGATTTTCTTGATGAAATGGGTGTCCTTTGTTGGTTTTCTTGGTGCATGCTTGACTATTGCGACTTTTGATATGTGTTAGTTAAATCCGTCACTTTTTTATGTTGGTGGGAGGTCATGGTGGATGGGTCTTCCTTTTTTAGATGTGCCTGGTAGGGGATGAATCGGGATTTTGGCAATGTTGTTGGTTTGGTCGGATGCGGTGGTTTCCGTTTCTAGTTGATGTTTGTTTTTTTTTTTTACCTTGTTTACTATTCTTTCAAATAAAAACTTTCTCTATTTTTATCTTCCTAGCTTTAGTTGTGTTGTTCTGCTTCATATTTAGTTACGGGTTAATAAGGAAGTTCGTAACTTTACATCCGGTGTGTATTGTGTCCATCTCCCTCTGTCCTATTGAGTTGGTTTTGGTTTGGGAGCTGATCAAGCGGCTTTTCCTATTCCTCCCTATCTTCTTACTCACTTTTCTTGGCTACGAGTTTCTTGTCTGTAGGGACTGTTTTCCAAAGTGTAGGAGTTTTATCTCCTTTGGAGGTAGGCTTTCATGGTCTACATTCCGCCTTTCCTTTCTACGTCCTTGTGGTGTAAGTGCACTTTGTTCATGGTCGTGACCTCTTGTGAGGGTTTAGTTTTCGATACTTGTCGTTAGGAGTGCCTAGAGCAAAACACAATTTATAACTCCACAAACAACTCTACAATTAGTAAAGAGGCAAGTAAAGGTCGAATCCCAAGGGACGGGAATTGAGATGAGATTTTCAATTGCAACTAGCGGTGTCTAGGGGTGTCACAATTTGGGGTTTGAAGTAGAAGATCACTAAACTAAAATAGCAATGAAAGTAAACAAGCAAGATGATTAAAAGGGGGTGTAAACAATTGATAAAAGGCACTAGGGTGTCATGGGGTCATAGGGGATTCATGGGAATTGATCATACAAACATATTCTCAAATTATAAGTAAGCAATTATTGTTGTGATGGATCGAGTTGGTTTATATCTTACAATCCTAGGAAAGTTTGGGTCCCGGAGCCGAATCGATTAGATTGTACAACACCTACAAGTCGATTTAATCTTCCTTACTCAACTATATGCATGGTCTAATGAGACTCGAGTTGGT
This sequence comes from Silene latifolia, assembly GCF_048544455.1. Taxonomy (NCBI): domain Eukaryota; kingdom Viridiplantae; phylum Streptophyta; class Magnoliopsida; order Caryophyllales; family Caryophyllaceae; genus Silene; species Silene latifolia. The sequence goes on from NC_133528.1 coordinate 58,729,287, forward strand.
TTATGTCTTACAAGTCTCATTGAAAAGATAGGTGATGGGTAAAAAATGCAAGGATTCATAGGCTCGCATTTCATCAAACATAACATGTGCATATGTTGAGATCACAACAAGCAAGCAAATAAACTATGAAAACATATTAATTTAAGCATGAATCATCCCCCATGTTGGTTTCCCCTAATTATCCATTAACCCTAGCTAAGGAAACTACTCACTCATTATCATATTGAGCATGCTAGCAAGGTGGTCAATCATACCAACAAAGTAAAACATGATGAATAAATGAAGATAATTAACAATAATTAAAAAGGGATTAAGAGAATTATACCTACTAATGATTCCAATAATAAAGCAAAGAGTAATAGAAGTACTTGATGATTGATTGGGAGGTTGTCAATCTCCCAATAACAACCCAAATAATCTTCAATTACCCAAAATGAAAGATGAACTAAAAGAGATTAAGGAAATGAGATTTGTATTAAAACTTGATTAAATGTTGATTACAAGATTAAAGAGAGATTTGATTGAAATTAACTACACTAAAGATTGCTAAGAAGAACATGCTAATCTAATTAGACTAATGGGGTATTTATAGTGGGGATTAGGTACATAGATTAGGGTTTACTAAGGGCTTAAATGACGATTAAGTTCTTGAGGAATCGCCGGTCTCAAGGGAGACCCGGTCTCCTTTTCGCCGGTCTTAGAAAAATATGCGCATCCTTCCTTGAATCATGTAGAAGACGAAATAGCTGACACACAATCCGAGCGTCCAGGGTACGGGACGGGCGGATTGTGGATGTTTTGGACGAGCGGATTGTTGGGGTGGACGGGCGGATTGTGGTGGTTCTGGACGGGCGTCCAGCTGAGGAAGACGCTCAGATTGCCCTTGCTGGACGGGCGGATTGTGGGCAATCCGCTCGGATTGTCTGACAGCTTCTTCCTTTCTTCTTTTCTTCCTTTCTTCCTTTCTCTTCATAAAATCCTTGAGAATTTCCTCGGGGATGCAAGGATCTTTTCTCATCATTGCCCATCTACTATAGTATGTACAAAGGCCTTCTAGTCATGTCTTCTCTATGATGCTTGGTCATTGAATTCAATCAATTTAGCTTCATTTTGCCATGAAAATGCAAGGTTTGCACTCCTTTCCTACCAAGGAAACAAAACCTCAAAGAATATGCAAAACAAAAGACTAAAGACAATAAATGACCCAAATATGCACTAAAAAGCATGGGAACAAGGCTAATTCGGGGACTAAATATGCTCAAATTATGGTCACATCAAATATCCCCAAACCGAACTTTTGCTCGTCCCGAGTAAAGAGGTGACAAAGACTAGGACCGTTATTTAAACTAACCTAATAACATAGCCGATATGAGACAATTAGCGGGTCTCCCTCCGCCCCTTCAACTCACAACAAGACAACCATGAGGTAGGATGCCTTCTTGCAAGGCAAGGTGGGTCTTGCCAAAATGGCGACACATCCAAACATTAAAGCACACAAAATCAAGTAATGGATGCATCTACAAAAGAATAGCCACTTTCCTCATCTAAGTGGCGGAAATTATCTACAAGGGAAGCAATTCAAGGGTACACACTCCTTCATAGATGCAATTTCTTCAAACTACTAAGCCTAGAAGGATACCAATAAATCACCTCCAAGTTGTGTCAAGCTAGGGTACCTTTGTCCTCAATCGTTAAATGCTTTTGTCAAGAGTAGACTCCCTATGGTGTTAGAAACACTGGAGGATCGCGGAATTCCCCCTCTTGCCTAGACAAGAAGAAGGGTCGTCCTCTCTCTACCATGCACAAAAATGGATATGATGGATAAAGGGATCAATAGATATTTGAGTTTCATTTTGGGAGTTTGTTTTTGTTGTTGTTTTTCCCCCCCAACTTCTTGTGGCATATAACATTTGAGAACACTTTCTTTTGCCATTTCTTTTTTATTTTTGGCTTTTCAACACTTGACGACTTTCAACTTTTTGCATTTTCTTTGAAATATTTTCAAAGTCACCCCATATGTAGTGAGGGTGCCTTATATTTGAAGCATTAGGAGTCTATTTTTGCTCCTCTTTTCATTTGATGCATTTTGCAAACTTTCTTTCACTTTTCATTTCATTGAACTCAAATCAATTTCTTTTTGTGCCCATTCCCTTTGATGACAAAAATGTGGTAGAACATGGATGATGGATGCATGCATGGTTTCAAGGGTCACCTTGGAATAAACGGTGGCCAAGGAGTTATCACACCACAAGGTACTCTTGACTAGGCCTTAATCCATGGGTCAAAGGATACTAGCATGACACATCCTAGGGTGTTTTACAAGTATTCTAACAAGCAAAGTCTCAAGAAGAAAAAGCATCTACTAGGGCCTATATACACTTGTCAAGCTTCCCAAGTAGACGGTTTCGCAAAATTTCTAACATGCAACTACATGCCATGATGCAACTAACACATATACATCCTAATGCAAATGGTTCTACCAACTAATATGCCATATAATCTAAATGCAAGTCCTAAATTCACATTGTTTATATTGTTCTGTTTGCACCGAATAGATTTTCTTATGCAAAAATATGAGCTATTCATTATGGAGCCTAATGAGTCCTTAGATAGCATGTCTGCAAGGTTTTCAAGCATTATAAACGAACTGAAAAACCTAGGTAGAAAATTCAGTATAGAGGACATTACTAGAAAGGTTCTTAGGAGCCTTACTAAGAAGTGGCGTGCTAAGGTCACTGCAATGGAGGAATCACGAGATCTTGAAACCCTATCCTATCAAGAACTCATTGGTGCTCTCATGGCCCATGAAATTACTCTTAACAAAGATGACGCTGAACCAAGTCGCAATAAGAGTATGGCCTTAAAGAGTGAAGAAGTTGACTCTGAACTAGAGGATGAAACTGTTCTGTTTGCACGCCGTTTCAAAAATAAGATATTTCGAAACAAACAAACAAAATCATCCTACAACAACAACAACAAATCGTCCAACAAAAAGGTTACTGAATCAAAATCATCTTTCGCAAATAGAGGTTGCTTCAAGTGTGGAGAATCTGGTCATATGATCAAAGATTGTCCAACATGGGAGAAGATAAAGGATAAGACAAAGCGTGAGAAGACAAAGAGAGAATTCAAGCAAGTTATGATGGCTTCGTGTTGGGGAGACCTTGACTCAGAAGATGACGAGGAATCTGAAGACGACGAAGTAGCAAACCTTTGTCTCAGCAGTGTTAGTCTTGACCTAATCTCCGACTGCGACGATGAAAGCACAAAATCACATTCAAACTATTGCTGTCTCGGAGAATCAGACGAAGATGACGATGAAGAGGTTGGTTACCTTGAGCTTAAAAAACGCGTTAAGAAATTGTCTAAAAGTGCTTTAATTGAATTCTTTGAACAATCTCTTGATAAGTGTCACGAACAGGATTTGGAATTGAAAGATCTAAAGGAACAGATTCTCGAAATCGCAGAAGAGAATCATATCCTCAAGGCTAAAGCTAAGAAGTTGAAATCTAAAGTTATAGCTGAGAAAGCAACAACATTAGATTCTACTATGGCTGAAAGAAGGAATTAGAGTCCAAAGTTATAGCTAATGAAGCTATAACTTCCGACCTAAAGCTTAACATCAAGCACCTTCAAGCCAAAGTTATAGCTAATGAAGCTATAACTTTAGAACTTAGAAAAGCCAAAGAACTTTTGGAAGCTAAGGTCACATCTGATGAAGCAGTGATCTTAAACTAAACGAAAGAGATAGATTCTCTTTCAAAGCAATTAAAGGAATCTAAAACCGATATGGTCAATGTTAAGAAACAACACACCGATGTTGTGTTCATTCTTAACAAACAATTCCAAGACTTTCATGATAACTTTAAAAAGGACAATGATGTAGATCACACGAAATGTCAAGAGGAAATTAAAAACCTAAAAGACTTACTTCTACACGCTAGAAAGGTCCATGATAAGTGGGAAGGTAGCACAAAAGTCCTAAACTTCCTAACAAAACAATCTGACAATAATATGAAGATGGGATTAGGACATGAGTGCTACAGCCGTAGAGATCACTCTAAATGCAAATCAACACCTTCGGATTTTGATTTCAGAAAAAGGAAGTATGCTGATCTTCCTTGAATACCTGATTTACAATTACTGTGGTCATACGGGTCACATCCAAATCAATTGTGTCAAAAAGGCTCATGATATACGAAAAAATGCCGAACATGCTAAAACTGTTGACGCAGTTGACGAGGATAAGGAAACCCCCACTAACGAACCTAACGAAGAAAGGAACAATAAATTTCGTTGGTTCTATGAAATGGCCTTTGACTACACCAAGAAACCTAGCACCTCACAAAACCCTTGTCGATCTCAACCTAGTAAACCTACTTACAAGGGAAATAGTCGTGAAAGACCTAGAGAAATTCCTAGACCTAGAGAAAACCCTAACCCTAGAACTCCTCCCAAGCCAAATAAACCAAGGGTTAGAAAAACGGTTATTAGACAAATCTGGATTCGAAAAGATCTAGTATATAGAGTAACTAATCATAAGGGACCCAACTTAGCTTGGGTACCTAAAAACTGTATCTAATCCTTTATGCAGGAAGAAGTGAAAGAAAACAATCAATGGTATCTTGATAGTGGATGCTCAAGACACATGACCGGAGATAAGAACCTGTTTCTTTCACTCAAGCCCTTTAATGGAAGAAAAGTGACGTTCGGGGACAATAAAAAAGGAAAAATAATCGGCATTGGCAGAATCGGAATTTCTAAATCTCATGCAATCAGTGATGTCTATCTCGTGAACGGTCTAAAGCATAACTTACTAAGCATATCTCAACTATGCGACAAAGGTAACAAAGTAGTTTTTCATACTAATAGTTGTCGCATTATTATTGAAGGAACTAGCAATGTTATTCTAGAAGGCCTCAGGAAAAGAAATGTTTATATGGTAGATTTAAATGCTGTGCCTACTAACTCTTTTTCATCCATGAAAGTCACACTTGATGATTCTTGTTTATGGCATAAACGCTTTGGTCACATTAGCTCACTAACCTTGAACAAACTCAAGAAGTGGGACTTGGTTGAGGGGTTACCTAAGATCAAGTTCAACCAAGAAAAGATGTGTGACACGTGTGCAAGGTGCAAACAAGTAAGATCATCGTTCAAACCGAAAAGAGTAGTAAGCACAAATCAAGCCTTGCAATTGGTACACATGGATTTATGTGGACCAATGAAGGTAAGGAGTAGAGGAGGATCCAGGTACGTCTTTGTTCTTGTAGACGACTACTCAAGGTATGTATGGCCTATCTTCCTTCATTCAAAAGACGAAACATTTGATGAATTCGATTTTCTTATGAAACGGGTTCAAAATAAATATAAGACTAATCTAGTATCTATTCGTACGGATCATGGCACCGAATTTGACAATCAAACTTTTATAGAATATTGTAGAGTTAATAGTGTAGGGCATAATTTTTCTGCACCAAGAACTCCTCAACAAAACGGTGTTGTTGAACGTATGAATAGAACTTTAGAAGATATGGCACGTACAATGCTTTTGTGTAGTGGTTTACCTCGTAACTTTTGGGCTGAAGCCATTAGTACTTCTTGCTACATCCATAATCGTGCTATGATCCGACCTATTCTTAAGAAAACCCCCTATGAACTCCTTAGAGGTCGAAAACCTAATATCTCCCATCTTCGTTGTTTTGGGAGTAAATGTTTTGTACACAATAACGGTAAAAACAGGTTAAGTAAGTTCGACCCTAGGAGTGATGAGGCGATTTTCCTAGGATATTCAGATCATAGCAAGGCTTACAAAGTCTTTAATAAAAGAACTCTCTGTATTGAAGAAAGTGTCCACGTTATTTTTGATGAAGATAACGTGTTTGATAAGCCTTTACAGGATGAGGAAGAAGACTTAGATGAACCCGACTTTCGTCTTTCAAGAGACGATCCCCCGGAATTGGAATTGGAGGACAATGAGATTGAGGGAACGAATGATGAACTTGATCGTTCTCCAAAAGATAAAAAGGAGAAAAACAAAGTTATAGTTGATGATATTATAACATTGACTCAAGACAAGAACTCCCAAACCAATGTTATAGATAATGTTACTATAACATCGAATCCAAATCAAGGTGTAGAGTCTGAGGTTATAATCGGCTCTAATACAGCACCCGGATTGGATTCAGGGGGAACTTCCTCAAATTCCGATCCGGATGAATTTGGGACAAGCTCAAATAATGATGAAGAACCAAGCACCTCAACAAAATGGAAATACAAGAGCTCACACCCTATGGACAATATTCTAGGGAATATTAAGAAGGGTGTTCAGACAAGACGTTCCTTGAACAACTTCTGCGCTTTCTACTCCTTCCTATCTATGATCGAACCAAAGAATATCAATGAAGCTCTTGCTGAATCTGATTGGATTATAGCTATGCAAGAAGAGCTACAACAGTTCGAAAGAAACAAGGTTTGGCATTTAGTTCCTAGACCAAAAGATTGTTCAGTCATTGGAACGGTGGGTCTTTAGGAACAAATTAGATGATGCCGGAGTCATTGTCAGAAACAAAGCAAGATTGGTGGTCCAAGGGTATAATCAACAAGAAGGAATAGATTATGATGAGACCTTCGCACCTGTCGCTCGTCTTGAAGCTATTAGACTTCTAATAGCCTTCGCTGCACACAAAGGGATGAAGCTCTTCCAGATGGACGTAAAGACAGCATTCTTAAATGGATATTTACAAGAAGAAGTCTTCGTTGAACAACCTCCCGGTTTTAAGAATATCAAATTTGAGGATCACGTTTTTAAATTAGATAAAGCCCTATACGGATTAAAGCAAGCACCTAGGGCATGGTACGATCGATTATCTAAGTTTCTACTTGACAGTGGATTCAGTAGAGGATCCGTCGACAAAACCCTATTTCTAAAAACTGAGGGTTCTGACCTTTTGGTTGTTCAAATATACGTCGATGATATTATCTTTGGATCGACCAACCGAAGCCTATGCAAATATTTTTCTGAGTTGATGACCTCCGAGTTCGAAATGAGTATGATGGGAGAATTGAAATTCTTCCTAGGTCCGCAAATACAACAAACCGATGAAGGCATTAAAATCCATCAACAGAAATATATCAAGGAGTTGATTCGGAAATTTGGAATGGAAAATTCACATGCTATGCCTACTCCAATGGTCGAGAACAAGAAATTGACATTGGATGAAGACGGTAAATCAGTTGATGAAACTACTTACCGTGGAATGATTGGGTCATTGTTATATTTGACTGCAAGTAGACCCGATATTATGTTTAGCGTATGCGTTTGTGCGAGATATCAATCATCTCCCAAAGAATCGCATATGACGGCCGTAAAACAAATTTTACGATACTTGATTAGAACGGCCAACTTATATCTATGGTATCCAATGGAGTGCAATTTTGATCTAGTCGGTTATTCCGATGCCGACTACGCAGGATGTTCTCTAGACAGAAAAAGCACGTCGGGTGTCGCCACCTTTGTCGGACCGTCTATCATCACGTGGGGTTCGAAGAAACAATATGGTGTTGACGTAGGATGTATTCCTATTTTATGTGATAATACAAGTGTAATTATAATTTCTAAAAATCTCGAACAACATTCACGCACCAAACACATTGAAATAAGACACCATTTTATTCGAGACCATGTTGAGAAGGGAAATATAAAACTTGAATTTTGTAGTACTGAAAAACAATGGGCAGACATTTTGACAAAATCATAAGCTTGAGAACGATTTGAGACTTTACGGTTGGAAATTGGTTTAATCGGTGGTACCTAAGTTTCTGTATATGTTCAATCTTCTTATGACTGACTAGTTAAGTTAAGATTGTATGACTGTGTCCGTATATTGCGTTGCATGAATAATTTCGTTTGTAGAAATATTTTTATCATAAATTTCTATTTGTAATTTGGAATTTAATTGTTATACAAACTTATTCCTTATCACAATAAATAAAACACACCAAATCTTTTATCTTTCCAAATCACAAAGAATCCTTCCTATATTGCTATTCATTGTACACGGCTCACACTTCCTACATACATTCAACTTTCTTAATTTTTATCTTTTACCATATTAAATCTATCACTTAAATTCCTATACCTACCATAATTCCTATTCCTAATTAACACTTACCATAATTGCCTTCCACTTGTTAAACCTAGACCTAGACTACACCTATATCTACCCCTCCCTTGCGTGTAACCCGTCCAAACACCCCCACTTGCATACTTTTTTATCCTCTCAAAATTTTACCATCATCACAAATCTCCTTCTTTACACAAACCATCACCATCACCTCCTTTTTCAACTATCACCATCATCATGAATCCAACCCATGCAAAAAATACCCGATCATCAACCCGTCACCACCAAAACCGCCACTTTCATAACCAAACATCACCACTACCACCACATGATCCTAATTCCACAAATTTTCCTTCACCACAACCAAACCCAACTACGCCCCTGTTCCGTAGTCGGAACGAGTCGATGTCCGAAGGTAAAAGGCGACGCCTTTTTAAGGGGAAAAATAAGGTAGTTTGTGATGAGAGTGATGATGTGGAGGAACCCGAGGTAATTGTTCGGAATGGTGTTGTTCGTACCTTACACCGAGATGCTTCAAAAGCCGCAACAAAAGAGGGGTTAAATCGTGTTCGGCTCACTCATGACGAAAGTATCCTTGTTAATCGTGTCTTGAGGTATTCCATTCATGGAGGAAGGTATTATCCAAAATCTTGGTTGGTTAATGTTCCCGCTCTTGCTTTCTTTGTTAATTTTCTTGATTTTCAAGGGTGGAGTCACATTAGTCAATTTTCGGGTCCTATTTATCCGGTGGAAGTCGTTCAATTCTTTGCTAGTGTGTCGGTTAAAAAGGGAGTCTTGCATGTCGTGGTTAATGGGAAAGATGTGACGGTCTCTGTTTCGGATTTTTGCTCTGCTTTTTCGGTTTTCGATGACGGGATTGAATTAAATCCGAGTCTTGAATGGTCTAATGTGGTGAGTGAAAAGGAGTTGTTAGTGAAAAAGTATTTTGAGGAGATGACGGAATGAGGTAATATTGTGGTTCGTCCTCTCTCGGCAAAAATCAAGTTCCTCTTGAACTTTTTGTGGAACACGGTTGTGCCGAGGAGATGAGGTCGTGATAAGGTGTCGAGTTATGAAGCTATCATGGTCTATTCTTGGTTGGAGGTACAGAAAGTGAATTTGGGTAGTGTTGTGTTGCACCGTATAATCCAAACAAGTCTCACGGTAACAAAAGAGAAGTTGAGCACCACAATCGACTTACCATATGAGATGTGGGTGTCTCGGTTGTTGGAGATAAAACGGGTGGTGGGACAAGATAGTTACGGTGTTAGTGCACGAGATTGCATGTGTGATAGGTTGATCAAGCTTATGGGTCTTGTTGTTGATGGACCCGAGTTACTTCTTGTTAAGGATGTTGAGAAAACCCCGGGTGATTCGGGTTTGGGATCTATGGAGGCGAAATTGGAAGGGTTTATGAGTGGTTTAATGGAGAAGTTTGAGGAGCATTCCACGAATTTGGCTACGGTATTGTCTCGGGTTGGACCATCTCGGTCTTTAGACTCGGGTTTGGATGCTTCTCGGGTGTATTCTTGGATGGAGGAAGTGGATAAGCGGTTAGCGGGTTTTGAAAGGGAATTGAAGGCAATTCGTGGGGAAGTGTTCTCACACGGTGATCGTCTTACTTTCCTTACAAGTCAAGGTGGAGCGTTGGTCATGCACGGGAAAGCTATGGCAAGTGATCAAGCGCTCACATTGGAGGCCATGAAAGCTCTCTCCCTGAAAGTGCTTAACTTTGAAAGGAGTATTCAGACTCTTTCTCAGCTTGTTCGGAGCTCGTTTGATCGTCTTGATGCCTTAGAGCATCGTACTAGGCCCGACTACGTGAACCCGTATAAGAGCCGCAACATTTGATTTCCTCTCGCCTTACCATATCTAGCCCTTACCTTATTTAGCTTTCTTTTTATTCTATGTTGGTGTGCTTAAACATTCTCATTCGGCCCATTTTGGCAATGCACTTGAGGTTATGGCCCAAGTGTTTCATTAGACATGTGTTCATTCGGCCCATTTTGGCTTAAACATGTTTAATTCCTAAGTTTGTATGATGCTTATCTTTTAGATGCTTATGGTTTTGCGTGATATTTTTATTTCCTATGACGTTTTATCTCTTGTCTCGTCGTATATTATTCTAGTCATTTTTGATTTGTTCTTAGCTTTTCGATGATGTCAAGAGGGGGAAAGAACGTCTATAGTAAGCATCTACCTAAGCTTGCTCCTTGTCAAGACCAATTGTCTCTTAAAGTCCTTAAAGTTTCGGTTTTTGAAAAATCGTTTTGATCTTGCGTTGATCTTTATTATTAAGATGACGGTGTTATATTGAGGGGGAACTACATACTTAGTCACAATTTTAGGAGGCTTGCCATCATCAAAAAAGGGGAATTTGTTGAATCATATAGCTTATATGTTTATGTTTTGATGATGTCAAGAGTGTTCTATATTTTATATACTTGTTGCGCGTAATCGTTTGTCTAAGTATTTTAGATTCAAATCATCTAACACAAGCAATAAAGGAAATTGTGACGAAAGTATACAAGTCTCCATTGAAGATTAAATGATGTGAAGATTCATTCAAGATTTATATGAAGACGAAGTCCGTCTAGAAGATTAATCAAGCTTGGATGATGACATAGCCTATACTCGAAGATCTCTCTGAAGATTAGAATAGTATAGGTGATTATCTCGTAATGATAATCAAGAATGAGTTTCTTAAATTAGTAAAGTTATAGCTTTGCAGCTATAACATTACTAGTAAAAGAGCTCAATGTTATAGCTCTTCTACTATAACATTGAGATGCTGAGCTTTTACACACGACTTATATTGTTTCGAAAATTGTTTTTATAATAGTTTAAAGTTTATTTTAAATGTTTTAATGAAAGTATTTATATATTAAAGCCGGTTTAGTGAGGAGTTCGGTTTTGTATTGGACGTTGATTAGTAGTCGTGATGGGTCAACTTATGAGTTGGACTTTGCTACTAATTAGGGTTTCAACAAAACTTCTCTTAAAACCTAAATTCTAACCCATATGTTAAGACTAGGGTTTGCATGAGTCACGAGGCATATGAGCCATGACATCTCGTGCTACCTAGGGTATATTAGGTAAATATTTTATTCTATAATAATATCTTTACATATCTTATGTATCCTACTTAATATATTTGTTTATGATAAAAGATATTCTTGTTTTAGGAAATCTTATCATAATCTTAGAATTTATAGTAAAGATAATAATTTAATAGATTATGTTCTATCTTTTGGAATATTCTTTATTATCTTTTAAGGCTTTTAGGAAAGAGATAATAAGAAGATATTATTTGTTTAAATATCTTATTATTTTCGGCTATTAGGGTTTTTGCAAAAACCGTGTGGCCTACTCTTTTCTTTCCTATAAATACTTTTCTATTTACAACATCTAAAATAGAGACCTTAAGCATAAAAATTGATTTTAATTTTACAAAACAAACCGTGTGTTTTCAAGCAGAAAAACCGATTTGTTATTTTGAAAAGGTCGTGTGTTTTTAAAAGCTCGCATACTTGTTCTTATTTTATCGTTATAAGATAATAGTGCTTAGTTGATTTCTTTCTTGTTCATTAACGTGAACCTTTGTTAGAATCATTAGTGCTTTCTTATTAGCGTAAGTTAGTCACTCGAGTATTTAACGGTACTCATTGAGTTACAGCTAGAGTTAGTTGAACGAGTTGGGTTAGTAAATTTGTAATCCGTAGAAAGGTACTAAATTTATTAATCGAGAATAGTGGACGTAGGTTTCGACTTGTGAAACTGAACCACTTCAAAAACCGTGTGTCACTTCGTTCTTTTGTTTATTTCGCATACCTTCATTAGTTGATTAGTTAAAGTTTAATCAATAAAATTTAAACAATCAATTACATTAGCATAATCGAAAAAGCTTTCAAAAGTTTTAAATCCTCAATTCACCCCCCTATTGAGTATTTTGGATCTATATACTCTTCAGACACAACGAATAACAATTTAAGAAAATCTAAATCAAGTTAACACCGTCCCCGGCAACGGCGCCATTTTTGGTCGTGACCTCTTGTGAGGGTTTAGTTTTCGATACTTGTCGTTAGGAGTACTTAGACCAAAACACAATTTATAACTCCACAAACAACTCTACAATTAGTAAAGAGGCAAGTAAAGGTCGGATCCCAAGGGACGGGAATTGAGATGAGATTTTCAATTGCAACTAGCGGTGTCTAGGGGTGTCACAATTTGGGGTTTGAAGTAGAATATCACTAAACTAAAATAGCAATGAAAGTAAACAAGTAAGATGATTAAAAGGGGGTATAAACAATTGATAAAAGGCTCTAGGGTGTCATGGGGTCATAGGGGATTCATGGGAATTGATCATACAAACATATTCTCATATTATAAGCAAGCAATTATTGTTGTGATGGATCGAGTTGGTTTATATCTTACAATCCTAGGAAAGTTTGGGTCCCGGAGCCGAATCGATTAGATTGTACAACACCTACAAGTCGACTTAATCTTCCCTACTCAACTATATGCATGGTCTAATGAGACTCGAGTTGGTTTATGTCTTACAAGTCTCATTGAAAAGATAGGTGATGGGTAAAAAATGCAAGGATTCATAGGCTCGCATTTCATCAAACATAACATGTGCATAAGTTGAGATCACAACAAGCAAGCAAATAAACTATGAAAACATATTAATTTAAGCATGAATCATCCCCATGTTGGTTTCCCCTAATTACCCATTAATTTAAGCATGCTAGCAAGGTTGTCAATCATACCAACAAAGTAAAACATGATGAATAAATGAAGATAATTAACAATAATTAAAAAGGGATTAAGAGAATTATACCTACTAATGATTCCAATAATAAAGTAAAGAATAATAGAAGTACTTGATGATTGATTGGAAGGTTGTAAATCTCCCAATAATAACCCAAATAATCTTCAATTACCCAAAATGAAAGATGAACTAAAAGAGATTAAGGAAATGAGATTTGTATTAAAACTTGATTAAATGTTGATTACAAGATTAAAGAGAGATTTGATTGATATTAACTACACTAAAGATTGCTAAGAATAACATGCTAATCTAATTAGACTAATGGGGTATTTATAGTGGGGATTAGGTACATAAATTAGGGTTTACTAAGGGCTTAAATGACGATTAAGTCCTTGAGGAATCGCCGGTCTCAAGGGAGACTCCGGTCTCCTTTTCGCCGGTCTTAGAAAAATATGCGCATCCTTCCTTGAATCATGTAGAAGACGAAATAGCTGACACACAATCCGAGCGTCCAGGGTACGGGACGGGCGGATTGTGGGTGTTTTGGACGAGCGGATTGTGGTGGTTCTGGAGGGGCGTCCAGCTGGGGAAGACGCTCGGATTGCCCTTGCTGGACAGGCGGATTGTGGGCAATCCGCTCGGATTGTCTTACAGCTTCTTCCTTTCTTCTTTTCTTCCTTTCTCTTCATAAAATCCTTGAGAATTTCCTCGGGGATGCAAGGATCTTTTCTCATCATTGCCCATCTACTATAGTATGTACAAAGGCCTTATAGTCTTGTCTTCTCTTTGATGTTTGGTCATTGAATTCAATCAATTTAGTTTCATTTTGCCATGAAAATGCAAGGTTTGCACTCCTTTCCTACCAAGGAAACAAAACCTCAAAGAATATGCAAAACAAAGGACTAAAGACAATAAATGACCCAAATATGCACTAAAAAGCATGGGAACAAGGCTAATTCGGGGACTAAATATGCTGGTCACATCAGTTCACTCTCGATAGGTCAAGGCTCCCGTTGGTTTCCAGATAATATGTATCACAGCCAAGGGGATGAATCTCCGAGACACATTTTTGTGTCTTGTTGTAGGTATTTTTCCGAAGGTCAGTTGATTAAGATAAGTAAAGGTTTGTTCGATCTTTTGGCCACCTGTGATCGTCACTTCAAGAATGTTGTGAATGTTGCAGTTGATTCCCGTATTCAGCCATTCATTCGCCATCAACACACTTATGTTACCCGATGTAGTTACTTTGTTGTTTTAGTTTATGGTATTACTAAAATAAGTGCATTTGATCAAATGAGTCAAATGTCAAATGTCATATGTATAAAAACTCTTTATTTACAGCTGCAAAAAAAAAAAAAAAAAAAAAAAAAAAAAAAAAACTACAGTGAGTTCAATAAAGACAACTAAAGTGAGGCCGATTAGTATTTAGTCAAGTTGTTAGTGTCGTGTAAGGCGGTTTTACTAAAAGATAGTTGAAAACAGATCCAAACATAATTTTATTAGACGGTAAAAGCTGTATATTCGCGTCACAACTAACATACATCATAATTAACTGGGGGCAACGACCCTGCCACCCTCTTAAAATCCAGCATTGTCGAAACGCAAGTCGCTAATTAGAGATAAAGACATGGTTGTCGAAGTGCTTCAACGGCCCTGTATGTATAAAACATAACTATCCATCAAACTTTGAATTTCGACAAATTGAAATCTCCATCACAAATATACATTGGTTTGAATATGAATCTTGGGTATCAAATATCTCTGGCACAAACAAATGAACCATACAAACCCAACATACAAACTTGGATTTAATCATATACAGATATACATCCTTGATCCTTTATTGGCTACATATGGTAGTGACACAATTACACGACGAAAACGTTTGTTCATCTTTTACATTGTATAACATTTATCAAGTAAAAAAAAAAAGGAAGGCTAGACCTTCCCAGCAGATGGTGGCGGACCCTGGAAGGGTGGTGCAGGAGGTCCATACGATTGAGCTCGAGCTGTTAAACTTCGACCTCGAGCTCTTCCAATAAGATAAGCAGCTAAAGCTATGATTAGAAACAACAAGATAAGTGGCACAGAAATGACGATAACATATCCCATTCTTAATCCCAATTCCTCTCTTTTCCCTTCTCCTGCACCCTGCACAATGATTATAAGACTCATCGCAGGGATTATGAAGTAAGATAATGTATATACTCTTCTAAATCTAAGGTTTTGAGCTACAGAACACATTCTGCCAGTAGTAGCATCAGAATTTGACAGCGGCTACATTACCCAGTACCTCAAGAGTCAAGACACTAGCAAGTGACAAATAAGGACACGTCGAATTTACGCTACCTAGCACCTGTACTATCGACTACGTGCAAATGCTTCCTCCCTCTTTCCGTCCTAGCTTTATTTCCCACGTTTTCTGGATCCATGAAGTTGAACTAATTCCCTAATATTTTGAATTCTAGTCCTGGTTGAATTATGCTTTCCCAAATATCCTTTATGTTGAAAATGTTCCAGAAGTATTATTAACTATTCTTAATAAACAGAAATACTCCGTAATAATTATTGGCTTAGTGGTCAACTTAGCATGTTATGCTACGATGTAATTTTAGAATGTCAGTACAAGTAGCTTGTAAGCCTTTACATAATGCATATTATTACTTTCATATTAATTGGAAAGTTAAACCTGATTTTGTCCCATATTCCCGTTTCCCAACAAAGTGGTATTTGAGATGATAGTATCCGCATTGGAGTCACCTCCACCCAACAAGCCACATGGGATCAGCAACAGACCGGAAAACGGTGAGAAATGCACCATCCATAGATGATAGACAGATAGAAGTGCTGAATCATATTGGGTGATTGTTTATCCATAAATTGGCCCTTATAATACGAGTACTTTTAAGTTGTACTAGTTATTTAGCTGATGACTACTACGGTAGGCAGCAGCCATGGTGACACTCTACCGACAATTTAGCCAAGTGATGGGAGGTGGCTGGGAATTAGGAGGATATTACGATGGTTGATCATGCAGCTACTAGAAGGGAAAGGAACATTGAAGTTGTCCTATAAAAAGGGCATCATTCAAAGAACCACATTAACATACTCATCTTCACTCCAAGCATACACTAGCCTTCTTAATAACCATATTTGTTTACCACTCAATAAGCGATTGAATTGCTTCACTCCAAGCATACACTAGCCTTCTTAATAACCATATTTGTTTACCACTCAATAAGCGATTGAATTGCAACAAGGACCCCCCCCCCCCCCCCGCGGGGTTTAAACGACTCCAGCCCTTAAATAACAACATAATCAAATATTGGATATATCATTCTTATCCATGTGTTAACCACTCAATAGGCTTCTTTTGGATGACTCGTGATAAAATTTGTGTTGAAAATTTCATTGATGGACTCTTATTTCACAATTAAAGAAAAAAACACACACTTTGTTGGACCATTTTGCTTTATTTCATCATAGCATAAGATCATAGAATATCATGATCAAATAACAGAAGCGGAACAAAATAGAGGCAAGGAATAATGAAAAGAGTGCTTCACAGTGGATTATGGTTTGGGAGGAGGGGAAAGGGTTGGCAGGAAGGAGTTATGTACCGAAAATAATGTTCAAAGGTGATCAAACAGAGGAAGGATTCATAACTTTAACTAATGGTTTATGTACAGAAATTTGACTCCATTACATGTAGGTTCAAAATTATAATAAATAACCAAAACTTGGAATTATTCTTGGACTACTCAAACATGCAGGCCAACTAACTTGTAGGTTACACCTCATGTCATGTATAAATGCGCTTTTAAAGCACATAGGCGTTTTGGCTAGCGGCTCACTGAAGCTGAGCTTAGATTCGCCCAAAGCACACTTTTTTGAACTAGTTACCAGCAATAATGGTTTTTTATTTCTACACATTTAATCAATCACACTGGCTAAAGAAAGTAATTTTTATGTGTGTCACATAGTTGGGTTTGACAAATTTTAGCGCATACAGTTTCAGTTACAAATTAGGATTCTTAATGAATTAGTGAGATCGGAAGTGTAGAAACACAAGGATGGAGAGTTAGGTCAGAATAAGAATTCGAAATTATACGACGGGTGGTTATAAACGACTACTCCGTATAACAGAATATATATGATCGATCATGTTATTGTTGGGGTTATCAAAAACAGTTGGATAACAAACACAGAAAGAAACAAGATGAAAACATAAAACACATAATTATATGTGACTTAATTATAATCCAATTTGAAATTAATTATACTCCAATTAGTAGAGCATACTGTATAATTTTGTCAATTAATCGAAAATAACACCAAGTACAAAAGCAGCGTTTTATAGCAGCAGAACCATGATGAAATCAAATAATCAATCATCACCAATCGTCAAAATGAAGTAGCGTAGTGAGGTTAACTTACCAGTTAGCACCAGTTTTTGCAAGCTACGATGATCAAACCACCAACTAATACACCACTCCAGAATGGAGATAGCCCACGCCTTGAGACCGTACTCATTACTCAACCTACTCTAATTTATAATGGGGTCGTTTGGTTACCCATTCTAAAACACATGAATTACAATTCATGGGATTTGCAAAATGGGAGAGTTGTTTGTTTGCCCCAAATCACATAAATTGAACTTCCATAGGAACTTCAATTCCTCCATGATGTGGGAAGTTCTTACCAGGCCCCAGGTAAGTGTGAATTCCTGTGGAATTAACTTCCCACATTCCAACCAAACATCTTTCTTCCATTTCATGTGATTTACGAAATCATGGGAACTCTTATTTCCTTGGAACTTCAATTCCCTTAGACCATCCCCAAGCAGAAGGTCGAGATAATCGGGTCACCAATATTTTTCTTCTTAATCACACCTTAATTATCTCGATCCACTTTTATCCTCCCAAACAGAAGGTCACGACCTAGATCAGCAACCCAATTATTTTCCACTTTCCAGCCAATGAGAGACTGCCACTTATCGGGTCACCATACTCAACCAAAGGTCACCTTCCCTTTATTTTGATGGTTGTACTTTTTTTTGTTTCCAGCTAATGGGAGAGTGCCACCTACCGGGTCACCAACAAGGTCACCAACTCAACTCAAGGTCACCAATTGACCCTGAGTTATTCAAGGTCACCAAATTATCATCTTAATACTCCTTAATTACCGTCATTAACATGACCCAACAAGGTCACGACCCAGTTGGTGACCTTGCTTGGGCATGGTCTTAGCGAACCAAACGACCCCAATATATCCTCGCTCTTTTTTCGGCCACACAAATACTCGTGTAAGACCATCCTATACAAACTATCGGAAATCGGGTTTTTTTAGTAATCACTTTTACCGAATAATAGGCTTGTGCTTACAACAAATGGAATGTACCTACTTCCTACTCAAGGCATCGGCCACCACATTGGCCTTTCCTTCATGGTATACTATTTCCATGTCGTAATCGTCGATCAACTCAATCAATTTCCTTTGTCTCATGTTCAACTCCTTTTGGTGTAGATATATTTCAAACTCTTGTGCTCGGAAGACACCTTGAAGGTAGCTCCATAGAGGTAATGCCTCCAAATTTTCAAAGCAAAGACCACGACGCCCAATTCTAAGTCGTGAGTCGGATAATTTTCCTCATATAGCTTAAGTTCTTGCGAGGCATACGCGATAACTTTACCCTCTTGCATCAACACACGCACGAACCCATTCTTGGAAGCATCGATATAGACTTCTAGGTTTTCACCTCCATTCGGCAAAGTCAAGATTGGAGCGATGGTCAAGCGTTCCTTTAGTGTTAGGAATGCCGTCTCACAACTCCCATCCCACTTGAAATGATTATCCTTTCTCATCAAGGTGGTTAGAGATCTTGCTATCTTAGAAAAGTCTTTCACGAATCTTGATGCGTGCATTTTATATAGGTATTTTGTACTTTATTTGCACGCATTTCAATGCATTTTGTGTAGTGTTTAGCTACAAATGTCCCCCGAATTGTCTACTTTGGTTTCTCTTGTATTATTTACAGGTATGAACCGGAAAGGAGCATAATCAAGCCTAAAACATGTCCTTATGCATGCATTTAGGAGATGAGTTCAGTCGGAGCCTTAAGACTACTAATTTGAGATGCGCAAAGAAGTAAGTTAGCTAGGCGAGCAAAGGAAGAACTTCAAATTGCTAATGCCTACTTTGAAGAGCCATATCTCGAGTTATACAACTTATTTTCAGATAATTTCAATTGGAGATGAAATCTTGTCCTATTAGCTTTCCAAAGCCACCGGAAACGCCCTGTTTTCCCAAGTAACGAAGAAATGGCAGCCGTTTGGAGTTTAGTGCGCGAAGCAGGAATTGTGCGCTGGAAAGTACTCGATCGAGTACAATTGTGTTCGATCGACTCCTTTTTCTATTCGATCGAGTATTGCCTATTTAATAAGTGCTCGATCGAGAGGTTTTAGCTTGGTTTTGCTCGATCGAGTGATATAAAAGTCCTCGATCGAGTAAATCTCTATTGGGCTCGGGCTTTTTAGTCTTATTTCGTTATTAGGTTAAATAAAAATCGTCTTTTCTATATAAAGGACGACGATAGAAACATAAAAAAGGATCTTGGACGCTGTTCCTTGACACTTCATAATTTCTCTTTTCTACTGTTGACTGCTTTCCTCTCTTTTTCCGGATCTTTTCTCTAAAATTCTCTTTTTCCCTTTTCTCTCTTTAGTTAATGTTTATTATTTCTCTTCCCTTTGTTCTTGTTCCTTTCTCACTCATGTCTAGCTAATTCTCCCTGCTAGTATTAGGGGATTCGATGGACCGATGTTAATTGCTAATTAAGTTTATAGATTGTCGTTGTTGTTTTTTTGTCTATGTTGTTAATCACTGCTTATAATTGTATCTTGCTGATTGAATCAATGCCTTTAGCCTTTTTAATTTTGGTAAGCCTTGACCTAGACCGGAAGGTTGGAAGGGGTGAGACCTGCAGTTAACAATAGAATGCTTTAGTGAGGGCGGAAGCTAAGCTAATAGTATTTTAGGGCGAATTGAGAACGGAAGGAGATATTCATTGCCCCTTAGACTGACACATCGACTAATCTGTGACCTTAACTGCGATTGACTGACGTTCATTGATGACCCGACATCCTAGTTTTCTCTCTCTCTATTTACTTTCTCTTATTCCTTTTTAATCTCATTAGTTTAGTTAAAACAATTCAAAACCCCATTAGTGACCGTAGACAGACCGAATAGACAAGTAGATAGTGACCGTCTCCCTGTGGAGATCGACCCTACTTACTGTGACTTCTGTTAGTAGTATCTAGGTATTTATTTTTGGTACTGAAACGACGGTATCAAATTTTGGCGCCGTTGCCGGGGAGGCAACTATTTTATTTACTTGTTTAATTTTTTCTGTTTACAACCTCAAGGGATTTATTCCTTGAGGCAGTTCTTATCTTTTTCCTTGAGTGTTGTTTTGATAGGCCCTACAGGTCCTACCTAGACAGTTCTAGGTAAAAGATTGTCAAAGGGAAGGCTTGAGTACCTTTGACCTCCACCTATGTTCCATCCTATGGCGCAGAAGGTGGTTTACTATGGGAGATGTGGTGCTGCTGGGCACAATGCAGCTATTTGCATGGCAGAGAACGACGAGGTCTACGCGTTCAAGCACCGTAGATGAGCTAGCCATCTCGTTGTAGTTGTGCCGCCACATCCACCTTATCAACGAGGCTATCACAAGCCTCCATTTTTCTGGCCACTGCAACAACAAGCTCCTCCTCCTGATAAGCGGAAAGAAGAGATTGCTGAGCTAAAATCTTTGGTGAAGGCACTTGCACTCCAATTGCAAGAACATGATAGACATACTTGCGCGCAAATTCATGAGCTCGAGTCTCAAATATCTCAGTTAGCCGCTGAGATGAATGATGATTTGTATGACTTGGATTACGACGGTCTATCAGATAATGACGCTTCACACGAAGACTTATGCACTGTACAGCAATTTTCACTCGATCGAATGGATTATAGTAGTCGATCGAGTGAAATAATTGAAGAAATGTTCGATCGAACACATTACACCACTCGATCGAACAGCTGTTTTGAGGAAGTACTCGATCGAGCTCATTCATGTACTCGATCGAGTGATTATCAAGAGGAAAGCTCTCGATCGAGTACTAATTTTACTCGATCGACTGATTTGGCCAGTAAGAGCAATGATTTCACTTGGGTTCGTCTTAGATGACAATTTTGACAATGACAATGGTTACGGTGAATCTCCCCTTTTCAAAGCCGAGCTGGATGCGCTTGAGGCTGCGATTTACGGGAGGGAATCCACTGAGGAGGGTGACGAGAAGACAGCTGAGTCGGTAATTGCTCCGAGCACGGAAGAGGTAATATCTTCCTTTGTCAATGATTCCATCATTGAGAGCGACCAAACCGAGGTAGTAGACGATAGTTATATTATTATTTGTATAAGCAGTACATTACCTCATTTGACTTATGCTTCGTATTTCAATGCAATACCCCTTCCCAGTTGGTTAGATAATTTGATAATGATTCACCATCCTTGCCATCCGAAATTTGTTAATCTGAAACGTTGCCCGAGATTATTATTAATTGCTCCTGAGCTCCTTTATTTTGTGGACAAATTTAGGAGCTGTCATAGGAAATTTGTTAGGCTTAAACGATTATAGATGCAATTTTCCTATGTTACTTTTATACTATGGTGCTACTTACAGTTTTGTGTAGCACATGCACAGCTATTTGATCGGTTGCTGCATGCTTTGAGCTGTTTTGACCAGGCCAAATTAGAGAGGCTCGTTGAAGAAAAAAAGGTCGAGCTGGGACCTGTCCGAAACTAGCGCTGTCCGGGAGGCAACACGGAGATTAAGCTTTTTAGTTATTTTTCGAACATTTCAGTTTTTATTTTGTTTAATAATCGGTCTTCTCGATCGAGTTCTTTACTTCCATCGATCGAGCACTTCCACAGCCCATTTCACTCGATCGAGTAATCTACTCTCTCGATCGAGTTTTCTTGCTTTGATTCGCTTCCTATGATGCCACTATGAAGCTGTTTGTGACCTCCCATTTTGCTGGCTGGTTTGGGGAGGTCCCTTCTTCGCGTGTTCTTGTGAGTTTTCCATAGTCACTCTCTCCTTTTTAGTTTGCATTTCTTTCCCTTATTTTTGAGTACAATGAGGGCATTGTACGGTTTGGTTTGGGGAGGTTATGCATCCATATCTGTGTCTGCATATTGTTTTTATTGCATTTCTGTTATTACGTTTAATTTCTGTATGCATTGTTGTTATTTTTATAAAATTCAAAAATCTCATAAAAATTAGAAAATTCAAGAAAAAATATAAAAAAAAAACGAAAAATCAAAAAAAATTGCACGTTTATTTTTGCATATAGGTTGAGTTGGAACGGTAGATTTCCATGATGATATTGCAATACAACTTGTCATTTTTACTTGAGTCTTGCACTTTATTGACAGTTATTAGCTAAGTCTTACGCATATCTACGAGTTAATGTCAAAAATATAACTGACTGTGTAGACTTGACCTGATAAATTGGCAATCTACTTTACAATTTCTGAGTTTTAGAGCTATATAACTGGTGACATTCATGACCGGTTTACATAGGAATTGAGAGTAGTACTCCGTGCATAACATGTTTATCACTTTTGCACGTTTATGAAATTCGATTTCTTGTCAATTGCATACATTCGGGTTTTTGGTTGGTGTCACATGCAGGGAGGAGCTTACAAATTCCCTTTCTTTCATTTTTCACCCATTTAGCCCCACTTAAGCCAAATTTAGCCTTTTTGACCCATTAGCTACATCCAAAACTGAGCCTGCCTAGTCGAGCTAGTTTAGTTTGTCTTTTGTGGTATATTTCTCCGTCTGCGGTTTGGCTTGTGTGTATATTGTTGGAGTTGGTGGAGGATGAAGAAAGGAAGAAAAAAAAGAAATTGAAAAAGAAAAAAAATGAGAAAAACGTGAATGAAGAGAAAAGAAAAAAAATGGAAAAAAAGGTGTGATTCACGTTCACAGTGAAAGAAAAATAAAAAAAAAGTTAGAAGTTTTTGTATTTAAGTTTAATTGAGACCGTATATGCTCATTTTTACCTTGTGACGGTCTCACTCCTCCGTTTTATTCCATATTTTTTGAGGAGATAGTGTTTTGGGTAGTGAGTTTTGTGCCAAAGAAGGGCACTTGTGCTTTATTTTCTAGACATCTGAGATTTGGATAGTCTTATATTGTCTTGTTTAGGAGCTAGCTTGATACTTTACCTCCACATTTCCATAATCTATTTTGCCTTTTCTCACCTTTAGCCTCACTTTCCCATACTATTTGTAAGCCCTCGGCTGTGACGGACATTGTTGGTTGGAGTGTATGCGTAGTACTTGAATCGTCTATCATTTGTGTTACATGCATGTTATGTAGGTCGCAGTTTAGATGAGTGACTGTTTCTCTTTCTCTCTTATACATATATAATTCACCCTTTGCTTCATGAGAGAAGAGTGACCACGTGAGAGTCCGATTTTGTTGGTCTTGCAAGGTCGATAGGTCAGCTTTATTTATGGACATCTTATAATTCGTTTGCGTAATGACCATTGTAGCTGTAACTGTTGATTTTTTTTTTTTTGCATTAAATTGGTTCAAGTAGACAAGCTATAGCTAGCGCTGAGCTTTGTTTTTCCGTTCCATTAGTTTTGCATATAGTTTGCTTGGGGACAAGCAAATATTTGGTTTGGGGAGATTTGATGCGTGCATTTTATATAGGTATTTTGTACTTCCTCCATTCAACTCTACTCTACCACTTTGCTTTTTCACGTTTGCCAATGCGTGTTTTACGCGGTAAATATCGTTAGCTACGTATTTGCAAAAATTATAAAAGTTAGATATTTTTATTGTACTTATAAACATGAATCAAACAAGATCTCACATGAATATATTTTCGCTTATGTATTGAGAGAAAATCAAAACTGAATGTTCACTTGTGAATAGTGTAAAAAAATAGAAAGGGGTAGAGTGGAGTTGAATGGAGGAAGTACTTTATTTGCACGCATTTCAATGCATTTTGTGTAGTGTTTAGCTACAAATGTCCCCCGAATTGTCTACTTTGGTTTCTCTTGTATTATTTAAAGGTATAAACCGGAAAGGAGCATAATCAAGCCTAAAACATGTTCTTATGCATGCATTTAGGAGATGAGTTGAGTCGGAGCCTTAAGACTACTATTTTGAGATGCGCAAAGAAGTAAGTTAGCTAGGCGAGCAAAGGAAGAACTTCAAATTATTAATGTCTAATTTGAAGAGCCATATCTCGAGTTCTACAACTGATTTTCAGGTAACTCCAATTGGAGATGAAAGCTTGTCTTCTTATCTTTCCAACGCCACCGGAAACGCCCTGTTTTCCCAAGTAACAAAGAAATGGCAGCCGTTTGAAGATTAGTGCGCGAAGTAGGAATTGTGCGCTGGAAAGTACTCGATCGAGTACAATTGTGTTCGATCGACTCCTTTTTCTATTCGATCGAGTAGTGCCTATTTAATAAGTTCTTGATCGAGAGGTTTTGGCTTGGTTTTGCTCGATCGAGTGATATACAAGTCCTCGATCGAGTAAATCTCTATTGGGCTCGGGCTTTTTAGTCTTATTTCGTTATTAGGTTAAATAAAAATCGTCTTTGCTATATAAAGGACGACGATAGAAACATAAAAAAGGATCTTGGACGTTGTTCCTTGACACTTCATAATTTCTCTTTTCTACTGTTGACTGCTTTCCTCTCTTTTTCCGGCTCTTTTCTCTATAATTCTCTTTTTCCCTTTTCTCTCTTTAGTTAATGTTTATTATTTCTCATCCCTTTGTTCTTGTTCTTTTCTCACTCATGTCTAGCTAATTATCCCTGCTAGGATTAGGGGATTCGATGGACCGGTGTTAATTGCTAATTAGGTTTATAGATTGTCGTTGTTGTTTTTTTTTTGTCTATGTTGTTAATCACTGCTTATAATTGTATCTTGCTGATTGAATCGATGCCTTTAGCCTTTTTAATTTTGGTAAGCCTTGACCTAGACCGGAAGGTTGGAAGGGGTGAGACCTGCAGTGAACAATAGAATGCTTTAGTGAGGGCGGAAGTTAAGCTAATAGTATTTTAGGGCGAATTGAGACCGGAAGGAGATATTCATTGTCCCTTAGACTGACACATCGACTAATCTGTGACCTTAACTACGATTGACTGACGTTCATTGATGACCCGACATCCTAGTTTTCTCTCTCTCTATTTACTTTCTCTTATTCCTTTTTAATCTCATTAGTTTAGTTAAAACAATTCAAAACCCCATTAATGACCGTAGACAGACCGAATAGACAAGTAGATAGTGACCGCCTCCCTGTGGAGATCAGCCCTACTTACCGCTGACTTCTATTAGTAGTATCTAGATATTTATTTTTGGTACTGAAACGACGGTATCAAATCTCCGTTAGCAGCCGGCTAAGCCCAAAAAACTTCTTATTTCCGCCACATTCTTGGATGACTCCCACCTTGACACGGCTTCTATGTTTACTTGGGTCTACCGCCACACCTTTTTTGGATATCACATAACCTAAAACGGCAACTTTCTCTAGCCAAAATTCAAACTTGCTCAACTTGGCATAAAGTTGATTGTCTCTTAAGGTTTGTAACATTATCCTTAAATGCTCTTCATGCTCCTCCTTTGTCTTTGAATACTCTAAAATGTCGTCAATGAACACCACCACGAACTTGTCCAAGTATGGACTTAAGACTCGGTACTTTAAGTCCATAAAAGCCGCCAGAGTATTTGTTAGTCCAAACGACATCACCACATACTCATAGTGTCCATATCTAGATCGAAAAGCGGTCTAGGAATGTCCACATCCTTGATTTTCAATTGATGATAACCCGATCATAAGTCAATCTTGGAGAATATCTCGACCCCACGCAATTGGTCAAATAAATCATCTAACCTTGGCAACGGATGTTTTTGACGGTAAAGCGATTCAACCCTCTATAGTCGATGCACAACTTCATGGTACCATCCTTCATCATTACAAAGAAAATCGGTGCTCCCCACGGGAACACATTGGTATAATATACCCTTTGTCCAACAAATCGTTCAATTGCTTCTTCAATTCTTGTATGATCTCCACAAGTCAATATGAATGAGACCAAATATTTCGGTGGCCCTAGAAAGATCCCCTTCAAAGGGTAATTTATGCAACTTTGCCATAATACAAGCATCACAAGCTAGAGTAATTTTGTAAATCTGTAGTATTAAAACCAGTGATATATCTCAATTTTACAGTAGAGGTGTGTTCCAATTTACAATTGTATTAACGTAAAACAGGTTTACACAAAACTAACTCTAACTAATACGGTAAAACACAAATTCTCGTTTCAGAAAAGAAATTCCGCCTAAAATCTTCAGACAGCCTTTTGTCACCATTTTTATGGTAAAATGTGATCACTTAAATTAGGTCACATCTTGTACCATAAAATGTGAGAACCGAGTCTTTACTTAATGCCCCAAGTGAACCAATAAAGCAACCTAAGCACTAGAATTTTTTTCTAAAATAGGGCTTAACACTAAGGAAATTAACAAAATGGGTCTTTGTTAAAACTTACTACCCAAAATGGGTCCACGTCATACCCAAAGCTAGGCTCGTATTCAAGTCGCTTCCCCGCTAAGCGACTACATCCCGTGTGAATATAAATGCAGTGCCTATAAATTTCAGCCCAAGTCGCTCAATGGGCTAGCGAGTTCAGGCCCACGTTGCTCATTGGGCTAGCGACTTGAGCCCAACTATAGTATTTTTGCAAAAAAAAAAATGAACCTATGCAAAATCGAACCTCGGGCGCTGATGTACGGGCGCCGAGACATCACTAGTACTCATAACCACTATACCACGTGGAACATAATAATTAAACGAAGCGCTGATATATTTATATTGAGATCTAAATCCTCAGCGCTGCTTTTGTTAATTAAGAAAGTATGAAATTTTCATCGTGTTAAGTTATCAAAACATTAGAGTTGGTGTAGTGGTTATTTGGATGGGAGGTACGTTGTGCGCGTTATGAGGGTTCGATCTCCCATCATACAAAATTTGTTTTTTTTTTTTTAAAATATTGTTGGTCGCTTGGTGGGAGGGCGATTTCATCTAAAGTCGCTGAGCGACTGAGCGCCTTATTTCTGAAGCAGTTTTTCACATATCCCAATCCTACGTGGACCCATTTTCGGTAATAACTTTCAACTTTGTCGTATTTTGATAATTTCTTTTGTTTTAAGCACCATTTTAGAAAAAAATTCCTAAGCACTAAGCATGGAATTTTTCCTAACTACTCCCTCCATCCAGTCATTTGTTTACCATTTCCATTTTAGGGTGTCTCATTGATTTATTTACGTTTTTATATTAGGCATGCCTCTAATAGTTATTCGATCATCCAATTTCATTATTGTTTACTTATCATCTAATAACAGTCCTCTTAAATGGTCTTATCCTTTTTCCTTAATCTTTGTACCAAAAATAAAGGTAAACAAATGATCAGGGCGGAAGCACTACATGATTAAAACCAGGTTCCTTGGAAATAAATGAAGTTAGTTTTTTTTTTTTTTGACAACTAATAAAGTTTGTAATGGGCTTATTTTACAGATTATTTACTTTTGCAAAGGTAAAGCTAAGCTAACTGCTAAAATCATGAGCTATGGTACTTCTGACCAGAGCTCAAACCTCATTAACATCATATTCGCACTTATGACTCCTATTACACCCAAAAAAATAAATTATTTACTTTTTGCAAGAACTGGAGTCTTGTCGCAAAAGACCTATGATAGAGTCAAGAAGTGTCGAGTCACTAGGGCTTTCTTAGGCCAAGTATGCTTTTAATTAAGGGTCCTTTTGTCGGAATCAAGAGTTAATCTTCCCGTCCCGATGATTGTCATAACTAATGCGTTTTGATTCATGTGTGGAGCTTCGTATGAGGATAGAACCCGGAATCCCAAGAGCGAGCCTCTAGCCACACTAGTAGACAAGCAATCACGTGGAGACGACCTTACATGAACCAGTTACGGAGCCGACATTCCTTGCTAGGAAGCATGAAGGCTAAGTAGTGAAGAACCCGTGTTGAGGAAGTGAAGAAATAATTCGTTCCAGGCTCTTTTGGCAGACTGCCACCATCAACAGCAGTCTGCCACGGCAGTCTGCCATCCAGACGGCAGTCTGCCACAGCAGTCTGCCACTCATCAGGCAGTCTGCCGTTGTGCTGTACTCGTGACTTTTATTAAGCCCGTTGGCTTAAATTTAAGCCCAAATCCCGTATTACCCTAGATTCGTGTGCAGCCTTATAAATAGTTCACATTTTGGAGACCTAAAAATCATCTTACTTAGTAGTAATTCAAAAAGGCTTGTGTGTTAAGAAAGCTTGGAATTTTAGGAAGGAATTTGTAATCTTTTAGCTTGGATGTTAATCTTTCTTCATTTCTTGGGTTTTTCTAAGAAGATGGAAGGCTAATCTTTTCCTTTCTTGGTGTAATTCATCCAAAGTCTCCAACTTTGGTATTGTAAGACTCTTTTAATCTCCTTTTATTTATCTAATGATCTTTCCTTATGCTTAATCTTCATGTTGAATGAGTTTATGTTTGGGTTGGCCATCCATGCTTCTTATTTGTTCAACTATTGCAAATTCTAGAGAAATTGTTTAATTTATCTAGGATTGTTTGGAGCAAGCTTGTTGTATGTTGATTTGGTTTAAAGGATTCATGCAATAAGTAGGAAATTTCATGTCTTTTCTCATTTGTATGGTTTAATCTTGTGAGAATTGATCCTAGCTTCTTGTCTTGGCACAACTCTTAATGCTCATGTTTGATTTGCACTCATGGTTTAATGAATTGTTGATTAAACTTGGAGGACATGCTTAGATGGTTTAATTTGTGCATGTTATTATCTTGACTTGAAAGTATTGGGTAGAAATTAGAAGGAGAAATATTAAAGAGTTAAACTTTACCATTGTTGGTTACAAAGGAAGAATTGCACCAAGCTCTCTTAATTATTGAATCATCTTGCTCACCAAGTGTTTGTCATATTGCTTGTTAGAAAAAGATTGCAACTTTACTTTGTTTTCATGTTACCAATTAACTCAAAAACCCCCCTTCTTATGTCTCTCTATTGTTCGCCATTGTGAATAACCATTGTTTGTCCATAGCTTTGTCATTAGTAGTCAATAGTTTACATTTCGAGTTTTTAGCTTAAAAGACCTTCTCTTGGGACCGACCCTTGCTTGCACTATATTACTTTATCATTTGGAGTAGTCTAGAGTATAGTTTGGCTTATAAATTGTTAATTTGGTAGGTTAATTCTAGCTTTTTACGACACCTAGATTGTGCTTATCAAATTTTGGCGCCGTTGCCGGGGAAGGGCAACATAGCTAAAGGCTTGATTGTTAAATTGCATGTTAGTTTTTATTTCTCTTCGCTTTGTTTTGGATAAGTAAGTGGAAGTTCTAACTTGTGTGTGTAGTGCGAAGGTTTATGTTTAGTTCTCCACAACACGGTGAATCAACCCCCGTGGAAGAGGACGCTTTTGGAGCATATTCGTGGTTATTTACTAATCCTTGGTACCAAAGAGCACAGAGAACATAGAGTAGAAGAAGCACCTTTAGAAGAACCTATTGAAGTCAATCCGATTGAAGTAGAGTATCCCCCTATGGCGAATGACACAAGAACCATCCGGGAGATACGAGCAAGGAATTATGATGAGCAACCCTTGTGTATCACCTATCCCCCTCTAGGAGCCAATGCAAATTTCGAACTCAAAGGCTTCTTTATCCATAACTTGCCTAAGTTCCATGGCCATGCGGGGAATGACCCAAACCGTCACCTTTCGGAATTTCACATGATGTGTGAAGGTGCTATTCCGAATGGGGTGACGGAGGATCAATTCAAATTACGGGCTTTTCCATTCTCTTTGTTGGATTCGGCCAAAGATTGGCTCTTTTATCTTGATGCGGGATCTATAACAACTTGGAAGGAAATGAAGGCGGCTTTTCTTGATAAGTACTACCCCGATGCCCGTCACAACCGTGCCAAGAAGGACATTACTACCATAGAACAAGACCTCAATGGTAAAACCATGTATGAGTATTGGGAGAGGTTCAAAAAGTTGGTAGCTCAATGCCCTTACCACGGGTTGAGCGATGATGATCTTCTTGTGAACTTCTATGAAGGGCTAAGCCAAGATGATCAAAGAATGGTCAATTCCGCTACCGGAGGAGGGTTGAAAAATTTTTCCATAGTGGATGCTAAGGAAATCATTGAGAGACTTGCTTCTACTACGAGGAATTATGGAAGAACTCAAAGGGGAACAAGGAATACTTCTTCAATGGGAACCTCTTCTTCTTCATCCAATCAAAACCTTGAGCAAAGTGTGAATGATTTGACTCACTTGGTGAAGAATATGATAGTGAACAATCCAAACAAGGATGGGGGAAGGGGAAAAAAGTGGAATGCAACTATTGTCAAGGTCCTCATTTGGAGGAAAATTGCCCCATCATGATTGAAGAAGGAAATGGAGTGGAGAACGTAAGTGCAATGGGGTATGGAAATTACAATGCTAGGAATCCTTCCGGAGGAGGATACTACAATTATGACCCTAGTGGCAACAATTACAATGTTGGGAGTAGAGACAATCCTAGACTTGGTTGGGGTGGTGACACCTCAAAGAGTTTTGTGAATGGTCAATTCAACCACTTGAGGGACCAAAATTCCCGACAAGGTCAAGGTTCAAATTCTCAAGGGAATAGGAATGGGAATTTCAATCAAGAAGGAAATAGGAATGGGAATTTCAACAACCAAGGTAGAAACCAAAACCAAGGTCAATCATCCCAATTTGGCAATCAAGGTAACAACAATTCTCAAAGGGAACCAAGTGTTCAAGACTTGCTTAAAAACATTTTGCAAGAGCAAGTCAAAACGAACAAGAGGCTTGACATGATTGATGCCGACAAGAATGTTAGTGATGCCAAGGTTGCCAACCTTGAAGTCCAACTTGGCCAAATTGCCCAAGAACTTGCCAAGAAAAATCAAAGAACCTCAACTTCTATTCCCTCCACTACGTTTCCTCCTAGAGAGAATGCTAGTGCTATGACATTGAGGAAGGGGAGAACTTTAGAATCCCCTCCCAAGAAGAAGAGAAGGGGCGAGTCACAAGAAAGGGTTATTGACATTGAAGAAGAGCTTGTGGTTGAACAAGAGAAAGGATCATCTTCAAAAGCTAATGAGGAAAAAGAGAGGAATCCTTTGAGCATTGACAAAGGAAAGGAGGGAAGTACCAACACAAAGGATCAACTCAAGGAGATTGAACAAGAGTATGAACCGGAGGTACCATTTCCTAGTGCCCTCACAAGTCCCAAGAAGTTTG
This sequence comes from Silene latifolia, assembly GCF_048544455.1. Taxonomy (NCBI): domain Eukaryota; kingdom Viridiplantae; phylum Streptophyta; class Magnoliopsida; order Caryophyllales; family Caryophyllaceae; genus Silene; species Silene latifolia. Next base: position 58,760,604 of record NC_133528.1, read on the forward strand.
ATAAAGACACCGATCTTTATGAGACTTTTAGGAAATGTGAGGTCAACATCCCTCTTTTTACTATCATTAACACCGTTCCTAGGTATGCAAAGTTCCTCAAAGAACTTTGCACCCCTAAACGGAAGCCAAGGAAAGGAGTTGAAAGAGTCACGGTTAGTAGGCATGTCTCGGCAATTTTCAAACAAAATCTTCCCAAAAAGTTAGATGATTTGGGCATGCTAACTATACCGTGCTCAATTGGAGGAAAAGCTTTTGCTAGAGCTATTCTAGACTCGGGGTCCTCTATTAATGTCATGCCTTATTCCATTTATGAGACCTTAGAATTGCCTCCCTTGTCTAAGACCAATGTTGTGATCCAATTGGCGGATCGCTCTACAATTCACCCCAAAGGTCTTGTAGAAGATGTGTTGGTAGAGGTTGATAAATTCATTTTCCCGGCCGACTTTTATGTTTTGGACATGGATCCGGACTCCAAGGCTACACCCCTCTTGCTAGGGAGGCCTTTTATGAGAACCTCTAAAACCAAGCTTGACATGTACGATGGAAATTTGACCATGGAATTTGAAGGAAAAAACTTTGAAGTACAATGTGTATGAAACAATGAATAAGAATGATTACTTGAGTTTTTGCTACTTTCTTGACAAAATTGAGCCTTTGGCAAATCATGTTTACCAATTGAGTCGTAGGGACCCACTTGAGGTGGTCCTCACTAACAATGTCGAGAAAGAAGGGTTGCGGTTTTTGTTGTCTAATGATGTGCAGGATTATGTCAACAAGTTAGAGGAGGAAATAACCCTTGATGACGATCAAATGGAAAAGATAGAGGGCGGAATCAGGGGATTTCAGCAGTCTGCCATGACCTCCGCAGTCTGCCACGGCAGTCTGCCGGACAAACCGCAGTCTGCCATGGCAGTCTGCCACACCCCTGGCAGTCTGCCAAATCCCCTGTTCCACGAATACTTGTTTTGCTTGAAGACAAATCCTAACTACCCCAAATTCCTTCCCCTAGAGGCCTCCCTTGAAAGACCACTTCCATCCATCATTAAGCCACCCACCCCCAATCTAAAACCACTTCCCGACCACTTGAAATACGTCTTTCTTGGGGCAAATAACACTCTACCCCTCATAATTTCAAACCAACTTGAGGGTGATCAAGAGAGGAGATTGGTGGATGTTTTGCATAAGTACAAAGAAGCATTTGGATGAAGCATCGCGGATATCAAGGGGATAAGTCCAAGCACTTGCATGCATAAAATTCGATTGGAAAAGGATGCAAAACCCGTCCGGCAACCACAACGGAGGCTTAATCCACCTATGATGGAAGTTGTCAAGGAAGAAGTTATCAAACTTCTCCAAATGGGTATTATCTTTCCAATTAGTGACTCCCAATGGGTAAGTCCTACTCAAGTTGTGCCAAAGAAGGAAGGGGTGACGGTAGTCAAAAACCCTCAAGGGGCATTGATCCCCACCCGTTTACAAACGGGATGGAGGGTGTGTATTGATTATCGCCGCCTCAACCAAGTCACTTGGAAGGACCATTTCCCCCTACCCTTTCTAGATCAAATGCTGGAGAGGTTAGGTGGGAAGGAGTACTATTGTTTTTTGGATGGGTATTCCGGGTATTTTCAAATCCCCATTCACCCGGAGGATCAATCCAAAACAACCTTCACTTGCCCATTTGGTACTTATGCTTACCGCCGCATGCCCTTTGGATTGTGCAATGCCCCTGGCACTTTCCAACGGTGCATGATGAGCATTTTTTCGGATTATGTGGAGCGTATTTTGGAAGTCTTCATGGATGACTTCACCATTCATGGGGACTCATTTGACTTGTGTCTAGACCATCTCGCCATGGTCCTATCACGGTGCATAGACTCTCACCTCGTTTTAAATTCTGAAAAGTGTCACTTATTGGTGAGTAGCGGAATCGTGTTAGGACATATAGTGTCGAAAAGAGGGATTGAGGTGGTGTGGACAAGGCCCTCGGGAATTGCGTCCGCGGGATCCACACTAGGCATAATCGACTCGAGGTTCTTTCGAATCGAATTAAGACATATTAGAGTCGCCACCAAGTTTTTTTGGGAACTTGGAACCGTTCAAGTCAACTTTACACCTTTCATCGAAAAGCATAAAGCCAATCGACTACGAGTGATTAAAGATAAAGACTTGTACCCTATATCACTCGATTTGAATGACTCTCGTAATCCAATGGTATTTAGACGGATCCACAAACCATAGATCTTGAGTAAGGGGTGAGGGTACGTGTTGGGAAGCCCATAAGGACACCCAACCCCGCCCGTCAATAACGGCCTCTACTAAGTCAAGTATGGATTTCAAACAAGGTCATAGCTACTACGATATATGAAATGCAAACATCGTTTTAACCCTAACATGTGACAACAATTTCTATGTCGTTTTAGATGCAACTAAACTAACTTTGTCAAAGTTGTAATTTAGCATGTGGGTTGATTGATCTAACAACATACAAAACAAAGCAAACAAGGCTTAAGGGGGAATGGGGGAGCCGTGGGATCTACCTATTACAAACCAGGCATTTCATGCCGACACAACGATAAATTAAAGATACAACTCGATCTAAATACAACGCTATACACAAAACCGTACACGACACATCACACGGCCAATCGGCCTAGAAAAGCGTGCACAAGAGGGGTGGCCCACGGCTAACAAGACCCACGGCCTTGGGTCACTCCTCGTGATGTGTGCTTTCGCTCAATCTCATCGAATTAGACATAGGGCCGCACGCCAAAGCATGTGTTGGCATAAATCGGGCCATGTTGCTTTAAACAACATGCGATTTACTACGCTCTTACATGCATTGGGGAACAACCGTCTAACCAAACAAGACTAAGGTTTTTTGAAAAAGGTTTTGACTCGATAAAAGAAAACTAATTCGAAAATTACAACTCGATAAACAAACTATAAATTACAAGCTACAAAACAACAAAGAACAAATGATAAACAAGAAAAGAAAAACGAAATGAGAAAGACGAGAGACACGGCCAACTCACGGCCCAAACCACGGCCACCCTCACGGCCAAGACAAGGCCATCCTAGTTCCTAGGTTAGGTTCATTAGTTAGATCGAATGATTGCGAAACGGATTAGAAAACGAGTTAGAAAACGAGTTATAAGACAGGTTGATCGATTGAGAAGAAACGCGCGAGTGTGTATTCTACACGGCCTAAAGGGTCCAATTAGGTCACGATATCATAATATTAATGCTTACTCGCCGAGTGTTAATAGGAAGGTGCTAATCACGCACTCCTATGCTAGCGAGAAATCAAGTGAAAAGAAAGATGTATTCGATTAGGTTATAGAATCGTTAGTTGATTTTTAAAGCTATGTCGATGTACCCTAAAGTGTCTAATTAGGTTATTAAATTGATCTAATGTCATCTAAATAAGTTATATGTTAACAATCAGAGGTCATACTAACATGCAACGGGTCCTAAGGTGGGTCGAATTGGCCGAGACAACAAAGGGTCAAAAGCGAGGAACGGAAGTTAGAAATTCGTTTTATTTATGCCCTACCTTGAACACGAGGATATGTAAATGAGACGGGGGTGTACGACCGACTGAAGTAGCGGTTTATTTTCCCATCTCAAGTCAACGCGGGTGTTCATGGTGGTACTTTAACTCATACTCGGACTAAACTAGTTTCATAGTTAATTTATACGATAAATAAAAAGCGATAAACAAACAAAACAAACTATAAGAAAAACAAACATAAAAACGAAATAAAAAAAGGAGAAAGAGGAGGATTTGATGCACCCTCAACCTACATGTATCGTTGACACCGTCTTGGGTCGTAATCGATGGTAGATTTTATCTCGAGAGGCCGTCGTCGACGAAGAAACAAAGCAAACACGCGTTTTTGGCAAATCTGGACAGCAACTTTCAAACGATGATTTCTCCCTCGTTTCACGATAAAAATTCGATTTAAAAGATGTTTTGAAAACTAGAAAGAGAGGAGAACAGAGATCTTAAAGCAACCCCTGCTCGTTTTGAGTTATTGGGCACGAAAAACGAGCACAAACAGAATTGGACAGACAGAAAAAGCCAAAAAAACAGAGTGTATAACACTGTTTTTCGAGGGAATTCGTGTACTCTCAAGGGCAATTTGGCTCGTAAATCTTTGTCTAATGTGTAGATGGATGTTATGTGGTTAATTAGGAACAAGAAAATCGAGTTTTGATGGAGGTTTGAGGGAGGAACGAATTGTTTTTCGAGGAGGACACACAAACAGTTTCAGTTTGTATGTCGGTTTTGTGGAGGGTTTTTGAGAGGCAATTAGGGTTTGTTTCTGAGGTTTAAAGCTTGTGAGTGATGGTAGGATGTATGGAGAACTTAGAGGAATGAATGTATGGTGAAGGGGTGGTATTTATAAGGAGTTAAAGTAGGGTAAAAGAGAGGGAGAGGCAGTCGGGCCTGCTCACGCATAGCTGCTGTCCAGCAGCTTTTGTGAGGGTTTGAGAGGGGTTTTCTTGGTGATTAAGCTAGGATAATATGGGTAGGATACTAGGGTATGGGTTAGGGTTAATGGGTACGGGTTTTGGTGGTATTTGGAGCGGGTTTTGGGCTCGGGATTTGAGCTGCGAAACAGGGGAATGGACCGTGTTTTATGCGGACTGTTGGGGAGAGTTTAGGACGTGATTTGGGCCATGGTTATGGGGTTCGAACTGGGGTTGGATGGGTAGTGGCTTAGGTTGGTTAGTGTACTCGGGATTCGTGCCAATTCGTAAAGAAAACGGGCTCAAAAACCGAGCTAAAATTGAGCTCAAAAACACATGTTCAAAACGAGTTCTTTTCGATTTTCAAATCGATTTTTCAAATCAATTAACACATTAAAATAAATGATTTTTCAAATCAAATATACTTATAAAATGATTTTTCAAATCAAATATTTATTTTATTTTCAATAAAATAAACTCAAGAAAATAAATTCAAAATAAAATAAAATAAATTGAAATCACCTTAAAAAAAGACTTTAATTTAAATATCATTTAAATTAAAATATTCCATCGACAACGCTCATTCTACATCGTAAAACGAACCCAAATAATGACAATGACAACTAAATAAATACATGTGTCCTATCATCATCGGGTGTTTGTCGGGTTCTCTATAAATTCCAATATCGACGGATACGGGTATCTACAGAGCCCCCACTTTGACTGAGGCTTGGACAAGGCGAAAGTCAAAGTATACCCCAGGTCCCTTTCGACCTGAGGATTCTGCGGGTCGTTTATAGTCCATTAGACTTGCGTATATAAGCTACTTGACCATAAGAAGAGATCATACCTGAAACTTCGTTGGGGATTAACTCTTGCTTCATGTTGCGTCGAATTATCATCGTTGGTCGTCGACCCATAAATTGCATATATGGTGGATTGAGCCTTATCCTTAGGCGCCTACGTATCCGTTTCTGACGGAATCAAACCCGCGTCGTAGTTCGGCCACTGCTGACACATGCCCAAAGTTTATCATCGGCACCTGTCCGAAATTCATCATCTGCTGACATTTGCCCAAAATTTATCATCTGCTGGCACTTGTCCGAATGGGACGGGACTTTCCAAGGAGGTTGTCGCCGCTTTCATCATTGTCTTTCAGCTACGGAATTCTTCCATTTCATACTCTTGTATTGAGTTGAATTCTTGGTGGATGTCATCCTTTATATCTTGATAATGGTCTCGAAGCCACGGCGCCAGTGAGCCCTGCATTTAATGGCTCTAAAGTCGAAGACTTTAGAGCCCCCAGTTGAAGCATATCCTGCTATAATTGGAACACAAAAACGTACTAGCAATAATCATTACATAAGCACATTTGGATCATCGATCTTGAAATTGGATTATTTTGAAAGATTGGGTCATCGACCCGAAAATTGAATTTGAAAATTGTGAATGATTGGGCCATCGACCCGAAAATTGAATTTGAAAATTTTGTGTGATTGGGCCATCGACCCGAAGTTTGAATTTGAGATTTTGGATAATTGGGCCATCGACCCGAAAAGATTCTACTACTTGGATCATCTATCCACAGATCGCAAAAAGTTTTTGAAATTTTGAAATTTTGAAGTCGGACCTTGATAGGTGAGCATGAAATGCTTTTGAAATTTTGAAGTCGGACCTTGATAGGTGAGCATGAAATGCGACTCAGACATTCTATATGACTCGTAAACAACGTGGGCGTAGCCCGCTACCGCAAAACAAAAAAAGAAAATAAAACCGTAAGTGTGCACGGGCTTTAATTCAAATATGGACTTGTCGAGGGTAGAAATGTAAATCGGCCGTTCCGGCGCTCCCCAAAACGCGATAGATGTGCGAAAACCCGATGCATCGTGCCAAAAACTGGTGTGAACTGGGGCGGGCCTAAGAGGCGCGCGACCCAAGGCCCACACGGCTCAGAAAAACGGCACCCTGGGGGTGTCATCCTAGATGCCTCCTTCCCTTATACTTTCTATATATAAGGAAGAGTCAGATTGCCAAATTTATTTCGCTTTACCCCAAATGGTGCAAATAACATAAATCATTATGAATAATCTAGCGAGTGCTATGCGAGCGTGGGAGAGAGACTTCACCGGCGCGCAGAGAGACAAGAATTAAAGACCGCTCAATCGGCGCAATTACTTCCCTTACGCGATCCCCTTCAACCTATTTGTTGGAACACCGCCTTAGCTATTGGGATCCTTTTAACCATGTCTTTGCTTTTCCCGAGGGGGAGATCCGCTCTCTACCCGAAGAGTTTTCTCGCCCGGGAGGATGGGATCGAGGCCATACCGGCTATACCAAAATTTCATTCGGGGTGGCGTGGAACATATCTAGACTGCCTTGGCCTTTCCAGGACGGAGTCTGAGGAGATAGTGACTGGTGACGAAGTCAACCTTCTTGCTATTCATCGGAAATTTTGTATCTTGCGAAACAGTACTTTACTGCCAGCCTACTGCCGCAGGGCATTTGGATTGATCATGTTACACCTTTATGTTTTCGAAGTTAGGATGAACAAGACAACTTGTGTAGGACAAGCGAAGCTTTTGTCTATTGTATCGCAGATGGAGACGGGACATAACCCTTCCTGAATTATTCTCGCTAAAACTCTCTGGGGTTTAGATGCTAAGAAAATGAACCCTGGTGCCGATTGGTCGGGATGCTCCCGTCTATTGCAGGTAACAAAATCTATTCTCCTGATTTCGCATCCTTGATTGATTTTCCTTTTACCACAATTCTTGTGTTGTTGCCACGATTTATTTATATTTTGCCACGATTTTGTTGCATTCTGCCACGATTTTGCTGTATTCTGCCACGATTTCTGCCACAAATCCGTTTTTTTTTTTTTTTTCTCTTTTTTTTTTTGCGTTTTTTTTTTTTTTTTTTTTTACTTTTTTTTCTTTTTTTTTTTTTTTTCTTTTCATGTTTTTCTTTTTCTCTTTTTTTTTAGGTGTGGCTTTGCGAGAGATTTTGGCTCTTCGCCCCGCCGCGTGAGCCCAGCTCGTATCTCGCTCGTATGCTGACTATGCGTGCCAAGCGGTATGAAGACGAGCATCAAAATGACCTTGCCTATTGGCGAAACAAACTGACGTAAGGGGAGGTCGCCCTCTTTCTTTGGTTCATGCCTTGGCTTCGCCTCAAATCTTTTACTATCCTTGGGAAGATGACAAGACCGGACATTTGCAACTACGGGTTTAGAGAGGTCTATTCACATTTACCCCGACCGCGTCTGCGTCGATGGGCCGTAGACAATTAATTCCCAAGTGTGAGGTCGTTTCGGGACGAGCAAGAGAGCCGAATTCCTCTATATGTGATGATTGGCTCAAGAGGTGGCACCAAAGGCGTCTTTGGTACGTATCTGCGCGCCCTCAGACTACCTGGGTATCCCCATCTTATACTAAATGGCTTAAAGAGAAGACCGAATCAGGTAAGGACTTGTGTCGGAAGGATGAGCTTGTCGACATCAAATACTATGACAAAGGCGTAACGATCGCGACTTCTTTGCTAACGATCTTTCGTCCGCATCCGGACTCGAAACTAAGACCGAGAAGACTCCTAAGACCGACTCACAGCGATGGTGTGTGGAAACGGTTGGGTTCAAAGGCACACTCGGGCTCACCTTGGAGGGGAGGCTTGGTCCTCGCTTGAGTGTAAAAGATAGGCTGGGCCTTCGGGAGGAAATGACGATCCCTCCTAAGAAGCGCGCTAGACGTAACGCAACTACCCCTCCTCTGCGCAGAGCCTCGGTCACGTGACCCAAAAGGCAAAGGGAAAAAGAAGATGTAGGAGCCTTCGACTCCAATCTATTATTTAATACTACTACTTATTATTTGTTGCTAGCTGCTTTCCTTTTTTTTCTTTTTAAGGAAGTAATGGGCGTCGCCCGATCTTTAATAAGACTTACTATCTATTAAAATTCCCAGTTTCTGCATAAAATTTCATTTTATTTAAAGGAAGGGTCGGTTGTACTCTTTTAAAGAGCTGCCTACGTATCTGTTATCAACAGAATCAAACCGAGCTCGTAGTTCCACAAAACAAACGTGTTACAATCATCGATCTATAACGCACAAAAAGCAGCGAAGCAAAAGTGCCGCGGCCTAGACTCGCTCAAGAGCACTGTAATTCAAAATTTTATTTTACGACATTGAGAATGAGTTCTACGGATAATATTTCTTCAGTTGATCCAAATTCGTCGGATTTGCAAAGTCATTTCCATCTAGATCTGTCGACCGATTGCGCCTCCCGATAATATTTTCTTTACTGTAAGGACCGCCCAATTCGGCTTGAATTTTCCCCTCGGGTCGATTGGTAGTAAAGCGCGCACCGACTTTAGGACCAAATCCCCATCCTTTATTCCTCGAGGTTTCACCCTTTTGTTAAATGCTCTTTGTATCCTTTTCTGATAGAGTTGAACATGGTGTAACGCGTTTAACCGTCGCTCGTCGAGCATGACCAAGGAATCATACCGGCTTGCCGGTCGGCTTGAGGGACCGACTTTCTAACAGAATCCTTAAAGAAGGTACCTCTAATTCGATAGGCCGGATCGCTTCCATCCCATATGTCAAATAGAACGGAGTTGCTCCGTGGTCGTGCGAATAGACGTCATGTATCCCCATAGTGCGAACGGTATCTTCTCCGGCCATTCGCGATAATTGTCGGTCATTTTCCGAGAATCACAAAGTGATTGTCTTGTTGGCGGCTTCCATCGCACCATTTGTTTGAGGTCGATATGGTGACGACTTGTGGTGTTTGATTTTATACTTTTCAAGTATTACGGCGATTTCACCTGAAGTGAGTGCCATGGTCGCTAATGAGCTCATGCGGCACCCCATATCTCGCAAATGATTTCATTCTCGAATGAACTTTGCTACCTGCTTTGCTTGTAACACCTTGTAGGATTTCACTTCTACCCACTTCGTGAAGTAATCGATGGCGACTAGCATGAAACAATGCCCACCTGTTCCAGATGGGTTGACCTTTCCAATAATGTCGATTCCCCATGTTGAGAAAGGCCATGGTGATGTCAAAGTATATACATGATGATGGCGGCACGTGTTGTATGTTTGCGAAGATTTGGCAATTATGGCAATGTTTGACATATTGGCGATAATCTGTCTCCATCGTGGTCCAATAATACCCTAATCTCATGATTTTACGAACCAAAGATATGGGCATTCATGTGTGGGCCACACTCTCCGTCATGGACTTCTTCCATGACTCTTTTCGCAGTTGGTGAGTCTATGCATCGCAGAAGGATATTTTGCACGGTCTTCTTGTACAATTGTCCGTCATTGGTTCTAACAAACTGAGCGGCTAGCATTCGAATAGCGCGCTTTTCGCGGTTATCCATGTCGGGTGGATACATTCCTGATTCTTTAAATTTCAGAATAGCATGATACCAAGGTTCGGCCTCGGTTTCTTCCGTGTCTCCGATTACATTAACGTAAGCAGGTGATGATCTTCGTTCGACACATATCGGCATAGTATCCATATGATCCGGTATGTTGATCAGAGCAGCTAGCTTTGATAGTGCATCAGCAAACTGGTTTTCGTCTCGGGGAGGTGCACGATTTTGACATCGGCGAACAACTTTTCTAGTTCCTCGATTTTCGCTTGGTACGGAGCCAAGCTATCACTTCGGGTTTTCCACGTCCCGGCCACTTGATTGATCACCAGTGACGAGTCCCCATGTACTACAAGCTTTTTGATGCCTAACTCGAGAGCACTGTGCAAACCGAGTAGGCATGCTTCATATTCGGCCGCGTTATTAGTGACGTTAAAGTCCAACTTGATCGAAATGGGAACATGTTCACCTTCTGGTGAAATGAGTTGCACTCCTAGCCCGTATCCCCTATAGTTCGATGCTCCATCGAAATAGAGGTCCCACGTATCATTGTCTATGTGAACGATATCTTCGTCGGGAAACGACCACGTATCCACAACCTCAGTTTCTTCTATCGGGTTATCCGCCAGGAATTCTGCAACCGCCCTTCCCTTTATCACTTTTAGCGGTACATATTTCAGGTCGAATTCGGAAAGCATTAAAGTCAATCTTGACACCCTGCCGTTCAGAACCGGTTTTTCAAACAAGTATTTGATTGGGTCCATCTTCGAGTGGATGCAGACACTATGACTGAGCATGTAGTGTCGTAACTTCTTCGTCGCCCATACTAAAGCCAAACATGTCTTTTCGAGCTGAGTATACTTGATTTCATACTCCAAGAACTTTTTACTAATGTAGTAAATCGCTCTTTCCTCTTTATCGACTATCTGCGCCAGCATTGCCCCCATTGCAGTGTCCGTAACTGTAAGATACAACAACAGTGGTAACCCAGCCGTTGGTGGGCTGAGAACGGGAGGGGAAGATAGTATTTCTTTGATCTTATCGAACGCAGCTTGACAGTGATCATCCCATACGACGTGTTCCCCGACCTTCAATTTCTTGAAAATTGGCTCGCATATCATAGTTAGCCTTGCCATGAACCGACTTATATATTGGATTCTTCCCAGGAAACCTCGAATTTCCTTCTCGGTTTTTGGGTGAGGCATTTCCATTATGGCCTTTATTTTCGATGGGTCCACCTCGATGCCACGGTGGCTAACGATGTGACCCAACAGTTTGCCGGATGTGACTCCGAATGCGCATTTTTGTGGATTCAACCTCATGTTATACTTGCGCAGTCGCTCGAAGAATTTGCGTAGCGTACCAAGGTGGTCATCACGCTCCTTTGACTTGACTTCCTTGTGCATCATATCATGTAGCAATGTTGTCGCAGTCCTCTGGTATGTAGCCCCTGCGTTTATCAACCCAAAAGGCATTACTGTGTAGCAATAGGTTCCCCATTGCGTTCTGAACGCAGTCTTATGCATATCTTCTTTCGCCATCTTGATCTGATTATAACCGGCGTATCCATCCATAAAGGATAGTAACGCGTGTTTTGCCGTGTTGTCAACCAGGATGTCGATGTGAGGTAATGGGAAATCGTCCTTCGGACTTGCCTTGTTTAAATCCCGGAAGTCGACACAAACCCGAACTTTACCATCTTTCTTGGGCACCGGAACGACGTTAGCCACCCGGTCGAGTATTTCGACACCTTGATGAACCCAGCTTTGAGTTGCTTGTCGATTTCTTCTTTGACTTTCAGAGACCAATCTGTATGCATTTTGCGTAGTTTCTGCTTGACTGGCTTATATCCCGGCTTGATTGGGATCCTGTGCTCCGCAATTTCCCTATCGATGCCTGGCATGTCTTTGTAGGACCATGCGAAAACATCTTTGAACTCGTGTAACAAATCAATGAACCCTTGTCTCTCGGTGGGACTTAAAGTAGTTCATATTTTAAGCTCATGTGGTTCTAAGGTTGTGCCTACATTGATGGTTTCGGTATCTTCGATGATCGAAGTTTTCTGTTCGTACTCTTCCAACCCTTTTATCAACTGTAGAGGTGGTTCCATTTCTTCTTCTTCTTCTTCTTCTTCGACCAACTGTTCATCCTCGACCTCAGTCTCAATGTCATTATTAAAACAATCATTTTCAAAATTTGAATTGCAATGTAAGTAAGACAAGTCGTAAGCAAACTGGTTCATATTATTATTGATTTGAAATTGCGCGAAATGCGCTAACATTTGAGCCAACTGATCAGAGCTCAGTGGCGAGATAGGGGTATTCGGGACAGGCCCCGGAATACCACCATTAGGAAAAGGTGCATAGGAAGGGAAAGCTAGGGGAGGGGTATTTTCAACACCTGACTCCTTAGACTCAATCTTAGGACCTAACTCAGACTCAGACTCAGACTCCGACTCAGACTCAGAATCGGTAACATCATCCGGCTTGAACATTTCTCCTTCTCCCGTTGTCAACTTGAAATGAAGTCCTTTGTTGTCAGTCCACTTGATTGTTTTCCGCCATCCCATGTTGGTCCTAAGAGGATCCACATCGGTGATGAGGGTAGATGGGTCGAACCGCTCGCTTCTCAGGATCATGCTTACCAAATCTTCGTTTGGTATTGGTGATTTCTTCTCTTCACCGAAAAGAAGACCCATAGCTTTCTCGTCATTTATTGGATCCGGTTTGGTTTCTACTGGCATCACGGTCAGAATGTCTTCAGGGATGTAGTAGCAATCTTGGAATACTTCGATTCCTGGGACCATAAGGTTCTTCTTTGGGTCAAAGATAGGTTCGGGGAAGTCCATGCAAGGGAGTTCTTCCCCAGCTTTCACGAAGTGGCCGTTTAGAGTTAGGTGATACGGTCCCATTTTAATATCTCGATCTTCGATTGTTCTTCCCCTCTTTTCCCGTAGATCTTTCTCAGTGGGCTCATATCCAAGCCCGAAAGTTACTCCTTTGGCTACGGGTGGTTTCAACTTGAAAGCCTCCTCCTTTCTAGGATATAAAGAGAAACCGAAGTACTTCCCAGTTTTGAGAATCACCTCGCAGACATGACTTCCCGTATATAGATCCATATTTTCTGCTTCGGAGTTCAGCTCGATCATGTTGACAATCTCGAAACCACATGCGTCATTGACAGTTTCGACCCTTACTTCAGAAGTAATGTCTCCTCCTGCCACAGTAATTGGCGTGGCGTCAATGGTGACGGTTTTGCCATTGAGTGAGACCTTGATTTTTCGATGCAGCGTTGATGTTACGGCCCTTGTAGCGTGGATCCAAGGCCTTCCTAACAATAAGTTGAAGGATGAGCAAATGTCAATTACTTGGCAATTTATTTTCTTTTCCACTTGCCCAGTCTGTACTACTAGATCGACAAGTCCACTCACTCGACGCACAGTGCCATCGAATGCCCGGACTGTCTGTGTAGTGGGGATGAAGTCATTCTTCTCCAAGCCCAGAATATGCGCCGTTTTCAGAGGGAGTACGTTGACAGCCGATCCGTCGTCAACCAAGGTCATAGGGATATGCTTGTTGAGACACACGGTAGCAATATAGAGGGCCAGGTTATGTCGAGGCCCGAACGGTGGCAGATCTTCGTCGGAGAATGTCACAGCGTTGGTAATCTGAGGCCGATTCTGGGCGATGTGAGTGACCATGTCCGCAGGAGTAGTATTCGACGACACGGTCATGTTCATCAAAGCTTGTAACAAAGCTTGACGATGTTCGAAAGAGCTCAAGATAAGTTGCCAGATAGACACGTCGGCCTTAGTCTTTTGGAGTTGCTTGATGAGGGAAGCCTCGGAGGTCGACCCTTCACCAAGAACTTCGACCACTACCGGCTCTTTGAGAGGTGTCTTGTTCGGGGTATCTTTAGCTTTCTCCACACGATACGGGCGTCCGGATCTAGTCAAATGGTTTGACTCTAGGGCATCTTGCCTCACCTTTAAGATTTCTTCTTGGGTGTGAGGAATGGTCGCACCTTTGACGAGGTAAACATCATCCTCGTCATCAGCCCAAACGCCATTGATTTCATTGCCGCTTCGGAGTATGTAAGGGGTACAATCGACAACAAAATCCCCGAATGTAATCTCGTTTCTCGAGCTTGGTAGGAATTTGGAGCAATCGACGAATATTCTTCCGACGAAAACCCCTTTTAGATGACATGGGCGGATCAAGTGAGAGTAATCGACACTATCTTCGGTAGAGACAAAGTTAGTGTGGTCGCCAAACGGATTGGTAACGTTGTTGGGCTTTATGGCCGGGATTGGGAGCGTTCCGTTCTCAATCATATCTTGAATTTCGTGCTTTAGTCTAAAGCACCTTTCAGTATCGTGTCTCTTCCCTTGATGAAAGGCACAGTAGGCATTTGGTTTGTACCATTTGCCTTGTTGTTCAGCAGGTGGATCCGGAGTTGGGCCAATGGGCTTCAACTTTCCTTGGGCCATGAGCCTTTGGAGAGCGTAGGCGTAAGTGCACCCGATATCGGTGAATACCCTCGGAGCTTGGCGCGGAGGCCTTTTTGACTGTCCATCTAAGAGATTGACAGTTTCAACAAAGTGGGCCGCTGCTGGTGCTTTTGCTTTAGATGACGAAGCCCCTTGGTATCCCTTTGGCTTCTCAGCTTCGGCAATTCGGACATCGTCCTCTACCTTTATCCCGATCCTTATCAATTCTTTGAAAGAACCAAAATTTTGGTATTTCAGAGCATTACGGTAAACAGGTCGTAAATTCTTCACGAACTTATCTACCATTTCGACTTCATCAGGCTTCTTAGCTAGTTTTACGCTTTCAGCGCGCCATCTTGCGAGGAATTCAGTAAAGCCCTCTTTTTCCTTCTGTGTCATCACTTCCAAAGTCCTTATGTTGGTTTGAATCTCAACATTGTCAGCATAGTTCTTGCAGAACTCCACCGTAATATCTTCAAAAGTGGGGAAGTTCTTGAGGTCCAGATTGTAGAACCACGCCTTCGGGTGTTCATCCAGAGATTGGGCAAAGATTTCAGAGAGCATGTCAGCAGGTACTCCCTTTAGTGCTAAGTACCCTTTATAGGCCTTAACATGGTGGACTGGATCTTCGGTGCCCTTGAACTTTGGGATGTCAGTGAGTACCATGTTCGTGGGCAACTTATCCTGAACTGGGGCATAGGCCCTAGCATTCTCATAGTGAATGTTCTTCCCCTGGGAGAGTTTCAAACGGTCTTCGATGAACTTGAACCGTTTCTCCAGATCAGTCAGAGAAGGGGTAGATGGAGGTGAATCTTCACTCAGTTTAGATTCGATTGCATCCATTCGGGTCATCATGAGGTTCACGGCCTCAGTGAGCTTGTTAACAGCATCTTCCATTGCTTGACGTCGGGTTTTTGGCGGCCTTTCTACAGGAAAACCCCGTACTGAGTCAATATTTAAAGTAAGAGCCCCTGCACACTTAAGGACTCGACCCCAACTTGACTCAAACAAAGACTCGACTTGAGATTGACTAAACAAGGGTTCGACTCACGGTTTGATTTAGACATCGGTTCATTTTAGACTCGACAAAACGACATGACTCAAACTGTCATAGCTCGATTCTAAACTGGACTCGGTGTGACTAAACCCGTGATTGGACCAACATAGTCCTTAGGTTCGAGTGAAACGTCCTAAAGGGCCTAGCTTGGACGTTTTTTGTGGACTATCCTAGACCAAAAGGTCGACCAACATGACTCAAGGCCCAAGAGGTGAGCTTGGGTGACCCAACAAGGTCGTGTTCTAGACTCTTAGAACGAAACACACCCGGCCTAACACGGCCATGACCCGGACACGACTTGACGCATTTCATGCTTGGTTGAGGTTCGAGAGGCATTTTGGATTGATTTTGAAAAAACGGAAGATCGATTTGAAAATGAGATTTGAAATGGGCAGCATGCCGGCTATAAAAGCTCATTTTGGGCCGAAAATTCTAGTCCTATTTGGGCAGCATTCCGCGTTTTTAAAACCATGCTATTTTGAAAGTAAGTTGTTCAAAAGTTCGGTTTTGAAAAGGACATGGGAAATTTCGAAAAAAGACTCGGGAAAACAAATTGCACATTGTCATTCTCATGTTATAAGGATGTATGCTCCTAGACATCTCTAAGTCTCGGCAAGTCTTCTATAAGAAGGTCTATGCCCTCCATCCTTTTGCGGTCTTATAGAGCAAGGTGTCTTAAGGTAGAGTACCTAGAAGATCGTCCCCACCATCAAGAACCACGCGAGGTGAAGTGGAAGCGAGCAATGTGCAGCTTCCTAGCATAGTGGGACGTCGCCCCCCACGCATCACGAAGAAACGCTGGGACGGCCCGGGCAAGTCCTTAAGGGTTTATGCATGAATCGTAGCACTATGAGTAATGTTTTACTTTCCAACACTTTCTTTTCAAGTTTCACCTCGGAGGAAAAGACCCTAGAAACAAAGTGTAACTAGTCCTCTTTTCCCCAGCGGAGTCGCCAAACTGTGGACAAGGCCCTCGGGAATTGCGTCCGCGGGATCCACACTAGGCATAATCGACTCGAGGTTCTTTCGAATCGAATTAAGACATATTAGAGTCGCCACCAAGTTTTTTTGGGAACTTGGAACCGTTCAAGTCAACTTTACACCTTTCATCGAAAAGCATAAAGCCAATCGACTACGAGTGATTAAAGATAAAGACTTGTACCCTATATCACTCGATTTGAATGACTCTCGTAATCCAATGGTATTTAGACGGATCCACAAACCATAGATCTTGAGTAAGGGGTGAGGGTACGTGTTGGGAAGCCCATAAGGACACCCAACCCCGCCCGTCAATAACGGCCTCTACTAAGTCAAGTATGGATTTCAAACAAGGTCATAGCTACTACGATATATGAAATGCAAACATCGTTTTAACCCTAACATGTGACAACAATTTCTATGTCGTTTTAGATGCAACTAAACTAACTTTGTCAAAGTTGTAATTTAGCATGTGGGTTGATTGATCTAACAACATACAAAACAAAGCAAACAAGGCTTAAGGGGGAATGGGGGAGCCGTGGGATCTACCTATTACAAACCAGGCATTTCATGCCGACACAACGATAAATTAAAGATACAACTCGATCTAAATACAACGCTATACACAAAACCGTACACGACACATCACACGGCCAATCGGCCTAGAAAAGCGTGCACAAGAGGGGTGGCCCACGGCTAACAAGACCCACGGCCTTGGGTCACTCCTCGTGATGTGTGCTTTCGCTCAATCTCATCGAATTAGACATAGGGCCGCACGCCAAAGCATGTGTTAGCATAAATCGGGCCATGTTGCTTTAAACAACATGCGATTTACTACGCTCTTACATGCATTGGGGAACAACCGTCTAACCAAACAAGACTAAGGTTTTTTGAAAAAGGTTTTGACTCAATAAAAGAAAACTAATTCGAAAATTACAACTCGATAAACAAACTATAAATTACAAGCTACAAAACAACAAAGAACAAATGATAAACAAGAAAAGAAAAACGAAATGAGAAAGACGAGAGACACGGCCAACTCACGGCCTAAACCACGGCCACCCTCATGGCCAAGACAAGGCCATCCTAGTTCCTAGGTTAGGTTCATTAGTTAGATCGAATGATTGCGAAACGGATTAGAAAACGAGTTAGAAAACGAGTTATAAGACAGGTTGATCGATTGAGAAGAAACGCGCGAGTGTGTATTCTACACGGCCTAAAGGGTCCAATTAGGTCACGATATCATAATATTAATGCTTACTCGCCGAGTGTTAATAGGAAGGTGCTAATCACGCACTCCTATGCTAGCGAGAAATCAAGTGAAAAGAAAGATGTATTCGATTAGGTTATAGAATCGTTAGTTGATTTTTAAAGCTATGTCGATGTACCCTAAAGTGTCTAATTAGGTTATTAAATTGATCTAATGTCATCTAAATAAGTTATATGTTAACAATCAGAGGTCATACTAACATGCAACGGGTCCTAAGGTGGGTCGAATTGGCCGAGACAACAAAGGGTCAAAAGCGAGGAACGGAAGTTAGAAATTCGTTTTATTTATGCCCTACCTTGAACACGAGGATATGTAAATGTGTAGACACCTCGTTTATGCACCCCTCGCAAACCACCCGTTGATGATTGGGCCGCATGTTTGATTCGCGGAACGATTAGTGACAGTTCGTAAGTTTATCGTCAAGTGATTGCTCAAATATAAATGTCAACCTCTTAGTTGTCATCTACGTCCTGATACGGTCGTTTTGGCAGTAATTAGAGTACATTCGGAGTCCGGGTCAAAAACCGTCTCCATTTTCTGATAGCTGTTAAATCCCGAGTCAGAATGTCCTGGAATGTTCCGGATGTTTCTATTCCATATTCATCAAATTTTATCTTTTGGCAAACAATATCCCGTAATATTCAGAAGATAATCAAATTAAATCCGTCCTACCATAACTAAAACGCGGAAATCTTTCTTAAGCAGGAGGAAACCTCCTGGGAACAGACGCAGCAGGTGCTGCGCCTCTTCCAAGAGACGCAGTGGCTGCTGCGCCTCTTCCCAGGCCCTTCTTTGCATGATTTACGTATCTTTTTTATATCTTTCCGAGATTCACTTCCAAAGAGTCTCCGAAACCCTATTCCTTCACGTGATTAGTATAAATAGGAGCTTTCGTTCCTCATATTTCTCACGCGAGTGTCCGCCCTTCTCTTCTCCCTTTGCATTCTAGACTTCGTTCTTACTAATTGGCGCCTACGTGCTTGGACTTCCGACCACGTAAGCTCGGATCTT
The DNA here is from genome assembly GCF_048544455.1 of Silene latifolia. NCBI lineage: Eukaryota > Viridiplantae > Streptophyta > Magnoliopsida > Caryophyllales > Caryophyllaceae > Silene > Silene latifolia. Next base: position 58,779,259 of record NC_133528.1, read on the forward strand.
TCCGGGTACCAGCCTCTCCGTTGCATGACCGACCAATTTGACCACTACACTCAATCAATCTAATTAATCAACTTGTTAAATCGTTTTCCTCTTACGAGGGCACTCTTTCCTTGCATTCGCGTCGAGCATCACTAATCGATCTTCTTAGTTCTTCTCGTTCCGTCAACATGTAAGTCTGAGGGTGTATAATCCTCTTTTATTTTATTGTATTTTGATTATTGTATAACAATTGTAAGGTTTATGTCGAAAGTACCTCATTAAAACCGATTTCTAAAACCGTCTTTTAAAACCCTTTTTGCGGATTTCCGGTGAGAGACGTCGAGAAAAGACGCAAAGAATCGCCGCGCCTCTTCAAAGGAGCGCAGCACTGCTGCGCCTCTTCATGAGGCCGCCGCAGATTCGCTTCTTTTCTTCTTCTTCGTCCTCTCGTAATTCGTCTTTCGTTTTTATTTGCTTTCAATTGTTTTCTGTTAATTCGTTCACATGATCATTAATAAATTATTCATTCATCATTAATATGTTTTATTCATTGTTGTTCCGACTTAAATCCTAGATAATCAATATTTACGGGTTTTTCGTCATTAATGTTCAAACCCGGATTTTTAGGGATTCAATCTGTCCGTATTGAGTTTCTGAGATTCGTCATTGATATATTTGCATCCGTATTCATTGATATTTCGTCATTGTTTAGTTTGTTTCACCGATGTCACTAATTAATCGTTCATTAACATCGACCCTTCACATAATTAATCCGTTTAATTCCGTCTCATTCATGTTTTCTTGTTTTTTATGACCTCAATCATATGTAAATAACATGCTAGTCACTTTCATCCGAGTAAATAAATAAATCAATCCATTAAATTCATCAATTGACATTAACAATTGCGATTCGGCTCACGGCCCCAGAACTCACCCTTGGAACAGACGCAAAGAATCGCCGCGCCTCTTCCAAAGGGCGCAGATGTCTCGCTGCGCTGTTCAGGGTGAATTCTGTCCCCGAACTCCTTTCTGCCTTGACGTAGTTTGATTAGTTTGCGTATTAACTAACTAATATCCGTAATATCGCTAATTCCTGTTCGTAATTTTATTCTTTTATTTCTTTTTATCAAATTATCCGTTTTAAAGGTATTTTCGACATAAATCGCCTAATCGATGTAATTATTGTAATTTTCATTATTGTAATTTATCATTATCATATTCCTTTTATCATTCGTATGTTTTCACATGTAAATCAATATTAAATCCTATTTCGACCCAATTGTTTGTTAAATTAATTGTTCACCGACTTAGTTAATTTCTTACATGCTAGGATTAATCTATGGATGTTGCATTGCATGCATATAGCCGACGATATATCAAGTACGAATAACTCCCTAATCATTAGTAGAGGCCGCTATCGAGGCGGGCGGGATTAGGTGTTCGATCAAAAAGCTTCCTAATACGTACCCTCACCCCTTACTCCAGATATCTGTGAGCACCCGTGTTCATTGGCATCCACGAGAGTCATTCTAGACATAGAATGCTAAGGGTAACGATTGCTTAGTGTTCATGTCACTACTTTGTGTCTTGACATGACACGAGGTATTCGAACGGTTCCAATTTCCCATAAAAATTGGTGGCGACTCCATACAAATGCAAACGCTTGTTTTCGAGCCCCTTCACTCCAAGCGCCCCCGTGGGCGGCCCGCTGTCCACAGTTTGGCGACTCCGCTGGGGATAATACACTTACGTGTAGCAAGGGTGAAACTTGAACAAGGTTAGGGAATAGTTTGTACAAGACAATTGTCGGTTTTCATAACTCGGTCTTCCTAGACCGTTTAAATCGGCCTTCCTAGGCCCAACCCAACCTATTCGACCAATCGTCCCGTCTAAACGGTCCTAATTCCTATTTGGGCCTAAGGATGGATAGCGGTTGACGTCATCCATACCATGATGCTTACTCTTGTTTGTATCAAGGGCCTTCACTACTTGAGGAAATGGACTAGGAATCGGCCTTACTCTTGTTTGGCACGAGCCTCTCCACAGACTTCGGGTTTGATGGTTCGGTATGGCAACCCACCCTTTAAACCAAAACCCTTCTAAAAGCACTCAAAGATCCCGTTATAATGCTTGTATAAATATGTAAACCTTACGTGATCACCATTTCTAAACAAAACCATGACAAATTTTCAAAAAATCAAAACCCGTTTTCAAACAAGAATTTCGAAATAGGGCCTTTAATTAGTACAAAATCCGGTCAAAACTCGGTCCGTTTGTCGTGTCAAAATTCGGGTCACAAGCCCATTTCAAACCTCACCTCGAGTCCACTCCTACAACTACACTACAGTTGACCAGGACACACATTTTCAAAGACCTTGTCTTTCTTCAAAACTCACTCAACACAAGTGGCACACACCCACTTCACGAGTCAAAACTTTTCCTCTTTTAGCAAGTGTGATAGAATGGTCGATCGTGTTTTGATTCGTCGCCGATCTCTTACTCAGTTTTCAAGATGCCTGGGTCAAGTGATGATACGAACCTCCAGCAAATTCAAGAAAGTAATGATCGAATCCTAGCCGCGCTAGCCCAAATGCAAGTTACCCAAAACCAAACCTATGACCGCCTCGAGCTCATCGAAGGCCGTATCTTTGACGTAGAGGGAAGGTTGCCTCCCATTAAAGGTGAAGTACTACAATTTTCCGATGACGAGTCTAAGGATGAGAATCCTCTCATGGGGACGACCGCTTGGTGAGAAAAGGCTCCAATACCTAGAGGAGCAGTTGATGTACCTTAAAGGAGATGACATTTATAGGGAGAACAATCGTAAGTATGAAGCCGTCAATTCCAAATTGCCCACTAACTTTAGCATGACGGATATCCCTAAGTTCAAGGGACACGAGAACCCTTCGAACCATATCCGTGCCTTCAAGGATTACATGTCTATCAAAGGCATCAAACCCGAGATGTTCTTAAGGATCTTTCCTTCATCTCTCGACACCATCCCAAAGCAATGGTTCTACACTTTAGATCACAAAAAGGTCGCTACTTGGGAGGACGCCGCGATCGAATTCTCAAAACAATACGCGGATAATGCCGAGATCCAAGTCAATATGCGTACTCTAGAGGTTCTTACCCAAAATGACAAAGAAGGATTCACCGACTTCCTAAGTAGGTGGAGGAAGACTAGTACTCAACTAGTTGAACGCCTGGATGAGGCCACTCTTGTGGAAAAGTTCGTGGACAATCTCAAGCCCATATATGCCAACCATTTGAGATATCAAAACATCAAGACTTTCAAGGACTTAACCGTATTAGGGACACGAATTGAAGATGACATCCGCAAAGGACTCTTGTCCAAAACGGTAGGTCGGGGATACCAAGGGTCCACAAGTCGTTCATACGGCTCTACTAGCAAGACCGACGAAGTTAACCTTCTCGAACCATCCAAGAAAACTAGCCCACCAAGGAAGTTCACAAACCTTGGGGATACATACTCCAATGCTCTAAAAAGGCTAGTGAAGCAAGGCAAACTCCAACCCATTGGACCTACTCCCGAACCCGAAAGGAAGTCCAAATTCTGGGACGAAAACTCCTACTGTGAATACCATAGGGGCAAGGGACACGACACCGAAAAATGCTACAAGTTGAAACACGTGCTTCAAGATATGATCGAAGACGGTCGACTTCCAATTCCACCAGGAGGTAAGCCCAATAACACTCAGAATCCTCTTGGAGTTCTAGTGATTACAAGTGATGAATCTACCTTAGATTGCTCACATCTCATTTCTCCCGCCGAGGATGAAATTCATGCAATTGAGAAAGAAAGACTCTACTCTACCATCTCCCCTACCATTTCCGACTTCATCGCATGGGCAAGAAGTGTAGATAGACAAGTGTGGGAACTGGAAAACATGGTAACAATCTTGCGCAATCCCAATGCAACACCTAAAGAGCGCGTACCATTGACCTTCTCTCAAAATGCCACTATGCAAGAAGTAGTCGCCGCGGTCGACAAGCTAGTCGATCAAATCATACAACTAGAGAATGACATCATGAGGATGAGGGAACTAGCCGCAATCAATGGGGTTTGGGCCGATGACGATGAAGACGAATATCTCATTGAAAACTCCTTAGTCAAAGAAATAGTCCAAAATGGCGAAGACCAAGATATAGATCACCTAACTCGCTCGGGTCGTCCATACCAAAGCACTACTCAAAACGGTCCAACCAATGTCATCACACCAAATGACAACGAAGATGACCCCACCGATCATTTGCTCAAGCAATTACAAAGAACCAAGGCTGATCTTTCGGTCTGGCAACTAGTGGCAAGCTCATTTCCACACCGCCAAGCTTTTTATCGCAAGCTTTGGCCAAATTGAATGTGGCACATAACTCTACTCCCGAAGATGTAGTCAACTTGGTCTTCCAAGAATCACCGAAGCTAAGTAATCCTATTACTTTTTCAGACGAAGACTTGCCACCTTTTGGCGCCAGTCACAACCTTGCTCTATACATCACCGTCATCTGTCTAAAGAAGAATGTGCCAATGACCTTGGTAGATGATGGCTCCGCGGTCAACGTCATACCCCTCAAAACGGCACACAAACTAGGCATGAAAGAGTCGATGGACCCCTACAAATCAAGGTGTACGTGCATATGACGGTACACGTCGAAAGGTGGTAGGACTTGCTAACCTAACCATAGCAACGGGACCAATCGAACGAAAGGTTAACTTCCAAATAGTGGACATCGAAGCTTCATTCAACATACTTCTGGGAAGGCCTTGGATTCACGCTTCTAAAGCAAAGAACATCCACCCTTCATCAAAAGATCAAGATCCCACTAAATGGCAAAGTTGTGACAATCACTTCGTCACCCATTAAAGCCATAATCGAGAAGCAATCAAATAATCAAGTCCTTGCGGATCCCATATACGAACTTGGGGGCTTCCAAAGTGTAAATGTCATAGAAAGTGAGTTGGCACCCTTATACTATAATCCCTACTCCAACTTGGTGGTCAACCACATTCTCAAAAACCAGGGATACTTCCCTGGAATGCCTTTGAACCCAGTTCGGAAGAACACCTTCGCGCCATACAAGAAAGGCAACTCATCGAGAATACCACTTGGACTAGGGTACAAACCCACAACAGAAGAAGTTCTCGAAATGCTCGCTCAAGTCCAAAACCGCAAGTATGTAGGAGTCCAAATGAGGCCATATCTCCCTACCTTGAATGGATACTTCGTTCAAGAAGGAAGTTCGGAACTCTTTCATGGATTTCCCGAACCTTGGCATTACCTCGAGAAGAAGTTAGCCGGAATCGAGATCTTTCACGATTGCTACTTCATCCCTCCAGAAACGGTTCCTACCGTCAAAACCCGTCAAGCACCTTGCTTAGACGAACAAGTGTTAGCCTCTGTTTGGAGAAGACCGATTTGTTAGGGCCGCGCAGATGAGATCATTACTACGATACTTCAAGACGATCGCTTCAACCCCACCGCCTTGATCACGTAAATCGACACGGCGGCGAGAAAGGGTGGAGAAAATCAATCAAATGGACCAACAATCAAGGAAGGCTCTTCAAGCTCACCACTGGAGAAGGAGAGATGTTCAAAGAAGAACCAGAAGACGACGAATTCGAATCAGAGTCGGAGTCGGAGTCGGAGTCAGAATCTAGAGAAGTCATTAGAGGGTCTACTCCTGTCGTCATCCCCACTCCCCTCGTTTCTCCTAGCTTATTTTCAAGTAGTCACAGTAGTTCGGGAAATGCCCCAATTCTTTGTCCCTTTGCCGCCACTATCCATCGATCGGTTGGCTCATTTGTTTCAACTTTACTCAAATCTTAATATGAATAAATCGGTTCGCTTACTCTTTGCGTTATTTTGAGTGCAATGCTGTTTATGATGATACCGAGGATGACCAAAACCCAGACTTGACCGAAATACCTCCCTACGTAGCCAAAGAAATACTACAGGAAGGGGAAGGGGAAGGGGGACCTGTAATAGAGGACACCGAACCCATCAATGTAGGAACTGAACTAGAACCCAAAGAACTTAGGATAGGGACTACCTTGAGCTCTACCGAACGGGCCGACTTCATAGACCTCCTAAATGAATTCAAAGACGTCTTCGCTTGGTCCTACAAAGACATGCCAGGGATCGACAGGGATATCGCCGAACATAGAATTCCGATTAAGCCAGGTTTCAAACCCGTGAAATGAAGCTTCGACGAATGAGAACAGAGTGGGCTCTAAAGATTAAGGAAGAAGTTGACAAGCAATTCAAAGCCGGGTTCATCAAAGTTTCCGAGTATTTCGACTGGGTAGCTAACATAGTACCCGTACCCAAAAAGGATGGGAGAATCCGAGTTTGTGTTGACTTTAGGGATTTGAACAAAGCAAGCCCAAAAGACGACTTCCCTCTACCTCACATCGACATATTGGTGGACAATACTGCAGACCACGCATTACTATCCTTCATGGATGGATATGCGGGTTATAACCAAATCAAAATGGCCATGGAAGACATGCATAAGACCGCGTTCGTCACCCAATGGGGAACCTATTGCTATACAGTAATGTCGTTCGGATTGATCAACGCCGGAGCTACATACCAACGCACCGCGACTACACTCCTACACGACATGATGCATAAAGAAGTCGAGGTATATGTGGATGACATGATCGTCAAATCCAAGGAAAGAGAGGGACATATTGCGAACCTTCGCAAGTTCTTCGCAAGGCTACTAAAGTACAACATGAGACTCAACCCTCAAAAATGCGCATTTGGGGTAACATCCGGCAAACTCGGGATACGTCGTTAGCCAACGAGGCATAGAAATAGATCCGTCCAAAATCAAAGCTCTGATCGAAATGCCACAACCTCAAAAAGAAAAAGAAGTCGAGGATTCTGGGAAAAGTGCAATACATAAGTCGATTCATATCGAAACTTACGATGATTTGCGAGCCTATCTTCAAGAAGCTCAAGAAAACAGACCACACCATGTGGGACGACGACTGTCAAAAGGCATTCGACAGAATCAAGGAGATATTGGCTAAACCACCAGTGCTCATGCCACCACAACGAGATCAACCTCTTGGTTTATATCTCACGGTAGAATCGAAATCGCCATGGGTGCTATGCTAGCTCAAACGTAGGAAGTGAAAAAGAGCTATTTACTATCTAAGTAAGAAGTTCTTGGAATACGAGTGCAAATATTCACAACTCGAAAAGACATGCCTCGCTCTTGTGTGGGCAACAAAGAAGCTACGTCATTACATGCTTAGCTACTCACAAGATATTCTCCAAAATGGATCCAGTCAAATACCTCTTCGAGAAACCCGTCCTCAACGGACGCCGGCGAGATGGACCATGATGCTCTCCGAATTTGACCTCAAATATGTGCCACTGAAAGTAATAAAGGGTCGCGCTGTCGCCGAATTCTTCGCAGAAAATCCCATCAACGGCGCACAAACCATAGATACTTGGTCATTTCCCGACGAGGATATACTTCAAACTGATGTAGACTCTTGGGATCTATACTTTGATGGAGCATCAAACCTAAGAGGATTTGGGATAGGAGTGTTGCTCATTTCCCCTGAAGGTGAGCATACACCGATTGCTGTCAAACTCGACTTCGAGGTGACAAACAACGCTGCAGAGTATGAAGCTTGTCTCATTGGACTACAAGCGCAGTAAGTTTAGGTATCAAAAACCTACGAGTGCATAGGGATTCGTCACTGATCATCAACCAAGTTACGGGATCCTGGAAAATCCGAAGTGAAAGCCTTGCACCCTATCAGGCCAGGATAGACCAAGTGGCTCAATTCTTTGATCATGTAACCTACTTACACCTACCTCGAGAAGAAAATCAATTTGCAGACGCTCGCATGAAACTTGCATCTTTGATAAATATGCCGGACTACATGATGGAAATGCCTTTGTGTATTGAACGACGGTCGAGGCGTATGTCCATCGATTACCGATGAAGAAGAAATCGCACAAGAACCCGGTTCCAAGCAATCCTAAACTTCAAGCTTAACGGTACCTATCCGCCTTAAATGGACAAAAGGGGACAACGAGCTATACGCCTACTAGCTTCCCAATACATCCTAATGCAAGGAGAATTGTACAAAAGAACACCTCTTGGTGTAGTCCTACGTTGCCTTGATCATTCACAGGCACGAAAAGTGATGGAAGAAGTCCACGACGGAGAATGCGGTCCTCACATGAGTGGACCTATGATGGCAAAGAAAATCACACGTCTAGGGTACTATTGGACCACAATGGAATCCGATTGCATCAAATATGTGAGGCATTGCCACAATTGTCAAATCTTCGGGAACGTACAACACGCCCCCTCCTTCGTTGCTCTATACAATGACATCTCCTTGGCCATTCTCCGCATGGGGAATCGACATAATCGGGAAAATAACCCCAGCCGGAACAGGAGGTCACTGTTTCATCCTAGTAGCGATTGACTACTTCACCAAGTGGGTAGAAGCGGCTTCCTACACCGCTCTTACGGCCAAAAACGTGGCCAAATTCATACAGAATAACATCATCTGCCGATATGGTTGCCCACATGAGATCATTAGCGATAATGGGTCCCACTTCCAAGCCGAAACCGAACAATTGCTAGCCAAGTACAAGATCAAGCATCACCATTCCTCGCCCTATAGACCACAGACTAACGGCGCGGTAGAAGCGGCTAACAAGAATGTCGTCACAATCCTCAAGAAAATGACTGACAATTATAGAGATTGGCCAAGCAAAATACCCTTCGCTTTGTGGGGGTATCGTACATCGTCAGACGCCCACCGGGGCTACTCCTTTCTATTTGACCTACGGCATGGAAGCCGTACAACCAGTTGAGCTAGAAATACCATCCTTGCGTATTCTGCTAGAAAGTCAAATCCCGGAAGCCGATTGGAAAAGGGATAGATATGAAGAACTCATCCTCCTGGATGAACGCAGGCTACGTGCCTTACATAATGTCCAAACATACCAAGCACGTATCAAACGAGCTTTCAACAAAAGAGTTAGGCCAAGAAACATCAAAGAAGGAGACTTAGTACTCAAATCGGTTAGAGCTCTTTTACCTGTCGACCCGAGGGGGAAATTCAAACCTAATTGGGCCGGACCATATCTAGTCAAATCCATACTCCCAGGGGGTGCGGTTAGAATCACAGACCTGGATGGAAATGAGTTTTCAAACCCCACAAATCTCGACCAACTGAAACGATACTATGCCTAGGATAGAGTAAACGCGCCTCGCGTAAACCCACGTGTCGCTCTTGTGGCACTAAATAAACGGCCCCTGGCCTATTTGAATGTCACTATGCTCTTGCATCTTGGCAAACTTGTCATCCTCATATCATCAAACAAACTAAATTCGCACCTCCAGAGTAAGTAAAGCTCATGCTTATTTTCTATGTTCATTACAAGCTCTTGCTTCGAACAATTATTCTTTTACATTTACTCGAACTACGCGCAAGGGTTTGATTTCGCTTTCTTTAAGTGAATACGTAGGCAATCCTTCACGGGATTCAACCCACAACTATATTTAAAATGTAAATAGAAGGACATTTGCATTGCATTTGAAATTCGACAAGGATAAGTAAAGAAAATGCCAACGGTTTCATAACCATTTAACCTTTTTTTATTATTCATCCATTTTCTAATAATAATAGTACGACAAATAATAAAAATAGATAGGCTAGGATTCTAAAAATCCCTCCTTTTTATTACAACAATAATAATAATAATCAAATAATAATAACTAAGACTTGGGCTATTCCTCCATCTTTCCCTTGCCCTTGTCGTTCTTGTCATATTTCTTGTCACGACCTCGAGCCGGGCGCTCTTGCACCACCTCAGACCTAATCACCAACGGTCTTTCTCGAGGCCTGACTCTCCCATTCTTGTTAACCACCATCTCTGCGACAGGAGTAGTCTTTGATTTCTTCGAAGGATGAATGACTTGAAACCCGGCTTCTTCTTCTCCTTCCTGGTCGATGCTTCTCTTTCTCTTTCTCTCCCTCGCGCACCTTGTAGTCAACGGGCTCGCGCTTCCTCGATCTTTCGCTCTTCCGAAGTTGCGGCCTTCCTCCACCTCGATAAGAGTCCGACACCCACAAAGCATTCGCAGAGAAGCTCGGGAACCACATGTTTCTTTGGGCCCATTTCATAGCCCACTCTCTTCGGCTCTCGGTAGTCAACGCCATAGCGATCTCGGGACGGTGTCAAGCCTAGGGATCATCCGCTTCAACCCTACTTGCCTCATCAACCTCTCGGAAAGATGCACACCATAAACTCCAATCCAGGGATGCGCACGGACCTAGTGGGATCTAAAGAAGACACCCCAAAGTGATGAGACTTGAGGTGCCACCACGGTACAACCCACCGATCAAAGGCCGTCATCGTCTTGACTTGTTCTTCCAATAGTCGCAGACCGGGTGAAATCCACCATGTACAGCCGTGTCCTCATCGAAATCATACGGGCATGATAGGAAAGTGCATGAACTGGGGGCTCGAGCAATCGGAGCCGTTCCATGAGCCAAACCTACCAAGACAGGTATTAGACACCAAAAAAAAAAAAAAAAAAAAAAAAAAAAAAAAAAAAAAAAAAAAAAAAAAAAACAACGAAAAATAAAGAAGAGGAAAAAAAGAAAAAAAAAGAAAAAGTGTCTTTTACCTGTAGGATAACGGGACTCCCCAAAAATGGAAGATCGCGGTTGGATTTCCTATTATCCAAGCCCAAGATAATCTCCCTAAGCATGACATAAGTGGGCTCTGCGCACTCCATTTGCTCAATAAGGCCCAATAGACGGGGATCACCTCGCAGTTCTTCGTCAACATGTCCCTGAAAGACATATACATGAAGCAAACAGAAGCCAAACGCTCTCCTTCTAGCAACATAGGAGACAGTAGGGTCGGCCCTGTTGATGAATCGATCTATAAAATCCAACATCCGCACGCCTTTCGGAGTAACAAGGCGATCCACCTCGAGTCTAGTAAGTCCAAGCAAATCTCTAAATTTGCTCTTATACCCTTGAGCAGTAGAAGGGATGGCAGGTAGATGTTCAGGGTCCCACCCGCCAATAGCAGCAATTTCCTCTGGAAAAGGACAAATATCGCCTCCTGGGAACGCAAAAACATGATAATTTGGATCCCAATAATCAAGGCAAGCATCCAAGAACGGCTTTACAACTTTAATGAGTTTCAAACTCAACAAGGACCCAAGGTTATAAGCACCCATATCATGTTTCTCAATGTTTGAGAATTCATTAGTCCATTCCTTCAAACGGACCTCCAAAGTATTCATGATGATAATTTTCTCTTGAAAATTTGTTTTGAGAATTTTATGTAAGGCGACGAAGAAGAGGCGGAAGAATTATATAATTTAAAGCTTCGTCGACGCTTCTATTTATACCAATTGCTGTTTCCAAAAATCCGTCAGAACCGACCTGCTTGGGAACAGGCGCAGCACCTGCTGCGCCTCTTCAAAGGGACGCAGCTCATGCTGCGCCTCTTCCCCAGCCTAGCTTTCTGTGATTTCCGTGTTTGGATCTTTCCTAATCCTATATCGAATAATTTCCTATTCCTACGGGATTTTATTTTGGTAAATCCGAGACAATTACCATGCCTCAGGTTTCCTAAATTCGCAAGCACGCATTTCGAGGCGACATCGACACTTCCGCCATTTCAGCACACTTTAAATCATTTTCTTTTTGACATATTTTTTATTTTCATTTTAATAAAATTCAATATTTATATTTCTCCATTTTCTAACTTATAGATTTCTTTTTTTTTTCTTTTTTTAAGGGGGTAGCCCTCCCTACCGTCCGGTCATTTCGACAAAATTTTTGCATTTTCTGCGTCCTTTCGAGTCTCATTTTGCACGTTTGCACTAATTAAAGGCCTTATTTGTATATAAAATGTATATCTTTGCGTGATTTTTTTCTATGTAAATTCCGCAAAGACGACGGCGTAAACCGTTGTCTACCAAACTGTTCAAGAACTAACTGCGGTACAAACAACACAACCCAAAGAAAGAAAGGCACTCGGCCGTCATATATACAACAAAAAGCAAATGTACGAGCAACCGGGGCTTGCGCCCCAAACAAGGTACAAACGTACAAAGCAATCGGGGCTTCGCCCCAAACAAATCCAGATCCAGAATCGGGGGCTTGCGCCAAAACCAAGTCCAAACAATGTTCAAAATCGATGTACAAGTCTACAAACTACACAAGCTATCATTGGCGCCCTCGGCTCGGCAACCCTCGCCATAAGAGCAGCGATCTCGGCATCCCGAAACTCGAGCTCCTCGACAGCGAGCCGTCTCCTCCCGAGCCTGGGCCAACTCTCGTCCCGACTCACGGTCACCCTGCAAACAAGCAATGAAATTGGCTCATGTCAATCAACTCAATTGGAAAACCAAAATTTTCAAAAAAAAAAAAAAAAAAAAAAAAAAAGAAGATCGAAAAATGGATATAAAGGTTCATACCTGACGACCTCGACCGCCGACGAGTGCCTCAATGGCCGTAGCTCGTAGCCGGTTGGCCACCCTCCATAGTGCCACGAACCGAGATGGCGCGACCTGCATTTCAAAAGGAAATTCTCAGCAAATTAAACAAATCCAGTCAAACGTGTTCTTACACGAAAACTATGCAAAATGGGAACTCACCCTCCGAATCGATGATCGCGGTCATCTAGGCCAAGATCCGTCACGCTACGTCAAAGTCACGTAACTCGGAGATCGTCGTCCTCCCAATGAGCGTCGGTGTACTCGAGAGTCTCGGGTACTGGGGCTCGATGCCCGCCGCCTCAACCTCCTACAAGGACAAAACGACTCTCATTAATCGATGATCCTTCGTCGTAATTTTCAAAATCAAATCAATAAGAAAACAAAGGATACTCACCACTACCGGCCAATAGGCCAACCTCCCGTAAAGGAACGCTGAGTAATCCTCCTCAGGGAGAAGAAGGTCGTCGCCATCGACACCGGCCAAGTCCGCCTCCCTCTCAGCCTCGGAAGGCTCCCTGAACATCGTCCTAGGAGGATCGACGGAAACCGTCAACGCACCGAAAGCACCGACGTGCTAACCGCCGCCTGTACCATACAGACCCATCGACGTCCACAACAAGAAAGCCGACTCGAGCTCCTAGGACGAAGGATCTCAAGAACAAAAGGAGGCGCTCTAGCGTACTCCGCCCAAGGTCCGGGCACCTTTGCGCGACAATATGAAAGCAAAGGTCATTCCTATGATCGGTTAAAGCCAAAATATGAATGAATACAAATGGAATACTCACGCTGCTCACGGGAAGGGCGTTCACATCCCGCCGGTAGACGTTGTGAGAAGAACGCTTGCTCTTCGTCCGACACATGACCCAATCCCTCACCACGGGATAGGCCCTCTCCAACGGCTCCGTCCTCTTGGGCGCGAGGCCTGGAAAGTAGGAGTACACCCACGCCTATAAAATGAATAGTCAATGACGATCTTTTGATTTTTGATAAAAGAAAGGAATTTACGTTGATCTAAAGGAAGGTTCATACCTCCAACAAGTAGTCCAGTCCGACAAAGCGCCAGGAGAAGTCCCCTTCTCCATCAACTCGGACGAACCATGGCCCTCATAAAGCGGATGAGGACCGCAAAACCAGCATGACCCGGTCCCAGCGCCCTAGGGAACTCAAGTCGAGAAAGAAAGGGAAGAAGCTTCGTCGATGACCTCTCACCCTTGTCTCCGAGGTAGATCAAGACAAGAACCACCAAAGCCACTGCACGAGCTCTCGCTCTGCACAAGGAGGAGGAGCCGTCTCCCTCCCATCGATCACCACCGATGCCGGGGTCTTCCCTGCAAAGTAATCTCGAACATAGGTGCACTGGGTACCAAACCCAAGACGCAACAGCCTTCGGCGACGTGTTCCAGCCGATCAACCTCCTCGCCTCGGCCGAATCCGCCCTCATGCCGTCTCCGCCACGTCATCTCCTCGATCCCGCACGGGCACTGAAATCATGCCGTAATCCTCCAAGGTGACCCCACCTCACCGAAAGGCGGTGAAAAGTGGAAGTCGTGTCCTTAATCGATCCAAGAAAGCACGGACCAGGCTAAGGTTGGCCCGCAACTTCCTCTTCACGATGTCCCTCCGCACCGCACTGAGGACCGACGCTCCGCGCTCGATCATGGCCCTCTCCTCCTCCGAGTACCGCTCGTAATGCTCCATCATTTGTCGTATACCCGAGAAGAACGACCGGATGTTCCGGCCTCCTATTATGATTTGAAACAAAGCTATCTTTAGTTTTGAATTGAATTTGAAAGAGATTTGAACAAAATAGAGAAGGATGGGTAATGAGTTAGGGAATTCCTATTTACCAAGCTCTTCACCGTCCTGTAGGACAAGTGACCCTCTGCAGCCCACACAAGGTGCCTACTCTCCCGTGTCTCGGCCCACGCAGAGCACCTCTCGGTGGCGACCCCTCGTCCGAGGTGGGCCCGTCTCGGGATCTCCTCCTCGTCGCCAGACCTCCTCCTGGGACCTCCCTGCAGCCAGCCCATCACCGCAGCGGTGAAGGCCCGCTCTAAAGCCTCCTCAACAAAGAAGCGTCTATATCCATGGGATCTCTCCCGGAAGTAGAAGCATCGTCACCTGCAACGATTAAAGCAAATCCAGGCCGCATCACATGATGACAAGCCTTTGTTAAGTAGTATTTCGAGCCTTCAAGGCCCAGAAATCGCCCCTTTCTGGCCATCCTCGGCCATATTCCCACCAAATCAATCACTCATGCGATGGACAGGGTCAAGTCAAGCCCAAGTCAAAGCCTAGTTCCGAGTTCGAGTCGAAAATTCGGCAAAGATTTCGCTATAACGACGATTATGCCCTAAAAGGTGTCCTGCAAAAGTTGTCACCAACCAAACTTCCGAGATGGTAGGAAGTTTACCCATCATCCAAGGGTCCCTAATATCAAATTTCATCACAAATGGGCGATCCCAAGGCCATTTTCGAAGCAATTTATGATCTAGCTGTGAAACCGTCTCAAAATTCGCTCAAGGGCTCAAAACTTGATGAAAATTCGAAGTAAATACATGGTTATGTTCCTAACATTGCCTACTACTCATTTCTAGTATCAATTTGGCATGACAAATCCATTTGGGGGAGAAGCCCCAAATTTTCGATCAAAAGGGTCGAAAACCCTAATGTTCGCGGCTCAAAATTCGACAAATATGGAAGATTAATGCAAGATTAAAACACATACCTCGATTAGTCATATTCCAAGCAAGCTTTTGAATCCAACCTCGACGAAAATGGTGAAGATTTGAGAGAGAAATTGAAGGATTTGTGTTTCGAAATAATGAAATGAAACCCTTCTGATTTCGCGTTTTTACGCAGAAATTGCCAAATTGGGGAACAGACGCAGCAGGTGCTGCGCCTCTTCCAAGAGACGCAGCTCTTGCTGCGCCTCTTCCTTTGTTTCCCTCCTGGCGGATTTTCAAAAATCCGTTATGAGTTCGTTACCCGTGGGCCCATCTTTGGTGCGCCTCTTCCTCGATGACATTTTATCACTTTGGTCCGTTTCGACGATTTCCTTTCGTTCCGGCCCATGTTTTATCCAGTGCGACAATATTTCGCAAAGATTGTCCGAATTCATTTTATCCGCACACAAAGATTTCGCAGTATTGCTCAACCATTTTATCTGGCGCAGTAGTATTTTGCAGTACTGCTCGCTCGAGACTTTCTTTCATGACGATTCAGATGTTCCTAGTCGTCAAATCATTTTACCCGGCGCAGTAGTATTTTGCAAAGATCGCTCATTCAAGGTTTCCCCTACGACGATTCGAGATGTTCCTAGTCGTCGGCGTATTTCGCCGAGTTCGCCGAGACCGACGCAAGCGGATTCCCCGCAGTTTTACCGACGTCCTGCCGCTTTCAATATCTCTTATTCCCGCGAAGTTCGATTAAGTCTCGTATGATCTCTTCTTATGGTGGCGAGCCTCCTTACGTAGTCTAATGGACTTTAAACGACCCTCCCCGATAGTCGACAGACTCTAAAATGTTCCCGACGACAGGTCCTTGGCTCAGACCCCTTGAGCCGCCTCGCGTCGCCATAGTCGTCAGGTTGTAATCTTCGATTGACCTGATGGCTATACTTTGACTTTCGCCTTGTCCAAGCCTCAGTCAAAGTGGGGGCTCTGTAGACACCTCGTTTCTGCACCCCTCGCAAACCACCCGGTGATGATTGGGCCGCATGTTCAAGTCAACTTTACACCTTTCATCGAAAAGCATAAAGCCAATCGACTACGAGTGATTAAAGATAAAGACTTGTACCCTATATCACTCGATTTGAATGACTCTCGTAATCCAATGGTATTTAGACGGATCCACAAACCATAGATCTTGAGTAAGGGGTGAGGGTACGTGTTGGGAAGCCCATAAGGACACCCAACCCCGCCCGTCAATAACGGCCTCTACTAAGTCAAGTATGGATTTCAAACAAGGTCATAGCTACTACGATATATGAAATGCAAACATCGTTTTAACCCTAACATGTGACAACAATTTCTATGTCGTTTTAGATGCAACTAAACTAACTTTGTCAAAGTTGTAATTTAGCATGTGGGTTGATTGATCTAACAACATACAAAACAAAGCAAACAAGGCTTAAGGGGGAATGGGGGAGCCGTGGGATCTACCTATTACAAACCAGGCATTTCATGCCGACACAACGATAAATTAAAGATACAACTCGATCTAAATACAACGCTATACACAAAACCGTACACGACACATCACACGGCCAATCGGCCTAGAAAAGCGTGCACAAGAGGGGTGGCCCACGGCTAACAAGACCCACGGCCTTGGGTCACTCCTCGTGATGTGTGCTTTCGCTCAATCTCATCGAATTAGACATAGGGTCGCACACCAAAGCATGCGTTAGCATAAATCGGGCCATGTTGCTTTAAACAACATGCGATTTACTACGCTCTTACATGCATTGGGGAACAACCGTCTAACCAAACAAGACTAAGGTTTTTTGAAAAAGGTTTTGACTCAATAAAAGAAAACTAATTCGAAAATTACAACTCGATAAACAAACTATAAATTACAAGCTACAAAACAACAAAGAACAAATGATAAACAAGAAAAGAAAAACGAAATGAGAAAGACGAGAGACACGGCCAACTCACGGCCTAAACCACGGCCACCCTCATGGCCAAGACAAGGCCATCCTAGTTCCTAGGTTAGGTTCATTAGTTAGATCGAATGATTGCGAAACGGATTAGAAAACGAGTTAGAAAACGAGTTATAAGACAGGTTGATCGATTGAGAAGAAACGCGCGAGTGTGTATTCTACACGGCCTAAAGGGTCCAATTAGGTCACGATATCATAATATTAATGCTTACTCGCCGAGTGTTAATAGGAAGGTGCTAATCACGCACTCCTATGCTAGCGAGAAATCAAGTGAAAAGAAAGATGTATTCGATTAGGTTATAGAATCGTTAGTTGATTTTTAAAGCTATGTCGATGTACCCTAAAGTGTCTAATTAGGTTATTAAATTGATCTAATGTCATCTAAATAAGTTATATGTTAACAATCAGAGGTCATACTAACATGCAACGGGTCCTAAGGTGGGTCGAATTGGCCGAGACAACAAAGGGTCAAAAGCGAGGAACGGAAGTTAGAAATTCGTTTTATTTATGCCCTACCTTGAACACGAGGATATGTAAATGTGTAGACACCTCGTTTCTGCACCCCTCGCAAACCACCCGGTGATGATTGGGCCGCATGTTTGATTCGCGGAACGATTAGTGACAGTTCGTAAGTTTATCGTCAAGTGATTGCTCAAATATAAATGTCAACCTCTTAGTTGTCATCTACGTCCTGATACGGTCGTTTTGGCAGTAATTAGAGTACATTCGGAGTCCGGGTCAAAAACCGTCTCCATTTTCTGATAGCTGTTAAATCCCGAGTCAGAATGTCCTGGAATGTTCCGGATGTTTCTATTCCATATTCATCAAATTTTATCTTTTGGCAAACAATATCCCGTAATATTCAGAAGATAATCAAATTAAATCCGTCCTACCATAACTAAAACGCGGAAATCTTTCTTAGCGGGAGGAAACCTCCGGGAAAGAGCAGCAGGTGTCTGCGCCTCTTCCAAGAGACGCGGTGGCTGCTGCGCCTCTTCCCAGGCCCTTCTTTGCATGATTTACGTATCTTTTTTATATCTTTCCGAGATTCACTTCCAAAGAGTCTCCGAAACCCTATTCCTTCACGTGATTAGTATAAATAGGAGCTTTCGTTCCTCATATTTCTCACGCGAGTGTCCGCCCTTCTCTTCTCCCTTTGCATTCTAGACTTCGTTCTTACTAATTGGCGCCTACGTGCTTGGACTTCCGACCACGTAAGCTCGGATCTTCCGGGTACCAGCCTCTCCGTTGCATGACCGACCAATTTGACCACTACACTCAATCAATCTAATTAATCAACTTGTTAAATCGTTTTCCTCTTACGAGGGCACTCTTTCCTTGCATTCGCGTCGAGCATCACTAATCGATCTTCTTAGTTCTTCTCGTTCCGTCAACATGTAAGTCTGAGGGTGTATAATCCTCTTTTATTTTATTGTATTTTGATTATTGTATAACAATTGTAAGGTTTATGTCGAAAGTACCTCATTAAAACCGATTTCTAAAACCGTCTTTTAAAACCCTTTTTTTGCGGATTTCCAGAGACAGGACGTCGAGAAAAGACGCAAAGAATCGCTGCGTCTCTTCAAAGGAGCGCAGCACTCGCCGCGCCTCTTCATGAGGCCGCCGCAGATTCTCGCTTCTTTTCTTCTTCTTCGTCTCTCGTAATTCGTCTTTCGTTTTTATTTGCTTTCAATTGTTTTTTCGTTAATTCGTTCACATGATCATTAATAAATTATTCATTCATCATTAATATGTTTTATTCATTGTTGTTCCGACTTAAATCCTAGATAATCAATATTTACGGGTTTTTCGTCATTAATGTTCAAACCCGGATTTTTAGGGATTCAAATGTCCGTATTGAGTTTCGAGATTCGTCATTGATATATTTGCATCCGTATTCATTGATATTTCGTCATTGTTTAGTTTGTTTCACCGATGTCACTAATTAATCGTTCATTAACATCGACCCTTCACATAATTAATCCGTTTAATTCCGTCTCATTCATGTTTTCTTGTTTTTTATGACCTCAATCATATGTAAATAACATGCTAGTCACTTTCATCCGAGTAAATAATTAAATCAATCCATTAAATTCATCAATTGACATTAACAATTGCGGTTCGGCCACGGCCCAGAACTCACCCTTGGAACAGACGCACGCAAAGAATCGCGCGCCTCTTCCAAAGGGCGCAGATGTCTCGCCTGCGCTGTTCAGTGGTGAATTCTGTCCCCGAACTCCTTTTCGCCTTGACGTAGTTTGATTAGTTTGCGTATTAACTAACTAATATCCGTAATATCGCTAATTCCTGTTCGTAATTTTATTCTTTTATTTCTTTTTATCAAATTATCCGTTTTAAAGGTATTTTCGACATAAATCGCCTAATCGATGTAATTATTGTAATTTTCATTATTGTAATTTATCATTATCATATTCCTTTTATCATTCGTATGTTTTCACATGTAAATCAATATTAAATCCTATTTCGACCCAATTGTTTGTTAAATTAATTGTTCACCGACTTAGTTAATTTCTTACATGCTAGGATTAATCTATGGATGTTGCATTGCATGCATATAGCCGACGATATATCAAGTACGAATAACTCCCTAATCATTAGTAGAGGCCGCTATCGAGGCGGGCGGGATTAGGTGTTCGATCAAAAGAGCTTCCTAATACGTACCCTCACCCCTTACTCCAGATATCTGTGAGCACCCGTGTTCATTGGCATCCACGAGAGTCATTCTAGACATAGAATGCTAAGGGTAACGATTGCTTAGTGTTCATGTCACTACTTTGTGTCTTGACATGACACGAGGTATTCGAACGGTTCCAATTTCCCATAAAAATTGGTGGCGACTCCATACAAATGCAAACGCTTGTTTTCGAGCCCCTTCACTCCAAGCGCCCCCGTGGGCGGCCCGCTGTCCACAAAATGAGACGGGGGTGTACGACCGACTGAAGTAGCGGTTTATTTTCCCATCTCAAGTCAACGCGGGTGTTCATGGTGGTACTTTAACTCATACTCGGACTAAACTAGTTTCATAGTTAATTTATACGATAAATAAAAAGCGATAAACAAACAAAACAAACTATAAGAAAAACAAACATAAAAACGAAATAAAAAAAGGAGAAAGAGGAGGATTTGATGCACCCTCAACCTACATGTATCGTTGATACCGTCTTGGGTCGTAATCGATGGTAGATTTTATCTCGAGAGGCCGTCGTCGACGAAGAAACAAAGCAAACACGCGTTTTTGGCAAATCTGGACAGCAACTTTCAAACGATGATTTCTCCCTCGTTTCACGATGAAAATTCGATTTAAAAGATGTTTTGAAAACTAGAAAGAGAGGAGAACAGAGATCTTAAAGCAACCCCTGCTCGTTTTGAGTTATTGGGCACGAAAAACGAGCACAAACAGAACTGGACAGACAGGAAAAAGCCGCGAAAACAGAGTGTATAACACTCTGTTTTTCGAGGGAATTCGTGTACTCTCAAGGGCAATTTGGCTCGTAAATCTTTGTCTAATGTGTAGATGGATGTTATGTGGTTAATTAGGAACAAGAAAATCGAGTTTTGATGGAGGTTTGAGGGAGGAACGAATTGTTTTTCGAGGAGGACACACAAACAGTTTCAGTTTGTATGTCGGTTTTGTGGAGGGTTTTTGAGAGGCAATTAGGGTTTGTTTCTGAGGTTTAAAGCTTGTGAGTGATGGTAGGATGTATGGAGAACTTAGAGGAATGAATTTATGGTGAAGGGGTGGTATTTATAAGGAGTTAAAGTAGGGTAAAAGAGAGGGAGAGGCAGTCGGGCCTGCTCACGCATAGCTGCTGTCCAGCAGCTTTTGTGAGGGTTTGAGAGGGGTTTTCTTGGTGATTAAGCTAGGATAATATGGGTAGGATACTAGGGTATGGGTTAGGGTTAATGGGTACGGGTTTTGGTGGTATTTGGAGCGGGTTTTGGGCTCGGGATTTGAGCTGCGAAACAGGGGAATGGACCGTGTTTTATGCGGACTGTTGGGGAGAGTTTGGGACGTGATTTGGGCCATGGTTATGGGGTTCGAACTGGGGTTGGATGGGTAGTGGCTTAGGTTGGTTAGTGTACTCGGGATTCGTGCCAATTCGTAAAGAAAACGGGCTCAAAAACCGAGCTAAAATTGAGCTTAAAAACACATGTTCAAAACGAGTTCTTTTCGATTTTCAAATCGATTTTTCAAATCAATTAACACATTAAAATAAATGATTTTTCAAGTCAAATATACTTATAAAATGATTTTTCAAATCAAATATTTATTTTATTTTCAATAAAATAAACTCAAGAAAATAAATTCAAAATAAAATAAAATAAATTGAAATCACCTTAAAAAAAGACTTTAATTTAAATATCATTTAAATTAAAATATTCCGTCGACAACGCTCATTCTACATCGTAAAACGAACCCAAATAATAACAATGACAACTAAATAAATACATGTGTCCTATCATCATCGGGTGTTTGTCGGGTTCTCTATAAATTCCAATATCGACGGATACGGGTATCTACAGGTGGATATGGCAAAGGTGGATGTGATTAAAACCTTACCGTATCCATCTAATACTCAAGACGTGAGGTCGTTCTTAGGACACGCGGGTTTTTATCGAAGGTTTATTAAGGATTTCTCCAAAATAGCTAACCCCTTGTGCAAACTTTTGCACAAGGATGTGGAGTTCGTGTTTGATGATCATTGTAGGGAAGCATTTGACTTGTTGAAGGAGAGACTTATATCGGCCCCAATCATTCAAGCACCCAAGTGGGATCGGCCTTTTGAGATCATGACCGATGCGAGCGATTTTGCCATTGGAGCCATTTTGGGACAAAAAGATGACAAAGCTTCATATGTGATCCAATATGCTTCTTCACTCTTGAATGATGCTCAACGGAACTACACCGTCACGGAAAAGGAATTTTTAGCGGTGGTGTATGCCATTGAAAAATTCCGGGCTTATCTCTTGGGTGCAAAGGTCATCATCTATACCGATCACAAGTCTATAAGGCAACTTGTAGACAAGAAAGACACCAAGGCAAGGCTCATGAGATGGGTGCTTTTGTTGAGCGAGTTTGACATAGAGATCAAGGACAAGCAAGGGAGTGCTAATGTGGTGGCCGACCATTTGAGTAGGCTTCACATCAATGAGGATCTCGTGAAGACTATGGGAGTAGTTGACGGTAGCTTACCACATGAATCTCTTTATTCCATGAAGGCCGTTGAGCCTTGGTATGCCAACCTTGTCAATTACATGGTCACCAAGAAGTTTCCCACCTCACTTTCATCTAGTCAAAGGAACAAGATCAAGTCCGATTCTAGATTCTATATATGGGATGAGCCATATTTATGGAAAATGTGTCAAGACCAAGTCATCCGACGTTGTGTACCGGATGTAGAAATCCCATCCATCCTAAAGCATTGCCATGAGTACGCTTGTGGGGGTCACTTTGGGCCTCATAGAACGGCACGTAAAATCCTTGAGTGCGGGTTCTATTGGCCCAAGTTGTTTAAAGATGCTCATATTTTCGTTACTACTTGTGATAGATGCCAACGTTTTGGCAACATATCACGTAGGAATGAAATGCCCCAACAACCGATGCTTTACTTGGAAATTTTTGATGTTTGGGGAATAGACTTCATGGGGCCATTCCCTAATTCCTATGGATACATATACATCCTCTTGGCGGTCGATTACGTGTCTAAGTGGGTGGAAGCCATTCCCACGAAATGTGATGATGCAAAGACGGTGCAAGCATTTGTCAAAAGCAATATATTTTCAAGGTTCGGCTTCCCAAAAGCCATTGTGAGTGATAGGGGGACTCATTTTTGTAACAAGGTGATCTCAACCTTACTTCAAAAATATGGTGTGCTTCACAAAGTTTCTACGGCATATCACCCCCAAACAAATGGCCAAGCGGAAGTCTCTAACCGGGAGGTTAAACACATCTTGGAAAGAACGGTCAATCCCGACCGAAAGGATTGGAGCAAGAGGCTTGAAGATGCTCTTTGGGCTTATAGAACGGCTTATAAGACCCCAATCGACATGTCCCCATATAGGCTAATTTATGGGAAGGGATGCCACCTTCCCGTAGAAGTGGAGCACAAAGCCTATTGGGCAATCAAAGCTTTTAATCAAAATGTCGATGAGGCGGGATTGCACCGGAAGCTTCAAATCCAAGAATTGGAAGAGCTTAGGCACAATGCCTATGACAATGCTAGCATCTACAAGGAAAAGGCTCGGTCTTGGCATGACAAGATGGTCACAAGAAGAGTTTTCAAAGAGGGAGAAGATGTGTTGGTTTTTCAAAGTCGTCTCAAGAATTTTCCCGGCAAGCTAAGGTCGAAGTGGTATGGGCCTTACAAAGTGAAGAAAGTCTTTTCCCACGGAGCGGTGGAGGTGGAAGACCCGACCTCGGGAAAAGTTATAAAGGTAAATGGGCAAAGGTTGAAACATTACTACAAAGGAATCGAGCTACAAGGTGAAGAGGATCTTCTTTTAGAAGATCCAATTTACAAAGATTGATTCTCCAACATTGACTAAGTCGAGCCATCGACGTTAAAAATACGGCACAAATTTGTAAATATTCTCTTTTTAGTGTAGAATTTCCCGTTTTTATAGGTAGAATTTAAATTCGCGTCATTTATCATTCCGTCATTTACATTCTTGTTAATAATACTTGCATTAACATTCATGAAGTTACTAATCCTTCTATGAAGTTTAAAGTTGATTTTTACACCACCTCGGGAAGCGTGTCATCGGTGAAGTGACGGAAATGTGGATGGGAAGTTGAATAGAAGTTTGTTAAGGGAAAGAGCAAGGAAGAGGTGAAGCTTTAGTAGCTAAAATTTTGGTTTTATACCAAAATTTAGCTAACAAAAAAATGCGACATCAGGGGATTTTGGCAGACTGCCATACCCATCGGCAGTCTGCCACGGCAGTCTGCCAAAACCACGGCAGTCTGCCGTTTTTGCTACAGTACGGGATTATTCTAAACTTACCCACGAGACTCCCCTTTGTTCCTCATTTCAGAATTTTCGAGCACCTCCAACTCCCATCTCCCTTCAATCATCCTATTTCCACCCAAATCACCCAAAATCCTTCCCAACTTTCATCAAATCTTCAATCCTTCACTCTTTAGGCCACCGTATTCCCCTCACAAACACAAAATACCTTTGATTCTACCAACAATCAGAAATTTCCCCCAAAATTTTGAAGAACCCTAACTTTGAAGACCTCAAATTTCAAGCTTTCAGATTGGAATTCAAGGGTTTAAGACGGGTTTTTGAGCAACTAGGAGCAACAAGGAGCATTATTTTTGTGGAATCCGGGGAGGTATAACAACCAAACTCTACTTTCATTTGTCTTACTCTCTTATAATCCGAATTTCTTCTTGTTTTAGAGAATTAGTTGGATTAGTTGTTGCCTCTTGATGTTATAGTTGTTGTTGGTGGAAAAATTTTCTGGGTAAGGCAAGACAAACACCAAACACAAGCTTTTGAATTCTTCTTGAGCTAGTGCACACCAAGTGTTTGGTGAATTGTCTCAAAGAGTGAAAAATTTTTGAGTGCCATATTTTGTGTTGTTTGTGTTGTATCAACTCTCTTGTAGGTACAAGAATGTCAAGCTTAAACCCATTCCGAAGGCCAAATAAGAAAAGGGTTGTAGAGGAGACCGAAAATGTGGGGGAACCAATTTTTACCGGGGAGGAAGGGTTAGATGCCAACCAACTCAAAATCTTTCAAAAACTCGGCCTTCACCAAAAACAACCTATCAAAACCACCCGTTTCCTTTCCCCCGAGACTCTAAATGCCCTAGGCATGGGCACTCTAACCCGGACTATGCTTGCTAAGGTGGGTCTAGAAGACTACTTTGATGATGGGTTATGGGATTACACCTACACCTCCTACACCCGAGAGTTCCTTTCTACCTTGACGGAGTGTAATGTGGCGGAGGGAAGAGAGAAAAAAATCCGGTTTAGAGTGAATAGAAAGTGGCACACCCTTACCCATACTCAAGTGAGGGAGGTCTTGTCCATTTCCAAACCCCCATCTCCCATTCTCATGCTCGGGAGTCGGAGTGATGCGGCTTGGACCGATATTGTAGGAACCAAAAATGCCAAACATGACAACATGATTTCTTATTGCACCAACCCCGTGGTACAACTCCTCACCCGCTTCATAACCACCATCTTCTATGCCATAGGAGAACCCACTAAGGTCAATGCAAAGATCCGAGCTACCATGTGGACCATGCTCCCGGAGGGGGTAGGAGTGGCCGATTGGGTACAACTTTTTATTGATGCATGCATGGTTCACAAGACCAAAAGTTCGGGAGGGAGTATCAATTGTGGGGGGGCAATCACATTCTTTGTTACGCATTTTGATGGGGACATTGATGAGTCCCAAGACATCTTCAAGACTAAAGGTCTTCCCTATTACAATGATGTGGTCCTTGAGGAGTGTAAGATGTTCAAGAAGGTGAAGGATGACCCCCTTAAGGGGTATTGGTTGGGTCCCGACAAGCAAAAATACTTGAGGCTTCCGAGGCCTAAAAATTCTCCTTTGCCAAGTGGTACCCATGGTAGGAACTTCTATTGTCGTATGGATATTTCGGACTTTACCTCCGATGAGGATGAAGAGGAGGCACCAAATGACCCTCCCGTGGACATGGACACCCCCATGTATGAAGCGGGGGAGGGCTCTCATGACCCGGTTGCTCCTTGGCAACAAAATATGTACGATTATTTCAAAGAGACAAGAGAGGTTTTCACTACCATAAGTGGACGTGTGGAGAATCTCCATTCTTGGCAACAACAACAAACGCCACGATTGGAGAATCTAGATCAATGGAGAAGTGTGGTTGATGATAGGGGGAAGTTGATAAAGGAGGCCGCAACAAATCAAACGGCTTTGATGAGGGAAATGATTGCTAACCAAGAGGCTAACCGTCGTTGGCAACAACAACTTGACCAAACAATGACGGCCAATGCCAACATGTGGAAAGAGCAAAATGAGTGGAGAGGCCAAATGGACCACCAATTTGGGGTCCAAAATGAAAGATATCAAGAGTATGTCGAAGATTCATACTACGATGCAAGGACCCAAGAAGACACACTTGGGATAGTTCGTGGTCTATTTGGCATGTCTCTTAACCCAACCATCCCACCCTTCATCACCCAAGAAGATGTGGACCAAAACTATGCCCGGGCCACAAGAGAAAGAGAACGAAGAGAAAGAAGGTGGAAGAACCAAGGCACCTATGATCAAGAGGGTGCCTCGGGTTCTCATTCTTGAAGAAAAAGTTTGTGACTCCTCCACATTGAGGACAATGTGGAATGTAAGTGTGGTGGAGGAATTTGGATTGTATTATATGTAAACTTCTTGTTGTTTAATGTTTAAAAAAAAAAAAAAAAAAAAAAAAAAAAAAAAAAAAAACACGAAAATCCCGGCTAGGTGAAAACCCACAAGGGTGGGCGCCTAGGCAAGATTGGGAAAGGTGGCCGAGGACGGGATGAAAACCCGAAAGGGCATTCCGGGCAAAATGAAGAAATGAGTTGCGAGCCACCGTGAGAGGAAAGGAAAAGCTAAGGTGAAAACCCGAAAGGGCACCTTAGGCAAAATGAGGGATTTTCACCAAAAAAAAAAAACAAAAAATTGAAAAATTGAAAAAAACGCACCACCAAAAAGATGGAGGGATAAGAAGGGAGTGATAAGGAGGGTCTTGGAAGGAGGTTAGATTAGGATTTAATTTCATTTTGAGTCACAAAACTTGTCCCAAATCGGTGGATTTTTGCTTTGGCTATTTTGGTTGTTGAATTACATAGGTGTGTGGCCAACCAAGTAGCATGATCTTACTCTTTATGGAGTGATAAGGGGGTGAGATAAGGGGAAGATAAATGATTTGGAGGATTGATTGGGTCACTTTGTTATTGCCTTGGGATAAGGCAAGAGTGGCCACTTCTTCTTTGGTGATATAAGAAGGGTGGAGTTGCGTGATGTGTCGGAGTTGGAGTTGTGTCGTGTCTTGTGTGAGGGATGATATAAGGAGGGTGAGTGAGAGGAGAGTTTGTGTCACCTTTGAGTCTAGATTTTCTCTTTAATTGGTGGTAGTTCAAGAGGGAGATATAAGGAGGAAGAGGTGAGGGAAGAGTGATCATTTAATCCCACACCCGCTTATGGACTTGCCGAATGCTTTCTTGAGTTTTACTCGGGACGAGCAAAAGTCCAAGTGTGGGGGAGTTTGATAGAGTCAAGAAGTGTCGAGTCACTAGGGCCTTCTTAGGCCAAGTATGCTTTTAATTAAGGGTCCTTTTGTCGGAATCAAGAGTTAATCTTCCCGTCCCGATGATTGTCATAACTAATGCGTTTTGATTCATGTGTGGAGCTTCGTATGAGGATAGAACCCGGAATCCCAAGAGCGAGCCTCTAGCCACACTAGTAGACAAGCAATCACGCGGAGACGACCTTACATGAACCAGTTACGGAGCCGACATTCCTTGCTAGGAAGCATGAAGGCTAAGTAGTGAAGAACCCGTGTTGAGGAAGTGAAGAAATAATTCGTTCCAGGCTCTTTTGGCAGACTGCCACCATCAACAGCAGTCTGCCACGGCAGTCTGCCATCCAGACGGCAGTCTGCCACTCATCAGGCAGTCTGCCGTTGTGCTGTACTCGTGACTTTTATTAAGCCCGTTGGCTTAAATTTAAGCCCAAATCCCGTATTACCCTAGATTCGTGTGCAGCCTTATAAATAGTTCACATTTTGGAGACCTAAAAATCATCTTGCTTAGTAGTAATTCAAAAAGGCTTGTGTGTTAAGAAAGCTTGGAATTTTAGGAAGGAATTTGTAATCTTTTAGTTTGGATGTTAATCTTTCTTCATTTCTTGGGTTTTTCTTTTTTTTTTTTTTGGTGAAATGTGAGTGTAATATATATATATATATCAAAAGATAATTACAAAAGTTTATCAAGCCAACATAAGTAAATTATCATTCTACTAGACGCATTTTAATAAACCAATCTCTCTCAGCCTGTGTTAGGGTAGCTTTTTCCAAGCCTCGAACTCGTGACCTCATCTCATCCATAATCATCTTTGCCACACATTCAGGCCGTACCAAAACAGCTTCATTCTTGCTTTTGTTTCTCTGTTTCAGGACTGGTAGAGTGCACTCAACATCATAGCCGATCGCACCCCTCTTTGCGCCTTTGTTCCCGTCCTCTGCTCACACCAGTGAACCACATTCCTCATGGGGAAATCCCATCTTGTTTGCCTGTTTAATTCTGTGATGACCCTTGTGCTGTACGTGCACTCAAAAAACAAGTGACCTGCAGTTTCTTCGTCCACTCCACATAAGTAGCATTTGTCCTCTATGTCCAAACCAAAGCTCTTCAATCTAGCAACCGTGTTCAGAGCTTCATGAGCAATAAGCCACCCCAAAAATTGATGCTAATCTTTTCCTTTCTTGGTGTAATTCATCCAAAGTCTCCAACTTTGGTATTGTAAGACTCTTTTAATCTCCTTTTATTTATCTAATGATCTTTCCTTATGCTTAATCTTCATGTTGAATGAGTTTATGTTTGGGTTGGCCATCCATGCTTCTTATTTGTTCAACTATTGCAAATTCTAGAGAAATTGTTTAATTTATCTAGGATTGTTTGGAGCAAGCTTGTTGTATGTTGATTTGGTTTAAAGGATTCATGCAATAAGTAGGAAATTTCATGTCTTTTCTCATTTGTATGGTTTAATCTTGTGAGAATTGATCCTAGCTTCTTGTCTTGGCACAACTCTTAATGCTCATGTTTGATTTGCACTCATGGTTTAATGAATTGTTGATTAAACTTGGAGGACATGCTTAGATGGTTAAATTTGTGCATGTTATTATCTTGACTTGAAAGTATTGGGTAGAAATTAGAAGGAGAAATATTAAAGAGTTAAACTTTACCATTGTTGGTTACAAAGGAAGTCTCTTAATTATTGAATCATCTTGCTCACCAAGTGTTTGTCATATTGCTTGTTAGAAAAAGATTGCAACTTTACTTTGTTTTCATGTTACCAATTAACTCAAAAACCCCCCTTATGTCTCTCTATTGTTCGCCATTGTGAATAACCATTGTTTGTCCATAGCTTTGTCATTAGTAGTCAATAGTTTACATTTCGAGTTTTTAGCTTAAAAGACCTTCTCTTGGGACCGACCCTTGCTTGCACTATATTACTTTATCATTTGGAGTAGTCTAGAGTATAGCTTGGCTTATAAATTGTTAATTTGGTAGGTTAATTCTAGCTTTTTACGACACCTAGATTGTGCTTATCAACCTACCAACAAAGTGTGGAAATAGTTTTTTCTTTTTACTATCCGAAGTCACTCATTTATCGGCCAGTTGCAATAAAATTAGCTAAAGTTTCATATCTCATTAAACAAATTCACTATCTTGAAGCCATGGTTCTCATGGAGGAGTCGATTTCCAGGATACTATTCCTATCATCATAGTTCATAGTTGTAAAGACAAATTACTCATACTTGAGTGGTGGAACATCATAACTTAGCATGGTAAGTACATACTAATTTGGATCAATCTTGCACATATAAGACCATCAAATGGAAGACTTGGGGTGAAAAAATAACCTTCAAAATACACATCATAGTTAACAAAAAATGCTACCCACAACAGAGATGATTATCAATGTCTTTGCTAAATCTTACTATGGTAGCTGGAGGAGCTTCAGCCAGTGCAGTCCCAATTAATATAAACGCTACATGATCTACAAATTGCCATGAACTAAGCAACAATATGGATAGTACACTGCAATCATGCAAATTACGGGGTATAAGTTAGCTCCATCCATAATAACTCATGTCAAAGAAGCAGAAACACAAAAGCACAATGCATCTTTCATGACTCTGGTTACAGCCCAAAAGCCACTCTCTGCACATAATCTGGGCGTCTTTTGCTAGGCATCCGAAGCAATCCTGTAATCTGTAGCTCTGAAACCGCCTTACAGAACCGTGCTCTATGATGAAAAGTTAAGGATGAGCAGACAGTATTTTTTTGTACTCTCTAGTCTCCGTTTATAAGAGCAACAATCTAATAAAGGCTAAACCAACAGTAACCTTTTCGAAACATGTTTCTGCAGTTAAATCACTTGTCAGCAAATGGATTTGCTTAAATTCAGCCACAACCACTATTTGGATATCAACTCAAAATTCAAAAGAAAAAAAATGAAGCCTCTATATGAAAGGTATTTAAGGAATTTCATCTTCCATCATGACCTATTTGAAAGGTGGGTTTAACTTGTAAGATATTTTAGAACTCTTAGTCATATGTCTACTAATTTTGTCTTGCAACAACTTCTTGTAGGAAATAACAGTTGGTCTTTTAGAAAACTTTCAAACAAACTAGCTCACTACATAACCCATTTAATTTCTAGGAATTGCTATTTAACTAGAAATCACAGTATCGATCCGTCAAAAATGAAAAAGTAGGCACACAGAATGAACAATGAAAAGTAATGCACAACGTAAACTTGAATTTAAAAGGATACTGGATAACTGATTCACTGTCGCTTTGAGGATGATTAGCGTCTTTCCTTTTCTTAGGAGTTGAGGGACGCTTTGATTTACTGCTTGCTTTGACTGATGGATTTACCATAATTGCCTTGAAAGATTGGTACCAGTCATGGACGTTAATTATGTCACCATGCTCTTGAGCTAGAGTATACCTAAAAATTAGAGTTTTATCAGTGACAATCAGTAAAATGAGAGCAGAAAGTCAAAAACATCAAATTCTTAGGATTCACAAAATACAACACAGGAAACATATCATAACTATGCTGAAGAGGAATTTGATGAATCACAAGTTCACAACTGCATTACAAATTCCATAACTATAGTCCCCTCGAAGAAGCAGTAAGAAATTAAGACGCAAACAAGGCATTCATTCATCCACGGTTAAATTTTGAACGCAGATATGAACATCTTCAAACATCTAAGAAGTGCAAGATGAACACCTTTTTCTAAGCCAAACAGAAAGGGTGTTCTCAAATGAAATCAAAGTCTACTTTAAAAATAGAACAAAAACCTAGTACAAGAGAAGCAGAATTGTGGTACACAAAAGGCACTAACTATGTCAATTGTTAACTGCACCAGCACAGATATAACGAAAGGTTTACAAATAGAAATAACATAACAACAACAGCAACAACAACATCAGAGTCTTAATCCCAAAATGATTTGAGGTCGGCTGACATGAATCATCCTTTAGAACTGTCCGTGGGTGAACACACACCTCAAAAATGCGAAAAAAATAGAAAAGAAAATGTGAAAAACAAAAGGGGAGTGAAACATAATACAAAAGCCAGGTAAACTTAAAAGTTTTAAAATCGAAGTCCGGATTTCTTTTATAAAAACTTAGAATTTAAATCGAGAATAAACTATAAAGATTAAAACGATTTTGAAAACCTAAGTAACATAATGACAATAAAAAGGCAATACAGTGCAAACAGCTAAATAGTTAAAAACATGTACTCCCTCCTTTTTTTCTTTAAAAAAAAAAAAAAGAAATGTTTACTATTCTACCCTTCACTCATTTCATCTCAACCCACCATCCTAAATTCCTACCCACCAACACCAACAGACCAACCCCACCCCAAACGTACCACTACCACAACCAAAGGCCACCTTCAACCCCCTAACCACCATCCAACACCATCGAGGAAAGACGATCGGCCTGACTTTATAGGTCAGCCACCACCACCAAAGATCACATATAAAACCATGACACCACCACACGAACCCACAACCACCACCTGCAAACCCACCCACAACCACCAGTACCAACGAACCACCTGTGAAGCCACCCGCAAACCACCCATCACCACCACCAGATGTGACCTGTTATGGTGACGAAGAGATTGAGGAGGGGCGGAGAAGTTGATTACTGGTCTGGATTACGGAAGGTGGTGTGCGGTGGTGTGGACATTCCAGTGGTTTGGGTTTAATCAAATCTTCCACGGTTGATGCCTGATGGCACCAGATATTAAAGTCAAGATTTAGTTAGGGTTTAAGTCGATGCACGGTATTAGTTGAAGGTGGTCGAAGGAGGGAAATGGAGGTGGTTGGTGATGACTGGAGGGCATTGTTTGGTGGTTGGTGTTGATAACCAGGGTTACCGGATTCGCTTGAGTACCCTACAAATCGCGAATCGTTAAGAGCGAATTCTATTATGTTGCTTACTAAAAGTACACATAACACACATTTTGTAAGAGCGAATCCCGAACCAGTAAGGCCGTACTCATAGCGAATCTGGTAACCATGTTGATAACAATGGAGTAACAGGTGGAAGCAGTGTAGTTATAAGGTCTTATGGTGTCTGGGCCGGGGCTAATAAATAAATGGCAATTGTTGTAATTCTAGTAAGTTGATAGGGGTAACTTAGTAAAAAGACATTTAAAATTTACTATAAAAGGAAAGAAAGAGAAGTGGGAAAAACTTTCCATAAAGGAAAGTGGGAAGAAAACCAAAAAAAGGAGGGAGTATATAGTATAAACCAAGGAACAGGTCATGTTACTTGGACTTGAGCGGTGGATACAGGTACATGTCCAAAAGTTAGATTCATCACGGCTCAAATTTTGACATAGGGACTATTTTCTAAGCTAAGGAAACAGATAGCGGAGCATGTCTTCGAATCAACTTGATTCAAAATCATACTAGTATTTCTTTGACTCTCTTTCTCTAGTTTGCCCACCTTTTCTCTTTGCTAAGGAACTTGGTCAAGTTGGGAAGTGTTGGGTTATTTGGATTCACATTCCATTACCATATCCTGAATGCCACATCAAACACGGCCATGACAGCAGATGAGAAAAGTCAAAGTAACATGGTAACTACTCACAAAATTGTGGTGTCATGAAGTGATGGTAGCAGTCTGTTACCCCTGTTGCAGCAGCAGCTACAGTGCATATACTTATGGAACTCCAAAAGATCGGCTTGAATCTTTTTTCGAGGATCTCCCAGTAGCGCCTAAGACAAATTCAGAAGTCAACTTTGAGATCTTCAAATAATTGGTGGATTCATTTTATTAGAATTTCGAACAAAACCATGACCAACTAAAGGATCAATACAATTTCA
Organism: Silene latifolia; assembly: GCF_048544455.1. NCBI lineage: Eukaryota > Viridiplantae > Streptophyta > Magnoliopsida > Caryophyllales > Caryophyllaceae > Silene > Silene latifolia. The sequence continues at coordinate 58,812,575 of NC_133528.1, forward strand.
AAAGATACATCAATTGTTATCCGAAAAAAAAAAAAATTTAAAAAAAACATCCAGTATATTGCCCTGGTCTAGAATGCAATCACTGCAGCAGTGATAAGCACTCATTCCAGTTCTCATCCATATGTCGGACATAATTGTCAGGACTTGGGAGTATGTGTACATGCACAACGACAATAAGCACACATAACCCCTGAGATTTAATTCTCTCTAACATCTTGAAAAGAGTACTCATTACTGTAAAGCTGTTTTAAGAAAGCCTTTGCAGGCTAAAAGCCGAAATCTAAACTTACTATTTGAAGCTTGCCGACGCCTTTAAAGCATAAGATTTCGTGAAAAGGCAGACCTTCAATGGGATTCATGTGATCTCTGTGGGAATAAAAATATGAGTGTCAATAAAGGCAATCATGAAGGCTCATCAGAGAAACATTGAACTTAGTTCAGCACACTGATCATCAATGGCAGGCATTCAAGAAACAAATGTGTAAGAACCTAGTTCAAAGACACCGGAGTTGTTTATCTTAAACACTTGATCAAGGGAATATCTCATTCTGACAATCAGAGACGGAGACAAAGAACAAAAACTTTTACTTCCATAGAGTCTGATTGCCAACTTTATCAAGTCCAAAGTATTTCACAACAGTAAAGCAGTGCTTTCTGACCTTCTTCACTCATAAATAACATTTCATCCAAGTTCCCAAAATTGCGTCAAAATTCACCTAAATATTTGTCATTTGTTCTACAAAAGAGATAACTTCAGCTGTCAGGTCAAACTTCAAAACTTTAGAGTTTGTGAAGTTTAGGAATTCGACTTCTGAGGCCTTAGTTGTTGCAGAATTAAATATGGCAGCGGACCATCCCAAACTACTTGTGCTAAACAAATTCAGAGCTCATTTCTAGTGTTTATGATGCTTCAGATTTTGGAAGAAATATGCAGAAAGGTCGAAGACATGTTTTCAATCAAACATGATAGGGTTTTTATTGAAGGGTCCACAGACTTCACGCTCCAGAGTACCATAATATCACTTTGTTAAATGAGTAAAAGAAGTTGAAAAAGTTAAATTTCAGATAGAAATAAAGCTGAAAGTTTTCGATTTCGTCCCAGGTTCATAGAAGGAATTTTGATGAGAACTGATGTTCTGTATACAGCGTGGTCAAATGAGTGTATAACTTCAAATTTCGCATAAGATTATACCAAGTATGCCTCGCTGAAATAATAGTTACTGAATACAAATTACAAAGTAAAGTCTTAAAGGTTATGCTGCAAACAAGCCCAAAAGAGGTTATATGCTCATTTAAGGGATCTAAGCCAGCAAAAGAACAGGATAAGTGTTACTTTGCTACCAGAATCTAGACTATATGGTCTATATCGCTGAATAGATTAGAACACAAAGAGAGTATAAAATACAAGGTTAGTTACAACAGATGCTATATGACAAGTCTAATACTCCCCCTGTTTCATTTTATGTCATTTTAGGATTTTTTCACAAGGAAAAATCACTGGGAATATTAAAATATTAGTTAAGCATACTAAATACGTCTTGAAAATAGAAAGAAAAAAAAACATGAATCTTTGTATCTCGTCTTATTTTAATCATATATACTAACTTTGGTTTCTAAAATATTGCATGAAAATTTGCAATTGAAGAGAACTTCGCTGGAAATGCAAATGACAAATAAAACGAAACAAATTTTTTCTCTAAAAGGAAGTGTAAAACGAAACGGAGGGAGTATATCTCATAACAATCCTAAACATTAAGAACATCCAAAGCTGCTAATTAAGTTTCTAAGTCAGGAATCTCTTCCAGAGGTAGCTCAACTAAGCACAACAGTGCCAACACCAGCCACCTGGTGCAAAACCCCAGCAAAGCACGAGAGTGCAGAGATCCATAGAGTCTATAATCCCTCTTTTCCACTGAGTTCTTTAAACTTTGGTCTGGCACAATTTTTAGGAGCAGACTAAAGATGGAAGTGCATGGAAAAGGAGAATCCCAAACTTTCGTCAGAAATTGAAAGTGTAAAGTCCCAAATGGAAACGGTAAGAATTCAGTGGCTTAGTGGAACACAAAGACTAATTCATAAAAAATTCATTGTCAGCTAACAAGAAAGGTTAAGGAATCATTATTAGTATGAGGAAGTGAACCAATATACTGAACACCCTTGTGCAAGTCTTCTCAAACCACCACACGCTAGTTCACATCTTATCTTCAATAAGGGATACAATTATGCAAATCCTACCATCTTGATAACTATCTCATTCCTTATATGACTAGTATACCCAATGTACTCCACGCATCTCTACCACATTCACCTTATGAGTACGACAATTCTTTACAACGTAGCACTTAGTGCCATACATGATACAAAAATATCAGCTTAAATTATTATCCGGGATAAAATGAATAGTGAAAGAGAATAAACTGCTATGTAAGATATATAGAGTAAGCATGACATAACGCATTAATAACCTTATCCAAGTAGACAAGCCAATAAGAATAGATATTCCCTAGAACCGCTTGAGAGGACAACCAACAGTCTCTAAAAGTATTGTTAGTCGGATGGTCAGCCCTTAAACTCCACCTCAAGTTTTAAGGTGATTTATAAATTCTATGTTGCCCAGAGTCATTTAGAAGTATCCGACACGGGTGTGTATCTAAGAGTCGGGCTCGGCCATTTTTATGAAAAATATGCATATTTTGGCTTAAAATGAGGCGTCAGAAGTGTCATTCCCTTGTCCGAAGTGTCGAGTGTCGGACACGGTTACATGGGGAAATTAGAAGAGTCGGAGTAACAATTATAATTACATAGATGCAGCACACTGTCATTTCTTTCAGTCAGTCTACGCTCTTGATGTGGTTACCAACATCTTCAACAAACTGGCCATTGCTATAGATAATTAACCCAAGGTAGTTGAACTGCGTTTATATGTATCATGTTAGCCTCAGAACTGACCAATATAGCATCTATACAAGGACATAAGCTTGTGTATTATTAAACTGTAACAGGCTATGAAAAATACTTGATTTTAGGATCGAACCGATACAGCCTGATACAACGCCAACAAAACTAAGATGGCTAAATAAAAGTGATAAACAAACAGGCTGGAATAAGCCATGATCATTGACGCAACCAGCCAACCACCCGTATGACAAGACAATGAATGTTTCAGCAATTTGCTGCACATAATCACACAAGTAGTTTCCTGTAGTGAAGCGTTGATGTCATCAGTGAGCCTACATCCCAATTCCCAAGTAAAGTCATATTGTGTTATTCAGCTTATAGGCTCTAGATTCTTTCAGAACTCTTGATGAGTCCATATTCATAAGTCGGTGTTGAAACCTTGTTTTAGAATAAACTGATCCATTGTAACAACACCAACATCGAATAGGATGAATGACAGCTGTCCTACTTAAATTTACCTTGACAGCTAACTGCCACAAACAGAGAGGAACACATTGGATACTTTCAATGTAAGCCAATTTCATTATAATATGCAGTCAGCATGAATCAACTGACAATCTTACTTCACTTGGAATGACTCCATTAAAAAAGGTTTACGTCAAGAGGAAAACTAAGAAATTACCAAAGAAAAGTAAGAACTTTGTGAAAATATACTAGGAACAGAATGCATTACCGAACCATCCATTCAATCAAAGCAACTGCTTTTGCATTGAGTACACCTGGATTTTTTCCTGAGCTATGACGTCGTAAAGAATTTCTCCTGTTCAGCAGATTGCAAAGAAAATTGTTTGAAACCATTGCCAAATGAGAAACGATGGCTTTAGCACAAAAATCTACTCCCTCCTTCCCATTCAATTCTATACATATTCCTTATTTGGATATTTCATTCGATTCTACACGTTTCTATTTTTGGTAAGATTTGTCTTGATAAAAGACCCCAAAACTCTTAACCCACTTATTTCGTGGGACAAGTGAAAGGGTCTATGAGTAAGTTTAGTGCTTAAAAGACACATTACCCCGCTTATTTTACTCTACCTAAAACTTTGAGCAAAAAGCAAGTGCATAGAATTGAATGGAAAGTAGGGAGTAGGTTAACTTTTAACTAAAAAATATACCCTAAGGTGCAGATCGTTGGGTGTCAAATGAAAAAATACTGTATATGCTTATACGATGAAAAATCATAGGAAATTGCTGGAGAAAAGGAGACTGTAATAATCCCCAGCGTGTGTTGAGAGGAAAGAGAACACTAGTGTCTGGATTACATGCGTCATGAAGTTGAAGTTTTCATTGAACAGTAAGAATTACGGCTATGATCATAGGGTAATCCTTATAAATATTCTGAATTTTTCACAATCAGTTGAAAGATTAAAATAATGGCCATCCAAAATATTCAAGATCACAGACAATCTCAATCTCTAACTTATTGTGCCTGTATCAGGAATTTGCTCTTTCAAGAAAGGGCTTACATCATGTGCCTAAATGTCACAGAAGCCTATCATTGTATTGTTCCAGTCATGTATAAGATAGTGTGTTTTTACAAGAAGGGACATAGTAAGCCAATTTATAAAAACACTATATACAAACTTACGAGGAAATATCTGTCAAATCACATCCTGAGCTCTTGTTGCCTAAAGATTTCATCATATATTGCAGCTCCTTCACTTTCTTGCAAATCTACGTACAGCAGAGGATACATAGAATATGAATACCAACGTAATACAATGAACTGAAGTCGTCAATACAAAGAAACAATAGGGACATCAAAACATGCGTATAACAAACCATGTCCGCACTGTAGAAACAACTTAACCAAAAACTCACGACAACATAACCCCGGTGCCTCAAAGGCTCCTCCAACCACGTGGTTGCTGTGTTTGGTCTCTCCACATAAGATCCCTTGAGTAGAATGGTTTTCTCAAGTTTATGGGTTGATAATTGTAGTGAAATTATATTTACACAAGATTTCTACAATGTATGTGATATTGGCAAACCCATAGGTTGAAAACAAAATAATACCACTGATGATAAACTTTGCACTGTTATCTGGAGCTTAGTGTTGAGCCATATCAAAGTATCACATTAACACTTGTCAATTCATAGAGCGCATGTATGGTGGATTGCGGTCATAAAATAAATGAAAGGTTGAGGAATGAGGTACTAAGGAAAAATCCAAGTTCATCTTCTAAAGAAAATGTAAGTGTCGTCAAATAGACCATAATAGACAGAGACAAGTGATGCATCAATTAGGAGTTTTAGTAAATAGTGAGGAAGTAAGAGATTGCTAGAGGTAGAGAAAGACTTAATTCAATGTATAAGGGTAAGTAGATGTAATTTTGGTCTACTTGTGGTCTACTTGATCGAAGTAAATATGTGTTGGAAAGTATGATGACGTTTGACTTTATTTGCTTATTTGTATCATTTTACTTATCATTTGTTTATATTTTGGATTATTTTTCTTTTTGTCTAAATTTTTAATCCTATCCTAACAAAATGTTTTGCAGTACATTTAACTCCTGATTTTCTTCGTACATATCTCTCTACCAAAACTTTTACTTGACTCTAATTTGACTAACTCAAATTTTTTCCCTACATTTAAGAGGAGTTGGTACTTTCTACTTACTACTACAACAATGACAATACCACTTGTACAGTTGTACCTCTCTGATATGGGCTAATTCCACTTGTACCCCTACTTTTCAGGAAAGCCCACTTACCTCCAACTTCCGAGTTATTCTCACATATACCCCTTAAGTATAGTAAATGATGAATGTTGAGGATGAAGTGGGGTAAAAGGGTAAAAGATGAATGTTGAAGATGAAGTGGAGTCATATAAAATGAATTTGGAGGGAAAAACGATGTTTGTTGGAGAGAAAACGAATATTTCAATTAGGGTATCATATTGTTTACATAGCCCTTAACATCTTACTTGAGGGTACTTAACACTTCTTCCCCACTTCATAATGACATGCGAGAATTCACTTATGTCTTAATTGCTGATGCTTAGCATTATGATGTTGGAGTGTGGACTTTCCTTAAAAGTAAGGGTACAAGTGAGATTAGCCTATACTTGAGGGGTTATAAGTGAGAATAACTAGTAAATTGAAGGATACAAGTGGGCTTTCCTAAAAAGTAAGGGTACAAGTGGGATTAGCCCATAACAAAGAGGTACAAGTGGGAATTTCCCTAGAAACTAATATTTGAGGTTTCCTTGTTTTGTTTACCACTTTGCAATAGGAATTTCCTTCAATCAATCAAGTACTTTATAGAAACTTCGAAAAAAATTCTAAATGGAAACTAAGTTTTAAAGTTTAATTGCCTTGTTCAGCATAGGTTTTTCCTTTTCTCCATATTTTAATTGCTTTCCACATAAGTGATGATTATACACACAGAAACATGTAAGGCGACCTTAAATCATTTTGAGATGAATGCTTAATTGATATTATTGTAGAATGTGTGAGAAATAATCTTCCCAACAAGCAGATGTTAATTTTTACTAGACAACCTCCTCTCTCACCTACACCGTGAAACATATAGAATAAGCAATAGATCAGTGTAGTGTCACAAGCATGATATTCATACCTCACAAACGTCATTTGTACGAGTCTCCCAACTCCTAACCAATTCACAGAGAGCTGTGGGTGGAAGATCCCTGATAAAATACACAAAATACCTTGTTACAAAAACAAACAAATAAAAGCAGTGGAGAATATATGTGTAATATTACACTAAAATAGCTAAATAAACCAGCCGAAATAGTTGCGTAAAATAATATTTTTGATACATGTAACAGTCCCAACAATAAGACGTGATATGACTCGAACGGCAGAAGTCTTAAACTCAAGCTTTTGGGAATGCAATAGTGCTAAAACCTGGCTTACCAGCTTCACTCAACCGCCAGCGAATCACAAATCGTTTCGAGCATGTTCGATTATGGCACTTACTTAAAATCTATGTAATAAACGCTCTAGAAGAGCGTGTCAAATAGGATGTGACGTATTCATAGCGAACTAGACAACCTTGGTTAGGAGTAAGACTCACAAGAGAATGTTTTGTAGCGCTGTGGTCCTACCTGGCTCAAATGGAGAGGTCAGCACAAAGTGCTTGCGGTCAGTGGTCAAAAGTCATGGCTGTTAATTGACCATCGGGACTGGTGGTCAATTGTCAGGGCTGGGCAGGGTATGGCAAGGGGCAACATGGGTTGAGAATTGAGATCATCTGAAAGTGCATCTCATTATGGTAAGGCAGAATAATATTGTATTATTAGACAAAATGAGGTTTATTGATTACAAAACATACTCTTTTGCAGAGTTCAGGTTAGCAAAATGACTCAGTTTAATTTGTAATTTGGATAGAATCGCCACTGATGCATTACTCTTCCTGAATGAAATTTGTCAAGTGAAGACAATCAAAATGGCATTTTTGCTCCATAAGTAAAAAGTAGAGCTGTGAGTTGTGATCTATTCACACAACTACATGATGAAAATAACAGCAAGTTTGTTTGGATTTAACTTACAAGAGCCATTAGTTATTCAGAAACTAAGGTAAGGGGGAAAAAACAAAAAAAAGTACTCAATCAGATATTCTCTTAAGCAACTAACGAAGGAGTTTAATATATCTGGCTAAATTAGATGCCTTGGGTATGTATTACAACAAAACTTCTGAAGAGAAACAAAAAAAACTATACTTTGTTTATGCATTATGCACATGGCCAAGAACGAATGTATGATCCTCTCCATGGTTTTTAGAGTGAGGTGCTGAGAGAAAAATTAAGGGATAACAGTATAACACGAACACCAACAAATATAAATTTAGCAATGTAATCTCTCATTTCATAAGGTCTTCCAGAAAATTGCACACGCAAACAAATTTTGTCTCAGTAATAATCAGCAGAGAACGATACCTACCTTACCTTCTGCACTGCTTGAAAAATTGAGCCTCTCCTAAGAGAATAACCGAGACATGGAGAATATGTTCTTCCATCATGAAAAGTGCTGGAACTATGGGGATCAGGATCAAGGGACTCGCAGTACAAATCTAGCAGTTGTATGTTTACAGACCTTCCTGCATCATATAGACACTACAATTGAATGTTATCAGTAATCAGTAAAGCCAGCACAAAATCATAAGTTACCACTGGATTATTCGCCTCAAGAGTACAGGGTAGAACCTAAGAAACTGCATCAGGGAAAGAAAGAAGTTCAAAACCCTACCATAATTACAGTGGCCCAACGCTTATGGAGGCTATTTAGCTCTGATAAAGCATCAACCAACTTCTCAGTGGTTACGCCACCAACTCTGTTAAGCAAATTGTGACTCGGTCAGTATCAACAGCACATTAGATCAGCCTCAGTAGATACTTTATATAAAAAGGCTTCTCCACAGACCTTCTGCAAGAAGTAAGTTGAGAAGCATAATTTAAAACCACGTCCTTCATTAAGGCACTATCCTCCAGCCATAACTGCTACAAAGAGAAAAGTTGGTTTACAATTGATCAATGGTAGTTTAATACAGATTATTAATACAAAAGTATGTAGGAAATCATCTCAGAATCAAGCAGTCAGAGATGGTCAACAGCTAAATCTTGTCTACACATATGAAATTATGCACCATACATGAGAGAAGCTACCAAGTGCATTTCTATCCTCATTCTTCAGATACAAGCAACAATATGTAATATAAAAAATTCTGCTTCTGCGCCATAAACAAAATTTAGCAGAATATCAAAACTCCACGTCATCCATGGAGATAAAACAAGTTATAAGTTGTGGATGAGGTAACAGTTTAACAGTTGGGAAATATCATTATTGTGATGTCGCAGATGTGGTGTACTGTAGTGCGTCAAACTGTGTAACAATTGTGTGTACACCTAATAATATGAAAGTTGAATTGAATTCTCATGTTTTTTTAGTCTAGTTATACTTTTTAGTCACTATTAAAACCAATGCGCACACCACTGCTGAATACACATGTTTCCCTTTCTATTTCCCTGTAAAATAGTGGTTGATGGAGATTAAGCGTAAATAATGGGAAATTAACGACAATATTTGAAATGTTGGTTGATGTGGCCTACATATCGGCATTTTTCCATAGGGCCTTATATAACGGAAATAACATGAAATTGCATTTACATAACTTAACTGAGGCACTTAAATACCCTATTGGCATCTAACTGGTTTAGGCTTTGGAGTAAGTTGGGGGTGTGCTCAAAAGGCGAAAAAAAATGCACTCTCTACTTGGAAGAAAAGAATTAAAAAAGGTTGGGTTGCCGAAGTTTAGAAGATGTTTCCTTTGGCTATATGGTGTATGTTAGAACATGCAAATGGGCCCGAACAGAGGAAAGACGGACCACTCGACAACACAAAGGAGGTTCCATCCTAAACCAATTGGCAATAGAAGGAGTAGCCCCCTTGGTTATAAAGTGGTACAATCTCTCTTACTCCAACAATGTGGGACACTCACATGTGGGTGGATTTTATATTCAACAGTGTACATGGATTGAAATCAACCCATATTTTTTATGATGTTGCCTTTTCATATCAAGATTTCAAGTTTCATTTTTGAAGCTATTATATATTGGAGCCATATGCTACACCCAAATCGAAACTTGTCTTTTCGTTTTTTTTTTTTTTGTAGATAAGATTATGTGTGATAGTTTGAGAGCATAGTTATGCATCTCTCGTTGTGTATATGGGGGTCACATTTTCAGTGTCTTTTTTGACATGGTCGTCACTCCCCATTGTGTCTTTTTGTAGATGGATGCCACGTCTATGATATATTTTGTACATGGGCATCACCCCCTTGGTTTTCTCTTAATTAATACTATATATTATCAACAAAAAATGGTCTTGCGGCAAGTAAAGATACAAGCATAATCACGTATAACTATGTAACAGTTTGTGTTTATAAACCAGAATGTGTACATCCGGAAACAGCCCCTATGTATTGTCAGCAGAGGGGTAATGTGATGTTTACATAACAGAGAACTCAATGAATGGGTCATACATGATATCCAGTGATTCAAACCAACATGCAGAAAAATTTGCACAATGTCCCAAGTAATTATTTATATGTAGGGAGACAATGAGTCAAACCTTCAAATCACCTTCAGCAGCTAAGTGTTTCATCAGGAAGCTTAGAGACTCTGTTGAGAAATGCTGCATACAAGCAATCTGGGAAAGAGTGATTGCACGACTGTCAGGGAGAACAGAAGCTCCATGGTCCAATAAATAAGGACCACAAAGAGGGGAACTTGAGTATGCTGCATTTATTTTAGATAAATACCTTTAAAGCTCTAACAAAAGATGTCAAGGTTCCATCATGCTTCAGGAAATAGTCTCTTAAGAAATGGGCCACCTTGTAACCAACTCTGAACCACGATGAGGGTCGAAGAAGAACAGCTTCAACAATAGCATTCATTCTTTCTGATGGAGATCCCAACAGGAACTTACTAGTACAAAGTTGTAATAGCGCATTTGAACATAGCAAATTTCTCAGCGAATCAAGTGTTGTTGCTATGCCCATTACTAGGATAACGGGAACTTTTACCACCCATTCACTGGCAATGCAAAAACTTAGAAATAAGATTCACTAAGACCTAATTATTGAAATAGTCAATGGAAACATCTGTTTGATTCTTACAAAGAGTCCTCAGTTTTAGAAGGCACAAGGCGTACCAAGGCGAAAGGGACCTGTAGCGAAGATTGCAAGGCGCAAAGCAAAGGAGCACACCTCTTACACATGAAGCTCACTGTTTTTGCTAATAAATATGTATTTTCAAAATTAAAGTTTGTGCAACAATATTCTTTTGATTTTATTTAAAGAGGGATAACATGTAAACGAGTAGAATTTAGAGATCATGTGGCAATTGGAAGGCAAAATAAAAGAATTAGAAGCAGAAAATACGGAAATTTTATAAGTGTGCTTCGCTAGTTGCACCTTATCTACAAGGCAAAGTAAAGACGCACTAAGGCATTTGGGCTAATGCATCACTGACCCTTTTGGTTAAGGTGCGGCAAGATGCGCTTTTTATACTAAAAAGACAATAGAAGATAAATCAGACAATCACATCCTTTTTTTGGCTGTTTCTTCATAAAAATAGCAGAATTTTTCCATCAGAACAACAGTGAGTCACTGACGTCAGACAGAAGCATCCATTCAGATTTTAAACACAAAAAAGGAAAAAAAAATAACGAGAAAAAAAACTAGTGTACAAATAAAAAGGATGTTCCGCTTCCACTTTAAACTTGACTATTGTAAAATCAAAAATGCATTCTGCATTGTCTTCGAATTCCTTAGTCAAATCATCAAACTTTAAGAGCTTAAACAAGCTAGTCATTGAATCTATATTAGTAACAAGAGCTAAGCTCGGAATGAAGAATACCTTAGCAACAAAATGAAATCAGATAAAATGGCACCACAGCACCTCTCAGTATCTTCAATAATTATAACCAATGGCTTATACTCCCTTTGTCCAGAGTACCATGATGCCAGGGTGGACATATCTGCACCCTAATCAATTTCCAAATAAAGATCACCATGAAGTGCAGAGTGTGTGGCTAAAGAATCTTCTGGGTAACAGAATAAAAGCGAAGAACTTACATCGAGTGTGGTCATCAAAAAATGCCTCAGTAAGCGAGTTAAACAACCACCAATGCCATTTTTGGCTGAGAAGTCTGGTGATGACATATTGGCAACATGGCAACCACAAGACTTCAAGTGATTACCAAGTTCTTCAAAAGTGAGCTGATCGTCAACAAACTCTATGTTTTCTGCAAATGGCCAAAATACTTTGTGAGTAAACACTCAACAAGGCTACATTCATGTGATCCCTAATCCCTAGAGTCCTAGACAATGCACTTGAAAATAGAAGACAAAATGGAGATCCATGAGGCTCTCATGGGAGTTTAATTCTTCATAAATCTAACTGCATGAAGGAAACAGTTGAACATGGCAGAGCGAAAATATAGACTGCAGATGAAATGAGAAGGTATTCAAATGCCAGAAAATCTGAGGAGGCTGAATTTGTATATTCATGCAGATACAAGGGCAGGCAATGACTTGGAAAGGCAGTAAAGAAGTATTACTAGTATACACAAGCCCCGTATAGATCTGTTTTGACTTGGCATCAGTGACGACAGGATACGGACGAGTGGCCTCAGCAAAGCCCAGGTCTCCATGCAGACGAACTGCTTTAAATGATTCATGAGCCCATGCATTGACTTCGTTAAATATGGTTACGTTGATTTCCCTAAGCAGGCCCTGCTAGGAGGAGAAATATCCATGAGTGAATTACATTGTAAAACCAGCGCGGTCAAGTGATGAAAATTAACATGCAGCACATCGTATAGTCACAAGAATCTTGAAATTAAGATGAGCTATCTCTAAGAAAAAACTAGAGAGCACTTGAATGCCTTGTTATATAGGTCCGCAACAAAGACATTAAATAAAATGACAGCATTTTCATAAAAACGCCTCAAAACTCACCTTTCAGTCACAACTTCACAAGTATTCATAATGTTTCACAATGCTGCTTGACTAAATTTCTAAATTCTTTTGCAAGTTAGATTTAAGTTGACAAGGTGAGAATGATGCATCCGAAGAAACAAGCATGTGTTCTCATGAAGCTTGTCCACAAAAGATCGATATCCTATGTTTACTACTCAATATTCTATACATCACAATGTTTTATGTTGCACATCATTCTTCAGGTGTCACTGGCAATAATGAAAATAACAAAAGACAATAATCGATAGAGAAAAGACCTAATATAACCTTAATCATAGTCTCAATGTTAGACCAAACGGAATGAAAAGCCTCGATCCTCAAATGACCTAGACCATCATCTTCATCAATGTCGAGATCATCTTCTCCCTCCAAATCCTGAGGAACACTACTAGGAGACTGCTTGTGAGACAAGTCAATCTTTCTCCGGGTTTTAGGGCGTGATGATCCTTTGTGAAGAACAAAGAAAGGCTAAAAAAACAAATGAACAAACATTAAAACATCAGAATTTGAGCTTTCAAGTATCGATTACTTAACAATGTATCTTAATATGAACAGACTTGCCTGTGGATTGTTATCTGCATTTTCAACAGGTGGTGATGAGGTCGACGGAGAATCGCCATCCGATATCGCCATCCCTAATTTGTGGTAATCAAAAGGAAATTCATTTACTTAGATATAGTTCTAATGGTGCACAAAGTAGAGAAGTTTAAGAACGTTACTAATTGGAAAGACCTAACATAACTAAAAAATGCAGAATATCGACGAAATGAAACCTTAATCAAAGTAAAGTAAGCAAACGAATTCGTAGATATAAAAGTAAATGCATACGGAGTAATTCCGAATCAAAATTAGGGTTTGATTAAACGGAAAATAAAAAGGTAAAACAGAAAAAATAGACAAAAGCTTACCAAATGGAAGAGAGAAGTAATGCTTGATGATGAGCAGTGAAGAAGAAGAAGAAGAAGAAGAAGAAGGCGGATAGCAGAGCGCCAAAGGACCAAAGCTTCAAGTTAGTTCACTGATGATGTGACTATGAGAGTCCATTTACTGTCCAATTTATTTATATTTAAAAAATTACACGGGATTAAATATTCAGCCATTAAATTAACAGCCTGTTTGGGAACACACATTTGATTCTTAAATCATAATTTGGCTAAAATCCTCTGTTTGGCAACTTCACAAAATTTGCATTTGGATTTGAACAAAATTTTGGAGAATTTGAAAGAAATTCAAATAGGCATAAGTCAAATACAACCTGTCATTCTAAAATCTCACGCCCAAAACACTGTTAGTCCATACTCCATTATCCAGCCGCTTCTCGCTCTCTTTCTCTTCACTCTTGCTTGCTTCCCCAATTTCATGGTTTTATTTACACCTTCCCCCAATTATTAATAAAATAAAATATAAAATATTTGCGATTTTTTCTCTATTGAGATGAAGGATTGATTATTTTGAAGATCGGGTAAGATCCAATTACCAGAAAATTTCAAAAAATTGAGGTTTTGGATAATTAGGATTTTTACATTCTAATACTATCTGATTTCGTTCTTGTCAAAATCAAAATCATGCTTGTTGCAATCATAATTGGGTTGATTATTGATTTATTAATAAGAATTGTTCAATTATTTTTTTGAAGTGAATAATCAATAATTATTTGGTAATTGTACGCCTTTTTCCTGTACAATTTACTCAATTTTTACCTATTGAATTGGTAAAAATTAAGTTTATTGCCATATTTTTTATTTTTTATTTCTTATGAATTTCGAATTTGAAATTCTTTGTTTCCCCAAACAAGAAATTTGGATTCATGTTTCTGTATTTTAAATTTTGCATTTGAAATTATGATTTACAAATCAAATTAGAGTATCCAAACACTACCTAATGTAATTGTTAAATACCGCGCACGATTTTACTTAATCCTACGCATTTTGTCTCTTTTTTCCATCACTATCCTTCATTAAAAAAAACAAACAAACAAACAAAATTCAGTTCTTTTTGTCTCCTGACCACCCATCCCGTAGCCCCTCACCACGCCACCGACCACCCACCCTCTAGCACCACCGACGACCAAAACTCTCGTCGGCTAACCTGCGGCGTCGACGACGTCACCCTACACGCGACTCATACCTTCCCCTTCTCCTTTCTCCCTTCCTCAACAGTCAACACCTCCATCGTCAACTCGTCGTTGAGCCTCCTTTCCACCGATCCGCAAACACCGTCCAACATCGTCGACCCTCCACGAGCAACCGACCAAATCTGTGGTAAGCCATTCTGCGCGCGCGACACACCCCTTCCCTCTTCTTCAACGCCTTCATCTCCCTCGTCGAACCTCCCTAATCACCTATTCCGAATCTCCTTCATCGGTCAGTTTATGGCGAAATCCGGCAAGTGACGCGGCAGCAGGCAGGTGGGGCGTGGGGCTTCCATGGTGATTTTTTTTTGGGGGGGGGGGGGAATTTCTAGGGTTTTTAATTCTCTTCTGTTTCTCTCCCTTGATTGGGGAGAAATGAGAGAGGTATATACGGAATATCTGGCAAAAATGCGCGGGATTAAGTAAAATTGTGCGCAGGATCCTAAATTAAAAGTAGTTGCTCATTCATGGACAAAAATTATTCTTTTATGGACTTTTTGTCATCACTTTTCCATAACTCACCATCCCCTCAAAAACAAAATAAACAAACTCTCTCTAATTCTCTTCCCCAAAATTAATCAAATCCGTTAAATTACTCAATTATATACATTAGTTCTCATGTTGATCAACTAGTAATTCAAATTTATTAAATTTATTAACTATTAAATTAGAGAAATTAAATTGATTTACACGAATGAAATTAGGGTTTGAAGAAATTATTGAGAACGAAAAAGGGAACACGCCTGTACAAACTACATGGCATACATCCAATAGAATTGACGGGGAAGGGACCATGCTCATGGATTAGTATCAATAAAGTACTTTGGGAGGCTCGAATGCATGGCAACTAAGTTACCAAATTCTCACTTTGCTTTACAAACATCACTGTATAATAAGAATTGATAAGTTTGCGCATGGATACCGCTGCAATTGTGACGTAAATTGAGATGATATAATAATGGATGAGGGTTGAGAAATCTGGCTTAGTACTCCTCTCGGATTTTAGGAAAGGACCGACTCAGTTGAAATGAGTGGTCCGATGGTCTAAGTGGTGCGGTGGTTAGTCTGGTCGGTGATTAGTTTGTGGTTTGTGGTTTGTTGGTGTGGGTAATTGAGAGATTTATTAGATTCAATTGAGATGGAAAATATGGGCGTAGAAATGACAAGGGTATATTGAGTAAATCATGTCCATGAATGAGCATTACCCAAATTAAATAGTAAATATGGATAAAAATTAAAAACATAATTCCACATATTTTAACTTTAAATACTAATCAATCATCTAATGTACGTCAAGGTATAAAATATAAATAATATAATAAAATTACAAATATTGTGTCATACGACTTATAATCATCTTTATACCATAATAGATAATTGCATAACTCAAGACAAAATATATTAACCTTGTATACCATAAATTTTGATAATATAATTTTTGTAATTTATTTTTTATTACTGTGTAATTTTTTAATAGCAGATGACATAGATTTTGGTTATAAGCTATCTTATGTAGTTTTTTTTTTTTTTTTTATACTTGAGAGCGTTATAACTTTCTCCTCCTCCTCCTCCTCCTCTCTAAAAAAAAAAAAACTTTAGCCTCCATCAATCTAATTTAGGGCTTCTATCGACCATTGATCGATGGTAAGCCCCTCAAATAGCTTCATTTATCAATTACTAGTATGAAATATTATGAATTAATCAATAAAAGTCTCCCTTTTGGTGAGATCTGTTTTTTCGTCTCTATTTTCGAAGTTTTCCAGTCCTTGTCTTTTTAGGGTTTAGTATTATTATTGGAATTATAGATAAGAGCGGTTTGTTGATGATTCATCATACGACTCTACAATGGATATCCGTTATTCGTCAGCGATCTATGGTGCCAGTAGAAGGTAAATTATTTCCATCAATGAATCAAACAAAGGATCCCCTTAAAAGCTACATGAAGAGAGCGATACAAGGACGAACCGAATTGTCATATCATATTTTGAGATCCGTAGTTTAACAGGAGGAATTTGTCCTTTGGTTTCTATTAGAGTTGTTTTTGCTTATACCTATCTTTTGTAAGTGTCGTTTGGCGTTTTATTAATGAATTGATATTTTCCTTCAAAAACAAAAGGCATTCAATTTTGTTTTAAGTGACATTCTTATAATTATTTATATTTATTAGTTGATTATATAATGACCATAATTTAAATTTAGAATAACAAAAAAACCATTTAAAATAAAAATCGAGAAATCTCTTAACAGATTTCCACTAAAAATTTGATAATTTTAAGCCTTTAAAAGCAAATAAGGATTAAATAGGAAAACAAATAAAGGGAGTTGACAGTAGTCACAGTACAAAGTATCGTGTTATTATGTTTAATTTTTATAATTCACATCGTCCTATTTTATCATTTGTTATATTTCCAAATAATTCGTGTTTATACAAGTACTATTAGCCAAAAGAAGGAAACTTATACAAGACTCCTGATTTTTTCACAGATTTCAAAGCTAGTATTTAGGTTATAAGCCATCTTATTTTCCTTTTGTAGAATTCATTAATGTATAATACTCCCTCCTAGTCTGTAACACCCCCATACACTAAGTGCCTTACCAGGACCACCCAATGCATGTGAATGCTATCATCTCGGTTACCCGAGGCAGTGTATATCAAATAGACAATAAAGAAACATACTTTATTAAGTAAATTTAAAGCGATACATGTCCAAAACCAAAATTGTTAAAGAAAATACAACTGTTTCCCAAAACTGTCAAACCAACTAAATAAATAAATGTTCAACGAGAGAGCGCAAGACTTCTAGACATCACGTGACGACTCAACCTAGCTATTCATGCGCGTCCATCTCATACCTGTTCAATAACTGCTCACCACCCCCGAATGGATCACCACAGTTTTCAAAACATTTAAACGGGGTCAGTTACTGATTACACAAAAGCAACACAACAGAAACAGTACACAATCATCCAATTCTCCAACATAACTCCACACACCTGATTACACACTAAAGTGTGTAGTCCTGCCAGAATACCCGTCGCAACAAGTATTCCACACCGCCAGTGGGGTACCGCAGCAGTTCCCACCTAAGCCCCGCTCATCCCATCCGAGCGATAACCCATGTTCCTTAATGTGCACATCCTCTTTTGTGGCGGGTTCCACAGAAGGCGAATCAAGGGCGTGAAGCCACTCCCGCAAGTGACTCCATTCAGCCGAGGACGCACCTCGAGAACCACAGACAAACAATCACAGCCAACTACAAAATCACAATCACCAATTTCAATACGATATAGACAAATGTTATTAATCAACAACCACCAACAATCAATCAACCAACATATATGTAACCAATAACTGAGTAGGAAACTCTACCTAGAATAAGCAACCACAAGACCGTCACAAGCAGCTAATAAAAAATGCTCCTCTACGAAATCTCCTCCTATAACCACATATAATCATACAATCATCTTCTAAACAACATTATACTCCCAAACCCCTAATCTACCCAATTAAGGCTTTAAACAAACTCAACGAAACGATATAAAAATTATACAAGAATATTACCCTCGACACGACGATCTCAACGGCGTAAAGAACACGACGATCCGATAACCCTAGCCTTTGGGATTTGTTAACAACACGAAGAATGAAGCAACGTACTCTTTTATCTCTTTGAAAGGTTTTTAGGAAAGTGAAAAGTTATTAAGAAAGATGACGGAACCTTTAAATATTAATCACGCGTTATTAACAAAACTCGGTTAAAACAGCCCGTAATACCAACTTACTCGATCGAGTGCCCCTTACTCGATCGAGTGTCACACGTACTCGATCGAGTACCCATCAGGTAGCCTACTGTTTCGTATAAAAACATACTTACTTGACAGAGTAAGCCCTACTTGATAGAGTACCCATAGACATAGAAAACCGTAGTATTACAGTCTTCCCTCCTTAAAAAGAACTTCGTCCCCGAAGTTCAACCTAAACACAAAAACAAAACATATTAACTCAACTCCGACACAACAACACTACTAAAGACTCAAAACAAAACTCCCAACCAAAACTCAAACCGACTTAAAACAACTAGTAACTGTACCAAAACAAACATAAACCATACCAAAACCATATGCGATCACCTCCTACCCCCCTAAAAGAAACATGGTTACGTCCCCGTAACCACACATACCCGATCAAAAAGAGACGGATATCGCTCCCTCATAACCTCTTCCGCCTCCCAAGTAGCTTCCTCAACCTCATGATTAGACCATAGAACCTTAAGCAACACTGTTTCGCCGTTCCTAGTTTTCCGAACCTTGCGATCAAGAATCTGTTTTGGCATCTCAAGAAAAGACAAGGACTCATCCAACTCTATGTTCTCCACCTCTAGCACATGTGAAGGATCACTCGCATACTTGTAGATACCCAGTATCTGTCGAGTCTCCAACAAACACCCGATGATTATCAGACTACAACATGCTTAGGAATCGCAGCGTTTGATCGACAGTTTTGTACAATTATACGTCGGAAACTTAAAACAATTTCGAAAATAAAACATTTCAAAACTTTTCAAAAGTACCTGGAATGTTTAATGCATGACGACGGGATCACAATGACACTAATTAGAGTCAAAACCGACACCGGACCAAAAACCGACTCAAAATTCAAATCCCGACTCCAACAACGAGTCAAACCGAGTCAAACACAACAAACAAACTTTTCAAATACTTCCATGTTAAGGTTTTCCGGAATCCTTAATGGTCAAGTACAAATCAAGTTCATCTAAAACCTAGGATAGAACAAATCATGATTGCACTTGTGTGATAGTGACAAGACACCTCGAAGACGCGCGAAATGGCTCGCGCCTCTTCGAGCAGCCCATGCGGCCACGTCGCTCAAAACGCACACAACCACCCATTTTCCAATAAATACCCCTCAAATGCCACCATTTGAGAGTTACGCGAGCGTCCACCCTCTCAACTCTCTCTTGAAATTCTAGACTCGACTTCTCAAGTCACAAACCGACACGTGTTTACGACCTACCGATCGTAAACACAAGCCTTACACATTGTTTGGTACCGTCATCGTGCACTAAATCACTTGACCGACCATCTCAACCACTACACCATCACTAAACTTAAAACACTCTTTTACATTGCTAAAACGGTTTTCAAACCAAGTTTTCCGACCAAACAAGTTGATACACTTTCGTCGATTTCTCGTCTCAAGCCTAGTATGTAAGTATGAGGGTGTAAAAATCTTCTTCTATCATTTTTTTTCATTTGTTTCATGACTATAACATGCTAAAACATGCATAACATGGTCCAAATATGGGATAAATGAGCCAAAATCGGATTTTTGGTTGAGGCAGAGGCTGCTTATGTAGCAGCCAGGCTCGCGCCTAAAGCCCCTCTCAACCTTAAATCCAACCGTGTTTGGTCTCTTCTTCCCCTTTATTTTCATTTCATATTTGTAATCGGTTTTTACCATTTCAAATATTTCAAACCGTTTTTATGACAAATTTTTAACCATAAAACATTCTTCACCCTTGGTTCCTAATACCATGACGGTTTAATCCGTGTTTCGGTGATAATATTTGGTTAATTACATTATAAAAGGTATTTTAAAGCCTTTTATTTCATTTCTTTACATTTTGAAGGATATTTAAAACCTTTCTCATTTCTTTACATTTTCAAAACAAATGTATTAGTCATCAACACAAAATCACCCTCGGTTCTATATACCATGTTAGATTTTAACCCGAGTACGATGATGAACATTGACTAATTACAAACAAATGAACTTAAAACAATTAGTTCATAATCATTTTCAAAACTATTCATGTCAAGCTTGCAAAACCGAACCCGACATCGAATGTTGTCAAAACAATGACGATTATTCAAGTCTCGTTCTTCATATCAACACAAAAGCGGCCTAAACGGTCTTTTCAAATCAAGTCGGGCTTAAACATCCACTTTTCAATACATTTTACGAACTTTTTCAATGGTTAGAAGACGTTCCTCCATCGTCTGTTGACCCGCGCCTAAACAGGCCACCCATTTTTCCATTTTCAAACCAGGGCAGACCTACTTGTATCACCTGACGACTCGCGCCTCTTCTGGCTGTCTGATGTAGGGTCTGTTTCCTTCCAGCATTTGTCTAGGACGATCCCGATTTCGGTTAACCCGAATACAGGACGGATCAGATGACAAATTTGCTCATTTTAGATTGTATTTGCAAAACGCCTTACTAAGACAAATGGATCACGTTATGCACCATAAACCTAACTCGGTAAATGGATGCTTAATTTCCATCTTGCATGCAAATCAACACTAAATCCAACTCGAAATCAAATACTTGATACTTGGATTAAAACAACCGACATAGAAAGCTCACATGTTAGGTTTAAACACGTGGATGCGCATTCATGCATTTATCCGTTTTATCAACTTATGCATTTAACCAACCAAGATCGACCGCAGGCGGGATTGGGTGTCCGATTAAAGGGCTTCCTAATACGTACCTTCACCTCTTACTCAGAAACTTTGGATAGTGGACGACCTTATCCAGGGCGTACGAGAGTTATTCTAGAGATAAGATGCTAAAGAGGGACGATTCCTTATCTTTAGTACCTATGTCAAACACCGCTTTTTGCCTTGGTTGACCTAGGTATAAAGTGGATTCGAACGGGTTCCAAGCATCCCACAAATGCTTGGTGGCGACTCCGAACATCTCTTGCATCGTTTTGAGACCCTTGTCGAGACGAAACCGACCGATCTAAAACGAACCGGTCGAAAGCATTCTTTACGCCGCCGAGCGTGGCTTTCAAAAAGACCACTGCCGTGTCCACAGATCGGCTGGGCATTCGCAGGTGGGCCATGTCCATAGATTGGCGACTCCGCTAGGGATAACTAGGACACTTGTGTCTTTGTGATCCCTAGATGGTGAGACTAGAACGAGGTCTTGGTTGAAATACATTAATTGATATCACGGTCATAGTTGGGTTCCTTGTCCGGGCCCACAACCTAACCCTTTTCGACCAATTGGCTCGTCTCGTCGGCGTGAGTTTTCTCATCCCCGCGTTTCAAATCCCTATTGAGTCAAGCATACCGTTGACATTACACATTTCTGTTTCGTCAAAGAGCTTTCATCACCTTCGAGCACGAGGCTAGGGCACCCTCCTTACACATTTTGTTTGGATTGGTATCCCTCTCGAAAATCGGGGTTTGATTGCTTGGTGTGTAACCCACCCTTTAAGCCAAAACCCGCGTCAGCATTATGAATAATATAATGAAACTGCGAGTGCTTATGTGTTATATGATCATAAGTCTTTTCGTGTCATTTCAAAAAATACCCTTTTGCGCCGTTATAATGGCCATTTCAAACCTCGGACTTTCGTTGACCGTTGCACGCCTTTCTAGGCCGTCGTAATGACGATTTTTCAAACCCGATTTTCTACAACCATTTCAACACGCCTTTCTAGGCCATCGTAATGACGATTTTCAAACTCAGTTTTCTACAACCATTTCAACACGCCTTTCTAGGCTGTCGTAATGACGATTTTCAAACCCGGTTTTCTACAACCATTTCAACACGCCTTTCTAGGCCGTCGTAATTGATGTGACTCATAATTGTGCACATTTAGTCCCCTAATTGAACCTATTTTGCATACTTTTATAACATTTCATGACCATTTTATCTGTCAAATGCTTTCTATTTTGCTTTCATAGTGCATTTTATATGTTTTGTAGGAAAGGAGATAATAAGGCGGAAATTCCCGTCTTTCATGCATATTTGGAAGCTTATTGACGATATTTGATGGACTAAGTATGAAGAGGAGGCAAGAGTGATGACCAAGGAAGAAGAAATAAAGAGTATATAGAGGCATCTTAGGCTCAAAAGCAAAAAGAAAGGGAATAGCAGCTCAACCCGCGCGGGTCAAGCTCATCTGGAGCAGGATACTGGACAACCCGCTCGGGTCAATTTCAACCCGCTCGGGTTGAAGCTCAGGATGCTCGTTTTCAGCTCGGGACGAGCGTATTGCTGGACAGGAAGTTTTTTTCCTTGCTACGTGAACCATGATCCGCGCATATTTTTCAAAGACTAGCTAAAAGGAGACCGACATCTTTTCTGAGAGGAGCGATTCCATACCCAACATTTAGCATTGTTATTTACTATTTTACCCTTACTTAACCTAATGATGTACCATTATATATACCCCATTTGTAATAATCAAGCCATCAAGCTTTCTTAGATTAATTCAATCCTTATTTAGATTAGGTTAAGCTTTCATTAGGAGTATATTAGAATAGATTACTCTTTAATCTTCCCACAAATCACACATTAATCTTTCCTTTAATTATTGTTCAAGTTTATTATTGAGTAATTCAAGTTTATTATTGGGTAATTAGAAGATCATTTGGGTTTATTGGGAGATTGACAACCTTCCATCAATCATCAAGTACTTCTATTATTCTTTGCATTATTATTTTGGAATCCCCATAGGTATAATTCTCTTAATCTTGTTTTAATTATTGTTAATCTTTCTTACTTGTTCATCATGTTTTACCTTGTTAATATGATTGACAACCTTGTTAGCATGTTAAACTTGATAATGAGTGAGTAGTCTCTTAGCTAGGATTAATGGGTAATTAGGGAAACCAACATGGGAATTGATTCATGCTTAATCTAATATGTTCACATAATTAATTTGCTTGCTTGTTGTGATGTCAACCTATGCACATGTTATGTTTGATGAAATGCTAAGCCTATGAATCCTTGCATTTACAACCATCTCTTATCTATTCAACTTGACTTGTAAGATATAAACCAACTCGAGTCTAGTTAGACCATGCATAGAAGTGATTAGTGGGAAAGTAAGTCGACTTGTAGGTGTTGTACAATCTAATCGATTCGGTTCCGGGACCCAACTCTTCCTGAGAGCCGTAAGACATACACCAACTCGGTTCCTTTACAACAATAATTGCTTGCTTATAATTGAGAACATATTTGTATGATCAACTCCCATGAATCCCCTATGATCCCATGACACCCTGGTGCTTTTAATCATTTGTTTACATCTCATTTTAATCATCTTGTTTGCTCACTTTTATTGCTATTTAAATGGCGCCGTTGCCGGGGACGATGTTGTTTATTTGAATTGTTCTTTTGTCTAGTTTTAATTGTGCTTCTTCTTGAGGAATTTTGGTTCCTTGGGAATTTATTTCTTGTACTTGCTCTATTTCATATGCTCAACATGTCTACATTCACTTTTTGGCAATATGAAAATGAATCATTTGATAAATATGTTGCAAGATTTGAAGATTATATGACTCATGCTTGGCATCATGGTTTTACTCTTTCAAATTATGAAGCATGTTGTGTTGTTTATAATGGCATGAACCTTGAGACCCGCAACTTGGCATTTCACTTGAGTGGTGGTAAGATATGTGAGATGAGTTGTGAGGAATTTTGGGAATTTGTTGAGTTCATGACCATTCATTGTCTCAAGCAAATTATATATGACATATTTGAAAGTGCCAAGGAAGGTATAGAAGCGATAAAAACCACATTTCAAAAATTCATTGAGGAAAACTATGATGAAAATGAGATTTGTGAGAATGAGAAACCTTCCTATAACCTTGAATCAACCTACTATGCCTACAAAATTACCCCACCTTAGGAAGATGGAGTGCTAGATGAGGAGAGTGATGATGAGGAGGAGTACATTCTTGATTGTGAAACTAATGCTTGGATGCCGTCATCCTACTCTTCTTGTGTTTCA
Organism: Silene latifolia; assembly: GCF_048544455.1. Taxonomy (NCBI): domain Eukaryota; kingdom Viridiplantae; phylum Streptophyta; class Magnoliopsida; order Caryophyllales; family Caryophyllaceae; genus Silene; species Silene latifolia. The sequence goes on from NC_133528.1 coordinate 58,836,944, forward strand.
ATGAAATCAACCTCCATGGAATTTGATGTTAATGGGCAAAGTGAGAATGATATGGATGTGAGCTTGAGTGAAAACTCACCCTTTGAGGATGACATATTTGAGGGGGACAATTGTGTTGAACTTGGTGAGCCTTGTTACGACAACCCCTTTGATAATGGACCTTGTTGGGATGAGGAATATGATGAGGACATTTAGGGACCCCAAATAGACACCCTTAAAATCACCTTGGATGATAATGAGAGTACTTACATTGAATGTGGTGACTTTGACTATTTGGAGGATGAGTTGAGTGAATTGCCAACCAACTATCCATTTCATGTTCCTTCCATCCATCATTTCTCTTATGATTTTTGTCATAATGTTCTTGACATGTTTGTTCGGTCTTTTACTTGGGCATTATTTCATTGCATAATCTTGTGTTGTTATCCGTGCCTATTTATTTCTCACTCCCAAGAATTTGATCGACTTCTACGTGCTTTGAGGGCTAGTGATAATCTTCTATAAAGTTGTTAATTTTCAATCTTTGGTTTGATGGAGTCCCTTAATAACCATTAATTTGTATATATGCATTTAGTGTAGTTTTGCATTCATTTAATAAATTGCATGAGAGATGAAAGGGAGGGATCTCATATTTTAATTGAGCTTTTGAAGGAAATTAATGAAAATGAGAAGATGGAAAATGTAAATAAATGAAGAAAATGGAGAATTTGGGCTTGTGAGTAACTTTGTTATCATGAGAAAGGTATTGGGTCAAAATTTCTCAAAATATGCGCATCCCGAGACCAATCTGAGCGGGTTGAAGGACAAGAAAAGAAGCAAAAGTTCTCTGACCAAGAATCTGCGCGGATTCTGAAGAAAACGCGCATCCTAGCTGCCAACCCGAGCGGGTTCACTGTCAACCCGAGCGTGTCAATCCTAACCCGAGCGGGTTCAGGCTAAAATTCATCTTTTTCTCTCATTTGGCTCGTGTCATGGCTATATATGCTTCCTATCTACCATCTTCATCTCCTACAATGATTGTAAGAACCCTTTTCTTTCCCTATCTCTCATGTATAGTTGCATTTATGTATTTGCCTCATGATTAAACCCCTTTCTTCCTACATTAGAAATAGTGTTTAAAATCGGTTTGGGGAGGTTAAACCATGAAGCAACATACATACTCCCTCCTATTCATTTTAACCTTCTCCCTTTCCTTTTTCATCTATTCATATAACTCCCCCCCTTTCCTTATTTAGTAAAGTTTTATACTTATTTTAATCACCTTACCCCACAACAATACCCCACAATACTCATACTTTATCTTATTTTAATCACCTTACCCCACAACAATACTTATTTTAATCATCTTACCCCACAATAATACCTTCCCTCTCTCCAATTATCTTACACCACCACAATACTTTACAATAAAATAATCCTATCCTTAATTTGCGTGCCCTTTTGAAAGGGGAAGGTTAAAATGAATAGGAGGGAGTATATCATATAGTTTAGGCTTGCACTTATATTATATTTCATATTGCATTTACATTAGTTAGTTCATATAGTATAGTTTGCATTGTAATATATCTCACATGATTAGATTAGTGTGCATTATATTATATCTCACATGATTCGTGTAGATAGTTGCATATAGATTAGAATTCATGCATAGTTACTAATGGCCAAACCTATTTATTTCTACACTAGAAATAGTGTTTAAATCGGTTTGGGGAGGTTTGATCATGGGTGACCATAGTTTACTAGAAATCATGCATCATATAGTTTAGATTGCATTCATTTGTTATATATGTCATATAGAATTGCATTTAGTTAGAGCATGCATGCATTCATATCATATTGCATTTGTACTTCATTTAAAAAAAAAACAAAAAAATTCAAAAACATGTATTTTTATTCCTACTCCTACATGTACATTGAGGACAATGTCCAAAATAAAGTGGGGGATGGAAATTTATATTCCAAAAATGCATAAAAATTGAAAAATTCCGAAAAATCCCAAAAATATGTCTTTTTATTTCATAATAACAAAACCCATAAAAATTTTAAAATTGAAAAACTCAAAAACATGTTCATTTCCTTTGTAGTGTAGTCTTGTATATATTGTGTTTATTCATCCTTTTTCACATTGATTGACTACGCCACATCCGAGACATGAGGATATTGAAGACCGCATGGTATGATCTTTCCAATCTCCTTTTTCCTCTTTATGTTAATGACTATGTGGCTTTATTTTGATTGATGCGGTAAAAACAATGTGAATTTAGGATTACATTTAGATTATTTGGCATACTAGTTGGTAGAATCATATGCATTAGGTTGTATATATGTTAGTTGCATCATGACATATAGTTTGCATGTTAGAAAATTTTTGTGAAACCGTCTACTTGCGAAGCTTGACAAGTGTATATAGGCTCTAGTAGATGCTTTTTCTTCTTAGGACTTTGCTTGTTAGAATACTTGTAAAACACCCTAGGATGTGTCATGCTAGTATCCTTTGACCCATGGATTAAGGCCTAGTCAAGAGTACCTTGTGGTGTGATAACTCCTTGGCTACCGTTTATTCCAAGGTGACCCTTGAAACCATGCAACCATCATTCATCCATGTTCCACCATACATTTTGTCATCAAAGGGAATGGGCACAAAAATTGTTCAAATTTGAGTTCAAGAAATGAAAAGAAAAAAAGTTTGCAATTGCATCAAAAGAAAAGAGGAGTAACAAAAATGAAAACTCCTATGCTTCAAATATAAGGCACCCTCGTTACTAATTGGGGTGACTTTGAAAATGTTCAAAAGAAAATGCAAAAAGTTGAAAAGTTGTCAAGTATTGAAATGCCAAAAATCAAAAGAAATGGCAAAAAAAAGTGTTCTCAAATGTCAAATGCCACAAGAAATTGAGGGGAAAAATAACAACAAAAAGCAAACTCCCAAATAAAACTCAATTACTATTGATCCCTTTATCCATCATATCCACTTTTGTGCATGGTAGAGAGGGGACGACCCTTCTTCTTGTCTAGGCAAGAGGGGGAATTCCGCGATCCTCCAGTGTTTCTAACACCATAAGGAGTCTATTCTTGACAAAAGCATTTAACGATTGAGGACGAAGGTACCCTAGCTTGACACAACTTGGAGGTGATTTATTGGTATCCTTCTAGGCTTATTAGTTTGAAGAAATTGCATCTATGAAGGAGTGTGTACCCTTGAATTGCTTCCCCTTTAGATAATTTCCGCCACTTAGATGAGGAAAGTGGCTATTCTTTTGTAGATGCATCCATTACTTGTTATTGTGTGCTTTAATGATTGGATGTGTCGCCATTTTGGCAAGACCCACCTTGCCTTGCAAGAAGGCATCCTACCTCATGGTTGTCTTGTTGTGAGTTGAAGGGGCGGAGTGATACCCGCTAATTGTCTCATATCGGTTATATTATTAGGATAGTTTAAATAAAGGTCTAGTTTTAGTCACCTCTTTACTCGGGACGAGTAAAGGTTCGGTTTGGGGATATTTGATGTGACTCATAATTGCGCACATTTAGTCCCCTAATTGAACCTATTTTGCATGTTTTATAACATTTCATGACCATTTTATCCGTCAAATGCTTTCTATTTTGCTTTCCTAGTGCATTTTATATGTTTTGTAGTAAAGGAGATAATAAGGCGGAAATTCCCGTCTTTCATGCATATTTGGAAGCTTGTTGACGATATTTGATGGACTAAGTAAGAAGAGGAGGCAAGAATGATGACCAAGGAAGAAGAAATAAAGAGTATATAGAGGCATATTAGGCTCAAAAGCAAAAAGAAAGGGAATAGCAGCTCAACCCGCGAGGGTCAAGCTCATCTGGAGCAGGATACTGGACAACCCGCTCGGGTCAATTTCAACCCGCTCGGGTTGAAGCTCAGGATGCTCGTTTTCAGCTCGGGACAAGCGTATTGCTGGATAGAAAGTTTCTTTCCTTGCTACGTGAACCATGATCCGCGCATATTTTCCAAAGACTAGCTAAAAGGAGACCAACATCTTTTCTGAGAGGAGCGATTCTCTACCCAACATTTAGCATTATTATTTACTATTTTACCCTTGCTTAACCTAATGATGTACCACTATATATACCCCATTTGTAATAATCAAGCCATCAAGCTTTCTTAGATTAATTCAATCCTTCTTTAGATTAGGTTAAGCTTTCATTAGGAGTAGATTAGAATAGATTACTCTTTAATCTTCCCACAAATCACACATTAATCTTTCCTTTAATTATTGTTCAAGTTTATTATTGAGTAATTCAAGTTTATTATTGGGTAATTAGAAGATCATTTGGGTTTATTGGGAGATTGACAACCTTCCATCAATCATCAAGTACTTCTATTATTCTTTGCATTATTATTTTGGAATACCCATAGGTATAATTCTCTTAATCCTTGTTTTAATTATTGTTAATCTTTCTTACTTGTTCATCATGTTTTGCCTTGTTAATATGATTGACAACCTTGTTAGCATGTTAAACTTGATAATGAGTGAGTAGTCTCTTAGCTAGGATTAATGGGTAATTAGGGAAACCAACATGGGAATTGATTCATGCTTAATCTAATATGTTCACATAATTAATTTGCTTGCTTGTTGTGATGTCAACCTATGCACATGTTATGTTTGATGAAATGCTAAGCATATGAATCCTTGCATTTACAACCATCTCTTATCAATTCAACTTGACTTGTAAGATATAAACCAACTCGAGTCTAGTTAGACCATGCATAGAAGTGATTAGTGGGAAAGTAAGTCGACTTGTAGGTGTTGTACAATCTAATCGATTCGGTTCCGGGACCCAACTCTTCCTATGAACCGTAAGACATACACCAACTCGGTTCCTTTACAACAATAATTGCTTGCTTATAATTGAGAACATGTTTGTATGATCAACTCCCATGATTTCCTTATGAACCCATGACACCCTAGCATTTTTATTCATTTGTTTACATCTTTCCTTTTATTGCTTGTTTATTGCTTTTATTAGATTAGAATCATCAACCCATTATAATTGTGACAACCCCAAGCACAACCATAATTCGATTGAATAATTTGAGTAACCACCATCCCATGGATCGACCTCGACTTACCACTAACTAGTTGTTTGTTGAGAATTATAAATGTGTTTGATTGGGAGACCCGACGACATCACCCATCAGTAATGATGATTTTCAAACCGTGTTTTCTACAACCATTTCAACACGCCTTTCTAGGCCGTCGTAATGACAATTTTCAAAACCTGGTTTTCTACAACCATTTCAAAACACCTTTTTACTCCGTTATAATCGCCGCGTCAAGACAAGGATTTTAACCCGTCTCGCGCCGACAATGGTTCTTTCAAAACCCGAGAAAGGCACACACCCCTTTTTCGAGACATTTTCAAAAACTCGAGGACTATGCACCGTCTCCGAGACCTTGTCAAATATTTCAAAACTCGACTTTCAAAACATACTATTTTGAATTTCAAAAACCGTCTCTGGAAACAGTACATTTTTTTCCCAGCCGACTCAAACTCAAACCGTCTTTTGAAAACAAACTTAAGACAACTCTTCAACTGACCGACTTTCGGAGATCCAAATTCTTAGGAAGCCGTCCATAAAGCGATAAACGAATCTTTTTGAAAATCTTTATTTTCGAAAACTTCAGTCCACCATTCCAATTCCGCCTCGTGTCTATCGAGTCGAAGCAAGCATACTTATGGGTCTTTACTTATGAGTCGTCTCACAATGAGACTCGTCCAACGGCGTCACGCCACTACGTTGGACGCGAGTCGAAGTCCGGTCAACACCGTCACATTATAAATCGAGTCAGCACCGAGGCACCACACACGGTTGTCCTCGTCTTGTTGAGTCTGATCTTTGTTCCGTCCTTTGTGTTGTCTGCATTCAGTCTTTGGACCGTGTCGGATTGAGATGTAATGTGAGCCGTTTTTCTGCCTCAGAACCATGGCCCCGTCTTCAACTTCGTCCAACAACAACAATGACAACGTAGATGTTTCGAGTGCTCACTAGCCAGCCTGCTCACTGCTCTCAAAGTCACCCTGGACCGTGTCGAGACCCGTATCGACACCCTAGAAAACAAGAAAACTGAAGAATACAACACTCCGCCTTTGACTGAAACTGAGAAAAGGCTGAAACTCCTGGAAGAAGGACTCCTAGCCCAGGGTAACAACATCCACCTCGAAAACAATCGAAGGTTCGAGCCCGTTGGGGATCAACTACCCGACAACTTTACCTTGACTGATGTACCTAAATTCAAGGGAGTGGAGGACCCACTCAATCACATTCGAGCCTTCAAAGACTACATGGCCATAAAGGGGGTCAAACAGGGACTCTTCACCCGGATCTTTCCATCATCCTTGGAGTCGATTCCTCATCAATGGTACTACTCCTATGACCCGAAGAACCTAACTACCTGGGACGAGATCGCAGTTGATTTTGCTAAACAGTATGCCGACAATGTCGAGATCCAGGCCAACACTCGTACTCTTGAGGTCCTGCCCGTTGGAGGAGGGTAAGCACCCAATTGGTCAGTAAGCCGAGTGAATCAACTTTGGTAGAGAAATTTATCAATAATCTCCGCCCGGTTTATGCCAACTTACTGAGATACCAAAACATCAAGACATTCCAAGATCTACAAATCCTTGGAACCTGCATCGAAGACGACCTCCGAAAGGGTGTCATAGCCAAAACCACCGGTAGAGGCTATCAGGGATCTACATCCACCGAATTTCGCCCCTATGGTCAAACAAAAAAATTGATGAGGTCAACCTCCTCGAGCCAACCGCGAAAAGAGTTGAGCGCCCTCAGAGAGTGTTCACCAACCTAGGGTCAACTTATGCAAGTGCCCTGAAAAGGCTTATGGACCAAGGAAACTACAACCGATCGAACCCACTCCGGATCCTTCTAAGGTTAAGAAGACCCGTTTCTGGAATCCCAATGCCTACTGCCAGTACCACCAAGGGAAAGGTCATGACACAGAAGCCTGCTTTAAGCTCAAACACATCATTCAAGACATGATCGAGAAAGGGGAATTGTCTTTGCCTCCACCAACAAAACCAAATAACAAGACAAACCCTTGGGAATCCATGCTATCTCCGATGACGAGCTAACCTGGGATTTCTCACACCTCATCCTACCAATTGATGATGAGGTGAATGCCTTGGAGAAGGATGCCTCGGACGGGGTATTCGTATTCAGCGCCGCAACCGTGCTTGCCATGTTCCAATAAGTTGAGGAGGCTATAGCCAGTCTCTTAGAAAGGATTACTCGACTTGATGACGCTTACCACCGATTGATTTTAATCCTCCAACACCACGCCCGAGGGAGGGTCATCCAAACACCCAAAACTACCCTCACCAGGAAGGATTGCTCCCGCGACCATTTTGGCACGCACCTCACAATAATCAACCTCACAAAAATTACCCTCACAAAAACTTCCTTCACAAAAACTACCCACCAAGGAATACCCCTCCAAGATACTCTCGAGATTCCGAAATCAATGGTATCTAGAGAGACGACGCGGAGGATATCTATATGGTTCCGGGGAAGGGGAAGCAAGCAAAAGAGATCGGTCATCTTACCCGGTCGGACGCCCTACCAAAACCCGAACAATTCAACAGTCGTTCCAACAACGAATGACCAGGTTATCCCGGAAGCGGACACCCAACCCAAGGCTCTCGAAAATTCGATCCTTAAACAGCTGCAAAAAGCAAAAGCCAAAATTTCGATTTGGCAACTGATTGCTACATCCTTCGAACATCGGCAAGCTCTACTACAAGCCTTGGGAAAATTGACAGTTCCCTCTACCTCGTCTCCCAAAGAAGTGGTAGCACACATGACAAGGGATGTCCTCGACTTGAAAAACCCGATCATCTTCTCTGATGAAGATATCCCTCCATTCGGAGCCAACCATAACCTGGCCCTATACATCACCATACAATGCCTCAAAAAATAATGTGCCTATGGTTCTGGTGGATGACGGATCTGCGATTAATGTCATTCCCCTCAAGATGGCTCATAAACTGGGTATCAAAGAAGCTGATTTGGTCCCAACCAATCAAGGGGTACGCGCCTATGACGACACTCCTCGTAAGGTTGCAGGGCTTGTCACCCTAACCATCACAACTGGACCCTTGGAAAGGCAAACCAGTTTCCAGGTAGACGACATTGACGCCTCCTTCAACATGCTTCTGGGACGCCCCTGGATTCATGCCGTCAAGGCCGTTACCTCAACCCTTCATCAGAAAATCAGGGTCCCTTTTAGCGGGAAGACAATCACAATTCCCGCTTCCCCGATCAAGGCCGTCATGAAAAAGGGAATAGCCTCCCAAGCCATTGAGGATGACGACAGCGAAATATGGGGATTCCAAGCTGTCAATGCCCTAACCGATGAATTAGCACCTTTCGATTGTGACCTGTTTTATAACCTCACAATCAACCGGATTCTGATGCGCCAGGGTTATTTCCCGGGTCTACCTCTCAATCCGCTGAAGAGCACCTTACCTCCCTTGAAACAGGCTAAGGTCCCTAACATCCCCTTCAGGCTAGGCAATGAACCTACCGATGAAGACATCCAGGAGATGAACCTCCTAATACGGAAGCGCAAGAAGCACGGAATCATCCTCCATCCCTATCATCTGACTCTCAATGGATACTTCGTCCCCGAGGGAGAGTCCGAGCTCTACCACGGCTTTCTTGAGCCGATTTATGATTTCGTAGCCAAGGTAAGACACTCGGGTGTAGAAGTCTTTCAAGACTGCTACTTCATCCCCGACAACACCAAAGCTACATCAACCAAATCTGAGTCGACCCCATGCTTCGACGGACAAGCTGTCACTCTCCTCTTCGGGGAAGACAACATCAAGCACCTCGGCAATGAGGACATCATCAACATTGCTCTAAAGGAAAACCAGTTTGATACCACCTCCTTAATCTCTGATACTGACCCAGAGGAAGCCACACAAGACTGGAGGAAAACTGTCAAATGGACCCATCGTCAAGGCCGCATTCTCAAGAATACAACTGGAGAAGGCCCTATGTTCAAAGAGGGAAGTGAAGAAGAGTTTGAGTCGGAGTCAGAGTCTGTCTTAGCTCCTAGCACACCTGATGTCCCAACCAGAGTCCCCTTCCCACTGTTTTATCACAAACTTGTGGCTGCTTCAGAGGCTAAATCAATTAGGGTCATCCTCACTCCCATGGAAGGTAGCAACCTGGAGCTTGTTCCAGGGGCCACCTCCTCTACTGTGTCGCCTCTGACTGCCCATGAGATGTTTGTCCTATCTGAGCTTTTCGCTCAAGTTGACTTAATGAACGCTAAGTTTGCTTATGACTCGTCTCAATTTAACTGCAATGCAATTCTGAACGACTATGAGGAATTTAACTTGAGTGACTATCCACCTCACCTAGCCAAAGAACTTGACAAACGAGAAACTAGGACCCCCATCATTGAGGAGACCGAACCTATTAACGTAGGAACCGACAACACACCTCAAGAACTTAGGATATGGACAACCCTTGACCCCTCGGAAAGACAACAATTCATTGACCTCCTACACGAATACAAGGACGTGTTCGCCTGGTCCTACAGAGATATGCCTGGGATCGACAGGGAGATTGCGGAGCACAGGATACCCATTAAACCCGGAGCTAAACCCGTTAAGCAAAAGTTATGCCGAATGCGCCCTGAATGGGCCCTGAAAATCAAGGAAGTAGTGGACAAACAGTTCAAGGCTGGGTTCATCAAAGTGTCTGAATACTCTGATTGGGTGGCCAACATCGTGCCTGTACCAAAGAAAGATGGCAGAATTCGGGTTTGCATCGACTTCAGGGATCTGAACAAAGCAAGTCCAAAAGACGACTTCCCTTTGCCACATGTTGACATCCTGGTAGACAATACCGCCGAGCACGCTCTCCTATCATTCATGGATGGGTATAGTGGGTACAACCAGATCAAAATGGCTGAGGAAGACATGCAAAAAACTGCATTCACTACACAGTGGGGTACATACTGCTACACGGTGATGCCTTTCGGTCTAATCAACGCCGGAGCAACCTATCAAAGAACCGCCACCACTCTCCTATATGATATGATGCACAAGAAGGTAGAGGTATATGTCAATGACATGATCGTCAAATCAAAAGAACGGGACGACTACATCAGCGCCCTTCGGAAATTCTTCGCTCGTCTGCGGAATATAACATGAGACTGAATCCTCAGAAGTGTGCATTCGGGGTCACCTCCGGAAAACTCCTGGGACACGTTGTCAGCAAGAGAGGCATTGAGAATGACCCAACCAAAATCAAAGCCCTTCAACAAATGTCTCGGCCTAAGAATGAGAAGGAGATTCGGGGATTCCTCGTTCAAGTTCAATACATCAGCCGCTTCATAGCCAAGCTCACCATGATTTGTGAACCAATCTTCAAGAAGCTTCGCGCCTCCGATCACACCGATTGGGACGACGACTGTCAAAAGGCCTTCGACAGGATAAAGTAAATCCTATCCAAACTTCCTGTCCTTATGCCACCTCAACAAGGAATTCCCTTATCCCTATACCTGACTGTCACCAACACAGCCATGGGAGCAATGCTAGCACAAACAGTTGACGGCGAAGAACGAGCCATCTACTACATTAGCAAAAAGTTCATCGAGTATGAGACAAGGTACACCCAACTGGAAAAGACATGCCTTGCCCTAGTATGGTTAACAAAGAAGCTGCGGCACTACATGCTCAGCTACACGGTTCACATCTACTCCAAGATGGACCCGGTCAAATACATCTTAGAAAAATCCGTACTAAACGGAAGGCTGTCTAGATGGACGCTCATGCTATCCGAATTTGATCTCAAGTTCATACCCTCAAGGTTATCAAGGGAAGGGCAGTCGCCGATTTCCTAGCAGAGTATCCCGTCAACGAGGATCCAACAACCGACACCTGGTCACTTCCTGACGAAGACATGGGACCTATACTTCCATTGTGCATCTAATCTGAGAGGCTTTGGGGTAGGGATCCTTCTAATATCATAAGAGGTAGAACATGTTCCGATCCCGGTCAAACTAGACTTCGCCGTCACCAACAATGCCGCCGAATATGAAGCATGCTTCATCGACCTACAAGCAGCCTTAACACTTGGCATCAAGAGACTGACGGTCCATGGTGATTCCTCACTTATCATCAATCAAGTGTCCGGATCATGGAAAATCCGAAGCGACAACTTAACACCCTACCGAGCAAAAATCAATCAAGAGGCTGAATTCTTCAACCAAGTCGACTACTTCCACTTGCCACGTGAAGAAAATCAATTTGCTGTTGTCGTGGCAAAACTTGTCGCGCTCGTCAACATACCTGACAACATGACATCGATGCCCCTATGTGTCGAAAGAAGGAGCGAGCCAGCTCATATCTGCGCCATCAGCGATGACGAGGAAAACCATGTCGAACCTTGGTACCAAGCCATCCTCAACTACAAAACCAAAAACGAATTCCCTCCCAACTCTGATACAAGAGGACAAAGAGCCATTCATTTACTTGCATCAAAATTCGTGATGAATCAAGAACAACTATACAAAAGAACACCCCAAGGGATTCTTTTCCTTTGCATCGACCATCACAAAGCCAAAAAAGTCATGGGAGAGGTCACAACGGAGAATGTGGCCCTTACATGAGCGCAATGATGGTGACTAGAAATATCATGCGGTTAGGCTACTACTGAACCACCATGGAAGACGATTGCCGCAACTACGTCAAACATTGCCACAATTGCTAAATCTTCGCCAACACACAACACATACCACCATCCCTTTTATACACCATGACATCACCCTGGCCTTTCTCGACCTGGGGCATCGACATCATCGGGAAAGTCAACCCGATAGGCACCAAAGGGCATTGCTTCGTCTCGTCGCCATCGACTACTTCACCAAATGGGTGGAAGCAGAGTCCTATGCAATCTTGACCGCCAAACAAGTGGCCAAGTTCATCCAGGACAACGTCATCTGCAGATATGGGGTACCCCATGAAATCATCAGCGATCAAGGCTCTCACTTCCAGGCGGAAACACAGGCCTTGCTGGACAAATACAAGATCAAACGACATTGATCATCCCCCTATCGTCCCCAAACCAACGGAGCGGTGGAGGCAGCAAACACAACTCTTGTCACCATTATCAAAAATATGCAAGATAATTACCGCGATTGGCCGAGCAAACTTCCATTCGTACTCTGGGGATACCGAACCTCCATTCGAACACCAACATGAGCCACACCCTTCTACCTAGCATACGGCATGGAGGCGGTTCAGCCAGTAGAGTTGGAGGTCCCATCTCCACGCATCCTACTTGAGAGTCAAGTTCCTGAGGCGGAATGGACCCGTCGAAGGTTCGAACAACTCACGCTTCTAGACGAACGACGACTCAACGCCTTGCACAACGTCTAACTATACCAACGACGTATACAACGGGCATTCAACAAAAAGGTTAAACCCAGGAACATCAAAGAAGGCGACTTGGTCCTCAAGTCGGTTCGAGCACCATTACCCATCGATCCGAGGGGGAAATTCAAACCTAATTGGGCTGGGCCATATCTGGTCAAGAAAATTCTTTCGGGTGGCGCAGTGAGACTGAGTGACCTAGACGGGGAGGATTTACAAACCCGACCAACTCAAGAAATACTACCCTTGAACCGTAGCGACCAACTACCTCACTCTAGTTTTACAACTAGCGACCACCTTATCCCTTTCAAGTCAAGTTCATCAACGCGTCGTGATTTAAAATTGCATGTTTTATCGAGTCTAAGTTGCGGTACCTTGCCCGTTTCAAATGTCCTTTGATCTGTCAAAGGCAACATCCATTTGCACTCAAACCAAAACACCTGAACTACGAGCATGGTTTGATTTCACCTTTTCAGGTGGATACGTAGGCAGTCTTCTCTTACACAAGAGGGATACAACCACAAAACCCAAACACATTTACAAAATATTTCGAACTACGAGCATGGTTTGATTTCACCTTTTCAGGTGGATACGTAGGCAGTCCCTTCTTACACAAGAGGGATACAACCACAAAACCCAAACAAATTTACAAAACATTTCGAACTACGATCATGGTTTGATTTCACCTTTTCAGGTGGATACGTAGGCAGTCCTTGTTGGGGCTGGTGTCCTCCACAGTTAGTGCAATAACATTTAAATCTCTAAAAGGATCAAAGGGTATACTTTTGTATTATTATCAGTTGGTCCACGTTTATCAATAACGGTGTGCTTGCTAGATAAGTTTGACGTTATTGTCATACTGATGGCGGTGATCAACTGGTCCCTAAAAGTCACACCTATAGGATACGTTTGAGAGATATGACGGTATGAAAATACAGTCATGTTGATGCCTAAGTTGACTAAGCAGTTAGTCGGAGTTATTGACTAATAATTAGTCAAACGCGATGTTGAGATAATTATTTAATACGGATTAAATAATAATGGCTAAGACGAATTAAGCGGTTAATTCGTAAATTGAATATAAACGATTATATTTAATTGATGTATATTGAATTAATTATACAATATTGTCTTTGTCGGACATGTATTAATATATCGACTGAGTCATGTTACTAGTTGATATTTTAATAACCGATAACCGATGACGATTTATAATAAAATCCCGTCATATACATTTAGCGAAAATCGAGTCGGACCATGAGTTAAAAATTAAGGAGAAAGTGAAAGCCCACTCTCTCCCATTTGAAACCCACGGCCGAAACAACAAAAGGGGAGCTTCTCTCCTTTTGTGACCTAATCATCTCATTTGCAAAGAAATTAGGGTTTCGGGGCAATTTTCTCTGAAATTCTAGATCTCACATCGTAAAAACCTCACAACAACTCTCTCAATATTGCAAGTCAATTAGAGAGTATTTCTAGCACAAGGGGCATAGTCTCAGACGGTCTTGGGTGCAACGATTAGGAGGAAATCTACTTTGATTTCTGTTCTTAGGCCGCATTTCAAAGGACCCGAGGTTGATTCTTGTTCTTTATCGTTTCTCTATTGTTTTTCGTTTATGACCATAAATCGCATGTTAAATTTACGTTATAGTCCTAAATTTTAAGGGTTTTATACGGATATTACCCCACAAGTGGTATCAGAGCGAGGCCACGTAAATTTTTCTTTGCGATTTTCATCAAACGAATTTGAATCGATAATTTTTTTGCATAAAAAAACGTGCGGCATCCATTTTTTTTCCTCTCGGCTGTTTCGTTTTTTTGGAAACCGTGCCTTTTGGCTTACGTCTGATCAGACGGTCTTTTGTTTTTCGATTTGTTCTTTGCATATTGTTATTTTAAACGATAATTATAACAATATTGTCAAAGATTTATCAATTGTAGTTTTGTTTTGATACGGATTATGTTCAAATTGCAATTGGTTTTGACAAATCGATTCATGTTTGGCCTGTTTTTGCTCTCGGCTTGAGCCTTTGAAATTAAAAAAAAAATTTTTTTTGGGATGCTCTCGGTCAGGCCGTGAGAAAAAGGAATTTTTTTTTTTTGTTTTTGTTCTTTTTGCTGCTCTCGGCATTTGCAACTGAAATAAAAAAAAAAATTTTTTTCGGTTTTTTTTTGGCCATAACATATGCATAATACGGATTTTATGCATTCGCTTGATAGTGAAACGGTTCACTCACGTACCATTTAGTTATTTTAAAGCGATTTAAAGTAACGGATTATCATGGATTAAAATTAAGTTGATTAAAGCGGTTTTGTCACATAATTTTAATCATTAAAGGTGGTTTGGATAAATTTAACATAATTACGGAATTATGTCACGAATAAATTTTATTTTAGTTGATGCATTTTTATTTATCGTTATTTTGAATGCCTTGAATGTTTTAATTACGTATTTAATTTTTACAAACGGTTGTAACTTAGTGTGGCCTTAGTAGAACGTGTTACCGTAATGATGGAACACGGTCTTGGTTGTATTTTGAGATCTTGTATCTCCGTTTTGGTTTTTTCCTTGTAATTACAGTTTTTATTTAGAATGTAAATAGGTTTATATTTTGTAAATTTTAATTGTAATTTTGAGAAGACCAAAGATGGAGACCGGATGCTCACTCCCGCTGCATGGATCAAGATGGAACATCAAGATAAGCTTCTCGGGTCCAACGGTGGATTCTAAAGTTGTATTATGTCCTTTTTACTAGGATAGGCCACACTAGGAATTTTTATTTACGTTTTGCATTCTTTTATTTATTTTATCGTAACGATAGATTGCATCATATTCCGCCTAAAACCAAACCACCTAATAATTGCATGAAAACTGACTCATATAGAGGTCACGCGTTAGTTTTCTTTGATATACAGATATCACACGTTTTTTTTAAGACATCACCTAAGTTAATTCATTCACGTAATGCTAGTTTTTCGTTCACTTAAAATGAATTAAAACTAAGTTGATGGGATCTTCCTCGTACAACCGAAAATTGAGAATAGTCTTTATAGGTCAAACTCCAATGAATCCCTTCTTCGTCGGTAGGCATAATATGACCCCTTCTACGTCGGGTAAGTTGGAAATGATTGACCTATTTTACCTCAACACTATGGTCACTCGTACGATCCTGTGATTATGGTGGACTATAGATAGGATTTACGAAAATCTATCGACCAAGAGTTCTAACGATAGAACTAGCTAAACAGTTGGCTTATCAATTTACGGAAATTGAGTCTTGGGATCATTTGTATTATTCTTGAGGGAGATCAATTATGCAAGTGCAATGAGTCTACACGATTAAAATGAATTTTAAATAGACTTAAATCACCTCGATGAGTTGCTTATTTCGTTTTGTTTTTCCTTTCTTTTTCAGTGTAGATCACGATCACTTAAACTGCTAATAACAAAATGGCTGGCCGTGCTGATGACCCAATGCCAAGTGCCATATTGGACCGTGAGTCCTGGCTTCGGATCTTCATGAATCAGATGAATCAGTCTACTCGACTGAAGAATGATGGATCAAACTTCGCGGACCGGGAGGCGGCATTACGGAATGCCGCCGCTGCCGACGGAAGCTCAAATATCGACAGAGCCCATCCCGTCAAACCCAGGCCCCACGGGCCGGAGCTAACGAGATCGCCAAGTATAACGATTTCGTCATGGAAGCGGGTGCGATTAAAAACGTACTCATTTTTGCAATAGAATCCAATTTGCAGAAACGCTTCATAGCCCAAGGTGCAAACAAGATTTTCACCACGCTCACTAAGGAATTCTCGAAAGCACCGAGAATCGTAACCTATGAGCATACCACTCGCTTCTTTGATGCGAGACTCTAGAAGGGCCAACCAGTTAGCCCACACATTCTCAGCATGATTGAGAATGTCGAGAGACTGGAGGCGCTTGATTGTAAAATCAGCGAGAACATCGTGATTGACCGCATGCTTCATTCACTCCACGATGGTTTTGCGCTCTTTAGAGCGAATTACTATATGAATGATTTGAAGAAAAGTCCTCATGAACTACACTCCCTACTCGTATAGACCGAGAAGGATATGAAGTTTAGTGGGAGCTTGAAACAGGATGTTCTCGTTGTGTCAAACAAGGGCAAGGGTAAGGGCAAAGCTCAGGCAGACCTAACAGTAGGTAAACCGAAGTTTAAGAAGTCGGGATCAGGTAAGAGTGGGCCTGGTGAGTCGAGCAACTCATCAGGCACGACAAAGAGCAAGACCGAAAACATGGAATGCCATCACTGCCACAAGACTGGGCATTGGAGGCGTACATGTCCTGTTTACCATGAGGACATAAAAGCAGGTCGCGTTAAACCTGTTGGTATGTCTTCTTCCTCTTCTACTTTTATTCATATGATTGAGATTAACCACGCAAGTTACGGAACTTGGGTACTAGATACTGGTTGTGGTTCTCATCTGTGTAATCATGTGCAGGGGCTCCGAAACATCGAACCCCTCGTAAAGGGTGAGGTGGACCTGCGTGTCGGGAATGGAGCACGAGTGGCTGCCGTCTCGAGGGGAACATACGTGATCCAGCTTCCTAGAGGATTTGAGTTATTTTTATATAACTGCTATTATGTACCCAGTCTTTCTAAAAACATTATTTCAGTTTCTGCACTTGACAAACTTGGTTTTTTATTTGTAATAGAGAATAATAGTTGCATTTTCTCATTACACGATATGATTTATGGCAAGGCAGTCTCTATGAATGGAATTTATGTTTTAGATCAGACCACCGAAATATTACACGTAATGAATAAGAAGTTAAAAGTTGGTGACAAAGATCAAACGTATCTATGGCACTGCCGTATGGGACACATTAATGAGAAACGCGTAAAACAGCTCATAAAAAATGGAGCTATCTCGGCCTTTGATTTTCAATCATTTGGCACGTGTGAATCATGTCTCATTGGTAAGATGACTCGAATTTCCTTCAAAGGTGTTGGAATGTGCGCTGCTGACCTATTAGGACTCATACATACGAATGTGTGTGGACCTATGTCAATCACCGCACGAGAAGGCTATAGGTATTTCATCACTTTCACGGACGATTTAAGTAGATATGGTTATGTCTACTTAATGAAGCACAAAAGTGAATCCTTTGAGAAATTCAAGGAATACCGAGAATCGGGTACGTAACCCTTTGGGTAGAAAGATTAAAAACACTGCGATCAGACCGTGGTGGCGAGTATCTTTCTCACGAGTTTGATCAACACCTTAAGGACTGTGGGATTGCCTTGCAATTAACTCCACCTGGAACACCTCAGTTGAATGGTGTGTCCGAACGGAGAAATCGAACACTACTTGATATGGTTCGATCCATGATGAGTCATACCGTGTTGCCTGACTCATTGTGGGGTTATGCTCTTCTGTCATTTGCTCTAATACTTAACCGAAGTCCGTCTAAAGCTGTTGACAAGACTCCATATGAACTATGGAAGGGAACGGTCCCTAACTTGTCCTTTATACGGGTTTGGGGCTGCGAGGCTTATGTCAAGTGGAGACACGAGGATAAGCTCGGCCCACGATCGGTCAAGACATACTTTATAGGTTATCCTAAAGGAACGCTTGGTCATTACTTTTATTCGCCAACCGAACAACGTGTATTTGTTGCGGCTAGTGCGACATTCTTAGAGAAGGAATTTCTCGAGAATGCGAAGAGTAATAGAACCTTCGAGTTGTCGGAGATTCCAGAACCAAATACCGAGCAACCATTGGAGGAACCAGTTCCTTCAATCCCGGCTGCGGTTAATATTCCTGAGGAACCTAGGAGGTCGGGAAGAGTCTCTATTCCTCCGGACAGATACATTGGTATGGTCGAGGAACATGACATAGATGACATTCTACTCTTAACGAGTAGTGAACCCGCAACCTATAAAGGTGCCATGACTAGTTCTGACTCAAAGCTATGGCTTGAGGCCATGCAATCCGAAATGGACTCCATGTATGAGAACAACGTATGGGATCTTGTTGACTTACCTGCTAACGTTCGTCCCCTTCAATGCAAATGGCTTTACAAGATAAAGCATTCTGTGGAAGGTCAACAAGATATCTATAAAGCACGACTAGTTGCTAAAGGTTTCACCCAAGTGCCAGGTTTACACTACGATGAAATTTTTGCACCCGTAGTCATGCTGCGTTCCATTCGGATTATCTTAGCGATTGCCGCTTTTCATGACTATGAAGTTTGGCAGATGGATGTGAAAACCGCCTTCTTAAACGGTTTTTTGGAGGAAGAGTTGTACATGGTACAACCCGAAGGTTTCATCGATCCAGAACATCCTAAGAAAGTGTGCAAGCTTAAGCGTTCCATTTATGGACTTAAGCAAGCTTCTAGGAGTTGGAATCATTGTTTCGACCAAGTGATAAAAGAAAATGGATTTACTCGATCGGTCGAGGAACCATGTCTATATATCAAGTCGAGTGGGAGCAAGATTGTCTTTCTAATATTGTATGTCGATGACATACTCCTAATTGGGAATGACATACCTCTCTTAACTTCGGTAAAAGTATGGTTGAAGAACCATTTTCAGATGAAAGATCTGGGTGAGGCACAAAGAATTTTGGGCATCCGTATCTATCGAGATAGATCACGTCGGATGTTATCTCTCAGTCAGGAGTCTTATATAGACAAGATACTAGAGAGATTCAGCATGACTAACTCCAAAAAGGGGTTTCTTCCTATGGCTCCAGGGGTGCATTTGAGCAAGTCTCAGGCATCAGAGACACCGGAAGAGAAAGAGCGCATGACACGGATTCCTTATGCCTCGGCTATAGGATCAATCATGTATGCCATGATATGCACACGTCCGGACGTGGCATATGCATTGAGTATGACAAGTCGATTCCAACAGCATCTAGGTGAATCACATTGGATGGCTGTCAAGAACATTCTTAAGTACCTACGGAGGACTAAAGATTGGGCATTGACTTATCGAGGCGAACAAAAGCTATGCGCAACCGATTCTGTGCAGATGCTAGCTTCCAAACGGATCGAGATGACTCGAAATCTCGGTCTGGATTCGTTTTTACTCTTAATGGCGCTCGTAGTCACCTGGAAGAGTTCCAAACAAAGTGTTACAGCAGATTCTACGATTGAGTCCGAGTACTATGCCGCGTCGAAGGCCGCAAAGGAAGCGATATGGATGCGTCAATTCTTACAAGGACTATCGTGCCTAGTTCGAATGACCCGATCACCATCTATTGCGACAATAGAGGTGCCATCTTCCAAGCTAAGGAGCCTAAGTCTAGCAACAAGTCTAGACATGTACAACGGAAAGCTCATCTAATCCGAGATTACGTGGAGCAAAAGGAGGTAGTGATAGAAAAGATTGCTACTGATGATAACATAGCAGATCCTCTCACTAAACCATTACGACAAGATAAGCATGAAGGGCATGTTAATTCCATGGGAATTAAACGTGTTCTGAGTTGTAGTACTCTTTTATGGATTAGATTCATTCTCTTTTGTACTCTATACGACATCATCGTTTTGATATTTATATATTTTGTTTTTCATGTGGATTTGTACGACAATTTTGAACACCACAAAGTGAATTGAACAAACATTATATTTTTGGTCCTTAATTGCCCACGTGAACCGATAACTCGGCAATTATTTTGTGACGTTGGTTGATGGTGGGTTCAATGAGCCATAAGTCAAACGGTTGGTGACCAATCACAGAGGCGATTTATACGGATATCTCGTAGGACACAATTGTGACATCGACGTGGAGTCCTAAATGTTTTATAACATTCGGTGCCAGGTCGTGGATAGGACCTCCATGGTGATCCTAAGAGTCGATTCTTTTGACTATCGATTGTCTCTTGAGACTAAGGCGGATTTTGGGTGACTTTGGTTTCTTTCTCACGGTCATCCGTAACAGGGGGCCAAGTAGATTTTTCTCGGGTCATTTCATCTTCGTGCTTAGATCGGCAGGAGTCGAGTTGGAGAAAATATTCAGCCTTTATCAGGTACTCGATATTTCTCAGGGCCACTCGAGGAGTCAGAATCGAAATGCATGGCCATGCTCGAATACGAATTCGTTTTATCAGTTGAGTTACTCTCTAGTCGGGGAAACCACTCTTGATACAGATCGATTGTAAAATACGACCTTTGCGGATCCGGATCTGCAAATTGTTTTACATTGAGTGGGAGAAATTTTAAATGAATATGAGAATCGGTTATCGCACATACACTTGTACGGACAAGTGGGAGTTTGTTGGAGCCGTGTCCTCCAGTTAGTGCGGATAACGTTATTGCACATACACTTGTACGGACAAGTGGGAGCTTGTTGGGGCTGGTGTCCTCCACAGTTAGTGCAATAACATTTAAATCTCTAAAAGGATCAAAGGGTATACTTTTGTATTATTATCAGTTGGTCCACGTTTATCAATAACGGTTGGCTTGCTAGATAAGTTTGACGTTATTGTCATACTGATGGTGGTGATCAACTGGTCCCTAAAAGTCACACCTATAGGATACGTTTGAGAGATGTGACGGTATGAAAATACAGTCATGTTGATGCCTAAGTTGACTAAGCAGTTAGTCAGAGTTATTGACTAATAATTAGTCAAACGCGATGTTGAGATAATTATTTAATACGGATTAAATAATAATGGCTAAGACGAATTAAGCGGTTAATTCGTAAATTGAATATAAACGATTATATTTAATTGATGTATATTGAATTAATTATACAATATTGTCTTTGTCGGACATGTATTAATATATCGACTGAGTCATGTTACTAGTTGATATTTTAATAACCGATAACCGATGACGATTTATAATAAAATCCCGTCATATACATTTAGCGAAAATCGAGTCGGACCATGAGTTAAAAATTAAGGAGAAAGTGAAAGCCCACTCTCTCCCATTTGAAACCCACGGCCGAAACAAAAAAAGGGGAGCTTCTCTCTTTTTGTGAGCTAATCATCTCATTTGCAAAGAAATTAGGGTTTCGGGGCAATTTTCTCTGAAATTCTAGATCTCACATCGTAAAAACCTCACAACAACTCTCTCAATATTGCAAGTCAATTAGAGAGTATTTCTAGCACAAGGGGCATAGTCTCAGACGGTCTTGGGTGCAACGATTAGGAGAAAATCTACTGTGATTTCCGTTCTTAGGCCGTATTTCAAAGGACCCGAGGTTGATTCTTGTTCTTTATCGTTTCTCTATTGTTTTTCGTTTATGACCATAAATCGCATGTTAAATTTACTTTATAGTCCTAAATTTTAAGGGTTTTATACGGATATTACCCCACAGTCCTTTCTTACACAAGAAGGATACAACCATCCCCATAAACAAAAAAATATCCCCATAATAAAAAAAAAATCACCCCATACCAACTTCAAAAAAAAGAAAACGGAAAAACATTCCCTTTTCCACAAAAAAAAGCCTTTCTCCCTTCCACAAAAAAAAATCTCGCTTTCCAAGTGCAATGTTTAGGATAATTCAAGCTGAATTGCCTTTACAAAATGGATGGAAGAAACAAGCGTTCACAATTTCTTTTAACACACGCAATCCTCTTATTTAATTAATAATGAGAAGGATTACAAATTTGACAACAAATAAAGCTCGGCAAGTCTACAACTTGTCAAAGCTAAGGTGTCGACTAAGACACCTCAGACCTCACACAGTAAAACTAGCACAAAACACACAATACATAGCTAGTACAACATAATAAAAATCACAACACTAATACAACATAATAATAAAGTGGGTAATGGAGATCTTCATTCTTCCATTCTACCCTTGCCTTTTCCCTCGGGGTACATCTTCCCCTTGTTCTTCTTGTTGGCGTGCCTAGCATGAAATTCATCTTCGGAATGGATCGTCAACGGATCCACAACGGCGACGGCCTCCGGTTTCTTGCATGACCCCATACACAGTCCAAGACGAGCCCATACGCGGCCTACTACCTCTTTAGGACCCGAGCTTCTCCTCTTTGGTGGCCTCATCACATCCGGGCTAGCTCCATCAACAAAGTCGTCAAAGAAGGCACTGTTGGCCTTGCCAACCCCTCTATACTTCACATCAACAACCTCGTCCTTACGAGATTTGGACCTTCCTCCAAGGTTTGAGCTCTTGCCCACTTGACATAAGCGGGAGTCACCCATATCATGGCAACGGGGTTTGGTACCTCCCAAATTGGCCGAGTGGCCCACCACCTTTCGAAGACCTCGACAAGCTCGGAGTTTCGAAAAACATTCTCTTGGACGAGAGTATCTTGAGTGGACACCTTTTGTTGACGCCCCATTTGCTTCATGAGCCTTTCGGGATAAATGAAGGAAACAACCTTCAAACCCACGACCATCAAAGAGCAAGAACTAGCAACCGAAGCGGGCAACCCCGTAAAGGACCTCAAGTGCCACCATAGCACAACCCAACGGATATGAGGACCACCCTCCTCCACCAATCTCGAGGTCCAACAGGCCTTAGTGGATGAAAAACTATCCGAGTACAACTTCTTCCTCATAGTAAGGTGACGGAAGAAATAAGAAGAAGAATTGGCCGGAGGCTCTACATACCTTAGCCTCTCTAATAACCACACTTGGAGGATCCTTGGAGATCCAAATGAGGGAGCTTCTCCACAAGAGCCCTTCTTGTCCAAAGCTTGGATGATCTCGCCAAGTACCAACCATGATGGATCCCTACCATGCTCCATTTGCTCAACCACATTCACAAGGGTCATACTACCATAGCATTTTGACCCCTCCTTCTTCAAAGCATCAACAAAGAGGTATACATGCACTAGGCAAAAGGCAAGAGCCCTTCTCCTAGCCACCTCCGAAACATTAACATCCAACATATCCACACCATGAGGAGCAAGGAGGAAGTTGACTTGAATTGTTGACAAGCCCAACATCGAACGTAACTTCTCTTTATAACACAATCGAGTCAGAGGAAGCACCGGAACACAATCCGGTCACCCACCAATGGCACCTACTTCTTTGGCAAGAGGACAAATTTCGCCTTTCGGGAAGACGAAAACGTGATGTTTCGAATCCCAAAATCGAGAGCATACTTCAAGGAACGAGGATTGCACCTTGACTTGACGAAGCACCAACAATTGACCAACTCTCATGACAACGAGTTGATACTTTTCAGGAGGTGACAAATCTTGACACCAATGTCGCAACCTATTTTCGAATGCCTCCATGAATGATTGTGTGGAAGAAGAAGAAAGGTTTTTGTAGAGATTTTTTTCGTGTTTCGGATGACGAAACAATGAAGCACAAACGTCCCTATTTATATAAAACAATCAGCGCGTTTTTCCGAAAAAGGGGGAAGCTGACTTCTATCGCCGGTGGCCTCGCGCCTCTTTGGGTTGCTCCTCAGGATCCGCACCTTGAATTGTCCCTTTCAAGTTGTGTTTCTTCCTGACACCTCAAACCTCTCGCCACAAGACTCGCGCCTCTTCGGGCCTATCCAGGATGTTTTGTGTTTTCTCATACTCACATTCCCTTGTTTTCGCGTTTTACGAAATCCGACACGGTTTCCATGACGCAGCTTTAAACATACGGGTTTTTTCTCTTCTTTTTTTAAAGGGGGGAGGGCTAGTCGCCCCGATCCGCGACGGATCGTTTCCATGTCAGTTGAAAATTCCGAATTTTTTTCGCTTTTTCGCATTTTCCACAAAAAATCGAAAATTGATAACACGACGTCAATTTTCCTCAAAAATTCAGACTCCTGCAAATTCGAGTCTTGATCTCACAAAAATCAAATCAAATACACTCGCGAAAATCCATTCTAAAACTCACCCGTGACGGTTTGAGTTTTAATTTTTCGAGTTACAAATTAATTCCAACAAATTTCGATGCAATTTAATTCAAAACACGAGTTAATTGCTCAAATTTCAAATCAATTTCTTTTTGAGAAATCCAAACGGGACGACTTGTCACGGAATTTTCAAAATATTATTTAAAATTTCAATTTTAACTTCGAGTCATCGTGTTTAATTTTGTTTCCATCAAATGCTTTTTGCGTGTTTACGTTTGTGCATACATGCTACCTGTTGCCTGTTTTCTACACTAACAATGCAGGAAGTAGTGCGAAGCAAAGGGGAACTAACAGCCGACAGTGCTTCTTCGAAACACAACACAAAAAGGCCAAAAATCACAAATAAACCACAATCCAAAAACACATATATACCAACCACCTCAGGCAAAATACATCGACACACATTTGATACAAACGACTTGTAATACTACGGTTTTATGAGTCTTTGGGTACTCTATTGAGTGGGCCTTACTCTGTCGAGTAAGGGTGGTTTACAGTTTAAAATAGTTTCTGACCTGTTGGGTACTCGATCGAGTAACCTTGATACTCGATCGAGTAAGGGGGCACTCGATCGAGTACCTCAGCTACTCGATCGAGTAGCCGGTTTACGGGGTGATGAATTGTCGGGTTTTGTTAATAATGCGATTGAATATATAAACAACTCCGTCACTTCCTTAATACTTTTTATCAAACCTAATTACGTTCAAAGAGAAAACAAACTACGTTCTTCGCATCAATCACATTATTGACAAATCCCGGAGCTTGAGAGGTCGGATTTCATCGTTCTTTACATCTTTGTGATCCTTGCGTCGAGGGTAAGATCTACGTATCGAATTTGTTATATTTAATTAAGTTTTGTTAAACCCTAATTTTGGGAATTGGGGATTTGTGTTAGTTTTGTGATTGTTAGTAATTATGTGATTATATGTTAGGAGGAGGATTCGTAGAAGAGGAATTTTGATACAAATTTGTTGAGACCGTCCGATTGTGTTCTTTGTTCAGGTAGAGTTTCCTACTCAAGTATTAGTCCCATGATGCATTGTTGGTGTTTTGTGATTGTTGAATATTATCGTATTGGTATTGTGACGGTTGTTGATTGATTGCTGTTTGATGGTTGTGATTGTTTGTCTCTGGTTCTCGAGATGCGTTCTCGACTGAGTGGAGTCACTTGCGGGAGTGGCTTCACGCCCTAGTTTCGCCCTCCGTGGAACCCGCCACGGGAGGGGATGTGCACATTAATGGGACAGGGTTATCGCTCGGTATGATGAGCGGGGCTTAGGTGGGAACGGCTGCGGTCCCCCAGCTGGCGAGGATGGTCGGTGGACGATCGGTGACGGAGATTGATTGGAGTGGGTGTGATTGTGTGTGTGACCGTTTGAGTTGTGTTGTTTGTTGTGTTGTTGGTTTATATAAGTTGTGTGATTATCGACTCGTTTAAATGTTTTAAAAGCGTGGTGATCCATTCGAGGGTGGTGAGCGATTATTGAGCGTGTCCGATATGACGCGTATGGGATAGCCGAGATGAGTCATCACGGCGCGTTAGAAGTCTTCATTTGTGTCGACGATGTTTTATAGCTTTGATAGTTTTAGCAGTAGACCGTCTGAGAATCTTGTGTTTCTTTTTATCAGTTTGGTTTTGCTATGCAATCACTTTAAACTTTATTTACTTTTAAAGTTGTTTCGTTATTGTCTTATGAATATCATGCCTCGGGTAACCGAGATGGTGGCATCCTTATACCTGAGTGGTCCTGGTAAGGCACTTGGAGTATGGGGGTGTTACAAATGGTATCAGAGCGACGATCCTGAAACCTGTAACCAATGAATCCAATGAATATAGGGAGTTAAATAAAATGAACCCGGGGTAGAAGTTGTAGGAGCTAATGCAAAGACTTGGGAGACGTCCTAAAGTCGCGAACTCGCCTTACAATTTTGAACCGGTCACCATGGGATATGAGTCGGGATCGCTATGTGTTTATCTTGTGAATTGTGTACCTATATAGTGATGTGTGACATGAATCAGTGGATGTACGTATGTGGATAATGGGGAATGTGTAGAAAAGATGGCGACGATGTGATTTCGTATGTTGTTGGTTGAAAGCATGTTGCATGATAGTTGGTTTACAATGTTGGTTGGAATTGTTAGAAAAGTGTATGAGAATGATGAGTAATGTGGTGGAAAAAGGGAAGTAGTTCATATGTAATATGATTATGCATAATTTTGTTTGTGTAATTTTATATAATGATTTCTTATACATGTTTACTATTGTTCATATGTATATGTTGTATGAAGAATGTGGTGGAAATGGATGAATTGATTGGAAAAGATGGAGTGGCAATCGCATGAGAATAGGAATTTTGTGATTATGAATATGTTTAGGTGACGAAATGTATTTGTAATATTGTTGCGTTAGTAACATGGAAATAGGATTTGTAATGTATGAGTATGTTTTGTTTACGAAAAGTGATAGAATAAAAGCATGTGGGTAAGTCATGATTGGCAAGTTAAATAAATTATTGGCATGATGAATGCTGTTGCTTTGCTTTCGAAAATAGTAACATGTGATTGGGACTACTGGTTTTATGAGTATTGGGTTGTTTTTGCTTACCTTGTTGTCGTTTAAGTTGTTTGGAAGTAAAATCAAGTAGTTGTGTTTTTCGATTATAAAGAGGTTGTCTTTAAACTGTTATAACTTGAGACGTATAAATGATTATAATGTTATTCCAATTGGAGGTGATAGCTTGTTCTTTTACGGTTCTAACGATAGGTCACACGCCCAAAACGACCAAGAAATGAGTGAGTTATGACCGTTTTACCAAAACTGGACAGTGCTGAGAATTGCGTAGGGTACTCGATCGAGTAGACTTGGTACTCGATCGAGTAGGCGGCACTCGATCGAGTACGGTAGTTACTCGATCGAGTAGCCCTGGTGATTTGTTTTACGTGCTTCTGACCTTCACCTACTCGATCGAGTAAGTCCCTTACTCGATCGAGTGGCCAATACTCGATCTAGTGACCCATGATTCGGGTCATATGCTTATCTTTTGAATTCATTGCATATTATGTTTAATTCAAAGGTATTATTTTTCTTTTTTATGCATTGTTTTACGTGTGTGTCGGTCTTGATGCGTAAGTTACCCAACCTTATGATGTAAGGAGTGGCACCTGTGGTGGGTATGAGTTCGGTGGGAGGACATGAGTTATATGTGGTTGTGATAGATAGTGGAAAAAGAAAAGGAAGATCGTTATGGCTTAATTGAGACATAGAGCATATTTTCTGAGATGAAATGAGATGAGTGATATGATTGTGTGTTGAGTAACGTAAAAGTAAGTGAATATGGGCAAGGGATGATGTGAGTCTAAGGAACGTGAGAATGAAAGGAGTGAGAGTAAAGATGTGGATAGTGGCAACTTGAGAAGTGTAAAGAATTATGGAGGGAGATGGTTAGGAGTCGTGTGGGTCAAGAATATATGTAGTGAAAGTTCGTTTTAAAAGGGGTTGAGAATAGTGGTATATAGTGAACTTTATGGAGACATGTTGCGAGGTGGATTTGTAGACAGTGAGTGAGTTTGGAAGATTTGGTTTATTAAGAGGTGAAACTACGTGTGATTTCTTTGGGCATTTAACGGTATGAAATAAATTTTGATTTCTAGAGATGTACGGAGGAGATGCAATTGTTTGAACAGTGAACGTTGATTTTATGGATAAATTAGTGACAAGTGTGAGTGATAGCATAATAAGAAAAGATCCATGGTAAGAAAGAGTGAGATGATATCGATATAAAATAATGAGATGTGAGTCTTGGAGCAATGAGAAAGTAACCGGAACACTAAAGAGTTAGGAAGAAGTAATAAGGAGTTTTATGGTTAATTGATTTTGTCGAGAGTAAAAGAAAAGAATGAGGGGAGTAAAACTAGGAAAATGTTGACCGGAGTTATGTGATATAAAAGTAAGGAATCGTCAAGATGTATGATACCATCATGGGGATTTGAGTTAACGGTTACATAGGAGTCTCGGGACAACATGATTATTCATGGGTTTTGAGGAATTAAGGGAGTAAGAGGTTGATAGAGTATCTGCACGATATGAGATATTGGTGGAGAGTTAGATGACGATACGGTTAAGGATAGTGTTGGGAAGAATGTTGAGGTAAATTTTGTTGGTGGATTTGATGTTCGTTATTTGGAATGTTAACCAAAGATAGGAAAGAAATCGTGATGTTTAGAGACGAGTGTAAGAGGTTTGATGTCCGGACAGTGGTAGTGCTATGGTTTGTGACTAGTGGTTAAGGGTGATGGTATATTAGAAAGGTAGCAATTCTAATGAGGTTGATTTTGTAGAGGCCGGATAGATATGTATGATTGTGAGAGGGTATAAGATGTGGTTAGATGAGGCGGATGCTAATAGTTGAATAGTAAAGGTATGGTTATACTTGGCAGGAAGTGATGGATGTGCGAATGGGGGAATATGTTATGAGGGGCATATGAGTTAAACTCGGGCGACAGGTAACCTTTGTTGAGTGGTAACTTACGTGATCAGGACTGACCAGTTGGATGTGATTACGGGTCTACGATGTGTATAAATGTTTGTGTGAGGTTCTGACCTCACGGGAAGTGGTATGGTGTGATAGTTATAAAACTGTTATTTGAATGCTCTGTAATATATGTTGGACACGGTAATTTAATTGAATGATATTCAAGGAGGTAATAATTTGATTGATCTGGCATGACTGGTTATACTTGTATGTATTCATGATATATGTTATTCCGTGATGTGGTAAGGGGATGATATTCATGAGGTTATTATTTGTTTAATTCATATAGTATGTTGCTTTATGATTTAGTAAAGTGGATTTGAGTAAGTTTTCTTGTCCAAGAAGTTATGTTGAGTTAGTGCTTATGGGATTGTGTAAGTTGTGATGACTATCGATGTGGTTGTGGTGCCTCGGGTGGTGATCCGGGTACGGTATTTAGTGTTGTGATGCGGGTATTTTCGCACTGCGGTGTGGCTGTTGGTGGCGGTGTTGCGATGCCGTCACCGGTTGTGGTGGAGTAAGCGAGATGATTATGATGCGAGTTTTCGAAAGTACATACCGATTAAACATAGATTGTTGTTTTGTTTTTTCTTTGTTCCTTGTGAGTTTTGGTTGAACATGTAGACTGTTGTTTTGT
Organism: Silene latifolia; assembly: GCF_048544455.1. Taxonomy (NCBI): domain Eukaryota; kingdom Viridiplantae; phylum Streptophyta; class Magnoliopsida; order Caryophyllales; family Caryophyllaceae; genus Silene; species Silene latifolia. The sequence goes on from NC_133528.1 coordinate 58,866,392, forward strand.
TTGTTGATGTTTCCTACCAGTTTCAGTTTGGGAATGAGGGTAGAGTATGGTAGGAAAGAGAGTTGTATATGTTTTCGTTGTTGTCATGATATAGTGATATTCTGTTGATGGGACATAGTTGTGAGAAGTTGTTACAGTAATTTTGATCTTGTTTTAAGATGAGGCATCAGTAGTCATAGTCATGGCAAGTGATTCGTGGAACATGTGTTGTAATGATCGGAAAGCGGCAGGTGGTTCATAATCTTGTGTTGAGATAGTGAGTGCAGGGTGTTGGTAATTAGTGTCATGTTAAGTTGTGTATGAGTTTTGCGGTAATGTGGAAGAGTTGAAGTTTCGGGTTAAGCTAAAGATTTTGAGATATAGGTTAGGTGGTGTGACGAGTGAGTTGAAGTATGAGAATTGTTTAAGTAAGAGAGCCTTGGGTACATGCATGGCGAGTGTTTAGAGTATAGGTGGTTATCTATGACATGTGATGATGATGAAAATAATGAGAAGATATAACTAAGGATATAGTATTAGTAAGTTACGAGGACGTAACATTTATCTTAAGAGGAGTAAGATGCGACAAAGAGAGTTTAATGGTTGTATAGGTTGTAGTCGATTTGGAAGTTTGAGTCTTGATGTAGAATAAAAGATGGATTCGTGTTGTGGTTGATTTTGTTAAAGGCCATGGCCGTGCTTGTAGTAGTGTGATGTTTAGGAGTGTGAGAATATTTCACGAGTGTTGACAGTTGGATGATGAGGTTATGAGTGTGAGTAAACTTCGAGGACGAAGTTCCTTTTAAGGGTGGTAGAATGTAACATTCCGTTTGATGTCTATGAGTGTCTTGATATTGGATTTGCTAGTGGATGATATATTACGGAGCTAGCAGCGTTGGTGGACGGTAGTTGGTAGTGTATGGAGTTAGTGTTGAGAGAGATATAAGGGAGTTGATATGATATCGTGAGCCATGTTGTGGAGGTAGGAATAGTTAGTGGAGTTGGTGTTACGAGTTCATGTCTGGTTGGAGTTTTGTTTTGAGTTCTTAGTTACGTTGTTATGTCTTGATCGAGTTAGTATGGTTGTTTTTGAGTTGAACTTCGGGGACGAATTTCTTTTTAAGGAGGGAAGACTGTAATACTGCGGTTTTATGAGTCTCTGGGTACTCTATCGAGTAGGCCTTACTCTGTCGAGTAAGGGTGGTTTGCAGTTTAAAATAGTTTCTGACATGTTGGGTACTCGATCGAGTAACCTTGATACTCGATCGAGTAAGGGGGCACTCGATCGAGTACCTCAGCTACTCGATCGAGTAGCCGGTTTACGGGGTGATGAATTGTCGGGTTTTGTTAATAATGCGATTGAATATATAAACAACTCCGTCACTTCCTTAATACTTTTTATCAAACCTAATTACGTTCAAAGAGAAAACAAACTACGTTCTTCGCATCAATCACATTATTGACAAATCCCGGAGCTTGAGAGGTCGGATTTCATCGTTCTTTACATCTTTGTGATCCTTGCGTCGAGGGTAAGATCTACGTATCGAATTTGTTATATTTAATTAAGTTTCGTTAAACCCTAATTTTGGGAATTGGGGATTTGTGTTAGTTTTGTGATTGTTAGTAATTATGTGATTATATGTTAGGAGGAGGATTCGTAGAAGAGGAATTTTGATACAGCTGTTGAGACCGTCTGATTGTGTTGCTGTTCTAGGTAGAGTTTCCCTACTCAGTATTAGTCCCATGATGCATTGTTGGTGTTTTGTGATTGTTGAATATTATCATATTGGTATTGTGACGGTTGTTGATTGATTGCTGTTTGATGGTTGTGATTGTTTTTCTCTGGTTCTCGAGATGCGTTCTCGACTGAGTGGAGTCACTTGCGGGAGTGGCTTCACGCCCTAGTTTCGCCCTCCGTGGAACCCGCCACGGGAGGGGATGTGCACATTAATGGGACAGGGTTATCGCTCGGTATGATGAGCGGGGCTTAGGTGGGAACGGCTGCGGTCCCCCACTGGCAGGGATGGTCCAGTGGACAGTCGGTGACGGAGATTGATTGGAGTGGGTGTGATTGTGTGTGTGACCGTTTGAGCTGTGTTGTTTGTTGTGTTGTTGGTTTATATAAATTGTGTGATTAGTACTGACCCCGTTTAAATGTTTTAAAAACTGTGGTGATCCATTAGAGGGTGGTGAGCAGTTATTGAGCAGGTCTGATATGACGCGTATGGGATAGCTGAGATGAGTCATCACGTGGCAGTTAGAAGTCTTCCGCTGTGTCAAGACGATATTTTATAGCTTTGATAGTTTTAGCAGTAGACCGTCTGAGAATCTTGTATTTCTTTTTATCAGTTTTGGAGTTGTTATGTAATCACTTTAAATATTATTTACTTTTAAGTATGTTTCGTTATTGTCTTATGATTATCATTGCCCCGGGAAACCGAGATGGTAGTACTTCCATGCCTTAAGTGGTCCTGGTAAGGCACTTGGAGTATGGGGGCGTTACAAAAGTATGGGGGTGTTACACGACTGACCATACAAACAGGATCTGGTACAGACATTTATCATACAGACACTGGCCTAAAACAACGAACTGGGGGCTATCCACCACCTACCGAACTAAGCACTCCCTACCCTTCCGACCGGAAAAGAAAAGGAGCAACATGGAAAACAAAGGAGTAACAGCGGAAGCAGAGGTGGTTACCATGACGGTAATACCTCGTTCCTACTCCATGACAAAAAGGGAAACAATGCCTGGCAGACTTCGGACGACATGACAATTAGGAATTGTGACTCAGTGCATCATCCCGATGTTGACCCCCAATCGTCGGAATTCGGTGATGAAAAAGAGCCATGACACCGGACGCTACCCCGATGTTAAACCCCAATCATCAGAATTCAACAACGATCGAAGACGGCAACGTAGAACAATGCACCCGTCTGGACCCCCAATCATCAGACGTTCGAACCTCTGCAGGCAACAGCCAATGATCGATACTCGATCAAAAGCCGGGCAAAGGCTACCAGGGAGAAACACAACCAAGCCTGTAACAAAAAACAGTCGTCTCTCTTCCTCCAGGGTTATCCTCGTCCTCCAAGGTCTCGGCAATTGACTTGGTGGGCCCCGAAAACTCCCCTGCAATCAAGGGAAAAACAGAAACGTCAACCGAAATTTCGGCATTACGACGGCACAAAATGGACAAATCCAAAATACCTGCAAAACAAAACAAGGGCAATCCCGCCCAAACCCAACCAGACAAAAACAACAAAATAATTCACAAACCATACAAAAACGACTCGCCCTTCTTTTCAAGCAAAAGACGAGTCAAAACAACAACATAAAATTTTCAAAAACCGGCGCCTCAAGACCTACACAAGGTCCGCCAACATCCCAGAAAAAATATTCCCGACACGATGAGGTATTTTTCACAGCTCGAGAAGGCAGTTTTGCGCCAATTCAAACACAAACAGGTCAAAATTTCAAAATACGACCACGACGAAGCAACGTGATTCAATCGCGTCTCAAAGCGACATATACTACCGTTAAGGTCCATTTCAAAACAAACTGACTCAATTTGAGCTCAAACAGACGCTTATTTCGTCAGACATAAGATCGTCGCGAAAGGCAAAAATTCCAATTTTGCCCACAATACCCCAACAAAGGTTCGATATGGCAAACACGGTCTTCCCCGACTACAATACAACCTAGTGGGGCACACAACTCAAGCAAACAAACTTGACTTTGTGAAATGAGACGGTTTCCTCGTCTCATTCACGTTTTTCGAGCATAGGGAATAGGAACAGGAACCAAAATGCAAACTAAAAGCACCCCTATACTCCTAAACAGGTTTCTAACCTAATGCAATCATCAATTTCACTCGAAAATGGGCTAATAAAAAATGCCCAATTCGATTTTTGAGGGTTTAGGGTTTCGCCCTAATTCAATCAACCAAAACACGAACAAATTCAAATGGATTCAAGAGGATTTACATACCATGAGATGACATGATGATAATGGCACAAAGACAAGATAAAAAATGGCGATTTTGTCGCATTTTTGAGAGGTTTGTCGAAGAAGATGAAGAGAATGGGGAGCTTCCCATTCTCGCATCTTTTTACAGAAAAAAGGGAAGCTCCCTTACTTCGCAGCAAGACTCGCGCCTCAATGAGGTGCTCCTTGACTCATTCAGCGAGATTTTGGGCCTTGACCCAATTTCTCGCACTAATGTCAAAATTTTCAACGACGGCAATAAAAACCGTCATTTCAAATACAAAACATAATAATAGTGAAATTCAAAATTCACTATTTTCTCAAATTTCAACGACGGCAATAAAAACCGTCATGTCAAATACAAAACACAATAATAGTAAAATTCAAAATTCACTATTTTCTCAAATTTCAACGACGGCAATAAAAACCGTCATTTCAAATACAAAACACAATAATAGTGAAATTAAAAATTCACTATTTCCTCAAATTTTCAACGACGGTAATAAAAACCGTCATTTCAAATACAAAAAACAATAATAGTGAAATTTAAAATTCACTATTTCTTCAAATTTTCAACGACGACAATAAAAACCGTCATTTCAAATACAAAAAGCAAAATAGTGATGTCCAAAATCGCTATTTTCTCAAGTTTAAACAAACGGCAGTAAAAACCCGTCATTTTCACAAACACAAAATAGTGAAACTCAAATTCGTTATTTTCAAAATTTCGACGGCGGCATTAAAAGCCCCCATCTGTCAAAAAAACAAAACCAATAACGGGATTCAAATCCGCTGTCCTCACAAATTTTCCAACAACATTCACCAATCTCAAATCATGGGAAGACGAAAATAATCCTCCCCAAACACACATCAAACGACAGAATGCGCATCTGTCTTTTTTTTTTTTACAAAACAAGCGGCAATAAAAACCGTTATCTCTCTTCAAAATTCAAAATCATCGTCGGTCACGGGGGCCAGGCTCACAAACCTGTCCCTTTCCGGCACCACAAACACTCAAAACAAGCACCGAAATTCCCTAACAGGATATCGGAGGCTTCCTCACGGAGTCCGCTAATCTAAAACAACTTCCCGAAATAGGCCTATCCAACGCGGCTATTTCCCACGGTCGATCAATCGACCTTCAACATGGCTGGCGATCCTAAAAACACATCACATTCGACATGGCTGGCGAGCCTCACAACGCACATGGCTGGCGAGCCTCACAATGCACATGGCTGGCGAGCCTTACAACGCACATTCGCCGCGGCTGGCGAGCCCCTTTCATATACACACCGCGGCTGGCGAGCCCCTTTCATATACGCACTGCGGCTGGCGAGCCCCTTTCATATACGCCCTACAGCTGGCGAGCCCCTTTATATCCACAGCATGGCTGGGGAGCCTTTGTCCGCAAACAAGAAATGACTCAAGGACATATCCCGAAGATGCCTCAGGTATGACTCCTTCTTTTGGCTGGCGAGCCTTTATACCTAATCTAACGGACTTTAAACGACCTACACGGAGAGTCGACAGACTCTAAACTGTTCTCGACGACAGGTCCTTGGCTCGTACCCTCGAGTCGCCTTGGCGTCACCCTTCCCGACGGCAGGTTTTTGGCCCGAATCCTTTCGAGCCGCCTCGACGTCTGATAGGCTATCGCACACCTATGCAAAAATAATATTTATACCCTAGGTAACAAATTAATGTAGTACTTAGGGGTCGAACCCAAAGGAGACGGGAGTTATTAATTAATTGTTATGGAGCAAAGTTTATCTTGAGTCGATGCGGTTGATTGATTGATTGGTTGATTATGCAAATAAAATGAAAACAAAAATAAAAAGAAATTGTCTAGGGAGGTCGGGTCACACATGCTAATTACATAAATGTTTATGTCAAGTTAAGAAGTTGATTTTGCGGTAAATGTTTAGGCTTAGAGATACCCACCTTACGGCATTAGTATCAACCATAGACCGGGTCCTAGAGAAACTCTCGTCCATGACTAGGTCGTCCTACTACACATGCTTAGTCTAATTCAATTCCGTGCCTCTCGACTTTAGAACGAATGAACAAACTTAATCGATGAATAAGACCTTTAAACACAGATTAAACATTATGGTGCAAACATGTGATAGAAACAATTATACAATATTAACTTATCCTTATTTTGACATTTACAAATTACTTAATCATGCATGACTTCCTTTATTCCCTAGACAAAGGTAAATTATTCTAACATTGTGAAAATATAAACTAAACTAATGCTAAATGAAATGATAAATAACATAATTAAAATAAAGATAAAATTACCTTGAATGAAAATAGAAGAACAATTGCAAATGGAAATAACTTGGAATAAATCTTGAACTTGATAATAGAAATGTTGTAACAAACTAATACAAGCTAAACTAAACTAAACTAAACTACTAATATTTAGAGAGAATTTTGGAATAAAAATATATGTGAATGGTGGTCCATAGATGTTGAAGTCTACACCCTTTGTATAGAAAATAAGGGGTGAAACTTAGAGCAAATACAAGTGGTCAACCCCAAATATTTCTCTTAATTACTTGAGTAATTGCCTAGAAAATCCCATGTTGGCCATCAACTCCTTCTTAATTGCACAATTAGCATCCAAAGAGCATCTTAAGATGAGCATCCAAGGCATTCTCCCATCTTCTTCTACTTGGGCTTTAACACTTGATTTTATACTTGGGCTCATTTCTTGACTTGTGTTGTGCATTTCTCAAATTAATCCACCACATTTGCTCATGCAAGTCCATGCTTTACTTCATTGTTGGTCCATTCTTCTCTTTAACTTAGCTTTGTATCCTAGTGCTTGTAAATATGTAGAATTAAGCTCTTTAAAGCTTATGTACCTACAAAATATGATAGAACGTGCAAATGTAACTAGAAATACAAATATTAGCTCAATATCACTAAGGTTAGTGCATAATGACATAAATTGGAGCTAAAATATGGGGATAAAATGTATATAAATTGGACTTATCAAACTCCCCCAAGCTAAGTCCTTGCTTGTCCTCAAGCAAGAAATCATCCCAACATTGCAAATCCCGAAATAGCTAACTAGCAAAATGATTCAAATCCGTAAACAACATGGGCATAAGTATAAGCAAAATCATGGATGGGATTTACAAGACGGCGTAGCGTGGTCGATTTGAAGTAAACTTTTCGGCTCTTGCATGATCTTTTGACTTTCGGACTCTTACGATCCACTCATAACTCAACTTTGTGTAAAAGGACATTTTGTGATTAATCACTCAACAATCCTAGACTCATGAGAGTGTGCCCGCAATCTAATATGGTAATCAATCAAATAATAAGCCAAAACAATCAAATGCAAGCAAAATGTGAAGCCAAAGGGTAAGAAGAAGGCTTTTTGTGACATGGGAAATAAGGGGGAACAATAGAATTATGGTATGTGGAGCTAAGGTTAAGCTAGCAACAATCATAAAAGGATGCTTAATCCAACCCAAATAACCCAAATAGAAATCAAATTGACAAATGACTTCTTACATTACTAATCATGAAAAATTCTCCATAAGATATTGATAAACACATGAGAACTCTTAATAACACAACCTCTTCTTCCTTTCTTCCAAATTACATCACTTTATTCTTTTTCTTTTTTTTTCTTTTTCTCTTTTCATCATTTTTTTCTTTTTTTTTCGGACTCTTTTTTTTTTCTTCTTTTTTACTTCTTCTTTTCTTTTCTTGCTCCAATTCTTTCTTTCATAACTCTGGAAAACAATGACAAATCCGGCAAATCAATTTCACAATGATATAGATTTTAAAGATCATCCTAATTTTGAGCATCCCATCACCGAAAGAACTTAGCTACTAGCTTAACAAGGGTAGGCTATTTATATGTAGCTAGGGAATAAAAATATGTGAAAGGGGCTAGAAAATTGGCAAATTTATCAATGTGAGTTTGGCTTCAAAAATGCATAGCAAAATGAAAGTAATGCTTAAAAGAGATGAAAAGAAGACCATATTTGTGCGTTTTGATGAAACACACACCATAGGAGACCTACCACTCACTTAAGTGAGACCAAATAAAGATGAAATGGCCTTTAAGAAGGTTCTACCTTACCAATTTTGTAGCTTACCAAAAGTCAAGATGAAGCCTACTTGGTTTAATTTCAATTTTCCACCTACTATGTCAAGACATCTCCATGCATGCTATATCCCGTCAAAAGTAGCGAATCAAGAGCTATCAAGCCAAAAATGGGACAAACAAGAGGGCATAAGTAGGACAAGCAAAGAATTAGAGCAAAAACAACACAAATTTTTCAAAAAATTCTCACTATATCTACACTAACTAGATGCAACCTAACTAATATGCAAATGCAATCTCCCCCCAAACTAAACACAACATTGTCCTCAATGTGCCAACAATTAAATTACCTAACTAAACCATAAAAATGGGACAAAGCACATAAACAAGAAGGACAAGAGGTCATATTTAATGGGTTGCGAGAAATAAACTAAAATACAAAACAAATAAAACTTACTAGACTAACGAGCCTCCCCGAAGCTAGCATAAACATTGGGGGATTCCTCCACTTAGCATATCATCAAAAAAATGGGTCAAAAATCCGGTGGGTACGAGGTCCTTGATGCTAAAAGAGGTTTTCGGAGGTGATTTGATTGAAAAATGAAGAAAAAATAGAGATAAGAAGTACCGTCCCTTGCTTTTGTAGCATATGGAAAAGATTAGCATATCCCGTCTTTTTATTAAAACGCGTAATAAGGAAGAAAGTCACGACCCCGATCGGGGTTGACCGTTGACTTTTTTTTTTGAAGAAACGGAAATGTTACGACACCAAACGGGGTTACAACGTGGGGTAGTATGCTATCCTTCAAAACGCCTCTTCTCCTCTTCAAACACCTACAAGTCACAACTCAAAATAGTTAATTAGTCTAAAATTTATTCCTAATTCTAATAAAACATGAAATTGCGTAAAAATTAAAACAAAACAAACTAGTTATTTTCTAATGAATCCTCCATCATCCTCTAAAAAGCACGTCAATGCCCTTAGAAGTCTATCGTATATCTGCGCATGAGCAACATGAAAACATATGTACGCAATTGATAAGATTAAAATATGAAAGAGCAAGGGTAAAAATTTATAAATCTTATCGATGGGCGTAAGAGAGACTTCAAATATTACCACCGTATCACTCCACTCGTCAGCAAGAGATGGAGCTTCATGCTTAAGATCATAAAATAAATCGTTAGAGCACAAATTATAATCATATATGGTCTCAAATGGGTGGCATAAAGAATGAAAAAAGAGAGGGTCATAAAAAATAGGGGGTTCATCCCACTTAATTTCCATATCAAAATCGCTTAGCCCTCTATCTTTCTCGAATGGATCAACAACATACTCTACAAATGGATTGCCAAGTGGGTCAAAAGACTCGGGAGAAACCTCATTAGAATCACAAGGAATCTCGACAAATTCATTTGTAGAAGGTGACTTATTTATTACGGGGTTAATGTCATCAACATGAGTCTCTACATTTTCTATTTGAATGACACTAGGGGAGATTTTAAAAGATAAAATCGGACCATCATCATCATCCAATAAATCAAAATCATTAGAATGAAAAGACTCACATTGGGGAGGTGAAAAAGCAAAATGAGAGAAGATAGGCTTACGTCATCTCGGTTTCTCTTGAGAATTTTTTTCCCAAACGAGCCTGTAAAACTTTAAGCTCCTCTTCGATGCACCAATAATGGAATTGGCGTGCTAATTCCCGACATTCGGAAGTCATGAAATTTAAGAAATTCCAAAGTTTCGGCCCAATCATGTTGTAGAGATTCCCATTACTCAATTTTAGAGCTAATCCACGGGTCTCGGAATCCATGCCGCCAAGCACGAAATGACCCAAGTAATCCCCATCAAGGACATGTCCAAAGGAGATGAGACTATCGCAAAAGTAGTAGAATCGGTCAAGATAGTCAGAAAAAGGCTCATCTTAGAGTTGTGGGATGAATTCGTAACTCATTATGTAAGGCCAAGATTTATTACCTACAAAATAGCACTAAAACTACAAGAAAATAGTGAGATGAATCTCAAGGAACAAGTGTTCCTCGAGACAAAATAAAAAGATAAAATTTAACAACTAATTAGCAAACAAAACCGTCTCCCCGGAAACGGCGCCAAAATTTGATAGGCTATCGCACACCTATGCAAAAATAATATTTCTACCCTAGGTAACAAATTAATGTAGTACTTGGGGGTCGAACCCAAAGGAGACGGGAGTTATTAATTAATTGTTATGGAGCGAAGTTTATCTTGAGTCAATGCGGTTGATTGATTGATTGGTTGATTATGCAAATAAAATGAAAACAACAATAAAAAGAAATTGTCTAGGGAGGTCGGGTCACACATGCTAATTATATAAATGTTTATGTCAAGTTAAGAAGTTGATTTTGCGGTAAATGTTTAGGCTTAGAGATACCCACCTTACGACATTAGTATCAACCATAGACCGGGTCCTAGAGAAACTCTCGTCCATGACTAGGTCGTCCTACTACACATGCTTAGTCTAATTCAATTCCGTGCCTCTCGACTTTAGAACGAATGAACAAACTTAATCGATGAATAAGGCCTTTAAACATAGATTAAACATTATGGTGCAAACATGTGATAGAAACAATTATACAATATTAACTTATCCTTATTTTGACATTTACAAATTACTTAATCATGCATGGCTTCCTTTATTCCCTAGACAAAGGTAAATTATTCTAACATTGTGAAAATATAAACTAAACTAATGCTAAATGAAATGATAAATAACATAATTAAAATAAAGATAAAATTACCTTGAATGAAAATAGAAGAACAATTGCAAATGGAAATAACTTGGAATAAATCTTGAACTTGATAATAGAAATGTTGTAACAAACTAATACAAGCTAAACTAAACTACTAATATTTAGAGAGAATTTTGGAATAAAAATATATGTGAATGGTGGTCCATAGATGTTGAAGTCTACACCCTTTATATAGAAAATAAGGGGTGAAACTTAGAGCAAATACAAGGGGTCAACCCCAAATATTTCTCTTAATTACTTGAGTAATTGCCTAGAGAATCCCATGTTGGCCATCAACTCCTTCTTAATTGCACAATTAGCATACAAAGAGCATCTTAAGATGAGCATCCAAGGCATTCTCCCATCTTCTTCTACTTGGGCTTTAACACTTGATTTTATACTTGGGCTCATTTCTTGACTTGTGTTGTGCATTTCTCAAATTAATCCACCACATTTGTTCATGCAAGTCCATGCTTTACTTCATTGTTGGTCCATTCTTCTCTTCAACTTAGCTTTGTATCCTAGTGCTTGTAAATATGTAGAATTAAGCTCCTTAAAGCTTAAGTACCTATAAAATATGATAGAACGTTCAAATGCAACTAGAAATACAAATATTAGCTCAATATCACTAAGGTTAGTGCATAATGACATATAAATTGGAGCTACAATATGGGGATAAAATGTATATAAATTGGACTTATCAACGCCGCTTTGGTCTCCAGGTTGTAATATTCGATTGACCTGGGGGCTATATTTTGACTTTTGCCCTGTTCAAGCCTCAGTCAAAGTGGGGGCTCTGTAGATACCAAGTATCTGTCGAGTCTCCAACCAACACCCTATGATTATCGGACTACAACATGCTTAGGAATCGCAGCGTTTGATCGACAATTTTGTACAACTATACGTCGGAAAACTTAAAATGATTTCGAAAATAAAACATTTCAAAACTTTTCAAAAGTACCTGAAGTGTTTAATGCATGACGACGGGGTCACAATGACACTAATTAGAGTCAAAACCGACACCGGACCAAAAACCGAATCAAAATTCAAATCCCGATTCCTACAACGTGTCAAACCGAGTCAAACACAAAAAACAAACTTTTCAAATACTTCCATGTTAAGGTTTCCCGGAATCCTTAATGGTCAAGTAAAAATCAAGTTCATCCAAACCCTAGGATAGAACAAATCATGATTGCACTTGCATGATAGTGACAAGACATCTCGAAGACGCGCGAAATGGCTCGCGCCTCTTCGAGTAGCTCATGCGGCCACGTCGCTCAAAACGCACACAACCACCCATTTTCCTATAAATATAAATACCTCTCAAATTCCACCATTTGAGAGTTACGCGAGCATCCGCCCCCTCACCTCTCTCTTAAAATTCTAGACTCGACTTCTCAAGTCACAAATCGACACGTGTTTACGACCTACCGATCATAAACACAAGCCTTACACATTGTTTGGTACCGTGATCATGAATTAAATCACTTGACCGACCATCTTGCCCACTACACCATATCTAAACTTAAAACACTTTTTTATATTGCTAAAACGGTTTTTAAACCGAGTTTTCCGACCAAACAAGTTGATACACTTTCGTCGATTTCTCGTCTCAAGCCTAACATGTAAGTATGAGGGTGTAAAAATATTTTTCTATCATGTTTTTCATTTGTTTCATGACTATAACATGCTAAAACATGGTCCAAATATGGGATAAATAAGCCAAAACCGAATTTTTGGTTGAGGCAGAGGCTGCTTATGTAGCAGCCAGGCTCGCGCCTAAAGCCCCTCTAACCTTAAATCCAACCGTGTTTGGTCTCTTCTTCCCCTTTATTTTCATTTCATATTTGTAATCGGTTTTTACCATTTCAAATATTTTAAACCATTTTTATGACAAATTTTTAACCATAAAACATTCTTCACCCTTGGTTCCTAATACCATGACAGTTTAATCCGTGTTTCGGTGATAATATTTGGTTAATTACATTATAAAAGGTATTTTAAAGCCTTTTATTTCATTTCTTTACATTTTGAAGGGTATTTTAAAACCTTTCTCAATTCTTTACATTTTCAAAACAAATGTATTAGTCATCAACACAAATCACCCTTGGTTCTACATACCATGTCGGATTTTAACCCGAGTACGATGATGAACATTGACTAATTACAAACAAATGAACTTAAAATAATTAGTTCATAATCATTTTCAAAACTATTCATGTCAAGCTTGCAAAACCAAACCCGATATCGAATGTTGTTAAAACAATGACGATTATTCAAGTCTCGTTCTTCATATCAACACAAAAGCGGCCTAAACAGTCTTTTCAAATCAAGTCGGGCTTAAACACCCACTTTTCAATACATTTTACGAACTTTTTCAATGGTCAGAAGACGCTCTTCCATCGTCTGTTGACCCGCGCCTAAACAGGCCATCCATTTTTCCATTTTCAAACCAGGGCAGACCTACTTGCAGCGCGTGACGGCTCGTGCCTCTTATGGCTGCCTGATGCAGGGTCTGTTTCCTTCCAGCATTTGTCTAGGACGATCCCAACTTCGGTTAACCCGAATACAGGACGGATCAGATATAAATCTGCTCATTTTACATTGTATTTGCAAAACGCCTCACTAAGACAAATGGATCACGTTATGCACCATAAACCTAACTCGGTAAATGGATGCTTAATTTCCGTCTTGCATGCAAATCAACATTAAATCCAACTCGACATCAAATACTTGATACATGGATTAAAACAACGGACATAGAAAGCTCACATGTTAGGTTTAAACTCGTGGATGCGCATTCATGCATTTAACTATTTTATCAACTTCTGCATTTAACCAACCAAGATCGATCAGTAGAGGCCGCTACCCCGGGCGGGATTGGGTGTCCGATTATAGGGCTTCCCAATACGTACCTTCACCTCTTACTCAGAAACTTTGGATAGTGGACGACGTTATCCAGGGCGTACGAGAGTCATTCTAGAGATAGGATGCTAAAGAGGGACGATTCCTTATCTTTAGTACCTATGTCAAACACCGCTTTTTGCCTTGGTTGACCTAGGTATAAAGTGTATTCGAACGGGTTCCAAGCATCCCACAAATGCTTGGTGGCGACTCCGAACATCTCTTGCATCATTTCGCGACCCTTGCCGAGACGAAACCGACCGATCTAAAACGATCCGGTCGAAAGCATTCTTTACGCCGCCGAGCGTGGCTTTGAAAAAGACCGCTATCGTGTCCACAGATCGGCTCGGCATTCGCAGGTGGGCCATGTCCACAATACTTCCGTAACTGAGACACATGAAACACATTATGCAGCTTATCCAAAGTCGCTGGTAACGCTAAACTGTAAGCAACCTCACCCACACGATCCAAAATCTCATATGGTCCGATAAACTTCTGGCTCAGCTTCCCTTTCTTACCAAACCTCATAACCCCACGCATAGGAGACACTTTCAAAAGAACCTTGTCTCCAACCTGAAACTCTATGCCACGTCGGTGTAAGTCCGCATAACTCTTTTGTCGATCCTGGGTCGCTTTCATCTTTTGCTTGATCAGCTTAACCTGTTCTATCATCTCCTGTACCATCTGTGGTCCTAAAACCACAGCCTCAGTTCTATCATCCCAATAAATCGGACTCCTACACCTCCTCCCATACAAACCCTCAAACGGTGCCATCCCAATACTCATTTGATAGCTATTGTTATAAGAAAACTCAATCAGATCCAACCTATCCTCCCAGCTACCACCAAACTCTATCACACAAGCCCTCAACATGTCCTCCAAGGTCTTGATAGTTCTCTATGTCTGCCCATCTGCCGCAGGATGAAAAACAGTACTCATCTTAAAAGTAGTTCCCATCAAATCCTACAACTCTCTCCAAAATCGTGATATAAATCTCGCATCTCTATCTTACACTATATCCTTAGGCACCCCATGAAAACGGACCACATGCTTCCTATAAGCCAAAGCTAACTGAATCTTGGTCCAAGTATCTTTCATCGGAACAAAATGAGCTGACTTGGTAAAACGGTCAACTATCACCCATATCATGTTGTTACCCTGTTTACTCCTCGGTAAACCCACTATAAAATCCATAGAGATGACTTCCCATTTCCACTCAGGTACCTTAAGAGACTGAATCTTACCTTGTGGTCGCCCCTGCTCTCCCTAAACCCTCTGACATGTTAAACATCGAGCCACGAACTCAGCTGTTTGCTTCTTCATCCCAGGCCACCAGAAAGTCTTCTTCAAATCTTTATACAACTTGTCACCGCCTGGATGTACCGAATATGGTGTGCAATGAGCCTCTGTCATGATCGTCTTCCTCAACTCCTCATCATTAGGAACACACCATCTCCCATGAAATCTCATATTGCCATCTGAATGAATAGAAAACTGAGACACCGTCCCTTTCTCTACTCCTCAATCTTAGGATCCAAAGTCTGTTTCCTGCGAATATCATCATAAAGATCTGGTTCCACTGTTAAGTCATCTCTAGCATCTCCTTTCTGTATCATATGTATCCCCATCTTTCCCACCTCATCTCGCAACCTCATCGAAGATATAGCTGTGCATAGAGAATGCACACTTTTCCTACTCAGCGCATCTGCCACCACGTTCGCCTTCCCTTCATGGTATATAATATCCATGTCATACTCCCTATTAGTTCCATCCACCTCCTCTGTCTCATGTTCAGCTCCTTTTGAGTGAAGATGTACTTGAGACTCTTGTGATCTGAAAACACCTTAAACGTCGCCCCATAAAGGTAGTGCCTCCAAATCTTGAGAGAAAATATAACTGCACCCAACTCCAGATCATGTGTCGGATAGTTCTCCTCATAAGGCTTCAATTGCCTAGAAGCATAGGCAATTACTTTCCCATTCTGCATCAACACACATCCTAACCCATTCTTTGAAGCATATGTATATACCTTAAAGTTCTCACACCCTTCAGGTAATGCTAAGATAAGATCTGTGGTCAAACGCTCCTTTAATGTTTGGAATGCCGTCTCACAACTTTCATCCCAACGAAACCTATTCTCTTTCCTCATCAACGCTGTCATAGGTCTGGCTATCTTAGAAAAGTATTTCACAAACTGACGATAGTACCCTGCCAAACCCAAGAAACTCCTAATCTCTGCCACATTATTCGCTGCTTCCCACTGAGTGACTGCCTCAATATTTGCTGGATCCACAGCTATACCCTTCTTAGATATCACATGCCCCAGAAAGGCAACTTCCTAGAGCCAGAACTCACACGTAGACAACTTTGCATATAGCTGATTGTCACGCAAAGTCTGCAACACCAACCTCAAGTGCTTTTCATGCTCCTTCTTAGTCTTGGAATAGACTAAAGATATCATCAATGAACACCACCACAAACCGATCCAAAAACTGACTGAAGACCCAGTTCATCAAATCCATAAACACTGCAGGTGCATTAGATAACACCAAACGGCATCACCACATACTCATAGTGACCATAACTCGATGTAAAAGCTGTCTTTGGTATGTCCTCATCCCGAATCTTCACCTGATGGTAACCCGACCTCAAGTCAATCTTGGAAAAGACTGCTGCCCCGTTCAACTGGTCAAACAGATCATCTATCCTTGGCAAAGGATACTTATTCTTCACTGTAACCCTGTTCAGCTCTTTGTAATCGATACACAGCCTCAAACTCCCATCTTTCTTCTTCACAAACAGAACTGGTGCTCCCCACTGTGATACACTAGGTCTAATGTACCCCTATCAATCAAATCATCCAGCTGCTTCTTCAGATCTTCCAACTTCTTAGGACCCTTGCGGTACGAGGCCTTAGAGATTGGTCTCGTCTCTGGTTTTAACTCCATACTGAAATCTATCTCGCTCTTTGGTGGTAAACCTGGTATCTCCTCCGGAAAAACATCTGGAAACTCTCCCACCACTATTATCTGATCAACTGTCGAACTCACCATACTATGGTCTCTCACATGACATTGGATCAAAGGACACCCCTTCCTTAGATAAGACTTCAATGTCACCGCTGCAATCACTTTGACTTTGGGTTTGACAACAAACCCATGATAAGACACACTAACCCCCTTAGGTCCCCTCAAAGAGACTTTCTTTTGGTGACAGTCTATCCTAGCTTTATACTTACCCAACCAATCCATGCCAACTATCATCTCAAAACCATCCATAGGAAACTCTAGCAAATCCACTGGAAGGTCAACCTGCTCAACTATCATAGATAAACCCTTTTACAACCTCCCACAAGAAACAAATTACGCGAGCTTTATCCTCAGCAGCTTTCTTATCCATCATGAAAAGCTTGCCACTGGTCTTCTGTCCACCTCCCTGGACAGTACTAGAAAAAGTAGACGTCTTGGCAGCCGACCCCTGGTTGTTGTTCATTGCCGGTCTCTGATATGAATTACCGCCATTGCGGTTAGCCAGACCGTTATTGTTACTCTGACCACCCTGATTGTTCCATGACCGAGCCGGCCTGTTACTCGCATGCCTCTGAGACGGACCCTGAGAGAAATTCTCCTGTGATGGCCTCTGAAAACCTTTGCCCACAGCACTGGTGCACTCATGTCTCTTGTGGCCCATACCGCCACAGTTAAAGCAAGATATCCCCCAGCTGCTACTACCACCACCTCGGCCACGCCCATAGGAAGCTCCACCAATGAACCCCGATCCCAACGAATAAGCCCTTGCCTGGTTATGGCCACCCCTCTTGTAATTGGACTGACCACCACCCTCACTCTCAGCCTTCCTCTTCTCGGAACCTCGCTCCCTATTCTCCTTAGCCATCTCCACCAATCTCTCCGCTCTTCCTGCTCTCTCATACACTTCCTTAACATCTGTAAGGACCCCAGCCGGTAACTATTCCATAATCTTATATGTCAGACCCTTCTTAAACCTCAATGCTAAGTTCTCCTGACTCAGCCCCATATCCTCTGCGTACCTAGACTTCTCATTGAACTTGTGATAGTACTCAACCACTGTCATATCCGGAGTCATTTTAAAATCATCAAACTCCTCCCTCAACTTGCTATGGACATGCTCCGGCACAAACTCTCGATGCATAACTCTCTTGAACTCATCCCAAGGTGTGGCTGACTTCCCTGTCTCACATACAGGTCTAAGGCACTCTCCCTCACCTTATCCCACCATTCTCCGACCGCATCTCTCAAGTAGAACGCAGCTTGTTCCACTCTAAAATCCTCAGTGCAATGAATACATCCAGAATATTCTCCATCTCTATGTGACAATTATCAAGCAAGATTGGCGCACTGTACCCATATACTCCTTTGGGTTGAAATGAGCGATGTTCATGCTTATCTTAGCAAAATTCACCCCAGCCTCCTTATCCTTCTCAAACTTCTTCAAGGCATCTGGAAGCGCATCTTGATGCTCTAGCATCTTAGCTACCTCATCAATACTCATCATCTCGGCCCTAGCATACAACGCAGATCTCTTTGGCGGCATCTTTGAACTATATAAGAGAAGAGGTAAACATAAACACACATCCCATAACTTAAACACGTAAACGACCTGAGCTGCTCACACTCGACCGAGCACATAACCCACTCGATCGAGTTAAGGCCACTCGATCGAGTTGCCCACTTACTTGATCGAGTGCCTCGACTCCAGAACCTGACCAGATGACATAAAAAACCTCACTCGATCGAGCCCCAGACTTACTCGATCGAGTACACCTCGCTCGATCGAGTCCCCCTTCTTACTCTATCGAGTGCCCAAAAACAGCAGACTGTCCAGAAACGTTATACACCCCACTCAACCGAGTCCTACCCACTCGATCGAGTCCCTCACCTATTCGATCGATTGCCCCCCACTCGATCGAGTCATGCAGACTCGTACACTACCCGCATGCTCAACTCAACTACTTTCCACAACAACTATATATATATAAATCGATACGCATAGTATATGTACGAAAAACAACATCCTATTTCACATGTTTCTAGTAAGCCACATTAAAAATCAATCAACATGCAATTCCGTTTTCATATCGA
Source organism: Silene latifolia (assembly GCF_048544455.1). NCBI lineage: Eukaryota > Viridiplantae > Streptophyta > Magnoliopsida > Caryophyllales > Caryophyllaceae > Silene > Silene latifolia. Next base: position 58,885,227 of record NC_133528.1, read on the forward strand.
CATATAATCATGTTACTTACCCACCTTTTCGCCACCACATTCTCCATTCTCCACATGCATTCAACCACCGATTCACACAACACATTTCAACATATATATGTAACATAACTTAAATAAACACATAGCGACCCCAAGACATACCCCATAGTGACCGGTTCGAAGTTGTAGGGCGAGATCGCGACTTTAGGACGTCTCCCAAGTCTTTGCATTAGCTTGTAACAACTCCTACTCGGGTTCATTTTATATTGACTCCCTAGATTCATTAGGTTCATTAGTTACAGGTTCCAAAATCGTCGCTCTGATACCACTTTGTAACACCCCCACACACTAAGTGCCTTACCAGGACCACCCAATGCACGTGAATGCTACCATCTCGGTTACCCGAAGTAATGTATATCAAATAGACAATAAAGAAACATACTCTATTAATTAAATTTAAAGCGATACATGTCCAAAACCAAAATTGTTAAAGAAAATACAACTGTTTCCCAAAACTGTCAAACCAACTAAATAAATAAATGTTCAACGACACAGCGGAAGACTTCTAGACATCACGTGATGACTCAACCCAGCTATCCATGCACGTCCAACTTATACCTGTTCAATAACTGCTCACCATCCCCGAATGGATCACCACAGTTTTCAAAACATTTAAACGGGGTCAGTTACTGATTACACAAAAGCAATACAACAGAAACAGTACACAATCATCCAATTCTCCAACATAACTCCACACACCTGACTACATACTAAATTGTGTAGTTGTAGATACCTCGTTTCTGCACCTCCCGCCAAACACCCAGTGATGATTGGGCCGCATGTTTAGCATATGTCGCAATTTTATGACGTTTCGTAAATCGGTTAATAAAAGGTAACTCATACACTTGTGTCTACCCCTTGACTGTCATCTAGGTGTCAATACGGTCGTTTTGGCAGTAATTAGAGTTCATTTGGAGTCCGGGTCAAAAACCGTCTTCATTTCCTAAAACCGTCAAATCCTGAGTCAAAAGCAATGTTCTTATCTACCTAAGGTTAGGATGTCATAAAATGTTGTGAGTATATCTCATTTTGAGTCTCATGTCACTTCTTTGGGCTAAACATAAAGTTTAAATTACAAAATGTGCATTTCATTTAGCTAAAATGATAACCCGACCTTTAGGCCCGTTTTACGAGGTGATAACGACTTTTTTGGGTCAAGCCTATTCCCCATAAAGTTCTAGATCTTTCTCTTAGCTTTCCAACGCCACCATAATCACCATAATCCGAGTCTTGTAGAGAAAGTTATGCCTAAAATACGACAAGCTGTCAAACGCGTTTTCTCGCGCAGAAGGAAACTACCCGAGAAAGGACGCAGTAAGTACTGCGCCTCTTCCAAGGATCGCAGCACCTGCTGCGCCTTTTCTCTAGGCTTTATTTTTGTCCAAGTTTCCGTGTTTCAACTAAGTCGGTTGTTTCCGGATCTTTCTTTCCTATTCCTTTCCGAATTCTACTCTTACCATAATTCCTCCATATGTTTAGTATAAATAGATGCTTTTGCCTCACATATTTTTCACGCGAGTGTCCGCCATTATCTTCTCCCTTTGCATTCTAAGACCGTGCTCTAAGCTTATTGACGTCTACGTGCTTGATCAATCGACCACGTAAGCTCGGATCATTCTGAGTACCAGTCACGTTTGCATGACCGACCAATTTGACCACTACACCATAATCAATAATTCAATTTATTTTAAATCCTTTTTCAAGGGCACTTTCATATTTGCATTAAATTTTGAGTCGAGTTACCACTAAAAACCAATTTAGTTAAATCTCGCGACGCTAACATGTAAGTCTGAGGGTGTAAAATCCCGTCTTTATTCTGTATTTATTTTCTGTATTATAATTAATGTAAGAATTTATATCATAAGCATGCTCAAAACCGTCTTTTAAAATCACATTTTAAAACCTTTTAACGGAAATAACACAGATCTGACGTGGGGAAGAATCGCATCAACCGATGCGTCTTCTGGAAAGGGCGCAGCATCTACTGCGCCTCTTCCAGGGGCTGCTTTCAGTTGCTGCACTTATTCTTCTTCCTCGGTTTTTGTTCCTTTCGTCTTTTATTTTTCTTTCTTCGTTCTTTCCCTTATTTCACCTAATAATTTTCAAATTAGTTTTTATGAATCCTTTTCAATAATTTTCGATTTAAATCCCTTATAATTAATATTTGCGGGTTTTCGTCACAAATTCAAACCCGGATTTTAGAGACTGATTTATCCGTATCAAGTTCCTTGAATTCGTCTTTGTACATATTTCTCTTTATTTTTCATATTTTGTTTTCTTTTGTTTTCAACCGTCTTTATTCAAGTTTTGTATATAAATCAATTCCGGCATCGTAAATAATATCTAACCTATAATAAATCGTTTCAATCCGTTTTCATCATCTTATAACAATATGTATGCAATCTGTTAATCACTTCAACTCGAATTTTAATATCAATAATCGGCCTTAAAATTACTAACGAACATTAACAACCCACGAGTATGACTTTCACAGTCAGAATCCAACTGGAGAACAGACGCAGAAAGTGCTGCGCCTCTTCCAGAGGACGCAGCAGATGCTGCGCCTGTTCTAAGTTGGCTTCTGCCTCTGAACTCTTCTCGTTTTGACGTAGGGTTTCTAATTAGGATTTTAATCGACTATTATTCTTATTATTACCATAGTTCGACATATTTTCCATATAATTCATATTTTCCATATTTTTTATTTTATTTCCTATTTTCCAAATTTTACTTATTTTCCAAATTTTCTTATTTTCCAAATTTTCCTATTTTCCAAATTTTCCTATTTTCCAAATTTCCTTATTTTCCAAATTTCCTTATTTTCCGATTTTCCGTATTTTCCTTATTTTCCAATTTCCATATTTTTTCCAATTTTCCAATTTTTCAATTTTCCTTATTTCATTTATTCTTTTATTTTCTTTTATTTCTAAAACTCTTTTGGGCATGTTTATGATGTAAATTCAAGTATATCATTTGTAATTTGTTTCTTTATTTCATATTTGTCTTGCATGATTTATTTACTTAATCTTTCACATGTAATCAACCTTAAATCCCTACTTCGACCCAATGTATGCTAAATTACATGTTCACCGACTTAGTTAATTTTCACATGCTAGGATTAAAACGTTGGATGTTGCATTGCATGCATATAATCGGCAACATATCGAATATGAATAATTTCCCTAATCATTAGTAGAGGCCGCTATCGAGGCGGGCGGGATTAGGTGTTCACTAAAAGAGCTTCCTAATACGTACCCTCACCCCTTACTCCAGATCTCTGTGAACATCCGTGTTTATTGGCATCCACGAGAGTCAATCTAGACATAGAATACTAAGGGTAACGAGTTCTTGGTGTCTATTGATACGTGCATATTATATAGTCTTTTTAGCCTATTTCAGCACGTATTTCTATGCATTTTTGTACTGTTTATATAGCATTATGCCCCCAATTGGCTACTTTGGTTTGTTTTGTCAATTTTGTAGAAATGAACGCGAAAGTAGTGAAATCATACCCTTTTTTGTCCTTTTTGCATGCATTTAGAGGAGACGGGATTTTCCAGAGTGAGATACTGCATTGGGAAGCGTGAAGGCACGGATTACGAGGCAGTCGGGCATGAACTTGAGCTGATTTGAAGACAAAAGACTCGATCGAGTGGTTTTACTGGTCGATCGAATGGTTTTGATAGTCTTGGTTGGTCGATCGAGTAGTTTTCTACTCGATCCAGAGGTGCTCTAAAGAGAAGTTACTCGATCGAGTAACTATTCTACTCGATCGAGTAGATTATGCTGAGTTTTACTCGATTGAGTGGTTTTATTCCCCTCGATCGAGAGGGTTCTGTTTTCATGGGCTTTAATTAGTCCGTGAGTTGTTTATTTCGATAAACTTAGTTGTTTTCTATTTAAGCACGCATTAGCTTGGTCATTAGCATCTAATTTTCACTGCTTAGTTTTTATCTAAATTTTCATACTGCGTACTTCTTTCTCTTTCACTGTAACCTTACTTTGGGATTTATTTCGCTCGGATTTGACTGTTCTTTACGCCGGATTCGCACGATTGTAACTCTTTCTCATCTCTTAATAATAATCAATCATTTGTTTGCTTTAATTCCTTGTTTCACTTCGTTTATTCCTCTGCCCTAATTTACTTTTTATGCGATTTAATCATTATTTTAGTATGTTGAATGCTGGTTATTTATCTGCTGTTAGTTTTGATAGTTTAATTAGCGACATGAGCAGCTAAACTTCTTTCATGTTGGGATTAGGGAATCTACGGTAGAAATGTGACGATGTAGTAAATAGGTTAGATGAATTAATTGTGAGATTCTGTCACCATAGCAATTTAATTGTATTTATCGACTTAGTTGAGTGCACGCTTCTGAGTCACCTTTAATCTGGCTAAACTTAATCCTAGATCGAAAGATTGGACTAAATAGGCCTGCTATGAACAGTAGACTACCCTGACGAGGATGAAAGTTAAGTTAGTGGTAATTTAGGATAGAAAGTGGACCGAAAGGACCTTTCCGTATCTGTCTCACATTAATTTGTCTAAGTTGTTTACATTTGAGTCACTGGACTACCGTAGTGAACCGAAATCCTAACATGACCCTTTTCTATCTGATAGTTTAAATCTATTTTCCTGCTTTTACTGCTCTTGTTTTACTTCTCTTTCTTTTAAACCTTCTAGTTTAGAAAATAATTCAAACAACCCCCCCATTTGTGACCAAATAGACGGACTTTTACAGATATCTTGCCTCCCTGAGGAGATCGACCTGACTTCCCTAGCTATATAGTTAGTTTAGTTAGTTTATTTTTGATAGGTATACGACAGACGTATCAAATTTTGGCGCCGTTGCCGGGGAGGCAATTGCCCTATCTGTTTTTGTTTCGTTTATTTTATCCGTCTCAGGGAATTTTCATTCCTTGAGGCAGTTCTTATTCTTTTTTTTCAGTGTTGTTTATGCCCAGGTCAGACAGGTTTGAGTTAGTTTCAGCTGATTCAGAGCCGAGAGACTATTCGGGCATAGACTCCTCCTCAGCAAAGGAAATCACGAAAGGAAGACTTGTGATTTTGAGCCGAGCTACATCATTCTCTTTTCGCAGAAGACATTCCTATTTTTGCCGATCAACAAGTAAAGATGCCAAAACTTTCCAGTCATTCGGTACCTAAAGCATCCTCAATTCCAAAGGGTTTCAATCTCCAGACTGAGGATGGGAATACATTCGACATCCGTCCTTCTTACATCAATCTGGTGGAGAGAAATCTTTATAGAGGTGTGGCAGGTGAAGACCCGAGGAAGCACATGGAGGTCTTTACAGACTACTGTTCTACTATCCCCGCCACTAAGGGGGTAACTCAAGACAAGATTAAGGAGGTTTTGTTTCCTTTCTCTTTGGCCGATTCAGCCAGGGAGTGGCTGACTGACTTGGACCGCACAACTTCAGGGGTTACAGATTGGGAGTCTCTTGCTCTTGCCTTTTACAAGAGATATTTCCCTCCACAGCGCACCAATCAGCTGAAGGCCAAGATTACCAGTTTCAGGCAGGCTCCCGATGAGACTTTATATGAGGCATGGTCCCGATTCAAGAAATTGGTGAGGTCTATTCATCACCATGGTTTTGACCCATGGTTTATATCTAATCAGTTCTACAATGGGCTGTATGATGACCACAGAGCCATACTCGATGCGGCATCTAATGGGAGATTCCAGGAAAATACAGATGATGATAAGGGATGGGCCCTTATTGAAGAGATAGCGAATCACAGTGCTGAGTATGGAAACCCGAGGGATAGTATTAGAATAGTTCATGCAGTTGATAAGCAGGTTGTGGCTCAGCTGGAAGCCATGAATGCTAGATTTGACAAGTTGGAGTTACATTCTGCTGGGGAGCCTCAGACGGTCCATGTGCTTACTAGAGGGGAGACCGTCACATGTGAGAGGTGTGGGAGCAATGATGGCCACACTGCTGTTGGCTGTCTTATGGAGAAGGAACAAGTCCTTGCATTTCAACAATATAGGTAAGGAGGGGGTTCCTATTACAACAACCAAGGGGCAGTCCATCCCAATTTGAGGTGGACTAGTAAAAATGTGCTCAATCCTACCCCTCCTCCGCACCAGCAACAACCGTATATTCCTCCACATAAGAATCAACAAGGCTTTCAGAAGCCTCCTTCCTTCCCTCCTCCCAATCACGGAGCATCATCTTCTGGAGGGGTGAGTGAGATTGGTGAGTTAAAGACTATGCTGCAGTCTTTCACAAAGAAGTGGCAATTGAGTGATCAACAGAAAGATGCATCCATCAAAGCCCTTGAAACTCAAGTTGCCCAATTAGCCGCGAACCAATCTACAAGGAAACCGGGTCATTTACCGTCACAAACTGACAAAAATCCACATGAGACGGTAAATTTAATCAATTTGAGAAGCGGTCGTTCATATGAGGGACCAGAAGTGTTGAAATCAGACCCGAGGAAGGAAATAATAGCTGATGAACAGTGTTCTGTCGAAGGAAATGAGCTGACGGCTAAGAAAGTGCTCGATCAACTAGTTTCTGGAGATCGATCGAGCAGATTTGATGATGAAAGTACTCGATCAAGTAGAAATTCCACTCGATCGAGTGAACATGAAAACCCAACTGCTCGATCGAGTGATTTTTCTACTCGATCGAGTGCTACTACTGAAGAAACTACTCGATCGAATGGGAATTTTGGTTGATCGAGTAGTAAGGATGACGGACAGCTTGATCGAGAGCCTGCTAGTGCTCGATTAAGTGAGAAATCGCGTGAAAGACCTCGTTCGAGAGGAAAGAAGCGTCCAAAGGATACAGCGCTTGATCCTGCTGACACGTTAGAAGAGAGAAACAAGGGACTCGAGATACCCATTGTAGGGTAATATCCGTATAATACCCTATAAAATTAGGACTATAACGCAAATTTTATATGTGATTATTGTCATAAAACGAAAAACATGAGAAAAACGATAAAGCATTAGAAATAACCTCGGGTCCTTTGAGATGCGGCCTAAGAACAGAAATCAAAGTAGATTTCCTCCTAATCGATACACCCAAGACCGTCTGAGACTATGCCCTTGTGCTAGAAATGTATTCTCTAATTGCCTTGCAATATTGAGAGAATTGTTGTGAGTTTTCTTTAGATGTGAGATCTAGGTTTCAGAAGCAAATGTTTTCCAAAACCCTAGTTTGTGTAAAAATGAATGCTAAAGTCAAAAATGAGAGAGGCTCTCCTTTTTGTTTGGTTCGGCCGTGAGTTTCAAGAGGAGGGAGTGGGCTTTCCACTTCCTCCTTATTTTTAACTCGTGATCCGACATCATTTTCGCTAAATGTATATGACGCGGTTTTATTATAAATCGTCATCGGTTATCGGCTATTAAAATATCAACTAATAACTCGGATTAGTTGAAATATTAATACATGTCCGACAAAGACAATATTGTATAATTAATTCAATATACATTAATTAAATATAATCGTTTATATTTAATTTACGAATTAACTGTTTAATTCGCCTTAGCCCATTTTATTTAATCCGTATTAAATAAAATATCTCAACATCGCATTTTGACTAATTACTAGTCAAATAACTCGGACTAACTGCTTAGTCAATTTTCTGGCATCAACATGACTGTATTTTCATACCGTCACATCTCTCAAACGTATCCTATAGGTGTAACTTTTAGGGACCAGTTGATCACCGCCATCTGTATGACAATAACGTCAAACTTATCTAGCAAGCCAACCGTTATTGATAAACGTGGACCAACTGATTATAATACAAAAGTATACCCTTTGACCCTTTTAGAGATTTATAAGTCCTTGCACTAACTGTAAAGGACACCAGCCCCAACAAGCTCCCACTTGTCCGTACAAGTGTATGTGTAATGACGTTATCCGCACTAACTGGAGGACACAGCTCCAACAAACTCCCACTTGTCCGTACAAGTGTATGTGCGATAACCGATTCTCATATTCATTTAAAATTTCTCCCACTCAATGTAAAACAATTTGCAGATCCGGATCCGCAAAGGTCGTATTTTACAATCGATCCGTATCTAGAGTGGTTTCCCCGACTAGAGAGTAACTCAACCGATAAAACGAATTCGTATTCGAGCATGGCCATGCATTTCGATTCTGACTCCTCGAGTGGCCCCGAGAAATATCGAGTACCTGATAAAGGCTGAATATTTCCTTCAAATCGACTCCTTCCGATCTAAGCACATCATGAAATGACCCAGAAAAAATCTACTTGGCCCCCTGTTACGGATGACCGTGAGAAAGAAACCAAAGTCACCCAAAATCTGCCTTAGTCTCAAGAGACAGTCGATAGTCAAAAGAATCGACTCTTAGGATCACCATGGAGGTCCTATCCACGACCGGGCACCGAATGTTATAAAACATTTAGGACTCCACGTCGATGTCACAATTGTGTCCTACAAAATATCCGTATAAATCGCCTCTGTGATTGGTCAGTCAACCTTTTGACTTATGGCTCGTTGAACCCACCATCAACCAACGTCACAAAATAATTACCTTGAGTTATCAGCTCACGTGGGCAATCAAGGACCAAAAATATAATGTTTGTTCAGTTCACTTTGTGGTGTTCAAAATTGTCGTACAAAACCACATGAAAAACAAAATATATAAATATCAAAACGATGATGTCGTATAGAGTACATAAGGGAATGAATCTAATCCATAAAAGAGTACTACAACTTAGGAACACGTTTAATTCCCATGGAATTAACGTGCCGTTCATGCTTATCTTGTCGTAATGGTTTAGTGAGAGGATCTGCTATGTTATCATCTGTAGCAATCTTTTCTATCACTACTTCCTTTTGCTCCACGTAATCTCGGATTAGATGAGCTTTCCGTTGTACATGTCTAGACTTGTTGCTAGACTTTGGATCCTTAGCTTGGAAGATGGCACCTCTATTGTCGCAATAGATGGTGATCGGGTCATTCGAACTAGGCACTACAGATAGTTCTTGTAAGAATTGACGCATCCATATCGCTTCCTTTGCTGCCTTCGAAGCGGCATAGTACTCGGACTCATCGTAGAATCTCTTTGTAACACTTTGTTTGGAACTCTTCCGGTGATCAGCGCCATTAAGAGTAAAAACGAATCCGATCGAGATTTTGAGTCATCTCGATCCGTTTGGAAGCTAGCATCTGCAGAATCGGTTGCGCATAGCTTTTGATCGCCTCCATAAGTCAATGCCCAATCTTTAGTCCTCCGTAGGTACTTAAGAATGTTCTTGACAGCCATCCAATGTGATTCACCTGGATCTTTGTTGGAATCGACTTGTCATACTCAATGCATATGCCACGTCCGGACGTGTGCATATCATGGCATACATGATTGATCCTATAGCCGAAGCATAAGGAATCCGTGTCATGCGCTCTTTCTCTTCCGGTGTCTCTCGGTGCCCGAGACTTGCTCAAATGCACCCCCTGGAGCCATAGGAAGAAACCCTTTTGGAGTTAGTCATGCTTTGAATCTCTCTAGGATTTTGTTTATGTAAGACTCTGATCGAGAGATAACATCCGTCGTGATCTATCTCGATAGATACGGATGCCCCGAATTCTTTGTGCCTCACCCAGATCTTTCATCCGGAAATGGTTTTTCAACCATACTTTCACCGAAGTTAAGAGAGGTATGTCATTCCCAATTAGGAGTATGTCATCGACATACAATATTAGGAAGACAATCTTGCTCCCACTCGACTTGATATAAAGACATGGTTCCTCGACCGATCGAGTAAATCCATTTTCTTTAATCACTTGGTCGAAGCGATGATTCCAACTCCGAGATGCTTGCTTAAGTCCATAAATGGAACGCTTAAGCTTGCATACTTTCTTAGGATGTTCTGGATCGATGAAACCTTCGGGTTGTACCATGTACAACTCTTCCTCCAAATAACCGTTTAAGAAGGCGGTTTTCACATCCATCTGCCAAATTTCATAGTCATGAAAAGCGGCGATCGCTAAGATAATCCGATGGAACGCAACATGACTACGGATGCAAAAATTTCATCGTAGTGCAAACCTGGCACTTGGGTGAAACCTTTAGCAACTAGTCTTGCTTTATAGATATCTTGTTGACCTTCCACAGAAAGCTTTATCTTGTAAAGCCATTTGCATTGAAGGGGACGAACCTTAGCAGGTAAGTCAACAAGATCCCATACGTTGTTCTCATACATGGAGTCCATCTCGGATTGCATGGCCTCAAGCCATAGCTTTGAGTCAGAACTGGTCATGGCACCTTTATAGGTTGCGGGTTCACTACTCGTTAAGAGTAGAATGTCATCTATGTCATGTTCCTCGACCATACAAATGTATCGGTCTGGAGGAATAGAGACTCTTCCCGACCTCCTAGGTTCCTCAGGAGTATTCACCGCAGCCGGGATTGACGGAATTGGTTCCTCCAATGGTTGCTCGGTATTTGGTTCTGGAACCTCCGACAGGTCGAAGGTTCTATCACTCTTTGCATTCTCGAGAAATTCCTTCTCTAAGAATGTCGCACTAGCCGCAAAAAATACACGTTGTTCGGTTGGCGAATAAAAGTAATGACCAAGTGTTCCTTTAGGATAACCTATAAAGTATGTCTTGACCGATCGCGGGCCGAGCTTATCCTCGTGTCTCCACTTGACATAAGCCTTGCAGCCCCAAACCCGTATAAAGGACAAGTTAGGGACCGTTCCCTTCCATAGTTCATATGGAGTCTTGTCAACAGCTTTAGACGGACTTCGGTTAAGTATTAGAGCAGCTGACAGAAGAGCATAACCCCATAATGAGTCAGGCAACACGGTGTGACTCATCATGGATCAAACCATATCAAGTAGTGTTCGATTTCTCCGTTCGGACACACCATTCAACTGAGGTGTTCCAGGTGGAGTTAACTGTAGGGCAATCCCACAGTCCTTAAGGTGTTGATCAAACTCGTGAGAAAGATACTCGCCACCACGATCTGAACGTAGTGTTTTAATCTTTCTACCCAGTAGGTTCTGTACCCTATTCTGGTATTCTTTGAATTTCTCAAAGGATTCACTTTTATGCTTCATTAAGTAGACATAGCCATATCTACTTAAATCGTCCGTGAAAGTGATGAAATACCTATAGCCTTCTCGTGCGGTGATTGACATAGGTCCACACACATCCGTATGTATGAGTCCTAATAGGTCAGCAGCGCGCATTCCAACACCTTTGAAGGAAATTCGAATCATCTTACCGATGAGACATGATTCACACGTGCCAAATGATTGAAAATCAAAGGCCGAGATAGCTCCATTCTTTATGAGCTATTTTACGCGTTTCTCATTAATGTGTCCCATACGGCAGTGCCATAGGTATGTTTGATCTTTGTCACCAACCTTTAACTTTTTATTCATTACGTGTAATATTTCGGTGGTCTGATCTGAAACATAAATTCCGTTCATGGAGACTGCCTTGCCATAAATCATATCGTGTAATGAGAAAATGCAAGAATTATTCTCTATTACAAATGAAAAACCAAGTTTGTCAAGTGCGTAAACCGAAATAATGTTTTTCGAAAGATGGGTACATAATAGCAGTTATATAAAAATAACTCAAATCCGCTAGGAAGCTGGATCACATATGTTCCCCTTGAGACGGCAGCCACTCGTGCTCCATTCCCAACACGCAGGTCCACCTCACCCTTTACGAGGGGTTCGATGTTTCGGAGCCCCTGCACATGATTACACAGATGAGAACCACAGCCAGTATCTAGTACCCAAGTTCCGTAACTTGCGTGGTTAATCTCAATCATATGAATAAAAGTAGAAGAAGAAGACATACCAACAGGTTTAACGCGACCTGCTTTTATGTCCTCATGATAAACAGGACATGTACGCCTCCAATGCCCAGTCTTGTGGCAATGATGGCATTCCATGTTTTCGGTCTTGCTCTTTGTCGTGCCTGATGAGTTACTTGCCTCACCAGGCCCACTCTTACCCGACCCGACTTCTTGAACTTCGGTTTGCCCTCGCTAGGTAGGTCGCTTGAGCTTTGCCCTTACCCTTGCCCATGTTTGTCACAACGAGAACATCTTGTTTCATGCTCCCACTGAACTTCCTGTCCTTCTCGGTGCATACGAGAAGGGAGTGAGTTCATGGGGACTTTTCTTCAAATCATTCATATAGTAATTGGCTCTAAAGAGCGCAAAACCATCGTGGAGTGAATGAAGCATGCGGTCAATCACAATGTTCTCGCTGATTTTACAATCAAGCGCCTCTAGTCTCTCGACATTCTCAATCATGCTGAGAATGTGCGGGCTATCCGGTTGGCCCTTCTGGAGTCTCGCATCAAAGAAGCGAGTGGTGTGCTCATAGGTCACGATTCTCGGTGCTTTCGAGAATTCCTTAGTGAACGTGGTGAAAATCTTGTTTGCACCTTGGGCTATGAAGCGTTTCTGCAAATTGGATTCCATTGCAAAAATGAGTACGTTTTTAATCGCACCCGCTTCCATGACGAAGTCGCTATACGTGGAGACCTCGTTAACTCGAGCCGTGGGGCCTTGGGCTGGCGGGAGGGGCTCGATCGGATTGAGCTTCCCGTCGGCGGGGCGCATTCCGTAATGCCGCCTCCCATTCCGCGAAGTTTGATCCATCATTCTTGATCTAGTGGTGATTCATCCGATTCATGAAGATCCGAAGCCGGGACTCAGGTCCAATGTGGCACTTGGCATTGGGTCATCGAGGATGCCAGCCATTATGTTATTAGCAGTTTAAAAAACGTGATCTACGCTGAAAAAGAAAGAAAAACAAAAACGAAATAAGCAACTCATCGAGGTGATTTAAGTCTATTAAAAATTCATTTTAATCGTGTAGACTCATTGCACTTGCATAATTGATCTCCCTCAAGAATAATACAAGTGATCCCAAGACTCAATTTCCGTAAATTGATAAGCCAACTGTTTAGCTAGTTCTTCCGTAAGAACTCTTGGTCGATAGATTTCCGTAAATCCTATCTATAGTCCACCATAATCACAGGATCGTACGAGTGACCATGGTGTTGAGATAAAATAAGTCAATCAGTTCCAACTTACCCGACGTAGAAGGGGTCATATTATGCCTACCGACGAAGAAGGGATTCATTGGAGTTTGACCTATAAAGACTGTTTTCAATTTTCGTTTATACGAGGAAGATCCCATCAACTTAGTTTTAATTCATTTTAAGTGAACGAATAACTAGCATTACGTGAATGAATTAACTTAGGTGATGGCTTAAAATTGATCGTGTGACATAAGAATGTCAAAGAAAACTAATGCGTGACCTCTATATGAGTCAGTTTTCATGCAATAATTAGGTGGTTTGGTTTTTAGGCGGAATATGATGCATACTATCGTTACAAGAAAATAAATAAAAGAATGCAATACGTAAATAAAAATTCCTAGTGTGGCCTATCCTAGTAAAAAAAATATAATACAACTTTGGAATCCACCGTTGGACCCGAGAAGCTTGTCTTGATGTTCCATCTTTTTCATGCAGCGGGAGTGAGCATCCGGTCTCCATCTTTGGTCTTCTCAAAAATTACAATTAAAATTTACAAAAATAAACCTATTTACATTCTAAATAAAAACTGTAATTACAAGGGAAAAAATAAAATGGAGATACGAGATCTCAAAATACAACCAAGACCGTGTTCCATCATTACGGTAACACGTTCTACTAAGGCCACACTAAGTTACAACCGTTTGTAAAAATAAATAAATACGTAATTAAAAGCATTCAATGCATTCAACAATAACGATAAAAAAATGCATCAACTAAATTAAATTTATTCGTGACATAATTCCGTAATTATGTTAAATTTATCCAAACCACCTTTAATGATTAAAATTATGTGACAAAACCGCTTTAATCAACTTAATTTTAATCCGTGATAATCCGTTACTTTAAATCGTTTTAAAATAACTAAATGATACATAAGTGAACCGTTTCACTATCAAGCGAATGCATAAAATCCGTATTATGCACAAATTGGCCGAAAAAAAAAACAAAACAATTTTTTTTTTCTTCACGGCTGAACGTGAACAGTACCAAAAATTTTTTTTTTTTTTTAATAGGAGCTAATGCCGAGAGCTCAAAAAAAGCCAAAAAAAAAAAAAATCAAGCGGCTGAAAAACGAGAGCCTTAACAAAACAAACAAAATCGATTTGTTAACAAACAATTGTAAATTGAACATAATCCGTATTAAAACAAAATTACAATTGACATGATCTTAAGATATTGTTATAATTATCGATTAAAATAACAATACGCAAAGAACAAATCGAAAAACAAAAGATCGTCTGATCTAGACATAAACCGTTTTGCACGGTTTCCAAAGCACAAAACCGCAACAGCCAAAAAAAAAATTGCCGTGAAAATAAAAATGGCTGCCGCATGAAATTTTATGCACAAAATTATCGATTCAAATTCGTTTGATGAAAAATACATAGAAAAATTTACGTGGCCTCGCTCTGATACCACTTGTGGGGTAATATCCGTATAATACCCTATAAAATTAGGACTATAACGCAAATTTTATATGTGATTATTGTCATAAAACGAAAAACATGAGAAAAACGATAAAGCATTAGAAATAACCTCGGGTCCTTTGAGATGCGGCCTAAGAACAGAAATCAAAGTAGATTTCCTCCTAATCGATACACCCAAGACCGTCTGAGACTATGCCCTTGTGCTAGAAATGTATTCTCTAATTGCCTTGCAATATTGAGAGAATTGTTGTGAGTTTTCTTTAGATGTGAGATCTAGGTTTCAGAAGCAAATGTTTTCCAAAACCCTAGTTTGTGTAAAAATGAATGCTAAAGTCAAAAATGAGAGAGGCTCTCCTTTTTGTTTGGTTCGGCCGTGAGTTTCAAGAGGAGGGAGTGGGCTTTCCACTTCCTCCTTATTTTTAACTCGTGATCCGACATCATTTTCGCTAAATGTATATGACGCGGTTTTATTATAAATCGTCATCGGTTATCGGCTATTAAAATATCAACTAATAACTCGGATTAGTTGAAATATTAATACATGTCCGACAAAGACAATATTGTATAATTAATTCAATATACATTAATTAAATATAATCGTTTATATTTAATTTACGAATTAATTAATTTAATTCGCCTTAGCCCATTTTATTTAATCCGTATTAAATAAAATATCTCAACATCGCGTTTTGACTAATTACTAGTCAAATAACTCGGACTAACTGCTTAGTCAATTTTTTTGGCATCAACATGACTGTATTTTCATACCGTCACATCTCTCAAACGTATCCTATAGGTGTGACTTTTAGGGACCAGTTGATCACCGCCATCTGTATGACAATAACGTCAAACTTATCTAGCAAGCCAACCGTTATTGATAAACGTGGACCAACTGACTATAATACAAAAGTATACCCTTTGACCCTTTTAGAGATTTATAAGTCCTTGCACTAACTGTAAAGGACACCAGCCCCAACACCCATCACGGTTCCCTTCCCGAGGTGTCTACAGAATACTAAAGCTAATCAGCAATTTGGCAAATTTGTCGAGATCTTGAGAAGCTTGCAGGTCACTGTACCATTCGCCGAACTGCTGACACAGGTACCCTCTTACCTTAAATTTATGAAAGAAATTTTATCGCGTAAGAGGCATATTAGTGATAATGAGACGGTAGCCTTGACTGAGGTGGGGTCGGCCCTAGTTCAGAATAAGTTACCTCCCAAACAGTCAGACCCGGGTAGTTTTTCGATTCCGTGTCATATCGGTACCCATTTGATTGATAACGCGTTATGCGATCTAGGCGCTAGCGTGAGTGTCTTACCGCTGTCTCTAGCTAAGAGACTTGGTTTGACAAAGTTTAATTGCACCAACATGACTGTCCAGATGGCCGACCGTAGTATATCACGGCCACTAGGTGTAATAGAAGACGTACCTGTAAAGATCGGGAGGTTCTTTATTCCCGTTGACTTCGTCGTTTTGGACATCCCCGAAGATGTACATACCCCTATTATTTTAGGGAGACCATTTTTGTCTACTGCCCGTGCAGTAATAGATGTCGGGGGTAAGACGTTGACTTTTCAGGTTGGAGACGAGGAGTTAATATTCCATTAGTCTAAGTTCCGGAGGGCTCCCATGCAAGCTCTGCCTTGCAATGCCCTCTCTTCTATTGACCCTATTATTGACACTTCAAATGAAAATTTGGAGTATTGTGCTGCTATTGTTACCCCTCTGCCTCAGATTTAGAGCAAAAAGGAGGAAAGTTCGTCTGTTTTCCTTGCTGCAGGTACAGATGAAAGCAATGAAGGAGCTGTCAATGGGCAATGTGCAATTAATGTCAGTCAAGTTGGGAGTGACAGTGTTACAGCCGGTGAGAACGGAGCAAGGGTGAGAAAAGTTGGAGCATATGTGGATGTGAACTATTCTCCTCCGAATGATTCAAGTTCAAGCTCATGGAAGCTGAAGAGGAAGATCAATGTTGCTGAGGTGATGTCCTCCAGTCAGGAGCCCTCCGTGGGGCTACTGAATTGCTTTGGGAAGTGAGCGGGGAAATGCCTCGTGTAACACCTTGTAAAAACAATTTTTAAATTTCCCGTCGAACTTCTTTTATTGCTTTTAATTAGGACAATTAGATTTTAGACAACTTTTAGCGTAGATTTAAGACTATAGACTGTTACTTTGCGTATTTGGTATTTTGGGATATTGTTGCATGTGTTTTTATGCAGGTTTGGGGAATTTTTACGCAAGTTCAAAGGAAGAAAGACGAATTAAGGAGCTTACACGAGTAAAAGAGCTCGATCGAGTACTTTTTGTACTCGATCGAGTGAAATGTGGATGATCGAGTGATTCCTGTTCAGTCAATCGAGTAAAGCACAAAATGGGAGTTCTCGATCGAGTGGCTGGATTTATGAAGTCCTCGATCGAGCAGTTATAAACCACTCGATCGAGTAAATATGAAAAGACACGCAGGGAGTTTCTCTTTAACCTCCTTATTTTTGTTCTTTTCTTCATTTCCTCCCTATTTTTCGACATCTCCTCTCTTTTGCGATAAAAAAAATCCCCAAATCCCCATTTTCTTGCCCTTTTGCCAAATCCATCACCTACATCTTGTTGCTTGCTAATTAATCGTTCAAAACCCGTTATTTCCCCCTTGATTTGTGCTAGTTTTCACGGTTTATTAGCGGGTTTAGGGTTTGCGGTTTTCGATCAAAAAATCGCCATTTTTGCTTGTTATTTGAAGATTAATTACAATTTGTAGGTTATTCTCATCAAGTAAGTAATTCCTCCATCCTCATTGCATTTTAATTTCATTTTTTTGCATTTTTATGAGGTAAATTGGAATTAGGGTTTCGAAATTCACTGTTTAGTCGAATTTTTCGACTTATACTGTCATTGTTTGCCGTTCTTTACCCTACTTGATGATCAACCCCCTTTCCTCATTGCTTTTACATGTTTAATTTCGAATTTTTCTAGAAATTTGCGATAAAGGTGCAACACAGTCGAAATTTTTCGACTGTAATACTGGGTTTTCGACTGTCATACTGAGTTTTCATGCTTTCATGCTTATTTTACCTCAGTTGTTGATTAAATGCTGCTGTTGATACTTGCTATCCCGCCACTATCGCTGTTTACATGCTGTATTCGAAAATTTTGAGGAAAATTGGGAAATTACGGGCTGTAGTCGACTTTTTCGACTGGTAGGGGAACTGTCATGCTGGTTTTCATGATGTTAGCCACTGTTTTTCTTATAAATTCCCCTGCCCTTTGTATACAGGATGGAGTCTAGCTCACTGCCCTCTACTAGCTCGACTTCTAGTCCGTCCTTGACTGAGACGGTGGTCCCTGCTGTTACCACCGCCTCCACTTCAGTTAGTACCGCATCACCCGTGTTTTTAGTTTCAGCTGCCGGTACCGTTTTTACCCCAGCTAGCTCTGCTGCTAGCTCTGTTTTGGCTGCCACTTCCGTTACGGCCACCACCACTACTAGCACTGCTGCTAGCCTTTCTTTGTCAGTGGTGGCCACAACAGCCACATCCTTTACTCCACATTTGTTTTCACACCGTGGCGGACTACTTTGCAGCTTGCAAATGCCTTTAGAGCGGCCCTAGTTCCTCACACCGTCACTGCACGGGCTTCTACTTTGGGTTCTAGAGGCCGGGGCCGAGGTCATGGACGTTACCGTTCTACCACAGCAGCCATATTCTCTACTTCTGCCGCTCCCTCCGCTTCAGCTGCTTCTCCTTCTGGCACGGTTACGGTCCGAGGGGACACTTCCCTCGACTCTCACCCAGATTATCAGCAGGTAATTTTTATTAACGCTGTTCATCGTAAGAGGTTTTATCACCTCCTAGGCTGTGAGTTTGTACCTTCCCGGTTTTTAGATAAACCGGCACTTGAGAGACTCGGCATCTACGAGTCGGTTTGTGAGCTTCTACGGGGCATGGAGATGACCGGGCTCATCACTATGAGCGGCCGTACCTTTTTGGAGCTGAGTCTTGAGTTCCTCAGCTCCTTCACCTTCTCCTCCGGGGCACACGATGCTGACCCCGCTACTTCTTCGGTGTCTTTCCGGTTGTTCAACCGGACCTTTCCGATGACTTTGGAGGAGTTTGGTCGCAGACTTGGCCTTTCCTTTACGGGCGACGCTACCGCCCCTACGAGGGTCATCCGTCAGCCCTGGAGGACCTTGGCCTAGACCACCTTTCCTGAGCGAAAGCTCGCGCAGGTCCACCTTCCCCCTGCCCGTTACTCTCTTAGGTTGATGGGGAGCACCATCTTCGGCCGAAAGGAGCCGAACAACATCACAAACACCGAGCTCTCCATCCTGGGCGGTTACCTGAACGTTGACTGTGAGGGTCCTTTTACCCTCAACATTGCCTACTTGACCGCCCAGTACTTTCAGGCCCAGGGGCTGAAGGAGACGGGATCTATTGCCTACGGTGGCATAGCCACCATTCTTGCCCGTTCCTTCTTCCCCGTCTGGCCTCGTGACTTGCAATACCTCGAGGGAGAGAGGTTTCTGAGTCTGGACGCCATGCTTTCTCAGCATTGGCTGACCCCAGACTACCAGACATGGAAGATAGACGGTTCCTTGTCTGTAGACTTACCCTGTGACACTCTCCCCCGTCTAGCCCCTTTGCTCATCGCCGCTAGGGGCGCCCAACTGCCACCTCCACCTGCTTTCCACCTTCCACTCCGACCACCTCCCACTATACCCGCCGCCAAGAAGCGGCGTAGAGTTGAGACTGGAGAGGGGTCCACACCTTCAGGGAGTGCCCAGCCTTCCACGGCTGCTCCCATCCCGACCCCTGCTCCCACTCCTACTCCTGCACCACCCACCGACCAGACACAGGCACAGCCGGTCTTACCGGCTACTTTCGTACTACCTCCACCCTTTGTGGCGTCCGCGGTCATGGACCAAGGGCGCCGTGACGGTTTGTTGCTTGAGATTGCAGAGCGACAGGCTCGTATGGAGAGGGACTTAGCTCTTACCTTACACCCTCTGTACGAGTACCACTTGAGCCGACACCGTCCAATCCCAGAGGGCTGGCCACACCCTTCCTTCTACCGGTACCCAGCTGAGGGGTACCCGAAGTCTGCTTAGGAGGAGGAGGACGAGGACGAGGACCCAGCGGTGGCTGCGGAGAGAGCTCGAGCTGAGCAGAGGAGGAGGAGAGAGGAGGAGGAGGATCCGGAGTTCAGGGTGGAGGACATCCGTGACGAAGAGGCTGATGAGTAGCTACTGGTCTACTCACTTCCCCAGTTTTCTGGCTGGTTTGGGGAAGTTCGTGATTTGTATGTATTTCTTACTCTTTTATTTTTGTCTCCTTTTATTTCATTGTTTTTATTCTTTATTGGTTGTATATTCCCGTTCCCCTGTATATATCTGCTGGTGTATGCTGGAGGACAACAAGGGCGTTGTCCGTTTTGGTTTGGGGAGGATATTGCATCCTTTTGAGTCTGCATTTGCATTTGTTATGCATTCACGTTTATTTATTTCAGCTTGCATTGTTTATTTATTTCATTAAAAAAAAAATCAAAAACCAAAAAAATTAGAAAATTAAAAAAAAAATCAAAAAATATTCACGTTTATTTTTGCATATAGGTTGAGTCGGAACGGTAGATTTCCGTGATGATACTGCACTATAACTTGTCATTTTACTTGAGCCTTGCAATTCTGTTGATAGTTATTAGCTTTGTCATACGCATAATCTACGAGTTTCTGTTCAAATATAGCTGACTGTTTAGACTTGACCTGATAAATTGGCAAACTACTCCATAAATTCCGAGTTTTAGAGCCCATAACTGGTGACATTCATGACCGGTTCATTAGGAATTGAGAGTAGTACTCCTTGCATAACATGTTCATCATTTTTTGCACTTTTATGACATTCAATTTCTCGTCAAATGCACATATTCGGGTTTGTGGTTGGTGTCACATGCAGGGAGGTGCTTGCAAATTTTCCTCTTTTCTTATATCTTTCACCTATTTTGCTCCACTTTAGCCAAAATTTGCCTTTTTGACCCATTAGCTACATCCTAAATTAAGTCTGCCTAGTCAAGCTAGTTTTAGTATGTCTTTTATGGTATGATTTTCCCTCTGCAGTTTGGCCCGTATCTTTTGTATGGAGTTGGTGAAAGTTAAGGAAGGAGAAAAAGAAAAAAAAAATTGAAAAGGAAAGACAAAAAAAAAGGAAACGTGAAAGAAGAAAAAAGAAAGAAAAAAAAATGAAAAATGGAAAAAAAATGAAGGCTGATTCACGTGAGAAAAAAAAAGAAAGAAAAAGTTGAAAAATAAGTTTGATTTGTTTGTTGTGATTCATTCAGACGGTGTTTAAAAAAAGGAAAGTTTGTGACCGTCTGACTCCTCCATTCTTATTCTATATTTTTGAGGAGATTGTGTATGAGTTTAGTGAGTTGTGTGCCAAATGAAGGGCACTTGTACCTAGTTTTTCAGTCAGTTGAGATTCAGATGGTTTATTATGGTTCTGTTAGGAACTAGCTTGACGCTTTTACCTCCACATTACCATAACTTGTTTTGCCTTTTCTCACCTGAACCTCACTATTCCCATATTATTTGTAAGCCCTCGGCTGTGACGGACATTATTGGTTGGAGTGTGTGCATTAGTACTTGAATTGTCTTTCATTTTTGTTGCATGCATGCTGTGTAGGTCGCAGTTAGGTGAGTGACTGTCTTTTCTTCTCTCTTTTACATATAACATTCACCCTTTGCTTCATGAGAGAAGAGTGACCACGAGAGAGTCCGATTTTGTTGGTCTTGCAAGGTCGATTGGTCGACTATATTTCTGAACAGCTTATAATTCGTTTGCGTATTGACTGCTTAGCTTTAACTGTTAGTTTTTGTTGCATTAAATTGGTTCAAGTAGACAAGTTAAGCTAGCTCTGAGTTTTCATTTCCGTTCCATTAGTTGCATTTTAGTTTACTCGAGGACGAGTAAAGGTTCGGTTTGG
This sequence comes from Silene latifolia, assembly GCF_048544455.1. NCBI lineage: Eukaryota > Viridiplantae > Streptophyta > Magnoliopsida > Caryophyllales > Caryophyllaceae > Silene > Silene latifolia. The sequence continues at coordinate 58,906,745 of NC_133528.1, forward strand.
GGAGATTTGATACGTGCATATTATATAGTCTTTTAGCCTATTTCAGCACGTATTTCTATGCATTTTTGTACTGTTTATATAGCATTATGCCCCCAATTGGCTACTTTGGTTCGTTTTGTCCATTTTGTAGAAATGAACGCGAAAGTAGTGGAATCGTACCCTTTTTTTGTCCTTTTTGCATGCATTTAGAGGAGACGGGATTTTCCAGAGTGAGATACTGCATTGGGAAGCGTGAAGGCACGGATTACGAGGCAGTCGGGCATGAACTTGAGCTGATTTGAAGACAAAAGACTCGATCGAGTGGTTTTACTGGTCGATCGAATGGTTTTGATAGTCTTGGTTGGTCGATCGAGTAGTTTTCTACTCGATCCAGAGGTGCTCTAAAGAGGAGTTACTCGATCGAGCAACTATTCTACTCGATCGAGTAGATTATGCTGAGTTTTACTCGATCGAGTGGTTTTATTCCACTCGATCGAGAGGTTTCTGTTTTCATGGGCTTTAATTAGTCCGTGAGTTGTTTATTTCGATAAAGTTAGTTGTTTTCTATTTAAGCACGCATTAGCTTGGTCATTAGCATCTAATTTTCACTGCTTAGTTTTTATCTAAATTTTCATACTGCGTACTTCTTTCTCTTTCACTGTAACCTTACTTTGGGATTTATTTCGCTCGGATTTGACTGTTCTTTACGCCGGATTCGCACGATTGTAATCTCTTTCTCATCTCTTAATAATAATCAATCATTTGTTTGCTTTAATTCCTTGTTTCACTTCGTTTATTCCTCTGCCCTAATTTACTTTTTATGCGATTTAATCATTATTTTAGTATGTTGAATGCTGGTTATTTATCTGCTGTTAGTTTTGATAGTTTAATTAGCGACATGAGCAGCTAAACTTCTTTCATGTTGGGATTAGGGAATCTACGGTAGAAATGTGACGATGTAGTAAATAGGTTAGATGAATTAATTGTGAGATTCTGTCACCATAGCAATATAATTGTATTTATCGACTTAGTTGAGTGCACGCTTCTGAGTCACCTTTAATCTGGCTAAAATTAATCCTAGATCGAAAGATTGGACTAAATAGGCCTGATATGAACAGTAGACTACCCTGACGAGGATGAAAGTTAAGTTAGTGGTAATTTAGGATAGAAAGTGGACCGAAAGGACCTTTCCGTATCCGTCTCACATTAATTTGTCTAAAATGTTTACAGTTGAGTCACTGGACTACCGTAGTGAACCGAAATACTGACATGACCCTTTTCTATCTGATAGTTTAAATCTATTTTCCTGCTTTTACTCCTCTTGTCTTTACTTCTCTTTCCTTTAAACCTTCTAGTTTAGAAAACAATTCAAACAACCCCCCCATTTGTGACCAAATAGACGGACTTTTACAGATATCTTGCCTCCCTGAGGAGATCGACCTGACTTCCCTAGCTATATAGTTAGTTTAGTTAGTTTATTTTTGATAGGTATACGACAGACGTATCATCTATGTCACTACTTTGTGTCTTGACATGACGCGAGGTATTCGAACGGTTTCCAATTTTCCACAATAAATTGGTGGCGACTCCACAAATGCAAACGTTTGTTTCCCAAGCGCCCCCGTGGGCCCCCCGTGTCCACAGTTTGGCGACTCCGTTGGGGAAATACACTTACGTGTTGCCAAGGGTGAAACTTGAACAAGGTTAGGGAATTGTTTATATGAGAGTTGTCGGTTTTCATTACTCGACCTTCCTAGGTCGTTTTATTCGGCTTTCCTAGGCCCATCCCAACCCATTCGACCAATCGTCCAGTCAGGACGGTCCAAATTCTTATCTGGGCCTAAGGATGGATAATGATTGACGTCAACCATACCATGATGCTTACTCATGTTTGTATTAACGGCTTTCACTACTCGAGAAAATGGACTAGGAACCGACCTTACTCATGTTTGGCACGGGCCTCTCCACAGACCCGGGTTTGATTGCTTGGTATGGCAACCCACCCTTTTAAGCAAAAACCCTCTAAATGCACTCAGCATACTGTTATACTGCCTATTTAAATGCTTGTATCATATCTGATCACCATTTTTTGTAAACAAACCATGACGAATTTTGTAAAACCAAAAACATTTTAAAATGTAAACCCTTTTTCGAAAATGGCCAAAATTAGTGCAAAATGAGCCAAAACTCTGTCCAAATGTCGAGTCAAACTTCGGTCCTAAAACCCATTTCAAAACCTTGTAAAAAAAAACGTAAAAAAAAGCCCAAAAAAACGTTTTCATCAAAATATTTTCAAACCATGTAAATGTAAATGTGTAAATTCAATTGGGCTAAGTTAGAGTCAGAATTCAAACCGACTATGTCCTAGACGGAACTCTGTCGAGTCATAAACCCGTCTTCCTTTACATTTTGGGTCTTTTCAAATTCAAGTCAAGTCCTAAGGCGTCACGCCGTTATTTCGGACCCCCATACCCCAATTCAGTTAGGATCTAAACATTTCCACACCTCGACTCACACACTCGAGGCTAACACATCGAGTCATTCCAATATCCGTTTCTTGAATTCTCCTAATGACACGTTCGAGACACACATACCCGAACCTCGAGTCAAGTCTGTCTTAAACACACGAATTAGAATTAACACGTGTCGCCAATCCCGTCAATCAAGTCAACCACATAAATGCCACTCTGTCAAAGTCAACACTCGAGTCTAAGGTCAAGGTCAAACACCGTGAGTCCAAACACGAGAAGTCACTCACGACATTTCCTGGATTCACAACTCAAGGGTCTAGTCATCTCGTCTCGTCATATATCCTTTGTTTTTCGCCTTAGTATGCGTGATTTCATGTCGAATGGAGGTGTAATGCGCGTCATTTATGTCGAGTAGGAATCCAGCAAGTTTCGTCAGTCAGCAAGGTCACGAAGTAGTTCAAGCCACAATCACCGTGTCTCTCCAAGACGTTTATGCCATGGTCCTACGAGTTCAAGATACAGTGGAAAATTTGAGCATTCGCGTCCTCACCGTCGAGAATAGGATGGTGGAAAAGAACACGCCACCTAGAGAAACCTCTAGTCTAGGTCATCCAAAGCTTACCTCTTGCAATAACCATCGTCCTAGAAAGCCGAAAACAGTTGAAAGGAAACCTGGGAGGCATCAAAGGGTGCTTTCTGATTTAGGCATGTCTTATGCCGATGCTTTGAAGAGACTCTCTGCCCAAGGCAAGCTACATCTAACAGGGCCGACTCCGGATCCACCTTTAGAGAAACAGTTGAACCTCTGGAAGGGCAAAAAATACTGCTTATATCACCAAGGTAGAGGTCATGATATTGAAGAGTGTTTTCTCTTGAAACACACCATCCAATATATGATCGAAGAGGGCAAGCTTCCTAAGCCACCTTCTGTCGAGAAATCCAAGAAAGTCGATTCTCTTGGGTCTAATATCATTAAACACGACGAAGAATCATCTCTAGACTGTTCTCATCTCCTCGATCCTTATGACGACGGAGATATCAACGTGCTTGAAGAGATTATATCCAAAGTGGAATGCTCATGCTTTTCATTGCCTTCAACAATAAATTCTCCAAAATAGAGGGAGCTATTGATAGCCTAAACTCTCGACTTTCTAACATAGAGAATCAGTTTGCTGAAGTGGCTAAGAAGCTTGAGATGAGAAGTGTCCAGAGAAACCCTCAACCTCATGGTCTCGAGGAGAAAGCAAAAAGGGAGCGATCTATTCCTAGTTCTTCTCATTCGGGAGTCAAAATCAACAAAGGCAACCTCATGAAGCCTTCGTTAAGGAAACCTAACAATCCTCGCAGGTCATTCACAAATCGAGGCATACCTATACCTTAGCCTTGAACAAATTATCCTCTTTAGATCTTCTTCAACCTATAGGACCTACACCAGATCCAGAAAAGAAGTCTAGGTTCTGGGATGAGAATGCCTATTGCCGATATCACAGGGGCAGGGGACATGATACTGAGGTGTGCCATAAGTTCAAGCATGTGATCCAAGATATGATCGAAAGCGGGAAATTGTCCCTCTCAACCTTTAACTCACACGGCAAGTTAGGCAATCCTCATGGATATGCCACTTATCAGGAAACTTTTCTTGACTATTATCCTTCTAGTATTCCCAATGATGAGGACGTGGTGCTCAAATGGATGAATGCTCAAAGTCAGATGCCAAAGCCAGTTACTGGAAAAAAAAATGTTCAAGCGTGGGCCGATGGTTACAAGTCTAGATCTAAGATCGAGTCAAAATCCGGGTTCGAGTCCGAGTCTTAGGCATTGTTTCCCCAATTGTTCTAGTATCTTTTTTCGTGTCCATTTCCATTCCTAGTGGCAACCTGGGGGCTGTCCCACGAGTGACATGTCTTCTCGAGTCTATACATTTATCATTCATTTCAATAAATGTACAATTTTCAATCCACATATTCTATCATGCTATCTCTTCTCTGCCTTTATCCTTTTCCTGTGACAACAATAATTGGTTTTTAAAATGAACAAACAACAACACATGACAGTCGATATGAGTGCACTTAGATGATGTTCCGTTCTATGTTGTAGAGGACCTGAAACTCTGTGTTCTTTTCTTACCTATTCCATGTCTGGCAATAGAAACCCTCACTATACCCTAGTTTAGGACGAGCATATCTCAAGAGATTCTAGGATGAATCTAGACCGTCTCATTGTTAACGATCCATGACGGAAGACAAGTCCATTCCCCACAATAAACAACCCGAAACCAACCCGTTTTACACCAAATGTGCTAGTCTGACTCAAATCCATGGTAGCAAGCAAATCCAAGACAATACGAGCCATGATCTAAGACAAAGGCTCAAGGCCGAAGTTATACAAGAAAATCCAAGACGATACGAACCATGATCTAAGATAAAGGCTCAATCAAGAGAAATGACCAAGATCAATATCTAATGCCGTAGTTATGCTCGTAATCCAAGAAAAAGAGTCAAAAGAACAAGGCTCAATCAATCATGTCAATGTCAATATCCAAAGTCAAAGCTATCTTCAAAACCTGAATCAAGAATCTGAGCAAAAAGCCGAGATATATTCCATACCCAAAAATCTAAGTCTGAATCAAGAACGAGTATGAAATCAAATACGGAATACTGCTGAAGTCTATATAGAATCAAGACATCGATGAAGATGGTCAGCTAGCACCCTCACTTAGCTTTTCACACATCACACACCCTAAGTCATTCTCGAGACCGTTACGGGGAGATAGTTAGAAATTTTGAGAATCCTCTCAAGCTTATCAAATATACCCATCCTTTAGGGCCAAGACATGGAAACTTGAACCCACGTCATTTTAACCTACCTTTATGTGCTCAGGCTACATCAAGCCAGAGACTCCATTTCCAAGCCATATTACAAGCCATAATCCCATCAAGCCTTAACTCCACAAAATCAAACTCCAGAGATTTGTTCATCAAAGCCTCTTATTTCCAAGCCCCACATTCCAAATATCCTATCCAGTTTCACCTTCACCCAGACATAGAGTCTTCAGATACTTTGCTACCCGGGACGGGACATACCCAATTCATCCTTAGGGTCCACCTTTAGGTGTGCTCACATGACAAGGAAATTTTTACAAACTTAATTATACCTCTTTGGTCGATGATCAGAAGGAGTTATCTCAAATCAATTCTTCGAGTCACCAAAGGAATATACCCTTGTGACCCATGCACTTTAAGGTCCTGACAACATAGCTTAGGCACACACCTGAACTACGAGCATGGTTTGATTTCACCTCTTCAGGTGGGTACGTAGGCAATCCTTTCTTACACAAGAAGGATACAACCACAACACCCAAACAAAATTAACCAAACCTCAGAACTACGGTCTGGTTTCATTTTACTTCACGTGAATACGTAGGCAGTCCTCAAGGATACAACCATCCCAACTTTCAACCTCAATTATCAACTATCAATCTCAATTATCAACCATCCCAATTAACAACTTTCAACCACCTCAATGATCAACTTTCAACCCCAATTATCAACCATCCCAATTAACAACTTTCAACCACCTCAATTATCAACCACCTCAATTAACATCCCTTCCAAAACCAAATTTTCCTCTTTACTGGTGGCTTCTTCTTGTCGCCCAATCTTCTTTTTTTTTTACCAAATTCCAGAGTCACCTTCTCATCCTGGGGGCTTCTCTTCCGAGATGCCACCCTTCCTTTACTCCTCTCTCATTTGAGTCAAGCTAATACTCGGTCCAGGCGATAATGAGGTCTTAGATCGATTCTCGAAGTTATCGTGCCTCAAGAAGGATCTCTTTTATAGCAAGACAATGTCAAAAGACGTCCAAGTAGACAATTGATCCATGGCTCATGCCTTTCATTTATATGCCTTCATCATTCTCTCAATTATTCTACCTTTGGAACTGATACGCATTGTCACCCACACTTAGCTTGGGGTTGCGCATACTTAGGCAAAGTCTGTCAAGGTCATCCCCTATGTCGCGTCGAATCTAAATCAGTGTTGTGTCAGTCTATCGTCTTGCATCCTAGTGAGTCGATGTCGTGTCAAGTCCTGTGACTAAAGCCCATTGAATATGCATAACGCATTACAAACAACAATTTCTCTTTGAGCAAGTTTTAAATAACTTTTATAAAGAAACAAATTTTGTAAAACCTATGTGTGTTCTTGTGTGGCTACTAAGCATGCAGGTAAGTATCAGAAGCAATGCTCGCTCCAACTGGGGGCTTCGCTCAAGTATACATTCTTCCCAGCGATGATCAAGATGTTCCTTGTCGTCAATATATATGTTCCAGCGCAGTAGTATTGGTCACTCAAGGATTCCTCCATGGCGATCAGTATGTTCCTAATCGTAGATATATTCCCCAACGAAAGTTCATGACAGCCGATTGTACTTCTCGAGTACAAACAAATTTCTAAGAAATGATTCAATCCAGACAGAGTCATTCCCCAGCAAGAGTTCGTTTGAGACCGACGCAAGCAGATTCCCCAGCAGTTTTTACCGACGTCCTGCTACCCTCAATACTTTTGTTTCCTCACGGAGTTCTGCAAAGGTGTCGTTCTCCAGAATTTCCCAAACCAGCGCCTCCTTCCTTAGGTTCGTAAACCCAAAGTTAGGATTCTTACCCCCTAGATTCTTAGATCCCGAAATGGCTTCCTTTAGGTTCATAAGCCTTTAAGCTCCCACACCAACGTCCTTAGGTTCATAAACCTATAAATCCTTTTGGAGTTCTCATACCTCAGAAAGCTTAAACGCACGCGTTTAAAACTAGAATTATTAACCCAGTAAGTTCCTAAACTTAACCCTAGGATCCCAATTCCTCTTAGGTTCATAAGCCTTTAAGTTCTCATACAAGCCGTCCTTTTAGGTTCGTATACCCAGGTTCATACACCTAGCTCTTTAGGTTCCCAAACTCCCCTAAGTTCATACACTTCTACCCTTAGGATCATAATCCTTTAGAACCACCTTTTCCTTTTAGGATCATAATCCTTTAGGATCACCTTTTCCTTTCAGGATCATAATCCTTTAGGATCACCTTTTCCCTTTAGGATCATATTCCTTTAGGATCACCTTTTCCCTTTAGGATCATATTCCTTTAGGATCACCTTTTCTTAGAGTTTCTACACCCAAACCTTGGTTACCCCTTAGGTTGAACTTATATTTAGCCTCCTTCCCGTCGATGTTTTCCTTTAGGGCCCCACACCCTAGCACAATCCTTACATATCTTTTAGGTCTTACCTTAGCTAATACGCAACTCCGGAAACATCTCGAGAAAGAAGTCTCAGATATGGTTTCTTCTTATGGCTGGCAAGCTTCCTTACGTAGTCTAATGGACTTTAAACGACCCTCCCCGAAAGTCGACAGACTCTAAAATGTTCTCGACGACAGGTCCTTGGCTCAGACCCCTTGAGCCGCCTCGCGTCGCCATAGTCGTCAGGTTGTAATCATCGATTGACCTGAGAGCTATACTTTGACTTTTGCCTTGTCTAAGCCTCAGTTAAAGTGGGGGCTCTGTAGATACCTCGTTTCTGCACCTCCAGCCAAACACCCAGTGATGATTGAGCCGCATGTTTAGCATATGTCGCGATTTTATGACGTTTCGTAAATCGGTTAATAAAAGGTAACTCATACACTTGTGTCTACCCCTTGGTTGTCATCTAGGTGTCAATACGGTCGTTTTGGCAGTAATTAGAGTTTATTTGGAGTCCGGGTCAAAAACCGTCTTCATTTCCTAAAACCGTCAAATCCCGAGTCAAAAGCAATGTGCTTGTCTACCTAAGGTTAGGATGTCATAAAATGTTGTGAGTATATCTCATTTTGAGTCTCATGTCACTTCTTTGGGCTAAACTTAAAGTTTACATTACAAAATGTGCATTTCATTTAACTAAAATGATAACCCGACCTTTGGACCGCTTTACGAGGTGATAACGACTTTTTTGGATCAGGCCTATTTCACATAAATTTCTAGATATTTCTCTTAGCTTTCCAACGCCACCGAAATCACCTTAATCCGAGTCTTGTAGAGAAAGTTATGCCTAAAATACGACAGACTGTCAAACGCGTTTTCTCGCGCAGAAGGAAACTACCCGAGAAAGGACGCAGTAAGTACTGCGCCTCTTCCAAGGATCGCAGCACCTGTTGCGCCTTTTCTCAAGGCTTTCTTTTCGTCCAAGTTTCCGTGTTTCAACTAAGTCGGTTGTTTTCGGATCTTTCTTTCCTATTCCTTTCCGAATTCTACCCTTACCATAATTCCTTCATTTGTTTAGTATAAATAGATGTTTTTGTCTCACATATTTTTCACGCGAGTGTCCGCCCTTCTCTTCTCCCTTTGCATTATAAGACCGTGCTCTAAGCTTATTGACGTCTATGTGCTTGATCAATAGACCACGTAAGCTCAGATCATTCTGAGTACCAGTCACGTTTGCATGACCGACCAATTTGACCACTACACCATAATCAATAATTCAATTTATTTTAAATCCTTTTTCAAGGGCACTTTCATATTTGCATTAAAGTTCGAGTCGAGTTACCACTAAAAACCGATTTAGTTAAATCTCGCGATGCTAACATGTAAGTCTGAGGGTGTAAAATCCCGTCTTTATTCTGTATTTATTTTCTGTATTATAATTAATGTAAGAATTTATATCATAAGCATGCTCAAAACCGTCTTTTAAAATCACCTTTTAAAACCTTTTAACGGAAATAACATAGATCTGACATGGGGAAGAATCGCATCAACTGATGCGCCCCCTGCGCCTCTTCCAGGGGCTGCTTTCAGTTGATGCACTTCTTCTTCTTCATCGGGTTTTTGTTCCTTTCGTCTTTTATTTTTCTTTCTTCGTTCTTTTCCTTATTTCACCTAATAATTTTCAAATTAGTTTTTATGAATCCTTTTCAATAATTTTCGACTTAAATCCCTTATAATTAATATTTGCGGGTTTTCGTCACAAATTCAAACCCGGATTTTAGAGACTCGATTTATCTGTATCAAGTCCCTTGAATTCGTCTTTGTACATATTTCTCTTTATTTTTCATATTTTGTTTTCTTTTGTTTTCAACCGTCTTTATTCAAGTTTTGTATATAAATCAATTCCGGCATCGTAAATAATACCTAACCTATAATAAATCGTTTCAATCCGTTTTCATCATCTTATAACAATATTAGTATGTATGCAATCTGTTAATCACTTCAACTCGAGTTTTAATATCAATAATCGGCCTTAAAATTACTAACGAACATTAACAACCCACGAGTATGACTTTCACAGTCAGAATCCAACTGGAGAACAGACGCAGAAAGTGCCGCGCCTCTTCTGGAGGACGCAGCAGATGCTGCGCCTGTTCTAAGTTGGCTTCTGCCTCTAAACTCTTCTCGTTTTGACGTAGGGTTTCTAATTAGGATTTTAATTGACTATTATTCTTATTATTACCATAGTTCGACATATTTTCCATATAATTCATATTTTCCATATTCTTTATTTTATTTCCTATTTTCCAAATTTTCCTTATTTTCTAAATTTCCTTATTTTCCAAATTTTCCTTATTTTCCAAATTTTCCTATTTTCCAAATTTCCTTATTTTCCAATTTTTCTTATTTTTCTTATTTTCCGTATTTTCCGTATTTTCCTTATTTTCCAATTTCCTTATTTTTTCCAATTTTCTAATTTTCCTTATTTCATTTATTCATTTATTTTCTTTTATTTCTAAAACTCTTTTGGGCATGTTTATGACGTAAATTCAAGTATATCATTTGTAATTTATTTCTTTATTTCATATTTGTCTTGCATGATTTATTTACTTGATCTTTCACATGTAATCAACCTTAAATCCCTACTTCGACCCAATGTTTGCTAAATTACATGTTCACCGACTTAGTTAATTTTCACATGCTAGGATTAAAACGTGGGATGTTGCATTACATACATATAATCGGCAACATATCGAATATGAATAATTTCCCTAATCATTAGTAGAGGCCGCTATCGAGGCGGGCGGGATTTGATGTTCAGTAAAAGAGCTTCCTAATACGTACCCTTGTAGATACCTCATTTCTGCACCTCCCGCAAACCACCCGGTGATGATTGGGCCGCATGTTTGGTATACGGAACGATTTATGACAGTTCGTAAGTTTATCGTCAAGTGGTCGCTCAAACATTTGTGTCTACCTCTTAATTGTCATCTACGTGCCGATACGGTCGTTTTGGCAGTAATTAGAGTACATTTGGAGTCCGGGTAAAAAAACCGTCTTCATTTTCTAAAACCGAGTCGAATGTTGGAATGTTAGGATATTTCTATTCCATATTTTCCTATCTTTTGATCTTTGGTAAAATATCTCCGTAATATTCACACAAAATATTAAGGAAACGAGATTAATCCGCTATTCCATAATAGAAACGCGGAAATCTTTCCTCCGCAGGAGGAAACCACTGAGGAAAGGACGAAGCAAGTGTTGCGCCTCTTCCAAGGGACGCAGTGCCTGCTGCGCCTCTTCCTCAGTCCTTTTCTGCGTATTTTCCGAATCTTTTCGAGATTCACTTCCAAAGTTTCTCCAAAAAACCCTACTTCCTCCGTGTGATTAGTATAAATAGAGACCTTCGGTTTCGCATATTTCTCACGTGAGTGTCCGCCCTTCTCTTCTCCCTTTGCATGCTAGACCACGTTCTTACTTTTTGGCGTCTAAGTGCTTGAACTTTCGACCACGTAAGCTCGGATCCTTCTAAGTACCAGCCTCGTTTTGCATGACCGACCAATTTGACTAACTCCACATCAATCAACTTAATCAACTTTATTCGTTTTCCTCCTAGAGGGCACTTTCGTCTACATTCGAGTCGAGCATCACTAAACGTTAACTTAGTTCATCTCGTTTCGTCAAACATGTAAGTCTGAGGGTGTATAATCCTTCTTTTATTATTGTTCTTTATTATTGTAATCATTAGTGTAAGATTTATGTCGAAAATATGCTTAAAAATCGATTTGTAAAACCTTGTTTAAAAACCCTTTTTATGGATTTACAGGAGATAAACGTCGAGAAAGGACGCAGCAACTGCTGCGCCTCTCCGAAGGGACGCAGCAACTGCTGCGCCTCTCCGAAGGGACGCAGTACCTGCTGCGCCTCTTCGTGAGGCTGCCGCAGTTCCTGCTTCCTTTCTTCTTCCTTCGTCTTTTGTTCGCCCCTTTATTTTGTTTCTTTTTCAATTGTTCATCGTTTCATTAACATAACAAGTGGAATTTGATAATTTTGACCTGTAATATGTTAATAATTCATTGTTAATTGATTCATCTTTCAAAATCCCGACTTAAATCCTTTATAATCCATATTTGCGGGTTTTCGTCATTCGAATCAAATTCGGGTTTTAGAGATTCGATTTACCCATATTGAGTCTCTAGAATTCATCTTTGATATATTTTCATCTGTTATTCATCGTCACCACCATTAGTTCATCATTAATAACCTATTTAATAATTAACCTGTTTAACTTAATTAATTTGTATTTATAATTAATCTTTTAATAATTCGTTCTAATTAGTTTCATTCATGTTTTATCGTTTTTATGACTTCAATCATATGTAAATAATCTGTTAATCACTTTCATCCGAGTCAAATAATATAATCAAGCATTAAACTTACCCACGAACATTAACAACTCGCAGTTCCGACTTCACAGCCAGAACTCAACCCAGGAACAGACGCAGCGACTACCGCGCCTCTTCCAAGGGACGCAGCTCTGCTGCGCCTGTTTCAGGTTGATTTCTGTCTCTGAATTCCCATTCCTGTCTTGACCTAGATATTCGTTTACGTATTTAATTTACTATTAGTCGTATTATCACCCTAATCTGTTTGTTTATTCATTTATTCTTTCTTTTCTAAAACCATCCGTTTTAAATGTATTTTCGACATAAATCAATTAATCCGATGTAATTATTGTAATTTTCTTTATTGTATTTATTATTGTATTTCTTTTATCATATTGTTTGTATGCCTTCACATAAAATTAATCTAAATTCCCACTTCGACCCAATTGTATGTTAAATTACATGTTTACCGACTTAGTGTTAATTCTCACATGTTAGGATTAATTTATTGGATGTTGCATTGCATGCATATAATCGACAATATATCGAATATAGACGATTTTCCTAATCATTAGTAGAGGCCGCTATCGAGGCGGGCGTGATTAGGTGTTCGATCAAAAGAGCTTCCTAATACGTACCCTCACCCCTTACTCCAGATCTCTGTGAACATCCGTGTTCATTGGCATCCACGAGAGTCATTCTAGACATATAATGCTAAGGGTAACGAGTTCTTGGTGTTCATGTCACTACTTTGTGTCTTGACATGACACGAGGTATTCGAACGGTTTCCAATTTTCCACAATAAATTGGTGGCAACTCCACAAATACAAACGCTTGTTCCCAAGCGCCCCCGTGGGCCTGGGTCCACAGTTTGGCGAATCCGCTGGGAATAATACACTTACGTGTAGCCAAAAGGGTGAAACTTGAACAAGGTTTGGGAATAGTTTGTACAAGACAATCGTCGGTTTTCATAACTCGGTCTTCCTAGATCGTTTATTCGGCCTTCCTAGACCCAACCCAACCAATTCGACCAATCGTCCCGTCAAAACGGTCCTAATTCTTATTTGGGCCTAAGGATGGATAACGATTGACGTCATCCATACCATGGTACTTACTCTTGTTTGTATCAAGGGCTTTCACTACTTGAGGAAATGGACTAGGAATCGGCCTTACTCTTGTTCGGTACGAGCCTCTCCACAGACCTCGGGTTTGATTGTTCGGTATGGCAACCCACCCTTTAAACCAAAACCCTTCTAAATGCACTCAGTATCCCGTTATAATGCTCGTATAATGTTTGTACCATATGTGATCACCATTTCTATACAAATCCAGGACGTTTTTTGTAAAATCAAAATCTCTTTTAAAATGTAAATTTTCGAAACATAGGCCTAATATTAGCGCAAAACCAGTCGAAATTATGTCCAATTGTCGAGTCAAAGTTCGGGCCTCAAAACCCATTTCAAAACCTCACTTCGAGTCCACTCCTACAACTACACTAAAGTTGACTAGGACCAACATTTTCAAACTTTGTCATTTCCTCAAAACTCACTTGACATAAGTGGCACATTCTCACTTCACAATTAAAAACATTTTTTTTCGAGTAAGTGTGCTAGAATGGTCGATCGTGTTTTGATTCGTCGCCGATCTCTTATCCAGTTTCCAAGATGCCTGAAACAAGCGACGTGAACTTCAACTAACTCCAGAATGGTAATGATCAAATCCTAGTCGCGCTAGCTCGTATCCAAGTCACTCAAGACCAAGTGTACGATCGCCTTGACACAATCGAAGGCCGAATATATGCCGTGGAAACGAGGATGCCTCCTCGGGAAAGTGAAGTGTCTGATGAATTTGTGAATAACTTCGGAGACGAAAACCCTCCCATAGGTATTACTACAGCTGAGAAACGACTCCAATACTTGGAGGAACAATTGATGTATCTCAAAGGGGATGACATTTATCGGGAAAACAATCGCAAATATGAAGCCGTGAGTTCCAAGTTGCCAACCAACTTCAACATGACGGATATCCCTAAATTCAAGGGACATGAAAACCCTTTAAACCATATCCGTGCTTTCAAGGACTACATGTCTATCAAAGGCATTAAACCCGAGATGTTCTTAAGGATCTTTCCTTCATCTCTTGACACCATCCCAAAACAATGGTTCTATTCTCTAGAGCATAAGAAAATCGCTACCTGGGATGATGCCGCAATTGAGTTTGCCAAACAATACGCGGATAATGCTGAAATCCAAGTCAACATGCGCACTTTAGAGGTTCTTACCCAAAATGACAAAAAAGGTTTTACCGACTTTCTAAGTAGGTGGAGGAAGACTAGTACTCAACTTGTTGAACGTCCAGATGAAGCCACCCTCGTAGAGAAATTCGTGGACAACCTAAAGCCCATCTATGCAAATCATTTGAGGTACCAAAACATTAAGACCTTCAAAGACTTAACCGTACTATAAACAAGGATCGAAGATGACATCCGTAAAGGGCTCTTGTCCAAAACGGTATGTCGTGGATATCAAGGCTCAACAAGTCGTTCTTACGGCTCTACTAGCAAAACCGATGAAGTTAACCTTCTCGAGCCGTCTAAGAAGAGTACCCCACCAAGGAAATTCACAAATCTTGGGGACACATATGCTAATGCTCTAAAAAGGTTGATGAAACTGGGTAAACTTCAACCAATAGGCCCTACACCCGAACCAGAAAAGTAATCCAAGTTCTGGGATGAGAATTCGTACTGCGAATACCATAGAGGTAAGGGACATGATACAGAGAAATGCTACAAACTGAAAAATGTACTTCAAGACATGATTGAAGACGGTCGCTTACCAATACCGCCTGGAGATAAGCCTAACAATATTCAGAATCCTCTTGCAGTTATGATGATTATAAGTGACGAATCTACCTTAGATTGCTCACATCTTACCTCCCCAAAAGAGGAGGTAATCAATGGGATATGGACGGATAGCGAGGAAGATGTCTACCTCCAGGATCTTCCCTTAATCACGAGCGCCGAAAGCATCATAGATGAGATCATTACCACACTGGGTACAGAAACCAACACCAATCAGCAGAAAGGATGGAGAAAATCGATCAAGTGGACAAACAATCAAGGATGACTCTTCAAGCTCACCACTGGAGAAGGAGAGATGTTCAAAGGAGAACCAGAAGACGATGAATTCGAGTCAGAGTCAGAGTCGGAGTCTAGAGAAGTTCCTAAAGAGTCTCCTCTTGTCGTCATTCCCACTCCCCTTGTTTCTCCTAGCTTAGTGTCAAGTAGTAACAGTAGTTCGGGAAATGTCCCAACGGCTGTCCCTTTGCCGCCACTGACTACAGATCAGATGGCTTCTTTGTTCCAACTTTTCTCAAATTTTAATATGAATAAATCAGCTTCTGCTTACTCTTCGTGTTATCTTGAATGCAATTCTGTTTACGATGATAATGAGGATGACCCAGACCCAGACTCGATCGAGATACCTTCCTACATAGCCATAGAAATACTACAAGAGGGGGAAGGGGGGCCAGTAGTAGAGAAAACCGAACCCATCAACGTAGGAACTGAACTAGAACCCAAAGAACTTAGGATAGGGACAACCTTGAGTTATACCGAAAGGGCAAGTTTCATATACCTCTTGCACGAGTTCAAAGACGTCTTTGCTTGGTCCTACAAAGACATGCCAGGGATCGTCATGGGCATCGCAGAGCATAGAATCCCAATCAAACCAGGTTTCAAACCCGTGAAACAGAAGCTTCGTCGAATGAGGGCAGAATGGGCTCTCAAGATCAAAGAAGAAGTCGATAAACAATTCAAAGCCGGGTTCATCAAAGTTTCCGAGTACTCAGACTGGGTAGCTAACATAGTACCCGTACCCAAGAAGGATGGGAGAATCCGTGTTTGTGTTAATTTTAGAGACTTACACAAAGCGAGTCCCGAGGATGACTTTCCTCTACCACACATCGACATATTGGTGGATAATACAGCAGATGACGCGTTACTATCCTTCATGGATGCATACGCAGGATATAACCAGATCAATATGGCCATGGAGGACATGCATAAGACTGCCTTCGTCACTCAATGGGGAACCTATTGCTACACAGTTATGCCATTTGGATTAATCAACGCCGGAGCTACATACCAACGCACCGCAACTACGCTCTTACATGACATGATACATAAAGAAGTCGAGGTATACGTAGATGACATGATTTTCAAGTCCAAGGATAGAGAGGGGCACATTGCGAACCTTCGCAAATTCTTCTCAAGGCTACGGAAGTACAACATGAGGCTCAATCCTCAAAAATGCGCATTCGGAGTAACATCTGGCAAACTCCTGGGATACGTTGTTATCCAACGAGGAATAGAAATAGACCCTTCTAAGATCAAAGCTCTAATCGAAATGCCGCAACCTAAAACGGAGAAAGAAGTTAGAGGATTCCTAGGCAAGGTGCAATACATAAGTCGATTCATATCTAAACTCACCATGATCAGCGAACCTATCTTCAAAAAGTTGAAGAAAACAGACCACACCATGTGGGATGATGAATGTCAGAAGGCTTTCGACCGAATCAAGGAAATACTAGCCAAACCACCAGTGCTCATGCCATCTAAACGAGATCAACCTCTTGGCTTATATCTCATGGTAACTGAAACGACCATGAGCGCCATGCTAGCTCAAACCGTAGGAAAAGAAGAAAGAGCTATCTACTACCTTAGTAAGAAGTTCTTGGAGTATGAGTACAAATACACATCACTCGAGAAGACATGCATCGCTCTTGTGTGGGCAACGAAGAAACTACGCCATTACATGCTTAATTACTCCGTCAAAATATACTCCAAAATGGATCCTGTCAAATACCTCTTCGAGAAACCCGTTCTCAATGGACGCTTAGAAAGATGGACTTTGATAAAGGGGCGCGCTGTTGCCGAATTCTTCGCAAAAAATCCCATTAACGATACACAAACGATAGACACCTGGTCGTTTCCGGATGAGGATATACTCCAAATCGATGTAGACTCCTGGGACCTTTATTTTGATGGAGCATCCAACTTAAGAGGATTTGGAATAGGAATGATGCTCATTTCTCCTGAAGGCGAGCACACACCAATCTCTGTCAAGCTCGACTTCGAGGTGACAAATAATGCTGCAGAATACGAGGCTTGCCTCATTGGATTGTAAGCAGCAGTGGGCTTAGGCATCAAGAATCTTCGAGTGCATGGGGACTCATCTTTGATCATCAACCAAATTACGGGATCTTGGAAAATACGAAGTGAAAGCTTAGCACCTTATCAAGCCAGAATAGACCAAGTAGCCCAATTCTTCGATCAAGTAACCTACCTACACCTACCTCGAGAGGAGAATCAATTTGCAGATGCTCTTGCAAAACTTGCATCTTTGATTAATATGCCGGATACCATGGCAGAAATGCCTTTATACATCGAACGACGGTCAGAGCCAGCTTATGTGCACCAAATCACCGATGAAGAGGAAATCACAGAGGAAACTTGGTTCCAAGCAATCCTACACTTCAAACTCAACGACACCTATCCACCAGATATGGACAAAAGGGGACAACGCGCTATACTCTTACTAGCTTCCCAATACGTTCTCATGCAAGGAGAATTGTACAAAAAAAACACCTCTTGGTGTAATACTACGCTATCTTGATCATTTACAGGCACAGAAAGTGATGGAAGAAGTCCATGATGGAGAATGTGGCCCTCACATGAGTGGACCCATGATGGCAAAGAAAATCACACGTTTGGGGTATTATTGGACCACAATGGAATCCGATTGCATCAAATATATAAGGCATTGCCATAATTGCCAAATCTTCGGGAATGTGCAACATGTCCCTCCCTCATTGCTCTACACCATGACTTCTCCTTGGCTATTTTCTGCTTGGGGAATTGATATCATCGGCAAGATCACCCCAGCCGGAACAGGAGGTCACTGTTTCATCCCAGTAGCAATCGATTATTTCACCAAATGGGTGGAAGCGGCTTCTTACACTAGTCTTACAGCCAAGAACGTGGCAAAGTTCATACAAACCAATATCATCTGTCGATATGGTTGCCCACATGAGATCATCAGTGACAATGGATCACATTTTGAAGCTGAGACTGAGCAATTGCTAGCCAAGTACAAAATCAAACATCACCACTCCTCGCCTTATAGACCACAAACTAATGGCGCGGTAGAGGCGGCAAACAAAAACGTTGTCACGATTCTCAAGAAAATGATTTACAATTATAGAGATTGGCCAAGCAAGATACCCTTTGCTTTATGGGGATACCGTACATCTGTTAGGATGCCCACTGGGGCCACCCCTTTCTATTTGACCTACGACATGGAAGCCGTACAACCAGTCGAGCTAGAAATACCATCCTTGCGTATTTTACTCGAAAGCCAAATCCCAGAAGCTGATTGGAAGAGGGATACATATGAAGAACTCATCCTCCTGGATGAACGAAGGTTACGCGCATTACATAATGTGCAAACATATCAAGCGCGTATCAAACGAGCCTTCAACAAAAGGGTTAAGCTAAGGAATATAAAAGAAGGAGACTTGGTCCTCAAATCAATTAGAGCTTTTTTACCTGTTGATCCACGAGGAAAATTCAAACCCAATTGGGCCAGGCTATTTCTAGTCAAGTCCATACTTCCAGGGGGTGCGGTTAGGATCACAGACCTAGATGGGAATGAATTTGCCAACCCAACAAACCTCGACCAACTGAAACGTTACTATGCCTAGAATAGGAGCAAAACACGCGCCTCGCGTAACCTCACGTGTCGCTCTTGTGGCACGAAATAAACGGCCCCTGGCCAAGCTGAAATAAGCTAATGTCATCTTGCTCTTGCATTTTGACAATTTGTCATCCTCATATCATCAAATAAATTGAATTGCACTTTAGGAGTAAGTAAAAAGCTAATGCTTATTTTCTAGTTCGCCACAAGCTCTTGCTTAGAACAATTATTCTTTTACATTTACTTGAACTACGTGCAAGGGTTTGATTTCATTTTTTAAAATGAATACGTAGGCAATCCTTCACAGGATACAACCCATTAATATTTTAAATATAAATAGAAGGACATTTGCAAATGCATTTGGAATTCGACAAGAATAATAATAGAAAATCATAACGGTTTCATAACCAATCAACCTCTTTCATTTCTTTAATAATAATATGCCACATAATATAAAAAAATAAAATAGGCTAGGATTCTAAAAACCCCACCTTCTTATTACAATGATAATAATAATAATAATAATAATAATAATAATAATAATAATAATAATAATAATAATAATAATAATAATAATAATAATAATAATAATAATAATAATAATAATAATAATAATAATAATAATAATAATAAATAATAATAAAGACTCAGGCTATTCTTCCATTTTCCCTTTGCCTTTGTCATTTCTATCATATTTCTTGTCCCGACCTCGAGACGGACGCTCTTGCGCCACTTCCGACCTATTCACCAATGGTCTCTCTCGTGGTCTAGCCTTGCCATTCTTGTCAACCACCATCTCAATGGCAGGAGAAGTCTTCGGTTTCTTCGAAGGATGAACAACTCGAAACCCGGCTTCTTCCTCTCCCTCGGTTAGATGCTTCTCTTTCTCCTTTTCTACCTCACGAACCTTGTAGTCAACAGTTTCGCGTTTCCTCAGTCTCTCGCGCTCCTCCGAAGTAGTAGCTTTCCTCCACCGCAGATAGGAATCCGACACCCATAGAGCACTAACAGAAGAATTCAAGAACCAAATATTTCTTTGAGCCCATTTGATGGACCATTCTCTTCGACTCTCAATAGTAAGCGCCACGGCAGTCTGCGGGACAGTGTCAAGCTTCGGAATCGTCTGCTTCAATCCAACCTACCTCATCAACCTCTCTAGAAAGATGCATATCATAAACTCCAAGCCAAGGATACGCACGGACCGGGTAGGATCCAAGGATGATACTCCAGTGACAGACTTAAGATGCCACCATGGTACGATCCATCTGATCAAGGGGCCATCTTCACTCTTCAACTTGTTTTCCCAATAGTTGCAGACTCGAGTGAAGTCCACCATGTAGAGCCTGGTTCTCATTGCAATTGAGCTAGCATGATAAGCAGGAACATTAACTGGGGGCTCGATCAATCGAAGACGCTCCATAAGCCAGACCTAACAAAAGCGGGTATTAGAAACAAAAAAAAAAGAAAAAAAAAAGAAAAGAAAAAAAAAAGAAAAGAGAAAAATGCTTTTACCTGCAAAATAATGGGACTTCCCAAATAAGGAAGGTCGCTGTTGGCATTCCTGTTATCTAACACCAACAGGATCTCTCCTAAGCACAGGCAAGCTGAGCTCCTGCGCAGCTCCATTTGCTCAATCAAGCTCAAGTAACAAGGGTCGCCTCTCAAATCGTCATCAACATGCCCTTAAAGGACATATACATGTAGTAGGCAAAACCCAAACGCCCTTCGCCTTGCAACATAAGAGATAGTGGGATTTGCCCTATTGATGAATCGATCAATGAAGTCCAACATTCGCACTTCTTTAGAGGTCACAAGACGGTCCACATCAGCTCTTGCGAAACCAAACAAATCACGGAACTTGTTCTTATATCCTTGAGAAGTAGAGGGTATAATAGGTAAATGTTCCGGGTCCCAACCACCAATCGCGGCAATTTCTTCGGGAAATGGGCAAATGTCGCCTCCAGGGAAGGCAAATACGTGATAATTCGGGTCCCAATAATCAAGGCAAGCATCTAGGAACGGTTTGACCACCTTGATCAACTTCAAACTCAAGAGTGATCCAAAATTATAAGCACCCATGTCGTGTTTCTCCACATTGGAGAACTCATTTATCCATTCTTTTAGACGAATTTCGAGAGTATTCATGATGTATGCTTATTTTGAGAGCTCTATATAATAAGACGAAGGAAAGGCGGAAGAATTATGTGAATAAAACCTCCCCTCTATGTCTCTATTTATACTAAAAGCTGTTTCCTAAAATCCGTCAGGACGGATGCACTGGGGAACAGGCGCAGCACCTGCTGCGCCTCTTCGGAGGGACGCAGCTCTTGCTGCGCCTCTTCCTCAGCCTTCTTTCTGTGATTTTTCGTGTTGGATCTTTCCTAATTCCTAAAATAATAATTTCCTATTCATACGGGTTATTATTTTGGTAAATCCGTCAAATTGCCATGTTTCCTGTCTCCTAATTCCACGGGCACGCATTTCGAGGCGATATCGACATTTTCGTCATCTCAGCACACTTATCCATTTCTCTTTTTATTTTCTTTTGTGGAATCATTTCATTAATTTAATTTATTCATTTTTCAAACTCATCCATTTCTTTTTAAATTTTCTTTTGGAGAATCATTTCACCAATTTAATTTATTCATTTTCAAACTTATACATTTCTTTTTTTTGGGGGGAATCCTTTCACTCTCCCTCCACATTACATTTCAGACTTATATGTTTCTATTTTTTTTTAGGGGGTAACCCTCCCTACCGTCCGGTCATATCCGGCAAATTTTTTGTATTTCCGAGTCGTTTTGCGCTAATTTAGGCCATGTGTAAAATGTATGTCCTATGTGATTTCTGTGTAAATTTCGGCAGCATGACGGCATAAACCGTCATCTACCAAACCTGTTCAAAGCTAACCTGCAGGTAAAAACAAAGCAACCCAGCATCAAAGGCACTCAGGGCATCATATATACAATCAAAATGGGATATGTACACCAAACTGGGGGCTCGAGCCCCAAAACAAAGTCCGAATGTCCAAAATGTAGGTCCTAAAAATGTGCAAGATGTACAAAATACAGCCGAAAACAAAAAACAACAAGCAAACTACTACTGGTCGCCGTCTAGCTCAGCAACTCTCGCCTCGAGAGCAGCAACCTCGGCGTCACGAACCTCGAGCTCCCTCAGCAGGCGAGCTGTCTCCTCTCGGGACTGAGCAAGCTCACGCTCCCTCTGCAAGGAACAAGAATTTGCTCATGTCAATCATTTCAAACATAAGGAATGTAAATAAATATGAAAATGAAGTAAACGGAAGGTTCATACCTGACGTCCTCGGCCGCCAACAAGTGCCTCGACGGCAGTAGCCCGTAGCTGGTTGGCTACCCTCCATAAAGCCACAAACCGGGATGGCGCGACCTGCATTTCAAAAGAAGAGATTCTTAAACGATTGGACAAATTCAAGCAAATGTGTTCTTACACAAAATTATACAAGTTAGGAGACTCACCCTCCGAATCAGATGCTGCCACTCGTCCAAGCCAGCATCTCTCACCGCCGCATCAAAGTCGCGCAGCTCGGGATCGTCGTCATCCCCGTCGCGTCGGTGTACTAAAGGGTCTCGGGGTACTCTGGGGGCTCGATGCCCGCCGCCTCGACCTCCTGCAAAGTCAAATGATTTCCATTAATCGATGATCATTCATCGTATTCTCAAAATGATAAAAAATAAGAGTAAAACAGTTACCACGACCGGCCAGTACGCCAGTCTCCCGTAGAGGAACGCCGAGTAGTCCTCGCCTGGAAGAAGGAGGGCGTCACCACCAACGCCGACCGGTCGGCCTCCTCTCGGCCTCGAAGGCTCCCTAAACATCGTCCGAGGAGGATCGATGGGAACCGTCAAGACATCTCGAGAGCACTGACGAGCTAAACGCTCGCCCAAGTACCACACAAGACCCATCGACGTCCTCAGCAGCAACCGGCTCGAGCTCCTAGGTCGAAGGACCTCAGCTACAAAGGGAGGCGCGCCAGCGTAGTCCTCTTAAGGCCTAGGCACCCACTAGAAAAGCAAACGAAGGGTCATTCTTATGATTAGTTCTAAAAGTAAAGAAGGAAGACAAACAACGCAAGATGAAGTACTCACGTCGTCCAACTGAAGAGCGTTCACCTCCCGCCGACAGACGCCGTGAAAGGAACGCCGGCTCCTCGTACGACACATCACCCAATCCCTCACCACGGGATATTCCCTCTCCATCGGCTCCGTCCTCTTGGGCGCGAGGCCCGGAAAGTAGGAGTACACCCACGCCTGTAAAATAAGATAATCAACAACGATCTTTCGTGGTTCGATAAGAAAAGGAAATGATCTTTCATAAAATAAGATGAAGGTTCATACCTCCAACAACAGTCCAGGGCCAACAGCAGCAGGAGAAGTCCCCTTCTCCATCAACTCCGGACGAACCATGACCCTCATAAAGCGAATGAGGACCGCAAAACCCGCAGTGACCCAATCCCAACGGCCTAGGTCGCTCAGGTCAGAAAGAAAGGGAAGGAGCTTCGTCGATAGCCTCTCTTCTTTGTCTCCGAGGTAGATCGAAGACAGTAACCACCAGAGCCACAAACAGACTCTCTGCTCTGCAGTACTGGGAGGAGGAGCTGTCTCCCTCCCCTCAATCACCACCGACGCTGGGGTCTTCCCCGCAAAATAGTCCCGGACGTAAGAACTAGTCACCGCAGCAGCCTTCGGAATCAAGTTCCAGCCGATCAACCTCCTAGCCTCAGCCGAGTCAACCCTCATGGCTGTCTCCGGCCACTCCACCACCTCAGTCCCACAGGGCAAACCATAAATCATGCCGTAGTCCTCCAACGTGACCCCCACCTCACTAAAAGGCATGTGAAATGTGGAGGTCGTGTCCCAAAACCGGTCCAAGAAAGCTCGGACCAGACTGAGGTTAGCCCGAAGCTTCCTCCTCGTGATATCCCTCCAAGCCTGCACCAACGCACCGAACGCTCCCCGCTCGATGATGGCTCGCTCCTCGCCCGTAATGACCTCTCGTAGCACCCCATCGCTGTCGTGTAGCCCGAGAACGATCTGATGTTCCCGGCCTCCTATTTGGATTCGAAACAAAAGCTATCTTTAGCTTGAATGAAGAAGAAAAGGGAATAACAAAAGAAATGAAAGAAGATGAATGAAGAGTGATGAGTTCGATTTACCAAGCTCTTCACCGTCCTGTAGGACAGGTGACTCTCTGCAGCCCAAAGTAGGTGCCTGCTGTCTCAGATCTCAGCCCACGTAGGTGCTCCCTTCAGCTGGCGACCACCCAGTCCAACGTTGGCCCATCTCGGGGCCTCCTCCTCCTCAACAACCTCCTCCTCAAGGACCTCGTCCTCAGCAGCCGTCACCGCGGCGGTAAAAGCCTGCTCTAATGCCTCCTCAAGCAAACGAGAAGGGTCAATAGCAGTGTCCACGTCCATGGGAGCTCTCCCTGACGTAGAAGCCTCATCACCTGCAAAATTAAAGCGAATTTAGGCCGCGTCAAGTGACGACAAGCCTTAATTAGGAGATTTTCGAGTGTTCGGAGCTCCGAAATCGCTCCGAAATCGCTCTTTTCTTGCCATCTTTGGCCATTTTCCCACAAACCCGTCTGCTCATGTGGTAATTTGGGTCAAGTCAAGCCTAAGTTGAAGCCTAGTCATGGGTTCAAGTCGGAATTTCGACAGCATTTCGTTATAGCGGCGATTATGCCCTAGAAAGTGTCCTGAAAAAGCCGTCACAAATCAAAATTCCGAGATGATAGGAAGTTTACCCATCATACAAGGATTCTAAATATCAAGTTTCGTTACAAATGGGCAATCCCAAGGTTAATTTCGAAGCGATTTACGGTTTAGCTGTGAGACCGTCTCAATTTCACTCAAATGCTCAAAACTCAATGAAAATTCAAAACAAATACATGGTTATGATTCTTATATTACCAATTAGCCATTTATAAAGTCAATTTTGCAAGGCAAAATCATTTGGGGGAAAAGCCCCAAATTTTCGACTAATTAGGGTTGAAAACCCTGATTTTGTCGGTCCAATTCGATCAAATACAGAAGATAAATGCAAGATTAATACACATACCTCGATTAGTCTTGGAAAATGCGAGTTTTTTGATCAAATTTTGACGGAAATTGGTTTGAATTTGAGAGAGAAATCAAGAATTGTGTTTCGAAATAATGAAACATAAACCCCTGTTTCATCGGGTTTTTTACCCAGAAATGCCGCACTCAGGAAAAGACACAGCAGGTGCTGCGCCTCTTCCAAGGGACGCAGCTCTTGCTGCGCCTCTTCCTCAGTTTCCCTCCATATGAATTTTCGAAGATTCGTTATAAGTTCGTTATTTTGTGGGCCCATCTTTGGTGCGCCTCTTCCTCGATGTCATATCGCGTATTTGGTCCATCTGACATTTATTCTTCACCCGGATCCGTATTTCCAGGCCAGCAGCAAACTGTTGCCCTATTTTTGCCAAGACCTAGCTTGTCACAACGAGCGGTTCTTCTTTGACGGGTGTTTCGACACGCCTTTATTACGTTCCCCCAGGGAGAGTACACGGATAGACATTCCCTCTCGAGACATGGAGATCAGTTCCCGATTACGTTCCCCCAGCGAGAGTACACGGATAGACATTCCCTCTCGAGACATGGAGATCAGTTCCCGATTATGTTCCCCCAGCGAGAGTTCACGGACAGACATTCCCTCTAGAGACATGGAGATTAACATCGACCCCAAGCTCTTTCGAAGTTTGTTTGAAGCCGACCACGAGCAGATTTCTCCCAGCAGTTCCTGACTATGTCCTGCTGCCTCCTCCCATATCGCATTTTGTTCCCCTGGAGTTTCAAAGAAGTCTCAGGTATGGTCTCTTCTTATAGCTGGCGAGCCTCCTTACGTAGTCTAATGGACTTTAAACGACCCTCCCCGATAGTCGACAGACTCTAAAATGTTCCCGACGACAGGTCCTTGGCTCAGACCCCTTGAGCCGCCTCGTGTCGCCATAGTCGTCAGGTTGTAATCTTCGATTGAACTGATGGCTATACTTTGACTTTCGCCTTGTCCAAGCCTCAGTCAAAGTGGGGGCTCTGTAGATACCTCATTTCTGCACCTCCCGCAAACCACCCGGTGATGATTGGGCAGCATGTTTGGTATATGGAACGATTTGTGACAGTTCATAAGTTTATCGTCAAGTCGTCGCTCAAACATTTGTGTCTACCTCTTAATTTTTATCTACGTGCCGATACGGTCGTTTTGGCAGTAATTAGAGTACATTTGGAGTCCGAGTCAAAAAATCGTCTTCATTTTCTAAAACCGAGTGAGAATGTTCTGGAATGTTCCGGATATTTCTATTCCATATTTTCCTATCTTTTGATCTTTGGTAAAATATCTCCCATAATATTCACACAAAATATTAAGGAAACGAGATTAATCCGCTATTCCATAATAGAAACGCGGAAATCTTTCCTCCGCAGGAGGAAACCACTGAGGAAAGGACGCAGCAAGTGCCGCGCCTCTTCCAAGGGACGCAGTGCCTGCTGCGCCTCTTCCCCAGTCCTTTTCTGCGTATTTTCCGTATCTTTTCGAGATTCACTTCCAATGTTTCTCCGAAAAACCCTACTTCCTCCGTGTGATTAGTATAAATAGAGACCTTCGGTCTCACATATTTCTCACGCGAGTGTCCGCCCTTCTCTTCTCCCTTTGCATTCTAGACCACGTTCTTACTTTTTGGCGTCTACGTGCTTGAACTTTCGACCACGTAAGCTCAGATCCTTCTGAGTACCAGCCTCGTTTTGCATGACCGACCAATTTGACCAACTCCACATCAATCAACTTAATCAACTTTATTCATTTTCCTCCTAGAGGGCACTTTCGTCTACATTCGAGTCGAGCATCACTAAACGTTAACTTAGTTCATCTCGTTTCGTCAAACATGTAAGTCTGAGGGTGTATAATCCTTCTTTTATTATTGTTCTTTATTATTGTAATCATTAGTGTAAGATTTATGTCGAAAATATGCTTAAAACCGATTTGTAAAACCTTGTTTAAAAACCCTTTTTACGGATTTACAGGAGACAAATGACGAGAAAGGACGCAACAACTACTGCGCCTCTTCGAAGGGATGCAGTACCTGCTGCGCCTCTTCGTGAGACTGCCGCAGTTCCTGCTTCCTTTTTTCTTCTTTCGTCTTTTGTTCGTCCCTTTGTTTTGTTTCTTTTTTGTTCATCGTTTCATTAACATAACAATTTGAATATGACAATTTTGACCTGTATTATGTTAATAATTCATTGTTAATTAATTCATCTTTCAAAATCCCGACTTAAATCCCTTATAATCCATATTTGCGGGTTTTCGTCATTCGAATCAAATTCGGGTTTTTGAGATTCGATTTACCCATATTGAGTCTTTGGAATTCATCTTTGATATATTTTCATCTGTTATTCATCGTCACCACCATTAGTTCGTCATTAATAACCTGTTTAATAATTAACCTGTTTAACCTAATTAATTTGTATTTATAATTAATCTTTTAATAATTCGTTCTAATTAGTTTCATTCATGTTTTATCGTTTTTATGACTTCAATCGTATGTAATTAATCTGTTAATCACTTTCATCCGAGTCAAATAATATAATCAAGCATTAAACTTACCCACGAACATTAACAACTTGCGATTCGGCCACAGCACGGGAACTCAACTCCAGAATGACGCAGCGATCGGCCGCACCTCTTCCAAGGGACGCAGCTCTGCTGTGCCTGTTCTGGGTTGATTTCTGTCTCTGAATTCCCGTTCCTGTCTTGACCTAGATATTAGTTTACGTATTTAATTTACTATTAGTCGTATTATCACCCTAATCTGTTTGTTTATTCATTTATTCTTTCTTTTCTAAAACCATCCGTTTTAAATGCATTTTCTACATAAATAAATTAATCCGATGTAATTATTGTAATTTTATTTATTGTATATATTATTGTATTTCTTTTATCATATTGTTTGTATGCCTTCACATGCAATTAATCTAAATTCCTACTTCGACCCAATTGTATATTAAATTACATGTTTACCGACTTAGTGTTAATTCTCACATGTTAGGATTAATATATTGGATGTTGCATTGCATGCATATAATCGACAATATATCGAATATAGACGATTTCCTTAATCATTAGTAGAGGCCGCTATCGAGGCGGGCGGAATTAGGTGTTCGATCAAAAGAGCTTCCTAATACGTACCCTCACCCCTTACTCCAGATCTCTGTGAACATCCGTGTTCATTAGCATCCACGAGAGTCATTCTAAACATAGAATTCTAAGGGTAACGAGTTCTTGGTGTTCATGTCACTACTTTGTGTCTTGACATGACACGAGGTATTCGAACGGTTTCCAATTTTCCACAATAAATTGGTGGCGACTCCACAAATGCAAACGCTTGTTCCCAAGCACCCCCGTGGGCCCGCGTCCACAACCCTCACCCCTTACTCCAGATCTTTGTGAACATCCGTGTTCATTGGCATCCACGAGAGTCATTCTAGACATAAAATGCTAAGGGTAACGAGTTCTTGGTGTCTATGTCACTACTTTGTGTCTTGACACGACGCGAGGTATTCGAATGGTTTCCAATTTTCCACAATAAATTGGTGGCGACTCCACAAATGCAAACGCTTGTTTCCCAAGCACCCCCGTGGTCCCCCCATGTCCACAGTAGTCCTGCCAGAATACCCGTCACAATAAGTATTCCACACCGCCAGTGGGGGACCGCAACCGTTCCCACCTAAGCCTCCCTTATCTCATCTGAGCGATAACCCATGTTCCTTAATGTGCACACCCCCTTCTGTGGTGGGTTCCACAGAGGGCGAATCAAGGGCGTGAAGCCACTCCCACAAGTGACTCCACTCAGCCGAGGACGCACCTCGAGAACCACAGACAAACAATCACAGCCAACTACAAAATCACAATCACCAATTCCAATACGATATAGACAAATGTTATTAATCAACAACCACCAACAATCAATCAACCAATATATATATGTAACCAATAATTGAGTAGGAAACCCTACCTGGTATAAGCAACCACAAGACCGTCACAAGCAGCTAATAAAAAATGCTCCTCTACAAAATCTCCTCCTATAACCACATATAATCATACAATCATCTTCTAAACAACATTATACTCCCAAACCCCTAATCTACCCAATTAGGGCTTTAAACAAACTCAACAAAACGATATAAAAATTATACAAGAATCTTACCCTTGACACGACGATCTCAACGGCGTAAAGAACACGACGATCCGACAACCCTAGCCTTTGGGATTTGTTAACAGCGCGAAGAATGAAGCAACGCACTCTTTTCTCTCTTTGAAAGGTTTTTAGAAAAGTAAAAAGTGATTAAGAAAGATGACAGAACCCTTAAATATTAATCACGCGTTATTAACAAAACCCGGCTAGAACAGCCCGTAATACCAATTTACTCGATCGAGTAAGTGACTTACTCGATCGAGTGCCCCTGACTCGATCAAGTTTCACACGTACTTGATCGAGTACCCATCGGGTAGCCTAGTATTTCGTATAAAAATATACTTACTAGACAGAGTAAGCCTCACTCGATAGAGTACCCATAGACATAGAAAACCGTAGTATTACATAGTCAATCAATTTTTCCCTCTTTCCTTTTCGAAGCTAGTCGGATTTTCTTCCCTCTTTCCTTTTTTAAAATGTTTTATGTGGTCTAAATTTAATTACATCTGGGGTATAGAGTTTTGTATGGTCCAAAATTAATTCCTTATTTTTTTGTGTATAGTACAAGGGGAAAGAAATGAGTGACTAGAAGGGAGTAATAATTTGAGATTAGATTTTGTGCTTATGATTTATCGGTTTTGAAAATTTTATTTTAGCTATATGTGCACATGTTAATAAATGTTTAGGCATAGATTAAGTTTTATTCCATCATTAATTTATTCAAATTTCCTAAATTTTCTCAATTACAATCATCATTTCCTTATTTTTCTCCACTCACAATTGGGTGAGAAAATATTCTATTAGTGAAAATAAATTAATTAAGAACATTAATTTTAATTTAGATATGGCTTATCATGTGCCTATTGGGCACATTTTAGAAAAACTATTGCTTTATTTATTAAGACAGAGGTATCCTTGATAATAGATCTCAGGTTCGATTCCCCCTCCCCTATGAATTCTAATGCAATGCGATTAAGTGTGCGCTTCGTTGAACAAAAAAAAAGAGTACTTTTTTCATCTTAAAGGCTAATTGTGAAATAATCTTTTCTATTTTATTTTATTTAATTATTCAATTTGTAATTTTATTTACTCATATTGTGTTGGTAAGAAAGTGTATATTATAATATGTGGTTTACGGATTGACCAAAACCCAAGATGACCCATTTCGAGACCTTATCGACCCTGTCGGCCCGTTAGATCAAGGATTCTTAATTTTCTTTTATATTAGGTCAACTTGTTTTTATAATATAAGCAAATGGGTCCCTAAATATATTCCATCAATTTTGACCCAAAGACTATGTAAATATAATACGTTTGGTTGCTTCCAATTGCCAAACCCTAGTACGTTTTTCTAGCTAATCAATTTTTTGCCTCCATCTCCATCTACTATTCTAGTGTCTTCCCCCTCCTCTCTTGACTTACTCTACATAAGATTTCTCTCTTTTAACCTTATCTCCATCATCTACTTCTTTAATTATCCCCTTTTTACTCACAGATTCAAAAAGTGCTTTACTATTTAAACATGCTACAATATCGAAGAAATAATCTTGTATTTTGGTAATATCTTTATTTCTTGATAAAATCCTATACTTCTATTCTGTAGTATATTTTAAAAATAATGAGGTTTAGTTATATTGTTAAAAAACACGAAAAATGCACATGGTGCACTCGAACTTTCGCACTTTTTTCTGTGGTGCCCAAAATTTTAACTTTGTGCCCATCGTACCCTCAAAGTTTAGATTTGTGCATAGCATAACCAATAATGTAACTTCTCTTAAGTACTTATATCATATTACTAATTAAGCTAATTAATTTCTAATCTATTCTAATAACTTCATACTCATCTCTTAATACAATGGAGTATTTATACTAAGTACAAGTATTAGAGTAACTAAGGGCTTAAATGATGATTAAGTCCCTAAGATGAAGATTAGCGCCTTGGAAGTCCCTAAGGAGCCTCACGACCTTCTCATGTTGGACGTTCATACTGCATAAGGAAACGCCGACTTGTGTGTGGGACGCTCAGGCTGAGACTCGGGACGCCCGACTTGCTCTTCAAGCCGCTCGAGCTGCTATTCAGGACGCTCGGACTGAGCCTGAGACACCCGGATCGTGGGTCAGAATGGTTTCCTCTTCTTTGACTGCCACAAGATCCGTGGGGATCATTGAGGGGTCGTGGGGGTCTTCATCATTGCCCATCCTACTTGATTTATTGAATTAGGCCTTTAGTATTGGTCTCCTCTTTGATGCTTGGTCGTTAAGTGCGATCAATTTAGCTCCGTTTTTGCTCCAACACGTAAGGCTAGTGCTCCTTCCCTACCAAGGGCACAAAAACTCAAAGAATATGTAAAGTAGGAAACTAAAGATAAGAAACGGCCCTAATACATGCAAGAAGGCATGAGAACAAGGCTAGTTCGGGGATTAAATGTGTGCAAATATGAGTCATATAAGATGTTATGCCTGAGATAAAGTACTGGGAAACGGTTGTTGTTTGTTATGTCTTAGGTAGTAACCCTCCTTGGGAATTGATTTCTGGGTTTATTAAGACGCATTGGGGGAAATACAATTATGATAAGATTTCATTTCTTCCTAATGGGGTCTTTCTTGTGAGATTTCCTACGTTGGAGTGTCAACAATTGGTGCTTCAACAAGGATATCCCATTTTTGATAATAAGCCTCTAGTGGTTAAACCTTGGACCGAATCTTCTCGTTTCATTAAGGAGAAGGTTCAATACGTACCAATCTGGGTTAGACTTTATGGCCTTCCTCTAAAATTTTGGGGAAAGACTTGTTTGGAGAAACTGGCTAGTTTACTAGGCAAGTTTATCAAAAGGGATGGACCTACTGAGGAGAAAACCAGATTAAGGTATGCTCGTTTAATGGTGGAAGTTGAAATTGGTCAAGAATACAATGATAAGATGTACTTTAAAGATGAAAAAGGTGATGAAATAAGCATATTGGTTGAGTATAAGTGGAAACCTAGCATCTGGACTTCCTGTAAGGGAATTGGGCATACAAAGGAAGTTTGTAAGAAGAAGCAGGTTTAAGCTCCTACATTTAAACATACTAAGCTGGTTTAGAGGCATGTACAGAAGGAGGTAGTAGAGATTAGAGAAGCCATCAGAAAAAAACTGTGGAGAAAGTTGTTCCTAGTAGTTATGGGGGTCCTAGTTCTTCTATACTCTCTCTAATTACTCCTATCATACATGTTACTAAGTAGAAACATCTTAGTACCGGTGGACATCAGTCACCTGGGAGAACATATGTTGAGGCACTTAACACTAGTCCTCCACCTGATACGAATAGGGGACATGTGTCTAATCCTACTAGGCAATTGAATGGGGGACATGAGACTCTATTGGATGATAATGTTAATGAATAATGTAGGATGTGGGAATGTAAGGGGAATAAATGGAGTGACTAAGTAGTTAGATGTTAGAAAATTTCTGCATTTGAATAATATAGATTTACATGGGTTAGTGGAAACTAAAGTAAAAAATCAAGGATTTTGATAATATTCTTACAAAACTAGGAGCTCCGTGGAAGGGTGTTAATAATAATGTTTTTCACAATGGTGGTAGAGTATGGTTAATTTGGAATCCTCAAGTGTTCCAAGTTCATGTTCTTAATATATCTGATTAGATAGTTATTGCTCAGATTACTGAGGTTGGGACATGAGACAATTTTATGTATTCTGTGATGTATGGGTTTAATGATGATACAGCAAGGGCAGATTTGTGGAGGCAACTTAATTACATACAAGATACTTATAGTGGGCCTTGGTGTGTTTGTGATGACTTTAACAATGTGTTACACTTTAATGAAAGACTTGGAAGGGAAGTTTATTGGGATGACATTGTTGCTTTCAGGGATTGTGTGGCCTACTGTAATCTGGTGGACATCGGGGGTCAAGGAGCTTTTTTCACCTGGAATAACAAATAAGACCCAGCTACTAGGGGCTTCTCGAGGATTGATAGGTTCCTAGTGAACCCAGAGTGGATGGACCTGTATCCTGATGCATATGCTCATTTTATGCCTGAAGGGTTATTTGATCACAATCCATGTGTATGTTATAAAAGTCTAGAAAGGGAACAGAGAAGGCCTCACTCTAGGTATCTCAATATGTGGAGTCTGGACTACCCTAACTTCAAGAGTATAGTGCAGCAATCTTGACATCATCATGTGACTGACACCCCTATATTTGTAGTAGTCACTAAGCTTAAAGCTCTGAAGAAACCTTTAAAGGAGCTTAATAAGAATAGATTTAGTGATGTTGAGAAGGCCGTTGGAGTTGCAAGAGTTTTGTTGGAGGAGATTCAAGTTCAAATGCATCAAAATCCCTCTGATCATGAGTTGCTACTTGTTGAGGATGAAGCTTCAAGATCTTATAGGGATTTATGCAAAGCTCAGCATAATTATCTTAGTCAGAAGGCTAAAATTGACTGGATAAAGGAGGGTGGTGAAAATACTCGTTTTTTCCACAATTATATCAGAGCTAGTCAAATTCACAATAGCATCTTGGTATTAAGGATATGCATGGTATGACTCATAATAATGCTCAGGATATAGAGAAGGCTTTTTTAGACTACTACAAGACACTCTTGGGTACTAAGCAGGAGGTTGCTATAGTCCATGGCCCTACTGTCAGGACTGGTAAGCTTATCAGTGCTGAGCATGTAAGTATCCTTTTATCCACTGTTAGTCCTGATGAAGTCAAGGAGTGTATTTTTTCTATTCCCTCCACTAAGTTGTAGATACCTCATTTCTGCACCTCCCGCAAACCACCCGGTGATGATTGGGCCGCATATTTGGTACGCGGAACGATTTGTGACAGTTCGTAAGTTTATCGTCAAGTGATTGCTCAAACACTGATGTCTACATCTTAGTTGTCATCTACGCGCCGATACGGTCGTTTTGACAGTAATTAGAGTACATTTGGAGTCCGAGCCTAAAACCGTCTTCATTTTCTGATAACCACTAATCCCGAGTCAGAATGTTTTGGAATGTTCCGGATATTTCTATTCCATATTTTATAAATCTTTCACAATCTTTTATTCTTTGGTAAAGAATTTCCCGTAATATTCATACAAAATATTAAGGAAAACCACATTATCCCGTCATTCCATAAATTAAACACGGAAATCTTTCTTCCGCAGGAGGAAACCACCTGGGAACAAACGCAGCAGGTGCTGCGCCTCTTCCAAGAGACGCAGTGCATGATGCGCCTCTTCCTAGGTCCTTTTCTGCGTATTTTTTCGTATCTTTTCATATCTTTTCGAGATTCACTTCCAAAGTCTCTCCGAAAACCCTATTCCTTCACGTGATTAGTATAAATAGGAGCCTTCGCTCCTCATATTTCTCACGCGAGTGTCCGCCCTTCTCTTCTCCCTTTGCATTCTAGACCACGTTCTTAATTTTTGGCGTCTACGTGCTTGAACATTCGACCACGTAAGCTCGGATCCTTCTGAGTACCAGCCTTGTTTGCATGACCGACCAATTTGACCAACTCCACAATCAATCAACTTAATTAATCTTAATCGTTCTCCTCTTACGAGGGCACTTTCGTTACATTCGAGTCGAGTATCACTAATCATAAACATAGTTCATCTCGTTTCGTCAAACATGTAAGTCTGAGGGTGTAAATCCTTTTTTATTTATTGTTATTTATCTTTTGTATCATTAATGTAAGGTTTATGTCGAAAATACTTCTCAAAACTAATTTATAAAACCATGCTTTAAAACCCTTTTTACGGATTACCAGAAGATGACCGTCGAGAAAAGGACGCAAGAATCGCCGCGCCTCTTGAAGGGACGCACACTCGCCTGCGCGCCTCTTCGTGAGGCTGCCGCAGTTCCTGCTTCCTTTCTTCTTCCTTCGTCCTCTGTCAATTCGTCTCTTATTATTTGTTTTCGTTTGTTCTTCAATTCTTTGACATAATAGCATAATAATTTCACATGTATATTATTTATCATCATTAACACATATTATTCATCATTAAATCCCGACTTAAATCCCAAGTAATCCAATATTTGCGGGTTTTCGTCATTAAAATCAATCCGGTTGTAGAGATTCAATTCTTTCATATTGAGTTTCTGGAATTCGATCTTTGATATATTTTCATCTGTCTATTGTCATATTCGTCATTAATTTGTCATATTTAACCTATTTAGTTCACCTATGTCACTAATCAATCTTTCATTCATGTAATTAATTCGTTTGCATTCGTCTCATCCATGTTTTATCGTTTTTATGACTCATTCGCATGTAATTAATATGTTAAATCACTTTCATCCGAGTCTAATATCATAATTAATCCTTAAATCCACTAACGAATATTAACGATTTGCAGTTCCGGCTTCACAGCCAGAACTCACCCTTGGAACAGACGCAGCAACTGCTGCGCCTCTTCCAGAGGGCGCAGCTCTGCTGCGCCTATTCCAGTATGACTTCTGTCTCTGAACTTCCGTTCTGCCTTGACCTAGTTTAATTAGTACGTTTTTAATTAACTATTAATCGTATTATCGCCTAATTCCTGTTCGCTTATTTGTTTATTTTGTTCTTTCTCAAATTAACTGTTTTGGAAGTATTTTCGACATAAATCAATTGAATCCATTGTAATTATTGTAATTTTCATTATTATTTATTGTATTTCATTGTATTTCTTTTATTGTATCATTTGTATGCTTTCACATATAATTGAATTTAAATCCATACTTTGACATTTATTGTATGATAAATTAATTGTTCACTTACTTAGTCTAAATCTTCACATGCTAGGATTAAAACTTGGATGTTGCATTGCATGCATATAATCGATAATATATCAAGTATAGATGATTTTCCCTAATCATTAGTAGAGGCCGCTATCGAGGCGGGCGGGATTAGGTGTTCGATCAAAAGAGCTTCCTAATACGTACCCTCACCCCTTACTCCAGATCTCTGTGAACATCCGTGTTCATTGGCATCCACGAGAGACATTCTAGACATAGAATGCTAAGGGTAACGAGTTCTTGGTGTTCATGTCACTACTTTGTGTCTTGACATGGCACGAGAAATTCGAATGGTTTCCAATTTTCCCCAATAAATTGGTGGCGACTCCACAAATGCAAACGCTTGTTTCCCAAGCGCCCCCGTGGCCCTATGTCCACATAACTCACCTAGACCTGATGGCTTTTCTAGCCAATTCTTCAAGGACTCTTAGGACATTGTGGGAGGGGAAATCACTAAGGCTGTGCTGGATTTTTTCACTCATGGCAAAATCCTGAAGCAGACTAACATTACTACTTTAACTCTGATCCCAAAAACTGATAACCCTACTAGTGTTTTTAATTTTCGGCCTATAGCATATTGCAATATCATTTATAAATGCATATCTAAGGTTTTATACAAAAGACTAGGTAAGGTCCTGCCAGACATAGTGAGTATAAACCAGGGTGGATTTGTGCAAGGGATAAATTGTTGGAATTCATTAATCTCATTGATTACATATTGAATATGTGAATAATTAATTTAGCCATAAAATTAATTCAAGATCTTATGCATGCAAAACAGGTACAAGAGTAAGGAGAAAATCGATTCCTTACATTTGATATTTCGGATATATGGGCACTAGTAAGGTCACCTACCTTAGCTAGTTCTTGAGCTTTCCTTATGGATGAACAAGATTCAAGTGTAGAATCTCTCCCCAAGGATTGTACCAAGATAATACCCTTAATAGTTTAAATTAATATGAGACTAGTATTAATAAAAACTACCTTAAAAATTGACACAAAATAAGTGTATTATACTCTTGAATATTTCGGTCAAGAGGGAGGATTTTGTGAGATTATTATTTTTGTTCAACAACAAAAACTAGAGAGATTTTATTTTTCTCAAGTTGTAATTAAAAAGAATGAATTAGTGTAAAAGAAAATACACTACTTGAGTGTATAAGAGGGGGAGGCAACCGGTTTTGCCAAAGGTAGAGTGCCCAATGCATGAGCTTCACATTCTACCCAAGACAAACTAGGTGTGCATGACTATGTGTAGAGTTTAATCATTGTGTTTCCATTTAAAATAAACAACACAATATAAACCCTAATCCTCCCTCCATTTTTCGGTACGTACATAAAATGGAAAGTCCATTTTATTTTGTCATTTATTAATTTTGTCATATGTCACATGTCACATGACATGTCACAATATAATGTATTTTTAACATATTAAAAATCAACATATTAATAAAATATGTCATATACAAAAATTAACTAGTAATTCATTATTACTTGTACCAAAATGGTTCATAGAATTATAAATTACAACAACTTGTATTTATAATAAGTCATTCATTCTATTTTCAATTGTTTCATAAACAATAAATTAATCTAAGTAATAAAACGATTCAATTACTTAGACCGTATCTTATTTAATCGAATTACAACAAGACACGTAAATTTACTCACAAAATCATCCGTCAATTTTAAGGAATTCAATTAACTCGTATCGGCATACGATTATTTAAATAATCAATTAAGAGCATTACTCTATAGGTATGACCTTAGGGGATCAACTGATCACCACCGTCGTACGACAGTAATGTCAAACTCTAGTCAACCAATCATTACCGATATGTGTGGACCAGTTGACTGTAAAATATTACTTTCCCTCATGTATTCTTAAATATGAGATTTAAACATGTGATAATCATGATCGACAATTGTGATCGCATCATTGTCGGGGCCACTTACTCCAACAATCTCCCACTTGTTCTCGACAAGTGTGCGTCACCAATTCTCTTGTCCTATTACTATCTCCCA
The DNA here is from genome assembly GCF_048544455.1 of Silene latifolia. Taxonomy (NCBI): domain Eukaryota; kingdom Viridiplantae; phylum Streptophyta; class Magnoliopsida; order Caryophyllales; family Caryophyllaceae; genus Silene; species Silene latifolia. Next base: position 58,944,600 of record NC_133528.1, read on the forward strand.
CTCAATGCAAGGTGTCTTTCGGATCGTACTTGCAAGTGATCATATCGAGAGTGGTTTCCTCGATCTGGAGAATAACTGATTGACCGGAATTATCTACCATAGATACCTTCCGAGCATGGCCACGCATTTCCAGTTCATTATTCCTCGAGTGGCCCTGAGATATTGTTTTAACCTTGACAAAGGGGTGGACAATTCCTATTGCACTATTCCCTTCGACTAGCCACAACTCATCATAACCCAAAATAAGCCCATTTGACCCCATTTACGAAGGTCGTAGGAACATAAAATCAAAGTTACTCTGAAACTGTGCCACCTTAGGAGAATAGTCTTTAGTCAAAAGAATCGACTCATTAGAATATTATAGTAGCTCTCGCCACGACCAGGCTATATAAATTTGCCAGAACTCTATAAGTGGTCATTGGCCCGACAGAGTGTTCCCAACCGTCTGCCTATGTGATCGACTAGTCATCTCTCATGACTCTATGGCACTTGCACTTGCTATCAATCGCATCACACTCTAGTTACTTCGAGATGTCACCTCATATAAGTAACTGGGGATGAATACTATGTTAATATAGTTCACTTTAATGGGGTTCAATATTGTCTCAACAATCCCATTGGGATATAATAAAGTACAAGATGAGTTAACGATAACTCAAACAATAAATATAATTATAACACATAAGTAGTCAATACCATATTACTACTCTATGTCTTATAATCATAAGTGTACTCAAGTACTTGGTTAACGCAATAAAAGTTTAGCTAGTGAACATACCATGTGTCCAAATGTTCAAACTTTGTGAATTGCGATTTCCCTCAATTTCATGTTCTCCCTTATAGCATGAACTTTACTAAGTACATGTCTAGACTTCATACTAGACTTAGGTTCTTTAACTTGAAAGAAGCGCTTACAGTTATCACATAACTTGTGATGTGGGTTTCGGTGGACAACACTACTTGTAGTTTTAAAGTTCATTTCCCAATCACAACGTACTTAGGTTAATTTCATAGAATCTTGCAATGGATGACAATAAAATACACTTTTCGAGTCTCTTACTCCTTATGTCAATAATTGCCTAGGATTTTCACAAATCCAAATGAGTTCGGAAACTTGAGTTTGTGTAACCTCTTAACACACAACTAAGTATCATTCCAAACTCCAGAACAGACTATTAGTTCTCCTTGAGAATTCATGATGGTTCCTTGAGGCTTACCAATGACTCTCATATGGGTTAACTTGTTATCGACTTATCATGCTCCAAACATTTAATTCATCTAGGACATGTACATAATGGCATTAAATGACTATACCAATGGCGGAAACATTGGTTATCAATTCATGTTAAACAACAGTTCTTAGGTTCGGTAAATAACCATGACTCTATCATGGTAATTCTATATTCATCGACATGAATAACCTACTTAACTGGTCAATCTCTTAAGATGAAGGATCATTATCAACATAAGGTATCTATCTAAGTGCCAATCTAACATCCCATGTTTTAATAGATCCACATGATGTCCGATATCATCCAGAATTGAAAACCTAAATACTTCTTTATAAAAGACAGTATATGCTCGTCATTCCCAATGAGTAATATGTTATGAAATTCATGAAGGATGATTGCTCCCACTAAACTTCATGTCTAAACATGACTGTCACTGACTCCCACTGAATTCCACATGTTTCATTTTTGACAACTCATTCGAAACATTTTATGAATTGAAATAATCATTGCTATTCAAAGTGTTAGTTAAAACCATATATGTCATTCACATATCCCTTTGAAAATACCCATTTTGGAAAGTGGTCTTAATAACTTACTTATTTCATAATGAAGTATAGCAATGATTTTGAGTCTTTAGCATAGTTAACACTTAACTTAGCTTTTGTAGACATTTACATGCCACTCTATGTAACCTTTAATTATAAATATCTATTTACCTTGGATTGGTCTCAACAATCCCAAATAAATCCATTTACTTGCATAGATATCATTTTAGTTTCATAAGGCTCTTAAGTAAAATGTCGAATATTAAAATCTCTAGTTATATCCCTCCATCGATCAAAATCTTACAATCCAAGAACATCTTCTTTTGGTCTCCTTACGTAGTTCCCTCAAGAACATATTCTTTTGGTCTCCTCTATGCGAAGAGTTTGTGGCTAAATTCACTCCTCAAAAGAACATCTTCTTTTGGTCTCCTGTACAAGAAGAGTTTGTGGCTAAATTCACTCCCACTCTATCTTTAGGAAAAATGCCCTTTTTCTTCAAAGATAGCTTTTGAGCCACAAAACAATTTAATAATGATGGAGAAGGAGGAAAAACGTAGTACATATCAACTTAATAGTGATATAATTGAGACATGTTAGAAAGATAATATAGACTAGGTGATTTAAATATGATAGGTGTATCAAATAAGTCTGGCAACGTTCCCTTGTGTGAGTTCATCAACTCAATCATAACTTTATAATTGATCTCATAAAAGTAAATTGTGACTTTTGGTCACAAAGGCATAAGGAGAATTTAATTCATAGCTTATGGATATATAATGACTCTATCATTATATTGTCTATTGGATCAATTTAAGTAGATATTCATATGTTTCTATGTCAAGCATATAAAGATGAATTTTAGAACAATTAAAATACGATAAACGTAGTGACTTGGGTTGCAAACCAAGTCACTATTAATCCAAAATTACAACAATTGTTCAAAGGATTAAAACCAATTTCCATGTCAAACAAGGAAATTAAAATAGTTCTAAAGAATAAATAAACCAATCTTCATGGGTAGCTACTCATAGCTCCCTTGTGATCTCTTAAGCTTGATTTTCCTTGCCCTTGTTGTTGCTTGGAGGAGGCCCTAATTACAATAAAAAGGGGATACTTTATCACAACTTGTATCAAAATACCAAAGTTGAATTAGAAACATAAAAGAAGGGATAGTCATTTACCTACTGGAATAACTTTTCCAGCTTTGATGTCTCCTAGGTACTTAGGACAATTCCTCTTCCAATGCCCAATGCCATTACAATAGTGGCGTTTGTCGCCGGACGGGGCACCCTTCTTGGGATTAGAGGAGCTAGCTTCACAAGCCTTTCCTTTGTTCTTGTAGGGAGTTTGCTTCTTTCCCTTGTGACCACCTTTCTTGAAATTCCCTTTGCTCTTTTGATTAATGTTGAGCACATCCTTGGTGGTGCGTGCTAGCATTTAGCCCCGTGTCTCTCTCGGCTTGCACAAGCATTTTGTGCAATTCATCGAGGGACACTTTCAAGTTTTGCATATTAAAATTCACCCTGAATTGGACATATGCTTTAACCTTGTTCAAGGAATGAAGAATTCGATCAATGATGAGTTCCTCGGGAATCTCTACCTTTTGCATTTTCAAGGTCTCAACATGCTCCATCAACTTGAGCAAATGAGGGCTAACTTTTTGGCCCTCCTTGATGTTGAGATCAAAGAATGCGGAAGCCGCTTCATATTGAATGATCCTTGGAGCTTGTGAAAACATGGTCACAAGCTTCGTATAGATCTCATAGGCGGTGCTAATCTTTATAGCACTCCTTTGGAGTTCGGCCTCCATTGAGAAGATCAACACATTTTTGATAGCGGCCGACTCCTTTTGGTAAGTCTCATAGGCTTGCCTAGCGGCGGGGGTAGACCTAGCGGTAGGTGCGGCGGGAGAGGCCTCGGTAAGGTAACGAAACTTGTCGTCACCCTCCGCGGCCAAGCGAAGTTGCGCGTCCCAATGGGCGAAATTGGACCCATTCTTTTATAATTTACAACGATCCATGAAGGATCGGAGCTATGAAACATTGGGGAGAGTGTTTGAGCTAGCGGTTGCGTTTGAATTTGGAGTTGCCATTGCAATAGAGAAAACAAATTTGACTACAAAATAAAAGTGAAGGAATTAATAAACATCTATTGTTTTGATAATACTTGTAAACATTTTAAACAAGTTTTAAGCATTTATATAGTGACCTCTACCCAACTATTATAAATGATCCCGAGATCCAAATTCATACCAATTCGGGCACGGTGAGTCGATTCATCCCTTATCAATATAACTCGGTGGATTGACTCTTTAATCGATTCTACTTCTAGAACTCTCGGTTGATAAAATTACTCTAATATTTATCTTTAGCTCGGAACACATGCGACTACGATCACGAATACTTCCGTTGAGCTCAATCCCAATTTCGATGTAATAACATTTTACTACCCACTTACCCGACGTAACAAGTTTAGCACCCCGGTGAGCCGAGCCTACTTCCTTATGAAATTGGAATTCATGGTTTCTACTATTTGGTAAAGCTAATTCTCAATTATTAATTTAGTGAGAGGTCTTGTCAATTCATTATCTATCACGTTTTAAGTGAACTAAAGCGGTGAACTACGATAATTATAATTGACACGGTCGATGAGTCGATAAAATAAAATACATGTTTAGTTATGGCGATTTAGCGATGCATGCAAACATATAAATAAATTCAAAACATAATATATAAAATCCTAGTATGGCCTTCCTAAAAAGAAAATTTAATTAACTATTACAAATTCGGAAACCAACTCCATTGTTCCCTTGAACTTCACTTGGCACGCATTCCAAGGCAACACCGTCTTGTCGGAACGCCTTTCCAAATGGCACCGTCTTCAAGGATCTCCGGAATTACAAGTAATAATTAAAAATTACATAATTTTCTATTATACATTTGTAATAAAAATTAAATCTATTAAATTACAAAACGGTGATACGAGATCACAAAAATTACAACCGAATCGATATTCCCATACATTTCGAGTAATGCCAATTAAAAACTAAGGCCATACTAAATAAAATTACATAATTCAAAAATTATATAAATCAAAAATATGACAATCATAAATAAAATGCAGCATTATAATATGTATGAACATGCTTAATTTTATGCTAAATCGCCTTTTAAGAGTCAATATCGTATATTACATCGGTTTTTATGGATTTGCGTGATTTAACTTATTAAAATCACAATATGTTACATAAATTCATATTTATGTTCAAGTTAATTACCCTAACCATCTTAGGACTCAAAACTTAGTCTTCACTAACATTTTGACAATAATTCAACTTGATTTCTTAATATTGTTCATAATGGACCCAAAATACAATTTTATATTATAAACTCCAAATTAAATTATAATAATTTCAAAATTTGAAATTCAAACTCATGAACATTCTGGAAAAATAACATGATACTCATAATGTTCAAAACTTAGGTTAAAAATTTCGAAAAGTTTTTGAGAAAAACATCATTGCGGTTTATCGGTTTTATCAAATATGACCATTAAAATATGAGAAAATTAATTTTAATCAACTTTTCACTTTTAGATCTGAAATGTGGGATAAAATGCAACATATGTCGTTTTTCTTTAGTCATGAAATATGTTTTAGCTTTATATACTAAATTAAAACCACTATTTATCGAATTTTTACTCAAAAATTCATAAATCATGCAAATATGGTTCAAAACAGCCATAAACTGTACACACATTGAGTAAATATTCATGTGACAATATATTAAAATTTCATGACCAGGTTCGAAATATAACTCATATTAACCTAATAAACCCTTTAAATTCGATTTTGACTTATAAAATTCATATTTTATGCAAAATAACTTAGTTTTTTACGAAATTTAACATGCAACCAGTAGATAATATATGTGAAATCATGTCCAAAAATCACTGAAAAATTCGAAGTTTAGCTATTTTTCGTCCGAAAATGACATTTTTCTCATAAAAATCACATTGTAATGCCAATAATATATATAATGAAAAATAAAATCCATAAATCATCCCATATGACCTAAAATCCATTTAGGACCAGAAACTTTTAACATGCAAAATTATTTCGTGATTTATCTTCATAAATCCTAAATAACAAGTTTTATTTGTTAACTAATTAACTCGGAAAAACAAACCCGATTTTGCATGCACCAACCTTGTGCTCTGATACCACTTGTTGGAATTCATTAATCCCATTTGATTACATATTGAATATGTGAATAATTAATTTAGTCATAAAATTAATTCAAGATCTTATGCAGGCAAAACAAGTACAAGGGTAAGGAGAAAATCGGTTCCTTACATTTGATATTTCGGATATATGGGCACTAGTAAGGTCGCCTACCTTAGATAGTTCTTGAGCTTTCCTTATGGATGAACAAGATTCAAGTGTAGAATCTCTCCCCAAGGATTGTACCAAGATAATACCCTTAATAGTTTAAATTAATATGAGACTAGTATTAATAAAAACTACCTTAAAAATTGACACAAAATAATTGTATTATACTCTTGAATATTTTGGTCAAGAGGGAGGATTTTGTGAGATTATTATTTTTGTTCAACAACAAAAACTAGAGAAATTTTATTTTTCTCAAGTTGTAATTAAGAAGAATGAATTAGTGTAAAAGAAAATACACTACTTGAGTGTATAAAAGGGGGAGGCAACGTTACTCACGAAAACAGGAGAGAGAAAGGGAAAAATCCCCAAAATTAAAAAACCCCTAAAATCGATTGCACCTCATCGGCGACTTCTCCGGTCGTCTCTTTAGGTCGCCGGCGAGGCTACTTCAACCCTTTCCTTTCTTGATTCTCACCACCTTCTGGTGGCTTTGCAGTTCTAGGGATTTTGATGGTCATCCGGTCTGTGGATTTGCAATAAAGGCTGATCGTTTTCGATTGTGTGTCGCGTCTACCATCTTGTGGTGCGATTACCTTTGACCGCTTTGTCGTCGTTGATATTTGGTCCACGCAAGACCACCGGTGACATCGTCTTCTCCCTTTTTGTGTTCTTCTATTAAGTAGTTTTTGGTACAATTTTTTAAGCTTCTTCAGTTTTCTTTATTGTGTCATCGTCTTAGTTTACCGTCTCTTGGGGTGGTTTTGGTTACTAATCGTGTTTTAGTTTACTGTTTTTTGGGTGGTTTTGGTTACCTCGTGTTCGTAGCATCGGTCGGTCATTTGCTCTTGCTGGGCTTGTTGTCGCACTGCATACTTCTATTCGTATGCATGTTTTATTGGGGCTTTCGAGTTCCTTTTTGGAAGTTAAGTGTCCGACTTGATCATTATCTTGTTTTTTCTATCTTTCCTGGGGTGGGTTTTGGTTTGCTGGAGTGCTAGTCCTTTGTTCCAGTTTGGGTCTCAAGCTGTTGTAAAACTATGACTTCCTTTCTGGAAGCTTCTGCGTGTGCCCATGTTAGCGATGGGTTTATGGACAATGATGGGGATAAGATGTTGGACTATTTTATGAAAATGCAGGGGTCAGCTCGGTTAGCCTTAGCTGAGGTGAGGGAGCTTAAAGACAAGGGAAACGGTTTTTTTAGGCAAAATGATTTTGATATAGCTGCAGCGTGCTACGATGAAGCTTGTAAACTTCTTAGTTTAAGCTTGGGAAATAGTGGAGGTGAAGATATTCAATCATTATCTGACCTTGCTATTTCCCTTATTTCTAATATGGCTACTTGTGCCTTAAAACTAGAGGAATACAAAGCTGCTGCGGGTATGTGCTCCATGATTTTGGACACATTTCCTCGAAATGTTAAGGCATTGTTTCGAAGGGCGGTTGCTTATATGAAGTTGAAAAGGTTTCCGTTAGCTAAATTGGATTTGGTTGAGGCCTTAGTTGTTGAACCTAGAAATAAGGATGTGTTAAGGGAATTAGATGTAGTAAAAGGTCACCTTCTCATCAAGAAAAATGGTAAAAGAGTGTTGGAGGTTGCTACTGAAGATGACATGGATGGGATTAATAAGAGGCCTATTCATATCTTGGCATCTGACGTTGGTATAAAAGATAGTGAAAGTGTGATCACGGAGGTGATGGAATCTCAAAGGGATGTAAGTATCAAGGAAAATGAGAGTGTAAATATGGAGGTGAAGGAGGCTCAAAATACTTGTGATATTAAGTCAGTTATGGAGTTCTCCAAAAAAAGGAGGAGGTAGTTCTCGTCTAAGGATCCCCGCACAATCTTATAAAAAGTTGCTGGACGGTAGAAAGGTGAGCTTTTACTGTAAACGTGACTTGTCAACTTTAACAATTCAGATTCTTAAGGGTGAGGCTACTAAGGAGAGAGACACTATAAGTGAACGATGTAAGAAGAAGAAGAAGAAGAAGAAGAAGAAGAAGAAGAAGAAGAAGAAGAAGAAGAAGAAGAAGAAGAAGAAGAAGAAGAAGAAGAAGAAGAAGAAGAAGATGTTCTAAAAAGCGGAAACCTAAGATGATGAGGGCAATGAACGAACACATGACTCCCCCTGTTTTTATGAATGTGAAACTTGCTTCTCCTAGCGAAAGTTTGAACGTGTCCTCTACTGAGACCGTGAATTCAAGTGCGTCTTCAATATGTGACAATTTTTCCCCTCCGGGTACTCCTACCTCCCAAAATATCACTAGGGGTGTGGTTAATGATAAGGCTACTTTTACTTGCTCTCTAGCTCAAAAGGCTTCTAATGACCATCAGCCTTTCATTTTCTCAGCTCGCCCCAAGAAGTGTAAGACTTACTCGTTTGAGAAACCACCATGCTCCCATTTTACTCCTATACTTTGCAGGTACCTCTCTACTCATCGTGTGCATGAGAAATGGAGAATGACCATTTCCAAGAAGAATCATAGCCAATGGGATGAATCTCCAAGACATAGTTTATCTACTCTCTCTGAAAGTAGATCTCTCTCTCGTAAATTTCTACGTCCTCGTGGCGTAAGTGTGTCTTGTTGCAGGTACTCTCCTAAAGCTCAATTACCAAAGAAAAGAAAAGATATGACATCCTCAATGTGCTACTCCAGCAACTCTTCGAAGAAGCCCCGTTTTTTAAGTAACACCATCCCTAGTTTAAGTTTTTGTAGTAATAATAATGTAGTGTTTACACCTGATTTAGAGATGCAGGTGTGCTTCGTGTAAGGAACCTTTATTTATCGTTGCCAAAAAAAAGAGGGGGAGGCAACCGGTTTTGCCAAGGGTAGAGTGCCCAATGCATGAGCTTCACATTCTACCAAGACAAACTAGGTGTGCATGGCTATGTGTAGAGTTTAATCATTGTGTTTCCATTTAAAATAAACAACACAATATAAACCCTAATCTTCCCTCCATTTTTCGGTACATACATAAAATGGAAAGTCTATTTTATTTTGTCATTTGTCAATTTTTTCATATGTCACATGTTACATGACATGTCACAATATAATGTATTTTTAACATATTAAAAATCAACATATTAATAAAATATGTCATATACAAAAATTAACTAGTAATTCATAATTACTTGTACCAAAATGGTTCATAGAATATAAATTACAACAACTTGTATTTATAATAAGTCATTCATTCTATTTTCAATTGTTTCATAAACAATAAATTAATCTAAGTAATAAAACGATTCGATTACTTAGACCGTATCTTATTTAATCGAATTACAACAAGACACGTAAATTTACTCACAAAATCATCCGTCAATTTTAAGGAATTCAATTAACTCGTATCGGCATACGATTAATTAAATAATCAATTAAGAGCATTACCCTATATGTATGACCTTAGGGGATCAACTGATCACCACCGTCGTACGACAGTAATATCAAACTCTAGTCAGCCAATCATTACCGATATGTGTGGACCAGTTGACTGTAAAATATTACTTTCCCTCATGTATTCTTAAATATGAGATTTAAACATGTGATCATCATGATCGACAATTGTGATCGCATCATTGTTGGGGACACTTACTCCAACAGAAATATTGTTGAGAATGTTTTAATATGTTAAGATCTAGTGAGACTTTATAATAAGAAGTCAACTTCTCCTAGATGTCTCATCAAAATAGACTTGAAGAAAGCCTATGACTCAGTTGAATAGACTTTCTTACATCAAATGCTCATTGCCTTACATTTTCCTTATAAATTTGTTGATTTGGTGATGGCTTGTGTGATTACTCCTAATTATACACTTGTAGTCAATGATAATTCTTTTGGGTTTTTTCCTGGTCAAAGGGGTTTGAGGCAAGGAGACCCCCATGTCTCCTTTATTATTTACTCTGTGTATGGAGTACGGGTAGTTGCTGAACAGGATGACTTCAGGTTTCATTCCCTTTGTAGACCTCTCAAACTGAACCATTTACTCTTTGCTGATGACTTGCTGATGTTTTGCAAGGGGACTGAACCTTCTATCATGTGGATTTTGAGGAGCTTTGCAACATTCTCTGCTGCATCAGGTTTAGATCTGAATAAGACTAAATCTGAAATTTATTTTAATGGTGTTTCTACTGAGGTTATAACAAATATTCTGCAAGTCTCCGAGTTTAAGAGAGGGAGTATGCCTTTTAAATATCTAGGGGTCCTTATTTCTGCAAAAATATTGACAAAGAATGAGGGCATGAAGCTTATTGATAGAATGGTTGCTCGTATTAGAGGTTGGGGCACAAGGCATTTGTCCTACTCTGGCAGACTAGTCCTAGTGAATGCTGTGCTGAGTTCAATTCATACTTATCGGGCTACTATTTTTTTAAACCCAAATGGTATTATGAAGAAAATTGAATCCATATGTAGGAACTTCCTCTCGGGTGGTAAAGCTGAGTATCATAAAACTCCAAAAGTTCACTGGGGCACCTGTTGTTTACCTAAGGAGGAAGTGGATTGGGCAATAAAGAGTTAAAGAATTGGAACAAGGCTCTGTTGGGTAAGTATGTGTGGTGGCTGGCTTCAAAGAAGGATCATCTATGGGTAAGGTGGGTTAACCATGTCTATATGAAAGATGAATAATGGACTTATTACACTGCCCCCATGACAGTAGCTGGTCATGGAGGAAAAATACTCACATCTTTTCCACTTTTAAGCCAGCTTATACCAACAACAAATGACAGAACAATGATAAAATTTATACTGTTTCTGAAGGATACCAGTGGTTGAGGGATAGAAGGCCTAAGGTCAATTGGAGGTATGGCTGTTAAAATCCTCTTAACATTCCAAAGAGTTCCTTCATTTTTTGGGCTTATATGCATTCCAGATTATTGACAAAAGACAGATTGAGGAGAATGAGGGTGATGGTTGATGATACTTGTGATCTCTGTGGAGTATTTGCAGAATCCCATTGTTATTTGTTTACTGAGTGTGTCTTTAGTAGGAGCTGTTGCAGCATTCTTCAGCAAAAACTAGGGGTGTCTTTCAGATTGTAGGATCTGATTACTTGGAGTACCTCAGGAAGGGGCAGGTCCAAACTTCAGAGGAGCATCATTACAACTTGCCATGTGCACTTAATATATCATATTTGGATAACTCGAAATGAAGCCAGAATTCATTTACTTATTAAAAGACCAGCTAGAATTGTTCAGCAGATATGCCACGACATTGTTACACGATTTACCAGAAGCAACACTACTGCTATTCCTCTCAATGACAACAGCTGGGTTTTAAGCATTACCAATTAGTTTGATACATAGATTGTACATCATAATATATGGATTTTGTAGTTGGGACATGTGATTTTTTGAGATTATATATATACTTACATTCCACTAAAAAAAATGGAATATGTAGATGAAAAAAATAAGAAAGGAGATTAGAATAAGGAAGGAGGAGAGCGAGAGTAACTAATTAATAGAAATGATGGTGGGGTCCATTTATTTTTGCATCCCTAAAATTGAGCATCCAATAAGCCAAGAAAAACTTTGCTTTTATACTATGTAGACTAAGTAGTATATGACATTTAATATTTTAATTGTGTCTTGCATGTGCTATGGGTCAAACATATATGCAAAAAAAATGCACCTTTTGTTTTTTTAAACAACTATATATAATGGTGTTTAAGAGTTTACCTGTAAATAAAATAGGTTAAATTTTCTCAAATATTGTTTGTTGAGGTTTAACTTCAAAAGATAATGATAAATTATAAATATTTAACTAAATATAATATTTAATTAGTCATAATCAATATTTTATATTTAACGTATACTCACTTAATTGAAAATATTAAAAAAATGTAATGTGTTTTCTACTTTTTTTTCATGTCGTTTATAATACTATATTACTTAATAATCATTACTTTTGTTTTTATTATTCAAATGCACTCGCGAACACTCTGTACATACATACTCGTACATATACTCGTTATCACACTATTTAAACCTATCAAAATTTCATATGTATTATATTTCTCGCAATATAATTTTTGTCATTCCCACACTATAAAAACTTATCTCTAAGTAATTTTCTTTAGGTTCTGTTTTTAATAGATACAATAACTTTTCCCAATATATTTTTCTCAATGGATTTAATGGTTTAAGTTTTATAACTTTCTCAAATTATTTTTTTTACGTAAATATAAAACATTGTGAGACTCACTTTAATCATTTCTACATATCAAAATATTTTAATAAATATAATGAAAATTATACTCAATTGAAATTATTTTTTTTTTCAATGAACGTAATTTTTTACATTTTAGAATTTTTATCAAAATAATTTTTTAATAAATTTAAAATCAAATCACCGTAATTATTTATTATAATTTTTGAATAAAATTTATTAAATAATAATTAATATGTTGTTGAGATTTATACAGCATTTATTATGTTCGTATTAAATGAAGTTGTAACTAATGCTTGTCATTAAGGCTGTATATGACACGTGGCGCATTCATAGCGTTTCAATATATATATATATATATATATATATATATATATATATATATATATATATATATATATATATATATATATATATATATATATATATATATAGAATTAGGATCACATGAGTCCACCCTATCTTTTTGAGTCCGTGAGTCCATGATACAATATCACACGTTATACTACACAATATCATAGCTTACAGTTTCACACGTTATACTAAACAATATCACAACTGAAAAAAAAAAGTTTTTGAAAAAAAAATTCGAAAAAAAAAATCGTGATATTGTTTTGTAATACAATATCACACGTTATACTAAACAATATCACAACATACATTAAAAATTTTTTTAAAAAAAAAAAAAAAATTTCGAAAAAAAAAATTTGAAAAAAAAATTCGTGATATTATTTTGTAATACAATATCACACGTTATACTAAACAATATCACAGCTTTAAAAAAAAAAAAAAAAAAAAAAAACGGAAAAAAAAATTTGAAAAACAAATTTTGAAAAAAAAAATCGAAAAAAAAAAATTGAAAAAAAAATTCGACAAAAAAAAAATGAAAAAGAAATGAAAAAAAAAATTCGAAAAAAAAAATTTGAAAAAAAAAATTTCGGAAAAAAAAATTCGTGATATTGTTTTGTATAGTGCGTGATATTGTGTTATGGACTCATGGACTCAAATATATAGGTGGACTCACCGGATCTTGCCTATATATATATATATATATATATATATATATATATATATATATATATATAGTCGGGATCCGGTGAGAACTCCTAAATATTTGAGGATTGAGGATTAGTGAATACAATATCACGAAAAATATGAACTTTGCCAACTTTTTTTTTTAAAAAAAAAATTGTAAACAAGTGTTTTTTTTTTTAAAAAAAAAAAATGAACTTTTTTTTTTTTTTAAAAAAAAAATTGTAATTTTTTTTTTTTGCACAAGTGTTTTTTTTTGTGATATTTTATCGAATAACCCGTGCTATTGTATTGAAGAACCTCTGATATTGTAACGAAATCCTCAATCCTCAAAAAGATAGTGTATCCTCACATGATCTCATTTCTATATATATATATATATATATATAGGCGGGATCTCGTGAGTTTGGTTCTTATGGTGAGTTGTGAGTTTGGAAAATCTAGACCATTGGATTTTGGATGTGAATAAATAGACGGCTGGATTGAGTCTAACAGTAACAAAAAAAACACTCCTGAAATCTTGAATATACTCCGTATATCAGAACAATCATACGCTCCTCTATCTAAACACCTTCTCTAAACCCAAAGAAATCCTAAATTACTGGAAAATACTATTAAACCCTATAATTGCAATTTTAAAAAATTTGGGGGATTCGAAAAAGAAAGAAAGATATAACGTCGGAGTCGAGACAAATACGGCATTTCATCTGATCAGAAGTACCGGTTTCAATGTCGATGGAATTAGGTTTGATGATCGGAGTCGGCGAGACTAAAGGCGTTGAGTCACCATCGTTCACCATTACAAAGCGTTGCTCAGCTTATATGTTTATAAAGGATCGGATCATACATTTAAGTATTAATGTGGTAATTGTATTTAACTATTTAAGAATCCGTTATTGATTAATTACTACGCGTATGCCAGACAGCTTAGATGAAAGAGCGGGGGAGGGGAGGTAGTCTCCTCAACAACTCGGTTATGGCGCAAGAATGAACACAAAGACTGGTGGTGCGAAGACGCCACAGGTGGTCATCTTTACTCGATAACAATTGCGGTGAGAAGCATAGATGATGTCGGGCTTGAACTTAGCATTGGGTTTAAATTTCTGGGGCAGCAAACAAGTAGTTGTTCTCGACAACTTAGCAATTTGGTTTTGGCGACCCGGCGATGCTTGGTGCGTGGTGATGGAGCAACAGCGAAATAATGGGCAATTGGTTGTACTCTGGGCATGATTTGTGGCTGGAAATTAAAGTCGAGCTATTGGGCTGCTCGAAATGGCAGGGAACTTTAGGATGGATTTTCTTGTAAAACAGGCTTTTGATCCGCATAAGCATGCACACTATTTAGCTTCGCTTCTATTCATATGTTGAGACTATAGATATCGCTTAAATCTAAGCAATGAGAGAATGCTGCAGTTTGTGCAGGTCTAATAATCCACTTTATCTTGTTTTGCGGATGGACAATAGTAAAACTCCAATCACATTCAAATATTAACCAGTATTTGAAATGATAAATGCTCCACTTAATTTCTATTTCATCATTTTTGTTGCGCTAATTTGTTGTTTTTGTTTTTTTGCAATGTACTTTTCTTATTTTTTATCCGTTATAAACACCGGAATAACACAACATTAATAATATAATAAAACCACAATAACACTACAATAACATTAGAGTAATATCACACTAACACTAGAATAACAATACCGCCAGAATAACAACACAATAACACGTGGTGTAAAAGAGTAAAAATATCAAAGTAGTAAAAAAAAATCTAAGTGACACCGGAATAACATCACAATAACACCAGAATAACAACAACAGCACAATAACAGCACAATAATACATAGAAAAAAAAAGAGTAAAAAAAACAAAGTAGTTAAAAAAAATCAAAGTGACACCGGAATTACATCACAATAACACCAGGATAACAATAACACCAGAATTACAGCACAATAACATGTGGTAAAAGAAAGGGTAAAAAAATCAAAGTAGTAAAAAACTCTAAGTGACACTGGAATAACATCACAATAACACCAGAATAACAATGTCACCAGAATAACAGCACAATAACATGCGGTAAAAAAAAGAGTAAAAAAATCAAAGTAGTAAAAAAATCAAAGTGACACTGCAATAACATCACAATAACACCAGAATAACAATATCACCAGAATAACAGCACAATAACACGGGGTAAAAAAAGAGTAAAAAAAATCAAAAGTAGTAAAAAAAATCAAAGTGACACCGGAATAACATCACAATAACACCAGAATAACAATACGACCAGAATAACAGCACAATAACATGTGGTAAAAAAAGAGTAAAAAAATCAAAAGTAGTAAAAAAATCAAAGTGACACCGGAATAACATCACAATAACACCAGAATAACAATACCACCAGAATAACAGTACAATAACATGCGGTAAAAAAGAGTAAAAAAAATCAAAGTAGCAAAAAAAATCAAAGTAGTAAAAAAATCAAAGTGACACGGGAATAACATGACAATAACAGCAGAATAACAGTAGAATAACAGCACAATAAAACGTGGTAAAAAAAGAAAAAAAAATCAAAGTCGTAAAAAAAATCAAAGTAACAGCAGAATAACTTTACAATACAGCGGAATAACAATAACAACACAATAACAGGTAAAAAAAAGAGAAAAAAAAAAACCAAAGTCGTAAAAAAAAACAAAGTAAAAAAAAAGCACAATAACAGCATAATAACACGAGGTAAAAAAAATAAGAGTAAAAAAAATTCAAGTAAAAAAAAGATCTAGTATAAAAAAAAAGAAAAAAAAGGTAACATAATGAGAAAATTAGAGAAAAACATAAGAGAAAAAAAAAATCAAAGTTGTAAAAAAAGCATAACAACACGAGGTAAAAAAAAAAGATAAAAAAATTAAAGTAAAAAAAAAGAGTAGCACTAGAAAAAAAAAAGAAAATAAGTAAATGACAGTGATTTTATATGACAGGTAAGACTAGATCTTGGCCATTCATCTCTAATATAATCTAGTGGCTGAGATATCCAAGCGCAAAACTCACGACTCACCATAAGAAACAAAACTCACAAGAACCTAACTATCTATCTATCTATCTATCTATCTATCTATCTATCTATATATATATATATATATATATATATATATATATATATATATATATATATAGGAATGGGATCATGTGAGTACACACTATCTTTTTGAGGATTGAGGATTTCATTTCAATATCACAGGTTGTTCAATACAATATCACAGGTTATTCGAAACAATATCACACGAAAAAAAACAGCTGTGCAAAAAAAAAAATCTTTTTTTTTCAAATTTTTTTTTGGACAAGTCTAATTTTTTTCATGATATGGTATTGAAGAACCCGTGATATTGTATTCACTAATCCTCAATCCTCAAATATTTAGAAGTTCTCACCGGATCCGCTTTCTCTCTCTCTCTCTCTCTCTCTCTCTATATATATATATATATATATATATATATATATATATATATATATATATATATATATATATATATATATATATATATAGAGAGAGAGAGAGAGAGAGAGAGTTAAGATCAAATAAGCCCCCCCCCCCTTAAGTGTGAGTCCATAAGTCCTCATTACCTTAACTAATCCATCCTAATTATCACTAATTTCACTATATAATTTATCATCACACCCATTTATCTCTCATCTCACACAATTCATTCACCTTCTCTATCAAAAACTCAATAAAATCAAAAACCCAATAAATTCAAAACCTAAAAATTCAAAAAAAAATTCCGCCTTTTCCCTCACCAACCCACCCCCTCACCCGACACCACCATACCTGACACCACCACCTCTTATCTTTTCCTCTCTCCCCCTCACTCCAGATCTGACGCCACCACCACCGTCGGCCTTTGCCGACAACACCAACACCAACACCAACCACCACCACCACATTCCCCTAATTAAAAAAAACAGATCTGAAACAAGAGAAAACGGCCACCACCTTGTCATTTCTCAGATCTGGTCGACACTGGCGAGTTGAGAGGGGAGAGAAGCCGGGAACTGGCCGAGGTGGCCAAAAACAAGAGGAGACGGCGACGATATCTGGAGGAAACGACAGGGGAGGCGGCTGGCGGGGTTAGGTGTTTCGAGAGAGGAGATAGGTCGCGGTGGCCAAAAACAGGAGGCAACGACGACGATATCCGGAGAAGACGATGGAGGAGGCGGCTGTGGGGTTGTTGTTGGGTGGTGTTGTTGTCGTGGGGTGGAGGCTGCCATGATGGAGGTGGTGGTAGTCTTGGGGTGGGTGCTGCCGTGGTAGTGGTAAGTGAGGTGGTTGGTGGTGGTGTTGTTGTTGTCTTATTCTGTTTTTTTTTTTAATTGTTTTTTGTTTTTTCAGAATTTTTACTCTCTTTTTTGTTATTTGTTCTTCTCATTTTCACTCTTTTTTTTGTTATTCTCATTTTATTGTGTTTTGTTCTTCTCGTTTTCACTCTTTTTTTGTTTTTTCAGAATTTTGTTTTGTTCTTCTCATTTTTAGCCCTTCTCATTTTTTGTTCTCATTTTATCGTCTTGTTATTTTTTTTAGACCTAGATCTATTAAAATTACAATTATCTTTATTAAAGTTACATATTTTTCTATTAAAGTTACACTTATTTCTATTAAAATTACACTTTCTCTATTAAAATTACACTTATCTCTATTAAAGTTAAAATTACACTTATTTCTATTAAAATTACACTTTTCTCTATTAAAATTACACATTTCTCTATTAAAATTACACTCATCTCTTTTAAAGTTAAAGTTACAGCTATCTCTATTAAAGTTATATTTTTCTCTACTAAAGTTACACTTATTTCTAATAAAGTTACACTCTCAAGGACTACAGTTATACTCTCAATGGACTCATGTTACATGTTTAATATGGACTAAAGTTACAGTCTCAATGAACTAAAGTTACAGTCTCAATGGACTGAAATTACACTTTAATGGACTAAAGTTACACTTTTAATATGGACTAAAGATGCACTCTCAATGGACTAAAATTACACTTTAATGGACTAAAATTACACTTTTAAAAGACTAAAGTTACACTTATAAGTCACTCAATTTACAATGAGTTGTGTTAAAATTTCAAAAATTCAAAATTATATTTATCGTAAAAACTAAAGTTACACCCGTAAAACGCAAAATTTGTCGTAAACTTGCTTCAAATTTTCAAATTTCAAAATAATATCCGTCAAACCGTTTTTTTGTTGTTGTTGTTAAAGTTACTCTTTCTTCGTTAAAATTACAGTTCTAAAACAGTGAAAGTGTCGTAAAATTTGTATAAAGTTTCTGTCAAAAAAAAAATTGTGCTAAAAAAAAATTGTGTATAATAATCAATTAGTGAATGTATAATTAAAGCTAGAGAGAGAAAGTGAAATTAATTAGTGTATAGGAAACTAATTAGTATTAAGTATTTTTTTTTGCTTTCAATCTCAACCATCCTTAGTGAGATATCTAAAGGATGTAGTGAGGACTTAGGGACTCAAATATATAGGTGGACTTACAAGAACTTAACTCTCTCTCTCTCTCTCTCTCTCTCTCTATATATATATATATATATAATATATATATATATATATATTATATATATATATATAGAGAGAGAGAGAGAGAGAGAGGTAAGATCTAATGAGTCCTCCTTCCCAATTGAGTCCATCAGTCCTTCTAAAGGCCATTGGATGGACTCATTGGATGGATGAGATGAACTTGATTAAGGGCTATTAAAAAGAAAAGGAAAAAAATGAGGATGGTTGGATTGAGATGGGTGGTTGAGATTGAAAATTACCAAAAAAAATTACCAATAATCAAATTTTTATACACTAATTAATTTTTCTTTCTCTCTCTAGCCCCTAATTAATCAGTTTTGAGTTTCAGATTTAAGAAGTGTAAATGTAATGTTGTATGAGTTTTACAAGTGTAAATGTGATGTTTTACGAGTGTATGAGTTTTACAAGTGTAAATGTAAAGTTTTACGAGTGTAAATGTAACATTTTTAAGAGTGTAAATTTGATTTTTTGTGACGGAAATTTTGAATTTATATAATTTTAACATTTTACAAGTGTAAATGTGAAGTTTTACGAGTGTAAATGTAATATTTTAAGAGTGTAAATTTGATTTTTTTGTGACGGAAATTTTGAATTTATATAATTTTAACATTTTACAAGTGTAAATGTGAAGTTTTACAAGTGTAAATGTAACATTTTAAGAGTGTAAATTTGATTTTTTTGTGACGGAAATTTTGAATTTATAAAATTTTAACATTTTACAAGTGTAAATGTGAAGTTTTACGAGTGTAAATGTAACATTTTTAAGAGTGTAAATTTGATTTTTTGTGACGGAAATTTTGAATTTATATAATTTTAACATTTTACAAGTGTAAATGTGAAGTTTTACGAGTGTAAATGTAACATTTTAAGAGTGTAAATTTGATTTTTTTGTGACGGAAATTTTGAATTTATATAATTTTAACATTTTACAAGTGTAAATCTGAAGTTTTACGAGTGTAAATGTAACATTTTAAGAGTGTAAATAAGATTTTTTTGTGACGGAAATTTTGAATTTATATAATTTTAACATTTTACAAGTGTAAATGTGAAGTTTTACGAGTGTAAATGTAACATTTTAAGAGTGTAAATTTGATTTTTTTGTGACGAAAATTTTGAATTTATATAATTTTAACATTTTACAAGTGTAAATGTGAAGTTTTACGAGTGTAAATGTAACATTTTTAAGAGTGTAAATTTGATTTTTTGTGACGGAAATTTTGAATTTATATAATTTTAACATTTTAAAAGTGTAAATGTGAAGTTTTACGAGTGTAAATGTAATATTTTAAGAGTGTAAATTTGATTTTTTTGTGACGGAAATTTTGAATTTATATAATTTTAACATTTTACAAGTGTAAATCTGAAGTTTTACGAGTGTAAATGTAATATTTTAAGAGTGTAAATTTGATTTTTTGTGACGGAAATTTTGAATTTATATAATTTTAACATTTTACAAGTGTAAATCTGAAGTTTTACGAGTGTAAATGTAACATTTTTAGAGTGTAAATTTGATTTTTTGTGACGGAAATTTTGAATTTATATAATTTTAACATTTTACAAGTGTAAATCTGATCTTTGGGTGAAAATTTTGTCTTTTGAGTGTGAATTTGGTCCTTTATAAGTGTAACTTTGTCCTTTACGAGTAAAACTTTAGTCCGACTACCAAAAAACGCCATCATCAACTTTGTCCTTTACGAGTAAAACTTTAGTCCGACTACCAAAAAAAGCCACCATCATCGTCCTTTTCCACCAACTCATATCCACAAAAAATATGAGTGCAAATTTATATAATTTTAACGAGTGTAAATGTAAAGAAAAACAAGTGTAAATGTAAACAAATACGAGTGTAAATGTTAAGAAATACAACTGTAAATGTTAAGAAATATGAGTGTAAATTTAAAGAAATACGAGTGTAAATGTGAGGATATACAAGTGTAAATATAAGAGAAATACGAGTGTAAATGTGAGGAGATACAAGTGTAAATTTAAATAAAAACGACTGTAAATGTGAGGAAATACAAGTGTAAATGTAAAAATTATGAGTGTAAATGTAAAGAAATATGAGTGTAAATGTAAAAAAAATATGAGTATAATAAATATATTTATTAGATCTAGAATAAAAATCATGATAAAACAACATCAACAACACTAGATCTAATAAAAGAGAGATTGAAAAAAAAATCTAACAAAAATATAACATTAAATCAGATCTGAAAAAAATGAAAAATTATAACAAACCCAACAAAACCAGATCTGAAATATAACAAACCCAACAAAAATATAACAAACCCAACAAAAATATAATAAAGAGAGATCTGAAAAATGAAAAAGGAACCCAACAAAACCAAATCTGAAAAAAAATATATAACAAGACGATTTTTTATAAGACGAGATTTGAAAAATTATAAAACAAACCCCCACAACAAAACAAAACACCACCTTTTTATATTATTAAAACACCACTTTTTCAAAAAAAAAAAAAAAAAAAAAAAAGTGAATGACACAAACCTGAAATGCGGACAACAATAAAAACAAAAAAAGCAAAGAGAACATGGAAATGCAAGGACACACATCATCGCCTACATCACTATAACAACACTCATTTAAAACAAAAAAAAACTGAAAATAAAAATTCAACACAGTACGAATCTGAAAAAAAAAATGAAGAAAAAGAAAGGAGGCGTGTTGGTGCGGGTGAGCCGTGGGACTGGGTCATCGTGGACTCGTGGTGTTGATGAAGAAGAAGAAAGGCGGCAGTGGGTGATGTTGATGGTGGGTCGTGGTGGCAGATCTGGTAGGAGGAGGAAGTAGGGTAGTGGCGGTGGTGGAGGTGGTTGTTGTGGTGTGTGGTGTGTGGTGGGTCGTGGGTCGTGGGCTCAAGAGGATGTCGGTTTTGGTGGTGGGAGGTGGCGAGGGGGGCGTGGGGTGGGTGGCAGTGTCGGTGGGGTTGAGTAGGTGAGGAAGAGTTTTTTTTTTTTTGGATTGATGGTGGTGGCGGTGCTGCTAGTTGGTGAGTGGTGGTGGTGGGGCTGCGAATTGGTGGTGGCGGCAGTAGAAGTGTGGTGACGGGAAAGGAGAAAGAAGGAAGGTGGTGGTGATGTGCGGTGGTTGTGGGTCACGACAGGCAGGGGGGAGGAGGCACAAATGGAGGTCGGGGCTGGGGTTGGGTGGTGGTGGGTGAGTGAGGATGAGGAGTGAATGTTTTTTTTTTGATTTTTTGAATTTTTGGGTTTTTGGAATTGTTTTGGTTTTGGGGGGTTTTTAGAGAGATGAGTGGGAGGATAATTGTGTGATAGGAGAGAGAAGTGGGTGGAAAAAGAAGGGTTATATAGTAAAATTAGGGGGTTGATTAGTGTGGTAGTGAGAGAAACTGATTAATTAGGATTGATCCCCTTCATTTAGCATTAATCCCTCCCTTTTCCCCTTCAATCTCAACCCTCCATCCTATCTTTTCAATGGCTCCTAAGAGGACTTAGGGACTCAATGCTTTTTGGTGGACTCACTTGATCCTTCCTCTATATATATATATATATATATATATATATATATATATATATATATATATATATATATATATATATATATATATATATATATATATATATATATATATAGAGAGAGAGAGAGAGAGAGAGAGAGAGAGAGAGAGAGAGAGTAAAGATCAAGTAAGTCCACCCATTAAGTGTGAGTTCATAAGTCCTCATCCAAGCCATTGGATGAGGAAGATGGGTGGTGGAGATCAAAGCACAAAAAGGTGATTAATTAGCTAAATAAACACTCTCTCTCAGTACCTTAACTAATCCGGCCACCCTAATTATCACTAATTCCACTATATATAATTTATCATCACACCCATTTATCTCTCATCTCACACTATTCATTCACCTTCTCTACCAAAAACCCAATAAAATCAAAATACCAATAAATTCAAAACCTAAAAATTCAAAAAAAATTCTCCCACTTTTCCTCACCAACCCACCCCCTTACCCGACACCACCACCATCTGACGCCACCACCACCCACCCCCACCGGCTCCCACAATCCACCACCACCCACACCCTCCATTCTGACACCACCCACGCTCACCATCTCACAGCCTCCACCACGCCACCAGATCTGACCCACCACCACCCGGCCTCCCCCATACCCACATGCCACCACCTGACAACAACCCCACCACGCACCATCTTCATCTTCCCCTCCTCTCTCCTCTTCACTCATCCCACCCGACACCCCCACACCCACCACGCACTTCTTCAGCCACCACCACCACGCACTTCTTCAGCCACCACCGCATGAGATCCCCACCACCACAGCGACCTCCACCAGCAACTCAGCCGCCCATCACGCTCCCCTCTTTCTTTATTCTCACTCCTTTTCAGCCGCCTCTTGCTGCTGCCGCCAAAGCAACCGTGGGTGTCAGACTGTGGTGGCCGTCTATCTCGCTAGTTTTCAATTTTTGCGTCCATATTTGACTGTGGTGGCAGTCTGTTTGTGTCATAATTGTTTGTTTTTGTTTGTAGATGAATTATACGCTTTTTGTTTTTCTTTCCAGATCTCGTCTTTTTCTCTTACTTTTGTTAAGTTACACGTTTTTTATTCTTTTTCCTTTTTTTTATTTTAAACAAAAATCAGATTTGGCGTTAACGTCGATAAAGTTTTAGATCTGATTTTTTTGTTTTTTTAAGTTTTTTTTTATGTCGATAAAGTTTTAGATCTGATTTTTTTATGTCGATAAAGTTACATTTTTCTTAATTAAAGTTATAAATTTCTCGATTAAAGTTACATTTTCCCCTATTTATTAAAGTTACACTTTATCTTGTTAAAGTTACACTTTTCTCTATTAAAGTTACACTTATTAAAATTACAATTTTCTCTATTAAACTT
The DNA here is from genome assembly GCF_048544455.1 of Silene latifolia. Classification (NCBI taxonomy): domain Eukaryota; kingdom Viridiplantae; phylum Streptophyta; class Magnoliopsida; order Caryophyllales; family Caryophyllaceae; genus Silene; species Silene latifolia. The sequence goes on from NC_133528.1 coordinate 58,968,423, forward strand.
ACACTTTTTTCCATTAAAATTACACTTTTTTCTGTTAAAATTACATTTTTTTCTAGTTAAAATTACACTTTTCTCTATTAAAATTACACTTTTTTTCTGTTAAAATTACACTTTTTTTTGTTAAAATTATACTTATCTCCATTAAAATTACATTTTTTTCTGTTAAAATTACACTTTTTTTTTTATTAAAATTACACTTTTTTCTATTAAAATTTCACTTTTTTCTGTTAAAATTACACTTATCTCTACTAAGGATACCCTATTAAGGATTAAAGTTATACTCTCAATGAACTAAAGCTACACTATCAAAGGACTAAAGTTATACTCTCAATGGATTAAAGTTACACATTGAATATGGACTCGAGATTTATACTCTTAATGGACTAAAATTACCATTTAATGGCCTAAAATTACACTTTAGTTGACTAAAGTTACACTTTTGGACTAAAATTACAATTTGATGGACTAAAGTTACACTTTTGGACTAATATTATAATTTAATGGACTAAAATTACACTTTAATGGACTAAAGTTACACTTTTAAAAGACTAAAATTACACTTATAAATCACTCAATTTAAAATGAGTTGTGTTAAAATTTGAAAAAAAAGTCTCAAAAATTGACGTAAATATGCTTCAAAATTTCAAATTTATCGTAAAACGCAAAATTTGTCGTAAAGTTGCTTCAAAATTTGAAATTTCAAAATAATATCCGTCAAAACCGCTTTCTTTTTGTTAAAATTACACTTTTTTTTGTTAGAATTACACTTTTAAAACAGTAAAAGTGTCATAAAATTTGTATAAACTTTCTCTCAAAAAATTTTGTTGTAAAAACTTGAAAATATAAGAAGGCAAAAAATAATGTTAATTGGGTAGAATAATCAATTAGTGAGTGTATAATTTAAGCTAGAGAGAGAAAGTTGATTAATTAGTGTATAGGAAACTAATTAGTGTTAAGTGTGTTTTGTTGCTTTCAATCTGAATCATCCTTAGTGGAAGATCTAAGGGATGTAGAGAAGACTTAGGGACTCAAATATTTATGTGGACTTATAAGAACTTGACTATATATATATATATATATATATATATATATATATATATATATATATATATATATATATATATATATATATATATATATATATATATATATATATATATATAGTGACAAGTTCTCCTAAGTCCTTAATATCTTTTGAGTCCCTAAGTCTTTATTAGGGCCCTTGGATTAGGAGAATGGAGAGTGGAGATTTGCCTACTTTAATCCCGCTATAGGCGTGAAAAAAAAAAAGGAAATAGGTTGAGGAGGAGAGAGGATGTGTGTGTCAGTACTATTGCCTATTACTCACTGTGCACACACAAACACATGCATAATCACTCAACAACCTTCCTTAACACATTTCGAAACAAACTCCACCAAAACACAATTTAAAAAAAAAAACTCATCTTCCTGGCGATAATTTAAAGCAAATCCTACTTTCTTCATTTATCATCTTCCTTTATCAGCTTCCTTTATCATCTTCCTTCATCATCTTCCATTATTATCCTCCAATCTCAGAAACAAACAACAAGACCAACGTCCAACGTAAAAAATGACGGATTTGCAAATGATTCCATTTGGCCATGGTAATTTTTGGATTGTTTATTTATTTTCTTCATTCAAAGTTAGGTTATATATCATGTTTTTTATGAAAACATTAGGTTAAATATGAACAATTGTTTAAATATGAGGAGGAAGTGTATTTTAGGTTATTTTTGAAGCTTATTTTTTATTATGTGAAATCTGTAAATCCACTCTTTTAACATGAACTCCATCATTATAGAGTTCAACATCAACTCTGTGAATAATAAGTTAAACTTCTCGATGTTGGAGTTATTTATCTGGTAGAGTTCAACATCATATTTCAGGTTCTTATTTGTAACAGTGAATATAGTATCCGCAAACACCGTAAGAAGACGAATAAAGTGTAACTGTAACATTAAAAAGTGTTATTATAATGGTTGTAAATGTAATTTTAACTACAAATGGTGTGATTTTAAGCAACAAAAGTATTATTGTAATTATTATGGTAGAATTGAATTTCAAAAGTGTAATATTTGTCCTTTAATTGAAATTGTAAAAATTGTAATTATAACTGATAAAAGTGTAATTATAACTGATGAAAGTGTAATTCTGACCAGTAAAAGTGTTATTGTAAGAGACAAAATATGTAAGTTTTTAAACTGTAATTATAATAATAACAAGTATAATTGTAACAGACAAAGTGTAATTATAACAACCAAAGGGTTTATTGTAACAGAAAAGCTGTAAGTTTTTAAACTGTAATTGTAATAATAGAAAGTATAATTCTAACAGATAAAACTGTAATTTTAACAGGTAAAATTGTTATTATAACAGGCAAAATTTCTAAATTGGTAAACAGTAATTCTAATAGTAAAACGTATAATTTTAACTGAGAAACGTGTAATTTTGACCAATAAAAGTGTTATTGTAAAAGACAAATTCTGTAAGTTTTCAAACTGTAATTCTAATAGTAACAAGTATAATTGTAACAGGCAAAAGTGTAATTTTAACAACCAAAGGGTTGATTGTAGAAGAGAAAAATTTGTAAGTTTTTAAACTGTAATTGTAATAGTAGAAAGTATAATTCTAACAGACAAAAGTGTAATGATAACTACAAAAAGTGTAATTTTAAGAAATATATATTTTTAACAAATATATGGGTTACTTTAAGTTGTTATGGAAACAATTGATAATAATTACGCTATTGTCAGATAATATTGAGCACAATGGAAAACGAAAGCCGAACGAAGAAGAATTTTGCAAAGACGTTGAAGCTAAGTTCACCCCCTATGTTGGTCAGGAATTTCTGGAAATAGAGGAAGCAGTGACATTTTATAGAATTTATGCTGTTGCTTGTGGTTTTGATGTGCGTAAGTACACGACTAAGAGATGGCGTGGAGGGGAAATCAAATCTAAACTGTTGGTTTGCAACCGGGAGGGGTTCAAACATAAAGGACAATTGGAGTGTAGTGGCGGCCAGGACTCAGGTAGGAGACACAAAGTCAGGCGTGTTGGTTGCAAAGCGAGGATTAGGCTATTCGTGATGAATGGGGAATTAAGAATTGACAGATTCCACAGTGGCCACAACCATGAACTCGTATCAGCCAGAGATAGAGAGTTTCAAAAGTTGGCATGCAACATAACAAACTATCACAAAATGATAATCCTTTATAATTCAAGGGTGAGTTGATTAAAATTACACTTTTCTTGATTAAAATTACACTTTTTTATGTTATAATTTCACTTTATTTTGTTAGAATTACACTTTTGTCAACTAAAATTACACTTTTTGCGTCTACAATTACATTTTTTCTTGTTAAAACAACACTTTTCTTTTTTTGAACTTATACATTTGTATCTGTTTTAATTATGTTTTTGTTGATTAAAATACGTACATCTAAAAGATTGTCAATAATCAACAGGTGAAGATAGGAGCTACGAAGACTTACAAAATTTTGAAGGAACATGTTAATGGGTTTGAAAACATCGCAGCTAGTTTGAATGATTTTAAGAACTTTCACAGATGTGTGAAATGCTACATTCATGAACAGGACGGTCAGATGTTCGTGGACCACTTTAAGGAATTGGCTGTTAATAGACCACGGTTCTTCTTTGACTATGATGTTGATTCTGACGGTAGCCTTAGTAAAGCTATATGGGCCGACGGAATCGCTAGAAGGAACTACTCAGTTTTTGGGGAAGCAGTGTCGTTCGATCCGACGTATTCCACCAATAAGTATGACATGTCCTTCACACCTTTCACCGGGGTTGATAATCATAAACGATCAGTCACTTTCTGTGGAGCGCTTGTTGCTCATGAAGATGAAGACTCGTTTAAATGGGTTTTCACCCGTTTTCTGGCTGCGATGGGTGGCAAAGAGCCTAAGTACATTATCACCGATCAGGATCCTGGTATTCTTAAAGCGGTTCCATTGGTGTTCAAGACAGCGCGCCACCGATATTGTATGTGGCATATCATGAACAAGGTGCCAAGCAAGTATGGAATGGCGAGAGATGATTATTCAGTGTTTCTAAAGAAATTGAATGCCATAATATGGGATGAAGACATTGAAGCGGCAGAGTTCGATGCAAAATGGGAAGAAATTGGCAGGAAACACAATGTTAATAACATTGATTGGTTCCAAGAAATGTACGCTAAAAGGAAGCAGTGGGTTATGGCTTATTGTAGGGACCTAGATATGAGGGGTGTTATGAGGACAACCCAAAGATCAGAGAGCGAAAATAGTTTTTTTAAGAGATTTGAGAGTAAGTCAGGAACATTAGTTGAGTTTTCGATGCGTTTTGACGGTATGCAATGGACCAAACAAAGATACACACTAAAAGCAGTTGACAATCGTAATGAGACACACTTTCCTGTAATATCAACGCATCTAGCTATCGAAGTGCACGGGGCGCAAGTGTACAGTCATAAAGTATTCGAGGAATTTCAAGAAGAGGCCAAGTGCTCAATCGGTACTTGTAAAAGCAGAGAATTCACTGAGTGTGGCTCTTTAGAGGTGACCACTGTAAGAGATGCAAACAGGGACAGAAATTATGAGGTCACATACTGCCCATGTATCATTCTGTAGCATTTGTTTGTTAAAATTATACTTTTATCCGTTAAAATTATACTTTTGTTGATTAAAATTACACTTAGGGTTGTTAGAGTTATACTTTGGGTTGTTAAAATAATAATTTGGGTTGCTAAAGTTATACTTTAATCCGTTAAAATTACACTTTTGTTGATTAAAATTACACTTTGGGTTGTTAAAATTATAAATTAGGTTGTTAAAATTATACTTTGGGTTGTTAAAGTTATACTTTTATCCGTTAAAATCACACTTTTATTGATTAAAATTACACTTTTGTGTATTATAGTCACACTTTCTTCTGACTGGTTTAACTAACATATTACTCTATATTGTTGAACTAGATACATTGAAAGCCACTTGTAGCTGCAGAATGCTTGAGAGGAAAGGCATTATTTGCCGGCATGTCATATGGATTTACTCATTAAACGGAGTGAAGATTATTCCAGAACAATGTGTTGTTAAAAGATGGTGTAAAGATGCAAGGTTGTCTAAAATGTTCGATTGTAATGGTGAAGCAACTGAGGACATTGATATAATGGATGGAAAACAGATTGCGATGTCAGTAATGTGGTCGGAGATTCATCAGACAGTTGGTCTGCTCATGGGCAAATTGAAGAATGATGTCGACAACTTTTCTAGTCTAATTAGACAGTTTAAGGAGAAACTTTCACCATTAGGATCACCATTGAATAAACAACAACAGTTGGAGAAAATTCTTGGATGTTCTCCTAGTCAGGAGATAACCATTTTGCCGCCCAAGAAATCCAAGAACAAGGGAAGCGGAAAGAGAATGTTGTCGATGAAGGAAAAAGCAGTTGCTTTGGCAAGGAAGCCAAAACGTATGTGTAAAAATTGCAAGCGATTAGCTAAACATGACAAAAGGAACTGCCCTAACCCATTCGCAGAGCACCCACCATTGTCGCAATCGTCAGAACCCTCGTCGGAAGAAGAAGAAGAAGAAGAAGAAGAAGAAGAAGAAGAAGAAGAAGAAGAAGAAGAAGGCATCTTAGAATAATCAATATAATACCTAATAAGTAATACATTTTTTTGGGGATGTCTACACAAAATACGAGGTACAACATGATGTTTCGTATTGTGGTTAGACATTAAACTGCCAGGAAGGCAACTGGTCGCCGTTGGTATTACAATGTATTTTGTTGAAGTATTTTTTATTGGACGAAACAGTTATAATGTGCAACACCAGAACGTTGAATTTTCCACTCTTGACTATTATGACAAATTATGTTCTTACAATTACACATATCTAGGGAAGAAAATTACAATGGCCTCATATCTGCTTAGGGTAGGATTGTTATGATCAGAATTACACTTAAACTCATTATAATTACAGAGTATGCAATTTCAGTTACACTTCATCTATAGTAAAGCCTTATAACATAGTTAGGTAAAACAACATAAATATTATTGCACCATCTTTTAACAACATAACTATATTTTCATAAATAAAACACCTAAAATGACACTTTTGCCTTTTAAAATTACATTTATATTTTGTGTAATGTAAGGTCTATCTGTCACTGCTATGGCCGGTTAGAATTACACTTCTGACGGTTAGAATTACACTTTTGTGTATTACAGTCACACTTTCTTCTAACTGATTTAACTAACATATTACTCTATATTGTTGAACTAGATACATTGAAAGCCACTTGTAGCTGCAGAATGCTTGAGAGGAAAGGCATTCTTTGCCGGCATGTCATATGGATTAACATAAAACACCTTGTCTTATAGAATGTTGAAAGATTGTTTACACAAAAACTAACTGTCTAGATTAAGGTTGCTAACATCTGCAAATAATACAAAGTATGAAATAAATGTTTACATAGCCAAGGCAATATTCCCACAAAAACTTAACTACTAAATTAAGGTTGTTATTTTTTCACATTGGCATGGGGCAGTCTACGCTTCTGTTGTAATACCTTCCACAGTTTGTCCTTCATGCTAACAAAAGCTTTGACTTTCTCGAGCACACCTTCGCGCAACACGTTCATGTCTGCTAGAACGAGGGTAGCTATCAGTTGGATCACCAAATAGCGCCTTGATTTCTTCTTCTCTAGGTCTTCATGTTGAAAAGGAAGACCCTCGTATAAGAGCATAGCCATCATGGTGAACAGACCCGACTCTGGTTGGTTGAGAGTAGGTGACATCCCACTGAAAGGTATCTGGCGCAACGCATAATTAGGAATTTCCCGTGCCCTAGTGTTCTTCTTTTCCTTATCCCGTGATTCTAAATAATCACTCACTGCGCTAGCCTGCAAATGTACATAATTACCTCAAAAAACTGATTGAACAAAAAAGATAGCATTCGAAAGAAAGGGATGGACAATAACTTACAATTAAACGCGCTGCTTTTCCAAACTGCGACTTTTTCAAATCAGAATGCCTTTGCCCGTCCAGCAAGTCGACTGTATTTGATTTGTGATTGATACATACGCATGCGAAATGGTCGTCAATGCAGAACGGGACAAATAGCAAGTCTGTTTTCAAGTTAACGGTTTGCTCACTGTCGACGATGAAGGTGTCCCAGAGCTGGTACAGGTTGTCATAGTTGCTGTCTGATTGTGTGCCTGGTTGTTCAAACGTCCCAAGCAATCCCAACAGTATATCCTTTAAAAGGCAATAGTGAACATGATTAATGTGGTTACTTTGTCACCTAAAATTACACTATTGTCCCTTAAAATTACACTTCACACGGTTAGAATGACACTTTTGTTGATTAAAAGAACTAAAGTGAAACATTCACATAATACAACTGTAATTTAGAAAAGTGTCATTCTAAGTAACAAAGGTGTAATAGAAGTGGGCATAAATATTATGCAATGGTTAATGGAATTACCATGTGACGTATACCAAAGAATGACATCCTCATTTGGTCGCCATATTCCTCCTTCTCCAAATGGTTCATCAAAATCGACCAGCACTCGATGACATTCAACGACATAAGGTCTTCAGACACCAAGGACATAATGTCAGCTCTCCGAAGCGTTGCGTGACGGGTGTACCAGACCAGCTGTTCACTGCACTCCGTAATATTAAAGAAGTCGTTAATTAAAGTAGAATAAATGTGAAAAATAATCTGAGTATCCTTGATTAAAGAAGTCGTTAATTAAGTCAGATTAACCGACCGTTCATCATAATTGTGGTCATCTAACAAGCAATAGTCGGCAACATGCTTCCTCCTCTGTTTAATATCCTTGATTAACGCTTGGTTGCTCCGGAGCATCTTCGACACCACATTTGTGTTGAGACCACCTCTACCACAGTCGAGAGAGCAGCCCAACCCGTCCCCCTTTCCACGAGGATGGCTCTTAACAGAGGATAGCACTTTACCAGATGGAATGCGCATGGTAACAGGTGTCGCCTCCATAACGGGCTCTTCAGATTCAGTTACGCGAGCACGTTTTGTGGATTCCGGCCCTATGTCACCATATGTTTTCCTCTTAACAGCATTCAACTTTCTTGTCAACGGATGTCCAGCAGTTGCTTTGAAATAACCAACCCGCATCAAGATGTCTTCTCTGATACTGTTAATGTCACAGAGCACGAGTGTTGCAACAATCTCAGCACGGTACAAACTCATAGCATCCTATTTCCCGAGGTCACATTGAAAAGGGCTTCCGCGGTAGAACATTAAATGTAGCATCATGAAAACACCACAGTCATTTCTCGAATACCCTTGAGCTTGCCAGCTGAACTCAATGTTCACGATCTTAAACCCGCTGACCTTTGCCCCCTTAGACAGCCCTTTAGACACCAAATACTTCCCCATTATATTTGCCTGAACATGAATACGCGTCAGTGTGTTAACGTAGTACGACCCATATAAATTGGTTGACTCTTGGATATCGGACACTTACCAAAATATGCGCTATCCCTCTGTAAGGGAGCGTTTCTAATGGGTCATCGTATTTGCGGTTGTCGAGGTAGTCAATCTGCTCGGTGAGAAAGTTGATGCACACGCAGCTGTAGTGATCACCGTCACCGGATAACACGGGCGAAAGATCGCATCGTGTGTCGCTAAGATCGAAAAGGAAACCTTAAAAACCATGATAAAAGATTACATGTTTTGTTACCTACCATGTCCGTGTCAAGCTGGAATGGTGCACGACAGGTTTCAGCCCAGGCATCCCAGCCACCAAAAATGTCTTCATCTTTGTTCAATACTTTCCCGAGCTTTTGAGCGTTCCAAATAGACCTTGCGGGGTCCTTTAATTTGAAAAGTGTTAAATGAGTGATCAGATAATTAAAAGAGCTATTTTATAAAAATAAGGTGAAACTTTAACCAAAAAAAGTGTACTGTTAACACAGAAGGGTAATGTTAAAAGTATAATTTAAACAATAAAAAGTGTAATTCTAACGGCCAAAAGTATCATTTTAACGGACAAATTTGCAATTTTAACATACAAAAGAAACATTTTAACTTTAAAAAGTATAATTCTAACGGACAAATGTGTAATTTTAACACACAAAGGTAACATTTTAACTTACAGTGTGACTTAGGCCAAAGAAACAACGGGATATGTCCGAAGGTTTCATGATGTGGTTGAGTAGCAAGCACCAACCATCAATAACACTTGTCATGATTTGCTCCCGAGGGTCCAAAGTTGCAATATCTTCCCGGGTAATGAAATAAAACTCGCTGAATTGGACCAATCGTTCACTACAACAAAAAAATTTACTTAGTCAACAAATATATATATATAATTAGGAATGTTAAGGTACTCTTGTAAAAAATAATACACTTACAACTCGGAAAACGCATCTGACTGATTGAAGGCATAGTCAATCAAGTATTTCCTGTCACTAAACATTGGCACTAGGAGCTCCTGACTGAATGCTAGGTTTCTCGTCGCAAAGCACAATTCAGGATTAGGTGCCCCACAATCAATAGAACACCCAAGGTTCTCAATGACGTGATCCATGCACGGTAAGGGCTCACTCGAGTGAAGTAAAAAAGGATGGTAGCTCAGATCACCGTGAGGGACGTACGGTACCGAGATAGGAATGTCGGCGTTCTCTGCCTCTGGTACTACGTCAACTGTTACCTCTCTGTGCTCGATAGTCCCTTCCGAAGACTTCACGGCATCATCCTCCACTGCCGCATCTGTAATAAAAATAGTGTTATTTCATCATCAGAAAGTAAGTGTAACTGTGGCAAAGAAAAAAATAAAATTTAGTAGACAAAATTATAATTCAAACAAAATAAAGTGTTATTTTATCACAAAAAAGTGTAATTTTAACTAAAAATAGTGTAATTCTAGCAGACAAAAGTGTAATTGTAAGCTACAAAAGTATAATTTTAACTTAAAAAGGTGTAATTTTAGCAGAGAAAAATGTAATTCTAACTAAATAAAGTGTTATTTTAACTAAAAATTGTCTAATTGCAGCAGACAAAAGTGTAATTCTAAGAAAAAAAAGTGTTATTGTAACTTAAAAAAGTGTAACTTTAGCAGAAAAAAATGTAATTCTAACAAAATAACTTCATCCATGGCACTTCTAAACTCTGAAGGTCAATGCATTACCTCCGTGATCCTTCAGTGCAGCCCCATCCACCACCTTCTCTACCACTGTCTGAGGACTTGTTTGCAAATTTGGCTCATCATTATTCCACCCCGACTGATTTTCACCATGCACAGATATTGGGTGCTCCTGGAACAGCGCGTTTACGTCCGCAGTAGAATATACAGTACTTGTCCATTCTACGTCCATAAATTCCTTTGCCTGCAACGCAAATACATATTCCGGCTGCTCGTTACCCTTTAACAACCGCTCATCAGTCGTTGCGCATCCGCCGTTTCCGGCACCCTCTTCATAATGTTGTTCGGCTGCGCGCTCTGCATCATATCTCAGCAGTCGAGAATAGGAACTGAGTGGCAGGGGGGAAACTTCTATGTTCTGAACTTCCACCAAAACATTATCCGCCTTCTCAGACTCCCCAGCTTCAGGCCCACTAAATTCCAAAGATTTAGAATCCACTTGTACAACATCGTCTAATGTTGCAGTAACCACTATTGTACTTGAACATTGGAGACCAAGCTCAGCATTACCCTTCCCAATCTTGTCATCATCCTTGTCCGTCTCGGCATTCAGAACTTCTCTCACATGCACAACCGTTCCCGTAGAGACAGAGGCCACTTTCACCAATTCTGTTACCTCTCAAATTCCTTGGTCTTCTCTGGCCGACATTTCTGCTCGGCGCTCTGCTTCAATAATCTCCGCAGACGAAAATAGGAATTGAGTGACAGGTGGATCAGCGTCGGTGGGCCCATCCTCCTCATTTTTATTGTCAGCTATCTGAGGTTCCCCGGCCAAAGGCACCCCCATATCCATAGTCTGCTCTTGTTCCTTTGCAGCAGCAGCATTCGCATAGAACTTCTTCTTAGCCTCATCAACCTCTTCTTTTGAATAATACTCTTCGAGAACTTCCCGGTCAAATTTAGGTGGTTCGTCAACAGCCACCTCCTTCCCAACCTTCCTCCTTTTGTGAATAACGAAAATCTCACGAGTACTACCAACGTCCACGTTGGTGTCCTTACTGTAATCGTCTCTGTTAGCAGCGTCCTTAAATTCAGCCGTGCTGTAAAATTGCACGGCCTCCATTATCTGTTGTGTAGACACCTCCCATGCTTTCTCACTGGCTACTTCATCCGAAACAATTGAGGCGGCCACCGTGCCTTCGAGGTCTGTACCAACATCTACAGTCACCTCTTTCTCATTATCGTGTCCATCATCCTCCATATCATCACCATCCTCCTCATCCTCAACATCATCACCATCCTCGTCATCTCTCTCGTCCTCATCACCATTGTCCTCCTCTTCATCATCATCACCAACCTGCTGCTCGTATCCCTCGTCATCTACCTCATCATTCTGATACTGATCACCTGGACTTTGTTGCAGCACAGGCGCTGATTTCATGGAATGATTTATTCGTTCAGCTATCTCCTGCATTTCCACAGCATAATCCTTCATCCTTTGGCTTTGAAAGAATGATTGTGTGCATTGTGTAGCGACAAGGTCACTAGAATAGTTCAGATCTCCTGTTAACCTTTTGAGCGTCATGGCTGCATCTGCATACCATGAATAGAAGACAGTAGCATTCCTTTGCATCTTCAAGTAAAGCTCATGCACATCCTACATTAAAATACAGATAATTGGACAAGAGTTCAGTCAAAAGTGTTCATTCAAAAGTATAATTTTAACTTTGACAAGTGTAATTCTAAGGGCAAAAAGTATAATTCTAACGGACTAAAGTGTAATTGTAAGCTACAAAAGTATAATTTTAACTTTAAAAAGTATAATTTTAACGGACAAAAGTGTAATTGTAACATACAAAAGTATAATTTTAACTGACAACCTTGTAATTTAAGCAATTACTGATTAATATTGCAATTACAATTGTAGTGTAATTGTAGTGAAAGAAAGAGTAACTTTAAAACATGTAAATTAGCCTTGCCAAATCAACAAATAACACTTACATCTACAGCCCGAGCTTTCAACTCCTCGTCATCATCAACACCAGATGGGAGTTAAATCTCGATGAACTTCTTCCTGTCTGAAGTTGAAGTCACTTGTAATGCCGCGTCACTAACCACATTGCCAATGGCCAACACTTTGCTGTCATTAGTAACCCCACCAATGGTTAACAATTCCTTTTGAAGGCACCGAGGATACTTAACCGAGGATCAAGTTTGCCGACCCAAACGGTTCTTGTCAAGCTCACCATGTAGTCTGTCAGAAAGCTTCTGCCGGTCTCAGTGCTTAATGAGAGGTAGGCTGTGGCGACAACTCGTACCACGGAAATCGAAACGTTGAAAGTACGTAATCATTAAAAAGGGGATACACCTCAGCAAGGTCTGTTTATTTTCACCATTAGCTGCCGCAACCTTCACCAAATGTTCCAGCACATAAGTACACCAATCGTACTGCGTAATCGAGTCCACATCGTCAACAGCTCTCAAAAGCTTGAAGTCAACCCCGCTGTATGACGTTGGAGTTAGGAATGATGACATGGCGAGCAGAACAAACAGCCTGCAGAATTGAGGACCTCCTTTTTTGTATTTTTTTTTTAAAATATCTTGGAAGACAATTCCTAAATTAATGCCTTCGTTAACCCCTTTTATGTTGTACGCTTTTCGCCATTTATCTTTCAATTGCTTGTTCTCCGGCGCTTGAGAATCCTTTTGGCGGCCCGTAGGTACTAGATCAACTGTTTTAGGACCAAGTGGTAACATAAAACAGTCATACACGTCATGCTTGGTGACCATGAACTCCTTATCTTTAGCTGCCCGAAAAATATAGGATTCGTCACTGAATGCTTTGAGAAAATCTTTAACATAACCCATTGGATATGTTTTGAGCTTAAGCTCCAAAATACCACCGAAACCGATCCTCCGTCTTTGCATCTCGCTGGGCATCATTAAGCTTTTCAATGAGCTCAACAAGTCGTTTGGCTTGACGACACTTGATGACCACCTTTGCTATTTTGTTCTTGGTCGGCTTTGCCTCAACGTGATCTGACATCTGCTGAAGAAATAAGTAACAGTAATTAAAAACGTGACATATAGACCTTACACCACACAAAATACAAATAACAGTAATTTTAAGTTTTTCAACCTGCTCAACAAGCTGCTTCTTCAATTTGACAGTCACCTTTGCTTTTTCGGTCTTGCCTAATTTAGCCTCATTTCCATCTGACATCTGTTAACATTACAAAAAATTAATTCTAGCAGACAAAAGAAAAATTCTAACAAAAAAAAGTGTAATTGTAGCAGCATAAAGTGTAATTTTTAGCAGACGCAAGTGTAATTCTAACAATATGAAGTGTAATTTTAGCAGACAAAAGAATAATTCTAACAAAATAAAATGTTATTTTAACAGACAAAAGTGTAATTTTAACAAAAAAAAGTGTAATTTTAGTAGACAAAAGTGTAATTCTAACAATATAAAGTGTAATTTTAACAGGCGACAGAGAAATTTTAGCAAAAAAAAAGTGTAATTGTAGCAGCATAAAGTGTTATTTTAGCAACAAAAGTGTAATTCTAACAAAATCAAATGTTATTTTGAAAGACAAAAGTGTAATTTTAACAAAAAAAAAAGTGTAATTGTAGCAGACAAAAGTGTAATTCTAACAAAATAAAGTGTTATTTTAACAGGCAACAGTGTGATTTTAGCAAAAGAAGGTGAAATTGTAGCAGCATAAAGTGTTATTTTAGAAACAAAAGTGTAATTCTAATAAAATCAAATGTTATTTTAAAAGACAAAAGTGTAATTTTAACAAAAAAAGTGTAATTGTAGCAGACAAAAGTGTAATTCTAACAAAATAAAGTGCTATTTTAACAGGCAACAGTGTAATTTTAGCAAAAGAAGGTGAAATTGTAGCAGCATAAAGTGTTATTTTAGCAACAAAAGTGTAATTCTAACAAAATAAAATGTTATTTTAAAAGACAAAAGTGTAATTTTAACAAAAACAAGTGAAATTGTAGCACACAAAAGTGTAATTCTAACAGCATAAAGTGTTATTCTAACAGGCAACAGTGTAATTTTAGCAAAAAAAATGTATTTGTAGCAGCATAAAGTGTTAATTTAGCAACAAAAGTGTAATTCTAACAAAAGGGTAATCAAAAGTGGGATTTCTCAAAAAAAAAAAAAAACTGGATTTTAACAGAGAAAGAGTAATTGTAATCAACAAAAGTGGGATTTTTCAAAAAAACTCTGTGTAATCTTAATGAATATGAACATATGTGCTAAAAACGTTTGTTGACAAAATACAGTGATCAAAAATAAATGTCCTAAATGTCCTAAATGTGCTAAAAATAACTGGGTAATCAAAATGAAGAAAGCAAAAACAGTGATCAAATAGAACAGTAAAGCAACAATGGTGATAAAATACAGTGATCAAATATAGTGCAATTACATAACAATGTCCAATAAATTAAAAAAAACGTCTAAATAAAAGAAGAGAACAAATCATAAAACTCTAAAAACCCAAAAAAAAATCATAAAACTCTAAAAACCCAAAAAAATTACCTTCTAAAGTGATCTGAATGGACGAAAATGGCAGCTTGCAAGTGAGAAAAGAAAATGGAGAAAAAAACAATAATAAGGTAACAAAAAAGCGATAAAATTGGGGGATTTTGAGAGCAGTTTCGTTCTTAAGCAGTTGAAATTAATGGGGTTTAATTTGGGGGAAATGTTTTGGAGGAAAATTAATTTTGAATAATAGAGAGATGATAAATGGGGGGAAGTTAGTAGGACGTGTGTGTGATGTTTTGATTGACAACCTGCATGCATGCTAATACCCTATGAGTGGTAGGAGGAGAGAGGTAATTATTTTAGCCATTAGAATAATATTATTAGTTGCTTTTTACTTTTAATCTAAGCCATTCAATAACATAATCTAAGGGATGACAATAGAACTCATGGACTCAAATGTAAGACATGGACTTAGTTGATCTTATTATATATATATATATATATATATATATATATATATATATATATATATATATATATATATATATATATATATATATATATATATATATATATATATATATATATATATAGAGAGAGAGAGAGAGAGAGAGAGAGAGAGAGAGAAAGAGCAAAGTTCTCTTAAGTCCTACATATGCCTTTGAATCCATGAGTCATTTCCACAACCCTTGGATCATGCATGGTGGAAGGTTGAGATTGAAAGCAAGAAACACACTTAACATTAATTAATTCACTTCTCTCTCTAGTTTTAGTAATACATTCACTAATTCATTATCATACACAATTAACACCATCTTTTGTCTTATACTTCAAAGTTTATGAAAATTTTATTAACATTTTTCCTGTTTCGGTTTTTTTCGTTTTTTTTTCCGAGACAAGTTTTCGACATTTTAGGATTTTACGAGTGTAATTCTAGCAGCAAAAAGTGTAATTTTAAGGAATGTTTACGAGAAATTTGCGTTTTACAAGTTTTTAACGAATAATATTTTTTAATTTTTGTAATTTTATCACAAGTTATTGTAATTTTAGCATTTTACGAGTGTTATTTTAACGACAAAAAGTGTTATTTTAGTCCAGGTAAGTGTAATTTCAGTCCAATGAGATTGTTATTTTAGTCCAGGAGGATGTAATTTTAGTCCAGAAAAGTGTAATTTCAGTCCACTGAGAATGTAATTTTAGTCCAGAGAGTGTAACATTAGTCCAAGTAAGTGTAATTTCAGTCCAATGAGATTGTTATTTTAGTCTAGAAAAGTGTAATTTTAGTACAAAAAAGTGTAATTTTAGTCCAGAAAAGTATAATTTTAGTCCACTGAGAATATAATTTTAGTCCATTGAGAGTGCAACATTAGTCCAATGAGAATATAACCATGTCCATTAAGAGTGTAACATTAGCCAAATAGAAGTAAGTGTAATTCTAGAAGAAAAAGTATAATTTTAGCGCAAAAAAGAGTAATTCTATAAAAAAAAAAAGAGTAATTCTAGCAGAAAAAAAGAGTAATTTTAGCAGGAAAAAGAGTAATTCTAGCAGGAAAAAGACTAATTCTAGTAGAAAAAGAGTAATTCTAGCCGCAAAAAAGAGTAATTCTAGCAGAAATAGTGTAATTGTAGCAAAAAAAAAGTGTAATTGTAGCAAAAAAAAGTGTAATTCTAAGATGAAAAAAAGTGTAATTCTAACAGAAAAAAGAGTAATTTTAGTAGAAAAAAGAGTAATTCTAGGAGAAAACAATGCACATCTAAGATGAAAATCAACAATTAACCTTGGATCTATTTATTAGATCTAAGACTAAAATAAAACGATCTAATATAACAACAATTGAAGAAAAATGAGGAGACGACATTTTAAATATATCTAAGATTAAAATTAACAAATTATATGAGATGTACTTAGTAAATGCAAGACTAAAATAAAAAAATTCACAAAATAAAAACAAGATCTAGAAAAACGAGATCTAGAACTCGAAATCTGAAAAAAAAAAAAAAAAAAAAAAAAAAAAAAAAAAAAAAAAAAAAAAAAAAAAAAAGAGCAAAACAGAAAATTAAAATGAAATCTGAAATCATCTTATCACCCTATCAAAAAATAGATCTTAAAAGGAACTTACAAAAAAAAAAAAAAAAGATCTGAATGAGAAACTCACCAAACAAACGAAAAAACAAACAAAAAAACAAAAACGAGAAAAGATAACCACCAACACAACTTTATTAAAAGAAAAATATTGAAGAATGGACCAAACACAAGTGGTACCACATGTTTATAGCCCATTCTGAGTGCAAGGCTGCCCTACAGATTGATATTTTATCTGCAAAACGGTACAATTTTTGAAATGAATGAATTAATGCAGAAATTCAAACGTGACACACATTTTCATTGAAATCTAACTCATACTCTATCGTTGCAAGAAAAGAATAATATTTTGAGAAAGAATTAAAAAAAAAAAAAATCCTATCAGATCTGAAATAAGCCGGAGGGAGGAAGGACAACTTGTCGTCGTGATTTGCGTGGGATATGGCGCGTTTGTTGTTGGTGGTGGTAGTGGCGGGTGTTGTTGTTGTACGGTGGTTGAAGGACAACCCAATGGTGGTGAGGGAATAGATCTGGAAAAAAAAAGGGGGAGGAGGTGGTGTAGTTGGTGGCCTTGGGTGGTCGTGTGTGCGGTGGGTGATCGTGTGTGCGGTGGGTGTGTAGGTGGCTGGTGAGGGAGGGGAGGTGACGTAGTGGCCGTGGATGGTGTGCGATGGTACGGGTGTGCGGCACAGAGTGGTGCGGCGGATCTGGGTGTGCGGTGTGTTGGAATATGTGTCCTCCAACAATAATACTATCACAACTGTTGATCATAATGATCACATGTTTAAATTTCATTTTAAAGAATACAATTGGGAAGTAATATTTTACTGTCAACTGGTCCACACATATCGGTAATGATTGGCTGACTAGAGTTTGACATTACTGTTGTGCGACGGTGGTGATCAGTTGATCCCCTTAGGTCATACCTAAAGGGTAACACTCTTAATTGATCATTTAATTGATCGTATGACGATACGGGTCAATTAAAATATTTAAAATTGACGGATGATTTTGGAAGTAATATTTACGTGTCTTATTGAAATTTGATTGAATAAGATACGGTCTGAGTAATCGAATTGTTTTATTGCTTAGATGAAATTATTGTTTAAGGAAACAATTATATTTGAATGAATAAATTATTATAAATACAAGATGTTGTGATTTATAATTGATAAAATACTTTGGTACAAGTAATTATGAATTACTAAGTCAATTTTGTATATGACGTATTTTTATTAATACGTTGATTTTTAATATGTTAAAAATACATAACAATTTTATGTGACATGTGACATGTGACATATGACATATGACATATGACAAAATGACAATTTGACAAAGATAAAATCGAACCCATTTTACCTTCATATGTGCCGAAAATTAGGAGGGAAGATTAGGCATTTTTGTGTTAATAATGTTTAAGTGGAAGGCATAATCATGAGCCTTAACTTATAGCCTTACATGCCTACTTTTATGGGTAAGAGAAAATGTCATGCATTGGCCATACCCAAGCCCTCTTACCCGGTTTTCCTAGTCATAAGGCTAAGGGTCTTTTGCTCATTTTATCATCTAATACACTCCATGCAAAGGTGTGATTCATTATTCATTCAACACGTCTAAAATAAGAAGTTTTAGAAAGATAAAAAATTCCTTCCTCTTCCTTCTCTCTTGACCGAATTATAGAGTGAGCAAATATTATTTTGGGTCAATTTTACACTAAATTAATATTGTTCTAGTAATCATAATATTAATTTGATTAAGAGTTTGCCTTGGGTATTTTTATTTGGGAGGGATTCTACACTTGAATCCTAGTTCATCCATTAAGGAGAGCTCAAGAACAAGAGAGTAGGAGAACTCTCTTGTGCCCTCAAGATCCGAAATAGCATTGTAAGAATGATGTTTTCTTCCTTATTTTATTTATAGTTTGCATGCATAAGATCACCTTTTAATTTTATGACTAAATTAAATTATAACATATATGAATATGTTGAGTAAAGAGATCTAGATTTCTAACAAGCGGTATCAAGAGCCTTGGTTGTTTGCATGCAAATCGGTTATAGTTTTTCCGAGTTATACGATTAACATATAAAACTTGTAAATTTATGTTATTGTGATATATCACGAAATAAATTATGCATGTTAAAGTTTCTGGTCCTAAAATGTTTTTAGGATATTTTGGTTAATTTATGGATTTTTATTGTTCATCTTATAAAATAATGGCATTAAAAATGTGATTTTATGATTAAAATGTCATTTTTGGACTAAAATTAGCTAAACTTCGAATTTTCTAGTGATGTTTGGATATGTTAACACATATATTATTTTGAGATGACCTGTAAATTTTCATAATTTTTGGAGTTCTTATGCTCGAAATATGGATTTTTCATGATAAAAATCGAATTTAAATGAAAAATAGGTTAATATAAGATAAATTTCGAATCTGGTCATAGAAATTTAGTATGTTGTCACATGCAATTTTACAAGATGTGTGTAAAATAATAGGCTATATTGAAGTCTTTTTGCATGATTTATGAATTTTTGGATGAAAAATAGCATAAATAGTGACTTAATTAGTGAATAATTGCTAAAACATACTCCATGACTAAGGAAAAACGTCACATGTTGCATTTTATTATCTTTTTGAGATTTAAAATTGAAAAGTTAATGAATATAATTTTTCTCATGTTTTTATGATTTTTATTGATAAATCCGATAAACCGCAACATAGTTTTTCCGATAATTTTACGAAATTTTAACCTAAGTTTTTGAACATTATGAGTGTCATGGTATTTTTCCAGAATGTTCATAAGTTTAAATTTTGAATTTTGAATTTATTTGGATTTTTATGATTTATTTGAAGTTTATAGCATTTTATTGTAATTTTAAGTCCATTAATGAACAAGGTTAAGAAATATGAGTTAATTATAGTCAAATAATTAGTGAAGACTAATTTTGAGTCCTAAGAGATTAGGGTAATTAACTTGTGCATAAATATGAATTTATGTAATTTTTGTGATTATAAAACGTTGAATCACGCAAATCCGTAAAAACCGTGTAATATACGATATTGGCTCCTTAAAGGCGATTTAGCATAAAATTGGGCATGTTCATACATATTATAATGCTGCATTTTATTTATGATTGTCATAATTTTACTTTATGTAATTTTTTTGAATTATGTAATTTTTACTTACTATGGCCTTAGTTTTTAATTGGTATTACCCGAAATGTATGGGAATATCGATTCAGTTGTAATTTATTGTGATCTCGTATCACCGTTTTGTAATTAATTGTTTTATTTTATTTTTATTACAATTGTATAATAGGAAGTTATGTAATTTGTTATGTAATTTAATTATTCCGGAGTTCCTTGAAGACGATGTCACTCAAGAAGGCGATACATAAAGACGGTGTTACCTCGAGATGCGTGCCATAACCGAAGTTCAAGGGACCAATGGAGTTGATTTCCGAATATGTAATAGTTAATTAGATTTTCTTTTTTAGGAAGGCCATACTAGGATTTAATTTTATGCTTTGCATTTTATTTATGTGTCGCATGCATCGCTAAATCGTCATAACCAAAACATGCATTATCTTTTAATCGAGTTTATCGACCGTGTCAATTAGAATTATCGTAGTTCACCGCTTTAGTTCACTTAAAACGTGATAGATAATAAATTGACATGACCTCTCGCTAAAACAATCAATTGAGACATAGCCTTACCAAATAGTAGAAACCATGAAAACCTATTTCGCGAGGGAGTGCACTCGGCCCTACCGGGGTACAAAACTTGTTACGTAGGGGAAGTGGGTGATAAATGTCTATCCACCGAATTCATGTTGATAAGGGATGAATCGGCCCTACCGTGCCCAAGTTGATGTGGATTTGGATCATGGACACATTTATTCGAAATTTGGATTGAGCTCAACGGAAGTATTCGTGACCGTAGTCGCATGTGTTCCGGGCTATAGATAAACATTAGAGTAATTTTATCAACCAAGAGTTCTAAAAGTAGAATTGATTAAGCGTTAATCCACCGAGTTATATTGATAAGGGATGAATCGGCCCTACCGTGCGTAAGTCGATATGAATTTGGGTCTTGGTATCATTTATCTAAGTTGGGTAGAGGTCACTAGATAAATGCAATAAAACTTGTTTAAACTTATTTTTACGAGTATTATTATTATTAAAACGACATATGTTTTATTCCTTCTATTTTGTTTTGTAGACCGCTCTTATTTCTCATAACAAATGGCAAATCCAAACACCAACGCCACACCTCTCACTAATACTTCATGGCTCCGATCCTTTATGGATCGATGTAAACTTGAAAAGAATGGGTCAAATTTCTCCGATTGGGATGCCTAACTCAAATTAGCCGCCCAAGGTGACGACAAGCTTCGTTACCTTACCGAGGCCTCTCCACCCGAACCTAACACTAGGTCGACCGCCGCCACTAGGGAAGCATATGAGGCTTACCATAAGGAGTCCGCCGCAATGAAAAATGTGTTGATCTTTGCGATGGAGGCGGATCTCCAAAGGAGAGCCTTTAAGATGGGCACCGCTAATGAGATTTACTCCAAGCTTGTGACAATGTATTCACAAACTCCGTGGATCGTCCAATATGAGGCGGCCGCGGCATTCTTTGATCTCGACTTCAAAGAGGGCCAAAAGGTTAGCCCTCATGTGCTCAAATTTATGGAGCTAGTCGAGACCTTGAAGATTCAAAAGGTTGAAATCCCCAAAGAACTCATTGTAGATAGGATTCTACACTCCTTATCCAAGGTCAAAGCGTATGTTCAATTCCGGGTGAATTTTAACATGCAAGACAAGGACGTGTCTCTTGAAGAGTTGCACATGTTACTTGTGTAAGCCGAAAGGGACATGGGGTTAAATGTGAACCCACCTAAGGATGTGCTTAACATTAGCACCAAGAGTAAGGGGAAGTTAAAAAAGAATGGGAAGAAGGGTAAGAAGCAAGCTCCCACTTTCACCAAAGCTAAGTCTTATGAAGCTAGCACTTCCAAAATAAAGAAGGGTCCTCTTGATAAATGCCATTATTGTAATGGTGTTGGACATTGGAAAAGAAATTATTCCAAATACCTTGGTGATATTAAGGCCGGAAAGATCACTCCAGTAGGTAAATGACTATCCTTTCTTTTATGTTTCTAATTCAACTATGGTATTGTGATACAAAGTTGTGATAATGTATCCCCTTTTATTGTAAATAGGGCCTCCACCAAGCAAGGACAAGGGAAAAGAAAAGCAAGCTTGAGAAACCATCGAGAAGCTAGGAATAGCTTTCATGAAGCTTCGCTTTTTATTGTCTTATTTTAATTATGTTTTGGATTTTAGAACCTTTTGATTTCCGTGTTCGACATGGAAATGTATTTTGGATAATTGGTTGTATTTTGGATAATGGTGGCTTGGTTTGCAACCCAAGTCACCCGTTTTATCATTTTTATCTTTGTTCTAAAATTCGTCTATACATGCTTGCTCATAGAAACATATGATTATTCACTTAAAGTGATCTAATTAACAACTATAATGATGGGATTCATTATATGACCACAAGCTAAAGACTTGTGTATGATCATTTACAAAGTGAGATTGAGTTAATGAACTCTCTTAAAGGAAAGTTAATCACCAAGTACACTTACAAAATCTAAAACAATTAGTCAACCTATGACATAGTCCTCTTTATACTTCAAAAATCATTATTTGTGTCTCATATGCTATCTTTGAATCTCTAGTGTATTTATTCTAAAGATAGAGTGGGAGAAAAATGAGGACACAACACCAAGATAAATCTATGTACTTGTGTAAATGAGATCTACGCAAGGGAGAATGATTTGAATAAAGGTATATCTATTTATATAGTATGCCCAATAGATGAGATCTATGGTCTCGAATAGATCTACATGACAAAAGAGACCAAGTGAAGTAATCAAGAGAATATTTTCTCAAGATAACTACACGAGGAGACCAAAAGAAAGTTTTGGAAGAAAAATGACTAATGTAAAGTCTTAACGAGAGTTTTGACTAGTTTATGATAAATTTTTGACCAATAGTTTCAACATTGATATTTACTTAAAAGCCTAAATGAATCAAAGTTACATCCTAGAAAATAAATGAGATTTATGACTAAAAATTGCAAGGATTGATATACCGATATCCTCAAATAGCTAAGTTAAGTATTAACCACGCTAATGTCATTACTTAACCTCATTATGAAAATGAATTGGTTAAACCTCCTTCCGAAAAGGGTATTTTGAAGGACATGTATTAGATATTATTTATATTTAAACAATGACATTGCTACGCATCATTATGATATGAATGAGTTAGAGTTAGAGATTAAAATATCTTTCCATAAGGTTAAGATGAGACCACTTCAAAATAAGTATTTTGAAAGGATATGATGGGAACATATATGGTTTTATCTCAAATAACTTAAACATAGCAATATATATTTCAATTCTTGAAATGTCTCAATTGAGGAGTCAATTGCGAATTATGTGGAATTAAGTGGGAGTTGGAAGTTATCATGTGTAGACATGGAATTTAGTGGGAGCAATCATCTTGTAAAATTTATAACTCATCACTCATTGAAGAATGACGAGCTAATACCTTCCTTCACAAAGGAGTATTTGAGTTTTCAATTCTGGATGAAAATGGACTATGATGAATCCAATCACATCATGAGATGTTGGATAAGTATAGAGACATACACATCGAATCAACAAGTAACGTAGGTTATTCATGTAAATGAAAAAGGAAAGGCCATTAGCAGTCATGGTCGTTCCTTGAACCTAAGAATAGTTGATGACATGATTAAAGGTTACTAATGTTTCCGCCATTAGAATAATCATGCACATGTCCAAAATATATCATATGCATAAGAGCATGATGGATCGTTGGCAAGCCATACATGAAACGTCATGAATTCTCGAGGAGAATTTGATGAGCGATTTCAGTGTTTGACAAGAAGACTCTGTTATGTGTCAAGAGGTTGCACATATTGCAATTCGAACACATGTAAGGATTTATGAAAATCCTAAGCTCTTAAGCTAAAAGGAGAAATAGGAAGTTTGGAAAGATACTTAGTTGAATAAGAAGTTACTCAAAACTAATTTTTCCTATAATGCTAGGACTTGTGAGAAGTGCTAGGCTAATCATCTTGACAATTGTTGCAAGATTCTACAAAACATATACCTAGTGCATTGTGTGTGGGTAGAGTACTTGATCAGTACAAGTTATATCATTCACCACAAATTCGTTTGTTATGTGATAATCGACAAGGAAGTTCTCTCAAGATAAAGAACCAAAACCAAGGTTGGGAACCTACATGTGTCCTTGGTAAGGTTCATGCTATGAGAAGATAACATGAACGTAAAGGAAAATGCGATTATAAGAAGTTTAAACTCATGGACACGTGGTATGTTAAACTTCTATTGCAATCAAACAAGTGTTTACACACTTACGATATGCATCACAAGGTTGTAATATGGTATTGACTACTGGAATGTGATGTCGACATTTGTCGTTTGAGTTATTATTAACTCACCTTATACTTTGTTACATCCAAACGGGTTGTAGAGACAATTGAACCCCGTTAAAGTGAACACGGATTAGCATTGTATTTGCCCATAGTTACTTACATGAGGTGACGTCTCGAAGTGACTAGAGTGTGATGCGATTGATGGCAAGTTCAAGTGCCATAGAGTCATATGAGAATGACTAGTCGATCACATAGGCAGACTGTTAGGAACATTTTGTCGGGCCTTATGACCGCTTATAGAGTTCTGGAAAATTTATATAGCCTGGTCGTGGCGAGAGCTACTATAGTATTCAAATGAGTCGATTCTTTTGACTAAAGACTATTCGCCTAAGATGGCACAGTTTCAGATTAACTTTGATTTGTGTTACTACGACCTTCGTAAATGGGGTCAAATGGGCATATTTTG